>NC_045801.1:3468559-4093616 GCF_009873245.2 Balaenoptera musculus | reverse complement strand
TAGAACTCAGTGGAAATAGCACAATTTAGAAAAGGCAACAAAACCACCCACGTCCTTGTCTACTCACAGATTGCATAGCCTGGTGGAATCCTCCCTCCACATCGCTGTAACCCTGATGAGTCAGCTGCCCCCAGAAGGCAGGCTTCCACCAACGTCCGCCTCTGCTTATGCGGTTGCATTTCTGAAGGTCAAAGACTAGACGTCTGGAGAGGGTCTAGTGCAGGCCAGTGCAGCCCCTGGCCCCTCTCCCAGCCCCTCTGACAGACTCAGCTGACTCAGGCCAGGACTGTTGACCAGATTTAATCACTGTCGTCATGATACTGAAAATCCTAGTCACAGAATAACATACACAAGAGCTAACGTTTATCTTCCCAACAATCATATTGATAAGAACGATTATTATCCTCTTTTAGAGAAAAGGAAACAAACTCAAAAGAGTTGAGCCGCTAACATGAGTCAAAGCCAGCATTTGAAGTCAAGTCTGTCTGGTGCTAATCTGCGGTCTTTATACTGAATGGAGCTGCCTTTTGGTCCTCAGCTCACAATCTGGATATATGGAAGTTGGGATTCTTTTTCATTTGCTCATTTATTCAACAAATTGTTTATTTGCTTTATTGAGGTATGCCTGATATACAAAAAACTGCGTACGTCTAATGTGTACATCTTGATGAGTTTGGACATATGGTTACACCTGTGATACCCTCACCATGACCAAAGTACTAACATGTTCCTCACTTCCAAAGATGTCCTTGTGTTCTTTTGCACGTTTTGGTTTTGTTCTGGTGAGAACACTTAATATGAGATCTCTCCTCTAAACATATTTTAAAGCATACATATTTTTAAAGTGCACCTACTTTTAACCTGTGGTTATTGTTAACTAAAGTTACTATGCTGTACAGTGGGTCTCTAGGATTTATTCATCTCACATAACAAAAACTTTATACCCATTGAAAAACAATCCCCCCTCCCCCCACCACTCTATTCTCATAGTGTTCTCTTAGCGTCCTTTGTATTTCTGTGGCATCTGTTCTAATGTCTCCTGTTTCATTTCTAAATTTATTTATGTGAATCAATTTTTTCTTGATTTTATCATTTTTTAAAAAACCAGCTCTTATTTTCATTGATCTCTTCTATTGTTCTAGCCTTTATTTCATTTATTTCTGCTCTAATCTTATTTCTTCCTTCTGCTAACTTTGGGCTTAGTTTGTTCTTTCTCTAGTTCCTTGAGGTATAAAGTTAGCTTGTTTATGTGATATATTTCTTAATGTAGGCCTTTATGGCTATAACTTTCCTCTTAGTACTGCTTTTGTTAGCACCTACTGTATGCCCATTTACTCTGAGTATACAGACAATATAATCTGACGTGGAGTCTGATCTGAACTATGGCGAATCTCACACCAAGTTTGTTCCAAGTACTCTAGTCGGGAACCAAGAAGACAGAGAGTAACTCCCACAGACAGGCAATGAGGGCAAGGGAGGTGACCAGTAATAACAAGATACGAAAAAACAAACAAACAAAAGAAACACCTGGAGCTTGCTTTGCAGGTACTCAGGAAAGCAGCCTGCCTCTGCTTCCTCCCTCTCACCAAGGCCACCTGGATCCACACCATCCTCTTCTCTGCTTCCACATCCCCAGCTCAGGCTGCAGGTCTCTCTTTGGGGACCACTCCCTGATCTTGCTATTGAGGCAGATTTCTCCTATGAAACCTTGTAATGATGGATGGACACGCCTAGATCTGTGGACACCACTGAACATAGTGGAGGCTAGTTTCTAAAATGAGGGGCAGAGGCCCAGTGACATGGCCTCAAGGAATAGCCTCGGAGCACGTGATGAAAGATGCCAAGATGCCAAGGAAAGGCAGCATCCTTCCTGGATCTGGAAGAGCAGGTCTCAAATGTGAGACCCTCAGACCTCTTACTCACCATCTTGAAACCTCAGTTTCCTCACTTGTAATAGGAAAAAAATGGGCTTTAGAAAGAGTTCCAGCTTATTTCAGTAATAATCATCAACTGCACTTTACAGCCCACTTACTAGCTGCATTGACAGCTGGCCATCTCTAAATCTCTCAATCCCATCTCTAAAGTAAATATCCTCTTCCTTGAAATGAGGATAACATTAATATTCCTGAAGCATTGACGTAGGAATTAGATAAAAATAGTAGCATACTTTGCCCTTGGTTAGCATAGAGTGGGGATCCCATGCATGATACTCATAGCTGAAATTAGCAAAATAAAGGTTGATAACAGAAAACTAAAATCAGAAATATAATTTCTTGGGGAGTCAGACTCCACGCTGATGAATTTCCTCGGCAGAGAGAACTTCTGACTCTTCAGCAAAGGGAGGCCCCCTCCATACTCATGAGTCACCACTACCTCTCCCGGCCTCGGATGCTCCAGCCCCCACTTCCCTGGCAGAGGGGTGAGGGCGGGCCAAGGCTGATCAATGGGGCTGCAGAGCGATGGGGCCGGGGGCAGAGTGACTGTTCACCTGATGAGACGAGGAGTTTAGACAAGATGATGCATAAAGGCCCTGCCAGGTGGGGAGATCTGAGACTCGGCAAAGGCCAAGCCCAGGGAAGTGACTCACCCCAAATCATCAGCGAAGACTAGGCAGAGCTTGAGTTTAAATGTTGATTAAATAGATGCCCAGCTGCGAGAGAGGGTTGCTGAGGACTGGACTGGAAGTCGGAGTCCAAATGCCAGTCCTGCCAGGACCTGGATCAGAATATGTGCTTCCTGTGCGGGGGTTTCAGAGGTGGCGCCATGTTTGCGTTTCTGGGTTTTGCATGTGGTGATAAGGTAAGGTCCTCGGTCCTCGGGGAGTTGTCCCCAGGAATGGAGAATGGATGAGAACAGAGACCACCCTTCCGGCTGAAGGAGAAACGATGCCCGCCTATCTCGACTCAGGTCATCATCGTCATCATCATCGTGCACAAGAAAGAACTTTCAGAGCAGGAGAGGCTGGTCCACGGAGCACACAGGGAAAGCAGAGCTGTAGAGGCCAACACGGTGGCCCTGCCAGCGGGTGCTGCCCCGGGCCTCGGCGTCCCAAGCCCTGGGACCCCAGCAGCCTCACACCCTGGGGCCAGGCCACCAATCAGCATCCTTTGCTATGAGTCACAAGTCACATCTGCATGAGTCCCTGCAGAGAAGAAAACTGGAATATTATCATGGTTCTCTAACAGTAATAATAACAGCTCCCTATTTGAGCATTAATGATGTGCTAAGGGCTTTTGCACTTTATCTCACGAAAATTGTGTAAGGGAGTTCTCATGATTCCCCATTTTTGAATAAACAGAACTCAAAGAATGGTGAACTGCCTTTTAAAATCTAAGATCTGAGAGTTAGAAATTGGCAGAGTGTTGATTTAAACAAGGTCTACCTCGTTTTAAGTGTTTTTTCTAGGATACTCTGCTGTCTCAAATTTTTTCAATATCCTTTTGTCATATTTTAATATGAAATGTGTAAACATGCATTTTATAAAGTATAAAAGTATAAACATATAAACATATACTTCCTATAAGTATAAACATAATATATGTTCATTGTGGAATAAGTAGAAAATTAAAATAATATAAGGACCGTCGCTCTGGGATAAATAATGTTAAAAATGTCAGTTATTTTCCCCCAGTTTCTCTGTCTCCCCTGCCCGCCCTCACACATTCAATGCTGATACAGACTTTCCAGTCTGCTTTGTAAGATGAAAATATTGTCTGCATTTTATCTATCATGACCTATTTTACCAAATATAAATTGAAATCATTGCAGGCTATAACCACTATTTGGTTAGACCACAATTTTACCACTTCCCCCACTGCAAGACATTTTCATGGTCTCCAGTTTCACTCACAAATTACACCGTAAGAAACATTTGCGCCTGCAAATATTTGTGTGCACGTATCTGATTGTTTCCTGAATTCATAATTCTACTTCTATGGATTTGTTCAAAGGTTCTCGGTATTTCGGCAGCTTTCTCCCTCTCCACCTACAGGGAGAAAATGGGCTTGTCACACTAACATGAGTCTGCCAGTGTGAAGGGCTGTTTTTCACTGAAATGTAATAAAGTGGATTTGGTTCACGTACCCGCTCCTGTGCGGTTAGCTAATGTGAGCGCCCCTCTGAGACAAAACACAGCCCCTGTGGGCTGTTGAAACCGTCTCTGTGAACCTGCAAGTCCCTGGAGGCTGGAGAATTAATCACGTGACTGCTCCCTCGCAAGGCTTCCTGCCTGCCAGTCTCTCCTGAGAAGATGCACATTCATCAGGCAATTGCTTTCACACTCGAACCATTGTCTCAAAGGAAAGCAATTGCTGATTGATGAGAAAGGAGAAATGGCCTTCTGAGTGTGCCTCTGCCTTTTATAAACTCCATGGACACAAATCCAGGCAGTTCCTTCCCTCGCAGGAGGAGTTACGTGCATCCTAAGACCCACATGACTCACGGATGGTGCGGCGTGAAGCTCAGGAAAAACTTACAGGAGCCCCAAGGTCCCATCCACTTCTCCCTTCCTACCCAGTCCTGCTGTCACCCCCTGAAATACATCTTTGCAAACTCTCGAAACCCTGTGTTAACCTCCTGACTTTCCCAAATTCTTCCAGCCTCTCCCATCTCAGTTCTGATGGTGAAGTGCCCAGTGGGTCTCTCTGCTAAAAGAACTATTCCCAGAAATTCCAGTTTTGGTCAAACTCCTTTGGTTGCTTCTGATTATGGGGGAAAAGCCCAGACGCTGCCTTGTTGTTCATGGTCCATGGTTCATGTTGTTCATGAACCATGAATCACATGGTTCAATGTGGATGATGGACCACTTCTCCAGTGTAATTTCCTGCTCCTTACAAGTGCCATTGGGAAGTACCAGCTTCTCCATTCATTTTGAACTATCCTGTTCCCAACTCAGTTCTCACCATTTCTCCTCTCCTTATTTGATTTATGCTTTTTACTCCACATACCTCTTGTAGCTCCTTTTGTGGAGCTGCCCAATGACCTGCCTGTATCAGCTCTGTTTCTGGACTTCATCAGAAATGCCACCTGCTGTACTGAAATCTCTCCTGAGAACTTCTGCTTCCAGCCATGAAGGAGTGGCTGGAAACAGAGCAGTGAACGAGCCAAGAACAAATAGAAAATCCAGATAGGATGCTGAAAGATCTGCTCAAAGGTGGCAGACAGCTACGGCAGCATTCAGGATTGAAGAGCAAGATTTTTGCAAGCAGGGAACTGCAGAAAAATAAGCCCACCTTCTGTACCTGCCTCTCCATCTGTGTATTTGCTGATTCATACTTCAGGGTGAGCAGATGAGAATCCCATATGCAAGAACCGGCAGAGGGTTGCTGCTAGAAGGCAGAGAAGCCAGCAGAAAGGGAAATCTCACGGGGCAGGAGAGACAAAAGAAAAAATGGAATTTGGGGCTGTCGAGGCAGCCAGGACTTAGGATCCAGAGAGCAGTGGGCCCAACACTCATCTGGTTTCTCTAAAGGTGTTGATGTTCTTAAAGCGAACAGGCAAAAGGGTCTACGAAGTGCAGAATAAGCCACTGAAGAAATGGGATAACATTAAGCATGATCTCAAGGTGCTGAGAAGACAAAACTTGGAGTTCACAGCCCACGAAGGAGGATGGGTCCTAATAAAATCACCAGGCCATCAGCTGAAACCCATGAGTCAGGATGAATCTAAGGTTGAACTAGCCTTACAAGCACTAGAGAGAAATGTCAGGTGATTTGACCTCACTTGGTCTACCTGGTAAAGGTGACACCCTCGGAGGCCCATGACATTCCGTACGCACAGGCAGACAGTTACTGTGAAACATCACCAGGCGTGTCAACAAACAGCATCAAAAGGGAAAAGAAGGACAATAGGAACAGACTCTGGTGACTTTGTTGGAATCCCCGGGGACAAGGTCTTCAAAGGAACTGTAATCATTATGGGTAAGAAAACACACGACAAGGTGGGGGACTTCACCAGACAATTAGACGGAATAAAAAGAATAAACCTGAAATTTGGCAATTACAAGAATTCGGCCTTGAAAAAGAAGGAAATCCTGCCATTAGTGACAACGTGGGTGAATCTGGAACATGTGACGCTGCGTGAAATAAGCCAGGCACACAAGGACAAAAATGCATGATTCCACTTACAAGAGGAATCTAAAGTAGAGTCGTAGAAGCAGAGAATACAGTGGTGGTGACCAGCGGCTGGGGGCAGGAGGAGTTGCTGTCCAATGGGTATAAAGTTTCATTCGTGCAAGATAAATAAGTTCCAGAGACTTGCCAACGCAGTGCCTGCAGTTAATAACACAATTCTGTGCATCTCAAAATTAAGTGGGTAGATCTGTTACGTGTGCTTCCAAAAAACCAACCAAACAAACAATAGAAAAGGATGCAAGGAAACTTGGGGAGGTGTTAGGATGTGTATTACCTTGATTGTCATGACAGTATCATGGATATTTATACTTGCTCAGACTCAGATTGTACATATTTAATGTGTGCAGTTCTACAGATATCAATTAAGCTGTAAATATATAAAGAAAATAGACATGTTCAAAGGCACATTCAGTGAGAAAAGTAAATGACACTGTAAGAAGCCACGTAACTTCCATTTCTCTCTAGGAAACCATGAGGGGGAAATGAAGAAGTTGAGCTTGCCAACAAATTTTGGGCAGCCACTGGTGGAGGTCATGGGTCAGGGTCAAGGCCATGCTACTCTGTCAGGGAGTCTCCTGTTAACATTTATTTGCGCACGAGAATTGGCCATAGGAGCAAAATGACAATCTGTGGTTTTCCTTCCTACCACTTTCCTTTTCTTTTTCTATTTTTTTTTAAATTCATTTGAATTTTTCTTATTATTTGGCAGAGTTTAAGGGTCATTCTTTTACATTAAACAGAGGAACGGGAGAAAGAACTGTGCTCACAGTTCTGCATAAAATGAAAGGTAATTAAAAAAATAATTTTAACAGAGGACATGATGTGCGTTGGGGGAGTGGAGTAATTGAAGCGGCATAGTCTTTGGGGAGGGTGGCAAGGAGTTTGAATGCAACCACTGTCTCCTCCTAGCTGGGGGGAGTGGCCTGGTTACATAACACAACCGAGCTGGCTGGACCATTGCGATGTGGGGCTGAGGATGCCTACCTCCCAGGGCTGTCGGGAGATTCCATTGAAATAAGGTACATAAAACACATAACGTCACACAACAAGTCAAAACTGCATTGCTTTTCTTATGATTGTACCTTCCTGTCATCGTCATTACTCCCTGCACATCTGATGGTGCTGCAAAATCTGCCAGACCAGTCCTGACCTTCCCAGGGCGGGGGGTGGGCAGGCTGCCCTTGAACAAGCTGAAGTTCATTCAGCTTTGTCTCCTGAGTGCTTCCTCCCCACGAAACCCCCTTCTGATGCTGTTTGTAGTTTAGAGGGCACTTGATGAGACCTTTGAGACATATTATTTTACAGTGAAATGCACCCTTGCCGTGGACGGTTCCGGGAGGTTGCTCTAAGGTGCAGGGCTCACGTTGCGCTCTGTGTGAGAAATGGGGGGCTGGCAGCGGCTGTGTCTAGCGTCGGGGTGAAAAGATGGGGCACTGGAGTCAGGTGTGGGTTGTGGTCCGTGCCCATTACTTCATATCTGTGTTAACTCAGGTGAGTCCCCAGACTCTGCCGAGCCTCAGTTTCCTCATCTGGAAAATGGGAGAAATAGTGATGTGAAACTCATAGGATTGTTATGAAGCTGAAGTAGGATGACACACACAAATCCCTTTATGTAGTGCCTGAGACTTAGTTAATAGCCAATAAATCATAGTTTAAAAATGATTATTTTACTATTCTCAATATCACTGTCATTTTCACATAGGGAAGTATTTGCGGATGCTAAATTCCAACCAAGACATCATTCTTTTGCTTTCTTATTCACCAGATATTTCTGAGTGCCCACTGTGGAGATGAAGTGGGTAGCAGGACAAAGTCCCTGCTTTCATGGAATGTTTAGAATTTATTGGGGGGGATACCAGTAGTGAACATGGTAAAAACAAACAAACAAAAATACATATGTAATTTCAAGCAGGAACAAGAGCCACATCAGTCAGTGGGAGTAGGGTTTGCAGATTGATCAGGTGAGAATGATCAGATGGTCAGGTGGACCTGACTGGGGAGGGAGCTTTGGACAGAGGCCTAAACCTCTCAGGAACAGATTAAGTGATGGTCCCCAGAAGAGGGTTCAGGGCAGAGGGATGTGAAGCTGCTGGTGAATTGCAGACTGGAGCCTGTAGGGCCTCTCCCAGTCTATTATCTGATTCTCTGAAAATAACTATATGGGGTCCTTTCAAATAATCTTTTTTTTCCAGATTTTTCCGTTTTTCAGATGGAACTTATTACATCACGTTAAATAACTTTGGGACCTTCAGAGACCCCAAACAAAACAAAACGGGGGCTGAGTTAATTTCCTTACAGATCTGGGTGTAAACACATCCCAGGCCCCTGCCTGTGGGCACTAGAATCACAAAACAGGGGCCCCTTCCTTTCACACCCCCAGTGAATGGACTAGAAATCCCCACCTTAGGCTGATTTTTTTTCCCCCTCAACATTTTCATGGAGAGGAGAAGAAAAGGTATTAAAAAAAAAAAGCTGTATTTCTAGTATCTCTTACCACAAATTTTTTTTAAGCTGTGCTTCCTGGATACCGAATAAAAAAGTAAACTTAAACATGAAAAACTTTGAACAGCAAGCAATTAACGAGGTGGCAGCAAAGGGCACAGAGAGAAAGATGAATTGTCTGAAATAAATAAGGGCCAGGAAGGAAAATGAAAAATGTTCCTGATTTGAGGCACCGCGAGATAAAGAGGCAATTGTTTAATGCAGAAACGATGAGAAGGCGTCTCACTCAAGCCCCAAAGTCACCAAATCACGTGGCTTCGAGACCTGCTGGGGGATGTTTAACTGCTTGTTGATGGGTAGCATCTCCTCTGTGACCGGCACCACCGTGTGCTTCTCCGCTCATCCTGGAAGGTCCTCATGGAGACGGTCTTTCCTGACTCCCCACAGGGGTAGTTGCTTCAAATCTGTAACAACTCAGGGTGTACAGAAACATCACTGGTCATTTCTCTCCCTCTCACTAGATGGTAAGCTGGAAGGGGGTTTCATTCACTCCTAAAAGTGTACATTTTTGTTTGTTTAGGCACTCTTGTTCAAAGAAAATTGAGAATAGAGAGCAGGTGGAGACAGAAGAAAGGAATCCAGTGGATGTTCATCCACTAATGCCTTCTACTCCGGGCACACCTCAGACAACTTGTCTCGAGTTCCAAAGCACCACAAGTGCTTGTCACATGGGACTTCCCTGGAGGCGCAGTGGTTAAGAATCCGCCTGCCAATGCAGGGGACATGGGTTCGAGTCCTGGTCCGGGAAGATCCCACATGCCGCGGAGCAACTAAGCCTGTGCGCCACAACTACCGAGCCTGCGCTCTAGAGCCCACGAGCCACAACTACTGAAGCCTGGTCGTCTAGACCCTGTGCTCCACAACAAGAGAAGCCACCGCAATGAGAAGCCCGTTCACCACAACGAAGAGTAGCCCCTGCTCGCTGCAACTAGAGAAAGCCCGCGCGCAGCAACGAAGACACAATGCAGACAAAAAAAAAAAAAAAAAAGTGAGTCACATGAATGTTTTGGTTTCCCGGTGCATATAAAAATTATGTTTGCTCTATACTGAAGTCTGTTAAGTGTGCAATAGCATTATGTCTAAAAATAGTGTTGTTTAAAAATGCATTATTGCTAAAAAATGCTAACCATCCTTTGTTCCTTCAGTGAGTCATAATCTTTTTGCAAAAGTAACATCAAACATCGCTGCTCACGGATCACCATCGCAAATACAATAATGCAAAAGTTTGAAATATTGTGAGAATTCCCAAAATGGGACAAAGAGGTACAAAGTGAGCAAATGCTGTTGGGAGAATCAGGCCAGCAGACTTGCTCAGCACAGGGTTGCCACAAAACTTTCAAGTTGTAAAAAACAAAACAAAATGAAAAACAAAAACACACACAACACCACAGTATTGCAAAGCACCGTAAAGCGAAGTGCAGTAAAATGAGGTGTGCCTGTATTCGCTCATATTCCAATAGTTAACAAGACAAAAATCTCTGTTTTCCATGAGTTCAATATCTAGAGAGAAAAACAAATACGTAAATCCATCATTTCGGTGTAATGGGGAAATGATTAGCTGGGGATGTCCAAGATGCTGTAGGAGCACACAGGTTATTTTCCTCACCCAGCTGAGAAATCAAGGAGGGCTTCCAGGAGGAGTAAAGACCTGATCTGAATTTGGAAGAATCGGTCAAAGCTGATCAGGTAAAGGGGAATGCTACGTAGCTGTGTGAGCAAAGGCCCCAGGGCCTGAGTGGGTCAGGTTCCTTCTGGAAATAGCAGCTGTTTCTGGATGGCAAGAACTCACGGCAGGTGTGGAAGGGCCGGCAGAACCCCCTGGGGATGATGCGGAGGAGGGGCCAGATGGGGGTGTTTGACTCCCACCCTCTGCAGGCAGTGGGGAGCCATGGGAAGATTTTAAGCTTGTGGAGGGCAGGAGGCATGACCAGAGCCACATGGTAGGATGTCATTCTGCCAGCTGGGTATGGCGTGAGCAAGGCAAGACTGGAAATGGACCATTAGGAGACCATCGAAGAAGCTCCTGTGAAGTAACGGTGACTTTCTCCTGGGCAGTGGCCAGGGCAGTGGTATCAAGTAGTTGGCTTGGAGAGAGATCAAAGGGTAGAATGAATTAGAATCCATGGGATGTAGGGTTGAGGGTAAGAAGGATCCAGGATGTGTGTGGTTAAGTTTAAGACTTGCACCATATATACATTTGTAATTAAACTTGAAATAATTAGCATTCCAGACCAGTTGTATGAGATGTTTACTAACTAGAAGTCATAGAACTGTGAATAGTTCGAGTGGAATCTTTTAACCTGACCTCCTATTTGTACCAGGAGCAGGGCCAGCTACGTCATTTTCAGGGCCCAATACAAAAAGAAAATATGGGGCCCCTTGTTTAAAAAAAAAAAAAAAACTGGAAAAAAGTGCCAATCAACATACTAAAATGAAGCTTTTTTCCCCTCTGGGTTTCCTCCTGTTATGGTGTTTGTTACTTGCTTTTTATGTCATTCCAGGTAAATAAAAACTAAAACTGTAAGCTATTAGCATGAATTTTACTCTTTTTGTAATGTGCGATGCTAGTTTTAAACGCCAGTATCAGAGCATTTAACTCATAGGCAGAATCACCAAAGTGACACAATTGATATTGCATAGCTTGTAGATGCTTATGTATTTCATTCTTACCAGTGTCAACTGAAAAAAAAAAAAGCACAACCTAAAAGTTGAGAGTTACGTTTTATTCAGCAGAAAAAGCTGAGGACTTAAGCCGGGACCCAGCATCTCAGAGAGCTCTGAGGGATTGCTCTAGATAGGCAAGGCGGGGAGCCAGGATCTTCAGGAGTTTCTGCAACAAAGACCAGGTAGTTGGAACATCAAAAGATTACTGTGAAAGAAAACCGGGTATCTCAATTTAAGGTATTTAGGGCTTTTCTATATATGGGAAGATGCAAGAGTCTGGGCTCACTGAAGTCATTCCTTTGATATTCCTCTCAGCCATCTGGGGCCAGTATCCTGTGCTTTCTCATCCTGAGTTCCCTCGGGGCTCACTGTGGAGGGCAGGCAGGCCAGGCCTCCAGTTCAGAGATGAATGCATGTAGCTGAGTAGATGCTACTCTTGAGCATCTTATATGCTGGATGGGGAGACAGATGGGGAAGTGAATAATCATGATATGGTGGGATCAGGGTTATTAAGTGGGTGGCATTTGAGCTGGGCTTTGAGGGATGAGTAAGAGTTCACCGGCTGGACAAGGCGAGGAAGTACACAGAGATCACAGAGAATACAATAAACAAAATCAGATATCACTCCTTTTGGCCTCAGTAGGCGTTGCACTGCTGCCAAACACACGATGTTTTAGCAGAGGTAGGACCTTTCTGCTGGGCTGGGAAGCATGATGAGCATGATGGTAAGAGGTCTGGTCAGTTAGGAGAGAGCTTTGTGATAAATCAGGGTTTGAGGAGAACCACTCTAGTGGCAGGTCTGCAAGAAGGAAGGTAGGGAGGCGGGCTGTGCTCGAAGGGTCTAACGGCTTTGCAGGCGAGAAACTGCAGAACTAAGGTTCCCTCCTTTACCTCGCCGATGCCATCGTCCTTGTGTATTTCCCCAGCTCAGTGAGGGGCACCAGGATGGACTTTGTCTTCTAAAAGTCAGAAGCCTAGACTCTTCCCTGGGGATCAATACATCCCCCACTTTTATATCCTGGCCCAGCTGCATTCCATTCTATATTCTGCTTACGTGTTTTTTTCTGAAGAGTTTGCAAGTTGTTTTCTAAAGAGCTCTTCCTCCGTAAATCTCTATCTCAGGCTCTGCTTCTAGAGGATGAAACCCAGGATGGCTGTACCAGGAGAGACCCCAAGAGGCAGACTGAGATGGGCTTCTGGCGGTGGGGTCACCCACCACTGAGACGGCACGAGGACCCCTCAGGCCAGTGAGGAGTACGGTTCTTGGCATGCTGTGCAGTAGGGGCGCAGATGCTAAGAGCCTCGCCTGTGGTGAGACGGGATGGAATGTAGGTGGACAGGTGTGCACCGGCTGGGAGAAATAATCAGGAACGAAAGAGTTAAAGTGCATGGCTGGTGCAGGGAGCAACTGAGGCATCAAAGAGCAAGGAACAGGCTTGGGTCAGTTAACAGCCAACTGAAAGCAGAGCGGGAGAGTCAGCGGCATTCTTGGCAGCATCTGAAGACCCATCCATCGCTTTGCAGCGGGAGGGCAGACAGAGCTGATGCTCAGGCACGGGATTTAATTCAAGCTTCTCTCTGTCCATCATAATCAGCCTAGACAATTCTATGACCACGGGGGGCCCTGATGGGGAAGGGGTTAGGGTTGAGATTGAGATGTGGGGACCTCTGGGCAGATGTACTGAAAACCCTGAGTTCCCAGAACCTCTAAACACTCTGTCCCTGAAGAAACGGCCCAACAGTGCCAGAGACTCAAAGAAGGCAGAGCCCCCTGTGGGACGATGTTTGCTCTCCAGGTTGGTCCCACCACTGCCCCCAACCACCAGACCTGCCTCTAGGGTAGAGCCTACGGCACAGCCCACCAGGGCTGATGGATGAGAAGAATTATATTACTCCAAAGGGGCTGCGGAGCGTGGCTCTCGCATATCAGCAGGAGCCCTGAAGACACGCCTGGGAGTGCTGGATGGAGAGGCACAGATAATAAGGCTAGTTAAGAAAGAATTTGTCAACACAGGATGTAACCCCCTTGTGGGGGACTTGGGACATGATTCTAATATCCTACTGGAGTGCCACGGGGAAGCTTGGAGGCACCGAGAGCCCACCTAAATGAAGCAGAGACACCAAAACTGCTGTGACGGATGAAGAGGAAAAGATCAAAGGCTCGGAGAAGTGGGTATGATGGAAGGGATGGGTCCCGCGAGACTTGGAAATCCACAGGCTGGCAATTTTCCTGAGGGGGCGTCAGGCCCCTGTCGTCAGCAAGGCAAGGGGGGACGTGAAGGATCCCAGCTCAAGACCTGGGTGATGCCGTCCACTGTAGGCTGGGGTGACAGTAGCGGATGCTGGTACAGAGCTAGGCTTCCCGTGGCAATAGAGATGAGAGAATCCCAGGGCAGCAGAGGCCGGAGCCGCATCAGCCTTCAGAAGTCAGCTGGACATCATTGCCTTAAAGGGCCGTGAGGCTGGAAATGTATAAGGCCGCCTAACCTGCAGGCAGCTATGAAGATGGCTCTAAGGATATATGATCTTGGCGGCCAGAGAGATGGGCCACTAGCAGAACTATTGTTTAATATATTTGATCACAAAAGGTCAAGGATGGATGATCATAAGACCGGGGTTAGCCACCCCCATGGAAAGTCAAAATCTCTTGCCCAGTTTTTACAACTGAGACAATTCAAAGACCCAAAACACATCAACTACAGGAGAGGCCAGGTCTCATGAAGAAAGGTCCTGCAATGCCAGGTCAAGTAGTTGCAGTAATGATTTCTCCATCCTTTCCCAAAGTGAACTGTGGTCAATTGCTTGGTGACCATACTCCGCTCTGGGTACAGAATCCACGCTGACCCCGATACCAGTGGCCTGAAGCACCATCAAGGCTCCCTGCAGAGTAGGGGCACCTGGGAAAATCCAACCTAAGACAAAAACCTTCTGTAGAATTCTGAACAGAAAATGTGACCTGTGCTTACCCTAAGATGGTCCACTGGAGTGAGTTAAAGCCCGCACAGAAAAGTACTTATGGTTTTATAATTACTTCTGACAAAGGCAAAGATGAGAAAAGGGTTATTGATGCTAAATCCAGGTAAAATTAACGTCAGAATCAGGAAAAATATATACAGAGGTAAATGACATGTGAATTGTCGATTCTTACCTGTGCTTTCCTTGGTTTCTCCACCAGCATGCTGAAAGAGGTCCACCCACATGCTGAGGAAAGCATACCTGGGAAAAGTAAGAGGAAACCGGCAGATCAGTGAACAGAAGTCACTCACTGTCACCTTGAGAAAGGCACCCCCAGCATGCGGTGTGAGGACCATTCTATTCCTACAGCAAAGGCAGAGGGAGCTGACGGGCCCATGTTTACCCATCCTCTTCCTTTTCCATGCATTTGCTAAACATTGACTGTGGCGTCTCTGGGGGTAAAATGTGAACAGGGAATAGGCTACCCACCAGGAGCTCGTAGACTAGCTGTGTTTTGGGGTCCCCAAGACCACCCTCAGTCACAGTGTTTCACTAGAAGGACTCACCGACTTCAGCAAAGCCATTACTGTAACTCAGAGTTACAATTTAATACAGTTACCAGTTGTAACTCAGAGTTACAATTTGGTACGGTGAAAAAATATAGATTAAAATCAGCAGTGGAAAAGACGTGTAGGGCAGAGTCCAGGAGATTCCAGGACTAGTCTCCAGGTGTCTTCTCCCAGTGGCGTTGTGTGGACAGCATTTAATTCTCAGTGGCGAGGCATGACAGCCCACCAGCAAGGCTCGCCCTGGCTTTGACACCCAGGGTTTTTACTGGGGAGTCAATCCAGACGTAGGCATGGCTGACCAGCCCCTCCAGAAACTAAGATGTTATCACGTGGCTAAGGCCCCCCCATAAATCACATTGTTACCATAGGGTCCCAGGTAAGCAAAAATGTTCTTATTAGGCAAGACATTCCGAGGGCTTAGAGGTGACCTCCCAGGAGGCAGGCAAAGGTCTGACTTTGGAAAGTGCAGGATGCAGACACCTGCTAAGTTAACTCTGTACTGAACACAGTTTCCACCGGGGCTGTCCTGGGTCTACGGCTTGCAGAGAGCCGATCTCCAGACATCGCAGCCTCCACAATCATGTGAGCCAATACCTTATAGCACCTTAAATAGACCCCTTTCTTTCTTCCTACCAGTACCTCTTTGCTTACATCACTGAAGTTGCGACGTCTGTTTCTGGCAGTTGAACAGCTTGGTAGTCTCGTGACCCTTTACCTCCAAGGCCATTGCATAGATCTGGGTGCTGGCTTTCCTCCCGGATTTCTAGAACCAGTTAATGAGAGTCTGGTAAAAATAAATGCCTTGTTTTCTGGTGAAGGAGGAGGGAACTGACTAGAATACTGTTGTCATCCAATAGTCTCAGGTCCAGCTGGCGACCATTTAGGATCAATCAGAGAAATAATCCTTTTACCGAGAGAAGGATGAGTTATCAGGATTCAGGATTGTATCTAATTAGTTCTTGGTGGGTTGAATTCTCTCCTTCGAATATGAGGGATAAAAGGGAGGCATCTGCTTACCATGAACTTGGCCACTAGGAAGCATCCTTTTCTAGGACCATAGTTTTCTACCCATTTACTTTAGCTTGCATAGTTTTCTCTACCCACTTACTTTATTTTCCCTCGGATCTTGTATGACTAAAACCCTCCTGGAATCCCAGAGGAGAAAAAGACGCCTCCACTCAGGGGTGAGCTCCCCTTTACTAGAAGCAATCAAGCAGATGGCAGGTACCTTTTGTTCACAGCTGCTGCTCTGAGGAAAATTCTATTGTAGCTGTGAAGCACGGCTCTCCTACAGCATCTGGCGTCAACCGTGTGACCTGTAGCAAGCCATTTTACCTGGGACTCATTTTCCTTGGTGGCAAAATGGGAGGGTGCATGTTGTGTAGGTGGGAGGATGCATGGCATTGCACAGGGTGTCTGTGAAGACCATCTACCTTCAGTCATCCTTAGACAGTCTTTCTGCAGAGCAGACAAACACACCCAGCCTCTGGTCTGTCCTTTGCCCCCGTTTCTGAGTTGCCTGGATATTCCTCTAATAGTCACATGGCAGTGCCAGCACTGAGAGGGTGTTCTCTGAGCACTGGGATGGGTACTTTCCAGACAACAGCCATCACAGGGGTAGATTTCTTTTCTCATTGCACAAATTAAAAAAAAAAAAAAAGTTTGGAGGTTAAACAGTAGAGAATTAGGTAAATTCTGCCAAGTGGAAAGTCATATTTTAAAATTCAGGTGCATTCAACATGCAGGCTGGAGACCAGGCAGGGGATCAACGGGACCAGTAGAAGCTCAGGAAGGATGCCCAGAAGGCCCTGCTGGGTACCAGACAGGAAACAATCACTGCCCATCCATCACCTCCCGGCAGTCGCTGCTGAGTGCAGCTCACCACAGATGAGATGATGACATTCCAAGTGGGCAGGGGAAGAGGCGGAGGAGGAGAGAGATGAATCAGACCCCCGGCAGACTCACGGCACAGATCCTCCGCAGCTGTGAGGCCAGCCAGCCAACACCGGGATTGGCAGGAGGGTCAGAAGTGATGATCACAGTAGCCACACGATGGCTACCAGGGACTGGGGCTCAGAGATGATCGCCGTCTGACAGTACAGTACAGACGGGAAAGCAGAGGCTCCAAGGCTCCGAAACAGGGGCTTCCTGACGTCACACAGTGGGCACGGGCAGCCCCTGAACACAAGTTTGTCTGCCTGCCATTCCCGCCTTGAACAGCTCTGCCGTGGACCAAGATCTTTGAGAACTTGAACCTGACCTCCCACTCCTTTAGAGTTTTTCATCTAATACTACTCTCAGAATTAATCTGTTCATTTGTTCAATCATTCATTTCTTCACCAAACAAACATTTCTTGGATGCTTGCCAGGCATCGGGTACCACACTGAGAATGGGAGGGCAAGTTTGCCCCCTTTTGCTTACAAAGGTTGTTGACAGGGATTAAAAGAGTCCCCTTTTCTTCAGGCTAAGCTTCCCTCACCCAGGTAGACCTGCAGAATGACAAGTAATGTGAAGGGTCAAATCCAAATTTGATAAACAATTCACACGCACACACACACCCTACACCCTAGTCTTCAGCACGATGTCTGGCATGTAACAGTGGCTCAAACAATATTCTGAATGGATGCATCTCTGCACATCTGTGCTGGCTTTTACTGAGCTCTCACTAACCAGCACTTTACCTGTATCATCCATTTCCTTTGCTGACAGGGTCCCCATATTGCAGACAGACAGGCACACCTCGTTTTATTGCACTTCACAGATGTTGCATTTTTGTTTTACAAATTGAAGTTTTGTGGCAACCCTGCGTCGAGCAAGCCCACCAGTGCCATTTTTCCAATAGCATTTGCTCACCTCATGTTTCTGTGTCACATTTTGGGAATTCTTTCAATAGTTCAACCTTTTTCATTATTATATTTGTTCTGGTGATCTGTGATCAGCAATCTTTGCTTCTACCGCAATTCACTGAAGGCTCAGGTGATGGTCAGCATTTTTAGCAATAAAGTATTTTTTGATTGAGGTATATACATTGTTTTCTTAAATAATGCTATTGCACACTCAATAGACTGCAATATAATAGAAACAAAACTTGTATAGGCACTGGGAAACCAAAAAAATTTGTGTGACTTGCTTTATTGCAGTGGTCTGGAAGTGGACCCGTAATATCTCCGAGATACACTGTACTAACACTGTCATTTTGAGGTAAGAAAATTGAGGCTGTGAGCGAGGCTTACTCAAGGTCAACAGATAGTAAGTGATTGGAACAGGATTCAAACTCAGTGTAGTTCCAGAACTCTCCTGCATATCACCACACCACTCCACTTACAGGGAAGTTCTAAAATAAGTCCGGAAGAATACACTTGAAGATGTCGACAGTGGTGGCCCTTGGGGTGCTTTTTACCTTCTTTTTGCTAATCTGCATTCTCAAGTTTGCTCAAAAAGCATCGCTCACAGGCTTAAATCTCTTATACAAGTATACTACTCATAGTTTCTAACCTGGCACGTATAAGTGCCCAAGAAATGGGCATAATGATCACAATTTGCCAAATTTGGGGGAAATTAAGGAAAAGTACATGGTGATCTGCCACAGAGCTTGGTTTTGTTGCAGATGCTTTCTGATGCCCTTTCTTTCTATTGCTAAGAAAGGAGAGACCACATCCTAGCTCAGAATTTTCTCAGCAGCAAATACCAGAGCCCTGGGTTTGGGGAAACGTTTTGCAGACAGCCCCGCCCCCGCCATGGGGAACAGAGGAGAACCCGTCAGCTGGACCATCACATGTCCCACTGCCCGCATGTATGGCAGACCCGTTAGCAGGACCCTGGAGATGGGAGGAAGTTAGGGCCAGGCAGGGGGTCCAGGACTGGCCCTGCGGGGGCTGCCTGCTGACAGCTCCGCCTCCTCCCACCCATGTACACAGCGTGGTCCAGCTGCAGATGCACACGACACGTGAAGAACGAACGCTTCTCTGGTGAGTGGATGAAGCCCCGGCACTCCACCCCGCTGAGAGAGAGAATGTCAAGACCCCAAATTATCACTATGTGCCTTCGGCTTCTCAAAGCCCTTTGATGTGAATCAAAAGAGAAGGAAGAGAAAAGAGAGTTGCAGAGCATTTCCCTGGATGAAAAGGGCTCTGGGCGGCCATCCCAGGCAGCCCTCAGAAAGCTCCAGGCAGCCTGGGGTAGGAGCCTGGGAAACAGGGAAAGTGAAGAGAAGTCACATTTCTCAGTACCAAGGTATGGTTCGCCGGCTGCGAATTCAGGTGCTTTAGCCCTCCCACCCCCACTTGGCTCAACTGATTTTCACAGCAGCTCTGTAAGTTGAGTGATCTTCCACCTACGAAATGAGAGGCCCAGAGAGGTGAAGTCATTTATCCACTATCACACAGCTGAAGCAGCAGAGGAGTGTTTGCACCAGACTCCTGGCTTTAGAGCTGGCTCCTTTCTGATACGTGTCTGGTTAATTAATGGTTGTCTAATGATGCAGACACTGAATTTAATCCTCACATACCAGAGAGGGAGATGAAATAATTAGTTTTTTTTGATGTTTGGGGAAAACTGATGCCCAGAAAATGGAAGCGAGTTGGCCATGGTCACAGCCCCCGGACGAGACAGAATTGGGATCAGAGCCAGGACCCCTGAGTCACATGCAGACCTCTTTCCACACAGGTGATGGCACACAATTAAACATTCTTTTTTTTTTTTTTTGGATGGGGAGATGGGGAGGGGCATTGCAGGGGAGAGAAAGATTTTCCTTAAACAAAACCTTTCTCCAAAGTCCAAAATGTAGAACAGACAAGGGGCTGGGGCATGGTCTTGCCCACCGCAGTCTCTAAGGAGCGTCCTGGAGCGCATTTTAAAAGCCACCCTCTGGTCCCTTAGCACGCAGACTCGGACTTGGAAAGCCCACGAGCAGCACTTGATTATCAGCTTCTAGTTGTCAATCAGCTACGCATGCCAGCTACCCAGGACCGCACACGATACCCATATTACGCTATTGAACCCTCACGACAATCCCGCAAAGCAGTTCTGATAAATGCGGACGGGTGTGCGCTGGATTTGCCTCTGATCTAGGGAACGCACGAGGCCGGGGAGTGGCATCTGGGCAGTAACCCTTGACCAATACACTAGACAGAAGGGTGTAAGAGGCTGGTGAGAAAACGAGGCCAGAGCTTCTCTGCCCGGGGGAACCGCCCCCCCTCCCAGCTTTCTTCCCAGACACGCCCAAATGGGTGAGGGGCGGAAGGAAACTGTACTTGGGTAGCTGCTGGGCCTTGGATGGATGGAGATGCTGCATCTCCTGTCTGTGTCCCTCACTGTGACTAAGTGATGATAGTCTAAGTTTGCAAACCTGCATTCACTATGTGTCAACACAAGAGCAGAAAAATGGGTCCCTGCCCTCGTGGGGCTCACATTCTAGTGCGAGAGACAGACGTAACTAGGACCTGCCATCGGCCCATGACTTTGTTCATTTCTTGAGCTGATGGCCACTGTTGGGAACTAAGGAGAGTGATGCAGGGGCGGGCTTGGGGCAGAGGCCACACACTGGGGCAGCCCTGCGGGGAGGTGGCTTGTGAACAGAGACGCTAGGACGGAAACGAGCCTGCAGGATAAGAATGTCCAAGGCAGAAGGACCAGTAAGGGCCTCCATGGGTCCCAGAACAGAGAGTGCATGGAGGAAGGGGCCCAGGTAAGAGGACACTGACAGAGGCTAGGCCACGTGGGGTCTTGTCACCGAGGTGCTCACCTTGGATTCATCCTAAGCTAAAGGGAAACCAAGGGCAGGCTTTGAGCCAGCAGGCTTTTTACCTCCTGTTTGTCTTCTCAGAGATTCTCCCAGCTGCTGAATTGCCGAGTGGTCCGTGGGG
This sequence comes from Balaenoptera musculus, assembly GCF_009873245.2. Taxonomy (NCBI): domain Eukaryota; kingdom Metazoa; phylum Chordata; class Mammalia; order Artiodactyla; family Balaenopteridae; genus Balaenoptera; species Balaenoptera musculus. Next base: position 4,072,930 of record NC_045801.1, on the reverse strand, counting down.
TGCACGAGTGGCAGCAGAAGCCCATCCCAGCGGTGGGTGAGCGATGCAGCCGTGGGGGGTGCTGTCCTTATTAGCTGTAATGCTGGGGTGTCATAAGCTCCAGCTCCCAACACCCTGCGATTCCAGAAGTCTCAGGGTTTCCTCCTCCCCACGGACCAGGCACCAACCAGTAGGTGTCACCAGAGACAAAGTCTTCGCCATTGGTGCAGATGGTGGAGAGGGTCTTGCAGGATTCGTAGTGTATCCCGGGGATCATTAGACATTGTTAGCTCCAACAAATGTGCAAAGCAAGTACCTCCATTATTCCAAGGAGAAAACAGCCTCAGTGCGGTTTCATGAGTCACCCAAAGGTAACAAAGCTCCGCATTGGTGGGCTCAGGATTCGAGCTGGTGTTTGACTGATGCCCAAGCCCCATCTTCCCAGCACGTGGAGCGTTTATACAGAAGGAGAAACCCCACGCCAATGTGGGGGGAAGGGGCCACCTCTTCTGAGAGGCTACCGTCAGGGGGAGCTTCTGGGGGGCGCCGTGAATCATCCCGCTAAGCGGAATTTGTGGCACTCTGATAACAGCCAGGGGTGGTGGCAGCCACGTATCAATCACAGACCAGCAGGGTTCAGAGGTGGTGCCCGTCAGGACCCTAGACATTCATGTTCATGTTCATTCACGTTGGGATGTGGCGATGGTTAAGGTGATAATAAATATCAGCTCATCGGCTCTCCATTCTTTAACAAGACCCAAACCCACCCCATGCTGGCTCATGCCTCACTGGATCCCTTTGTTCACAAAATATTTATCCAACTTCCGCTATAAGCAGCCCTCCTCCTGGCTGCTAGGAAAAGAGCAGCGAACAGAAGACAGCAAGCCCTGCCCTCTTGAGGGTCACTTTCCACCTGCTGGATTTAGTTTAACTTTTTCAACTTCCCCAGGTGGGTATAATTACCCTCATTTTACAGATGGGCAAACTGAGGCTGAGAGATTTAACAGCCCACCCAAGACACACAGCTAGGAGGTGGCAGAGACAGGATTCAAACGCCAATCTGGCTGACTCTTGGGGGCTTGTTTCTACCCTCAGTCACGACAGCCCCCCGGGAAGGGCGGTAGGCAGCAATGAGCCCTGGGGAGCCTGAGCTCATTTGAGCCCCAGGGAACAGAAGTTCTACTGCTCACACATGGGCCTGTCTGTATGAGCTGATGTCTGTTACTCCCCTACAACGCACTGGGTACTTTAACAGGTGCGTCATATACCCTACTGTCTCCAGGTTTGACCATCCTATGAGTTACGTCCCCGTTTTGCTTAAGAAGAAGGTGATGCTCAGAGAGGATTAAGCCCCTGACCACAGCCATAGAATTAGGCTTGCAACACAGAACCCTCTGTCTGTGTCCCCTGGCTCTGCCTCCCAGGGAAGGAAAGACCAGAGGAGGGAGGGCACATCCTGATGGCAGGCACTGTGCTAAGTGTTTCTCCACTGAGCATTCGTGGACTTGAACCTGGAGAGTGTGGGTTCCAACCCACCTGGCCTACTTGTTGGCTGTGTCTCAGCCATTTGACCTCTGTGTGAAGTGGGTACTATGCTAATATCTACCCAATTTCCTCCTCGGGTGACTGGCTGGTGAGTTACAGTCACACAAAGGGAGGCTTTTCCAGCAAGCATAGAGCATCGTGTGAGTGGTGCTGAAGTCTGAGATGCTTGCGGAAGGTGTGGGCAGATCTGGGCTCCAAGGGCCCTCAGCGGCTGCTCCTCCGGGGCCCTACTACACCCCCCTTTCTGATGGCACTTGGGAGGGGTCACAGCAGACACCACGCAACTCTAACCTGGGGGGCGATCTTTGGAACATCACCATCATGGCTTCTCCCTGGAGCCCGAAGCATCCTGGCTCACAGGCTGTGGGGGAGGGGAGGGGAGGGGAGGGGCTTTCCCCGCAGGGCCCCCGTTCATGCAGGTGCTCTGGGTCCTTTCTGAAGAGTTCCACCTGCTGGAACTTCTCCAGGTCCTCTTGGCCCCTGCTGGCAGAGACAGGTGTAAGATGAGGACCAGGTTGTAGTGGAATTTTGCTACCGGAAGGCAGAGGAGAAGGAAGATTCAGGACAAACGTGTTGTGCAGTGAGGAATGAAGCTGAAAGGCACCCGCTTCGGGGTCAGAGAACTAGTTTAAGTGCCTTCGCTGCCTCGCATTAGCCGGGTCAAGTACCTGCTCTCCTGGAACCTCGGCTTCCCCCGCCGTTGTACGACACGTGGGGAAGATAATGGCCCCGCAGGCAGAGATGCTGAAAATGTCAAAGGATAATAAGCATTTACTGGGCGCCCATTAGGCACTTTAAATAATGTTGGTGTTGGTTGTTCTTGCGAAATTGCCTTTTTCTTGTTACAACCGATACGTTGGCCATCAGAAGAGTCTGAAGAAACAGGCAAGACAAAAAGTTCACCTACTTATCCAGAAACAATCAATGTGAATATAAAAATACGTGTAATTTCAGATCATTTTCTACTTGAATATGATTACTCACCAAAAGAATGGAATCATAGCATACATACCTATTTATAACCTGCTTTTTTCTCCACTTAACAATCTATCATGACCATTTTCCCAGCTCAGTAAACTCATTTCTACTATGGCCTTACTGTGACCACAGGTGTTTTATTACATGGATGTGCTCAACATTATTGAGCTGATTCCTAGGTGTTGAAAATTAAGTGGTTTCCAGTGCTTCTGTAAGAAAGAGCATTACATTAAAAAGCATTCTCTTCTTTATTCCCAATACTCACACGACAATCTTGTGAGGTGGGCATAATCACATTCATTTTTTAAATTATATAATATTGGAAAGCGTGTTATAAGACATCACAGAGATATGGCATCAAAGGTTTGTTATGAAGAGGCCCCAGCCTCACCTTTTCTTGGGCATGATAATACCCATAACAGCAGCTGAAAGCCTCTGGAAACACCTTGCAAAAGCTCTCTCTCTCTCTCTCTCTCTCTCACACACACACACACACACACACACTGAAACAATATAGTAATATACCCAATTAGCAAACATCAAAAGTCTAAGGATATTCATGATGAGTGAGGATATGAGAATACTGGTATTCACATGCTCTACCAGAAAGGCGTGTCAGCTGCCACAATCTTTGGGGAGGTTGTAAAAGTCCTTATGAGACGGGTGTTTTCCCTTTGAACAATTCCAAGTCTTATGATTTAAACTAAAGAAAACAAAAAGAAAAAAGCAGACATAAGAATGTTCACTACAATACTGCTAAGGACAAAAATTTAAAATATGAAAAAGCCCAAATAACCATCCATATGGCAATGGGAATGGTTAAATGCACACACACACATATACATATACAGTGGAATTCCAGGCAGCTCTTAAAATGGTGGCTATAAAAATGTATTTATATTTATCAATATGAGAAAATGTTTCCAAAATATTGTTGACTGAAAGCCTTATGTGTAATATGATAATCTTCTTAGTAAGAAAAACATACTTGTGTATCTATGTAAGCATATATGTGATAATGCTTGGAAGAATATGCTTGAGAAACAATAGTGCTCAAATCTAGAAAGATAAGATCATAAAGAATATTTTCGTATTCTCTGGCATTTTCTAAATACATTGTGTGAATAATTTATTAACTTTAAAAAGGAAAAATCAGCAAAGCTTTGAACACACAATGCATGCGTGTATGTGTGTGTATCGACTTTGAAATCTGATCTTGGGCCCATTTTACTCTTCATTCTTTCCCCCCTGCATCTTTCTATTTTGCTTTTACTTCTTAACAGCTTTATTGAGGTATAATTTGCATCAAATAAAGTTCACTAATTTTGTAATTCTACAGTTTGGTGAGATTTGGCAATATATACACAGTCATGAAACTACCATCACAGTCATGATATAGAACATTTCCACCACCACCAAGAATTCCCTCTGATCTTTTCTGTCACTACGCATTTACAGTATTTATCAGTATGGTTTGGTTAAAATCTACTGTCTTGCTATTCATTTTCTATTTGTTCCATCTGTTTTCTATCACTTTTTTCCTTTTCCTGCCTTCTTTTGGATCAATTTTTTATTTCATTTTATTTCCACTCATGTCTCAGCTATACCTCTTAGTTTTACTTTTTTAAAGTGGGCATTCTAGGGTTTCAAATAATATTAAATCTCTTCATATATTCGCACTTCACATAACTTTAGAACGCTGACAGTATGCCTCCGATATCCTTTCCTGGCCTTCATGCTCTAGTTCTTATACATGTAACTGCTATGTTTGCTTTAAATCCCACAATTGAAATTACGTTTGCTTTTAACATTCAATTATCTGTGAAAGGTACTGAAAATAAGATACAGCTTATCTTCACTCAAATATTTACCATTTATGGTCCTTTCATAAGGACCTTTGTGTGAAGGGTATAATATGCCTTTTTTCTTTGGGTGCTTTAAGATTTTTATCACTGGTTTCCAACAATTTGATTATAAGATGTCCTGATAGTTTAAAATTTTGTCTTGCTTGTTGTATGGGAACTCTCTTCTTTTTTGGATTTATGGTTTTTACCATTTGGGAAATTTCCAGACATTATTTCACACTTATTTTTGGCCTCTCTTCTAAGGACTGCAACTGCATGTATGTTAAATAAATTGATATTAGGAAGATGGCCCCTGATTCTCTACTCATTACTTTCCTCCTTTTTTCTTCCCTGTGCTTTGTTTTGATCAGTTGCTATGTGTTCAGCTTACTGATAGTTTCTTCAAGTCTATTCTGTTGTTAATTCCAACCAAATATTTTTCATTTCTGATACTGTATTTTTTATCTCTAGAAGCATTTTTAAGACATTGTAATATTTTCCATTTCTCTCTATCATATTTGTTATTATCTATCTTCTTAATATATGGCACAGATTTATAATAGCATTTTAATGGCCTTATCTGATCATCTCTGTTATTCCTATGTCAGTTTCTATTGATTGATTTTTCTTCTGGTTCTCAGTTGTATTTTCCTGCTTCTTTGCCTACTTGATAGGTTTGATGGAATTCCAGACCTTGCATTGGTGCTGGATTTTGTAGTATTTCTTTAAATAGTGTAGGCTTGGTTCTGGCATGCAGTTAAGTTTTTGAGATCGGTCATCCATTTGAGGCTTGCTTTTCAGCTTTGTAAGGGCAAGTCCTAACAGCCTTTAGACTAGAGCAGATTTAGCCACCTTACTAAAGCAATGCCATCCTGTATACTCTACCGAATGCCTGAGCAATACAAAGTCAGATCAGTCACCAACCAAAGGCTAATGAGGCTTCCTCTGCAGATCTCAAGGGTTCTCTCTCTGAAGCTCTCTTCTCTTTTGATATTTTGCTCCACAAATTCTGTCCCCTTGACCACCCCACCACCTCTTATTCCTATCTTCTCAACTTAATGTAACTGCTGGGCTCTTCTTGGTTCACCCCTCTCTTCACTGCAGCCTGGAAGCTGCCATTAGGTTATAAACTCAGAATTGCAGGGCTCACTTTGCTTTCCTTTATTCACATCTTCAGGGAACTCAGTCCTGTGCTTCATGTTTCCAATGTCTAAAACTCATTATATGTATATATATCATGTGTATACTCATTAGGGGTATATTATTTTATATAATATATGTATATATCCAAATGAAATATATATTCAGTTTTCTAATTGTTTAAAGTGGAAAATAAATTTGGACCCTTTTACGCTCTCCTGGTCATAAATGGAAGTCTCCTAAATTTCTTTCAAATCCATGTCAAAATCTGTATGCTGCTGAGCTGAGCGAAATCCCTGCCTTGGCAGAATTGGTCACTAATAGAATAAAAGCATTTTGAGTGTGTTTGCCCAATTGTTAGACCAAGAGATCTTTCTTGGGAGCTTTTCTTCTTGACACAGAAAGAAGCCTGTCCTTTTGTCTTGAGGGCAATGGCGTCTCCAGCGCCTTCAGGATAATTGTGGCCCAGGGCCAGGCAGGGCTCAGTCTCGGGGGCTTTAATCCTACAGCAAATTTGTTTTAAGGCTGCAAAGGGTTTATGAGTTCAGGAGGCCTCACCAAAGAGCCCTTTGTAGCTTTTAAAAATTGTCTCCTAAAGGCCCAGGAATGGACTAAATTGTGAGTATGTGAGAATAAAGTGTGATGTGGCAGAAACATTTCTAAAAGAAGCCATCAAGTGTCCTGGCTTCTGGCCCCTGTGACTTTGGACGACTCACCACATCCCTCTGGGACTCCATTTCCTCCACTGTGTGAGTACAAGTTTGAGTACGACCATTTCGACAGTCCTTAGAACTGTGTGAAACTGCACCTGTGCATCGAAGTGTGAAGGTGGGGTTCTCTCAGTTGGCTTGTAAAACTATATACTGAACCTCATTTTGCGCACGTTAAAGGGGGCATTGTAGATGGAATTGTATCCCCACCAAATTGATATGTTGAAGGCTTAACTTCCAGTAGCTCAGAATATGACCTTGACTGAAAATAGGATTATCGCTGATGTAATTAGTAAAGTTAAGCTGAGGTTATACTGGAGGTTATACTGGAGTCGGGGGCCCCTTAATCCAATGTCATTAAAAAGGGGAACTTTAGGCACAGACATGCATGCACGTAGAACCCTGTGTGAAAGGAAAAGCAGAGCTGAGGATAATGTTTCTACAAGTCAAGGAACTCCAAAGATTGCCACAAAACCAGGAGAAGCTGAGGGTTCCTTCACAGCCTCAGAAGGAACCAACCCGGCCCACACCTTGATCTTAGACTTCCAGCCTTCAGAACGATGAGATAATACATTTCTGTTTTTTAAGCCACCCATTTCGTGGTAGGCAGCCCTCACAAACTAATAAAGGGAGAAATCCATGACATAACTTAGATTTCACTGTCCAGACTCCCGTAAGGCTCCAGCCAAAGTCATCATCATCACCACCAACAGAAAATGTTATAAATTGTAAAAGGTACATAAATGTGAGGACTTTGTATTTTATTTTGAGGTTCAAGTGAACTAGTTTGAACTTGGAGAAGGCTTACCCTGGGTTCTTTACCCAGTTTACTGTGTGCCTTTGTGTAAATTACTGAACATCTCTGTACTTCAGGAGAATGGGGGAAACAATGTCAGAGTATTAGCGTTGTGACAGATTCTTAGGAAATGGCCCCAATGACCATGCCTCCCTCAGTACCCCCATTTGTGCAGGTTTCTCCCATGGCGAATCAGGCTGTCTTTCTGGACCAGTGGAACACAGTGGGTAGGATATTATGCAACTTCCAGAGCGTAGGCTGAAAGAGGTGTTGCAGCTTTTTGCTTTTGCTGTCTGGGAACTCGGCCCTGACCTTGTAAGGAAGCCAGTTTAGCCTACAGGAGGATGGGCAGCGACACGGAGGAGAAATGAGATGCCCAGCCAACAGCCAGCACCAGGTGCCGGACCTGCCAGGCCAGCCAGCCTCCCAGCTGAGGCAGCCACGTGAGGGAGCACAGCCAAAACCACAGAGGAGACACCTCGCCAACCCACAGAACTGTGGGAAACAAAAACCCTTGCTATTTGTTTTAAGCCCTGTGTGTAGAAGTGGTTTGTTACACAGCCATAGCTAGCTTAAACAAGTATGAAGATTAAATGAGAAAAAAAAAGTATATATAATATATGTATATATAGGTATGTAAAATCTAGGTATATATAAGATGTATACATAATGTATATGTATATAATATATGTATACATATATGTATATATAATATGTGTGTATGTAATATATGTTATATATGTGTGTGCAATCTATGTATATGTAATCTGCATATTTGTATAGGTATGTATGTAACATCTATGTACTAAGAGATATCTATCTATAGGTAGGTAGATAGATAGATAATCTCCTAATACAGTTCCTAACACACAGAAGGCTCTCACTTAATAGCAGCTACCACAATGCAAAAAAAAGAAAAATATGGAATGTTCAGTTTTAAGAGTTCAGCTGTTGCAACAGGGCTCCAGGTAATTTCTCTGACCTTCGTTGGCGCTACAATAATAGTAGTAGGAGTGGGACAGGCCTGCATGGAAACCTCCTGACAAGGAGGCAGGACGGGGCCCGACCACCCCAGGAGTCCAGAGGTACAAACCACCATCACAAACAGCCCCAAAGCCTGAGCGCCAAGCGAGCCCAGGAGCGTCACATGGTCAGTGCAGGGCCCACCGACGTCGGGAGAGGCGTAGAAAGCTAGAGCTCACGCTCGCTTGCTGACTGTGCAACCTTGAGCTAGTTACCCCGCATGCCTGAATCCCACTTGTCTCCTGAGTGAGTGAAGATGCTGAGGTGAGGATGGTGGTGACTTCCTCATCTCTGACAAGATCCAGAGGTGGACGGGGTTAGATGGCATCCCCTTAACCTCACGGCCCCGAGCAGAGAGTCCTCGGCAAACACGCCAACCCCAAGGTCCACGCCTGTGGCTGAGCGGATCCCTCCAGCGACAGGAAGTTGGGGGTGTCCCCGTTGAAAACTCCCAGCTGTCAGGGAGTTCTTTTTGAATTGAGCTGAAGTTAATCTCTCGGTTCCTAGTTCTCTCTCTGGAAGCAAATTCAGAGCCACAAATGCTGGCCACCCCCAGTGTGTGGAGTCTTGCCACACCTGGTCATCATTTAAACACTAGAACAGCAGTTAGCAAGTCACGTGTCATGGTGACATGGTGACACAGCCCCCTTCCCCTCCCAGGAGCGGCAGCCAGAGGGTGTCCCACCCTCTCTGTGTCCACCTCACTGAGCACATACGTGCCTGATGCACATTACATGCTTCTACAGCATTACCGGCCCCTTCCATACAAGGGTCCCTTGTGTGGAAGCGGGTAGTCAGGGAAGGCTTTCCAGGTGAGGAGACCCCGGAGCCAGGTATTCCCTGGAGTTTTGAAGGGAAGCTTTGTCATCTACGCCACCCACAGTGGCCCCTGAGGACGGAGTCCCAGCCTGGGTGTCTCTGTACCTGCAGCTCCAATCAGGGCATCTGTCTCGGAGCCACGAATCATTCCGAATGATTTGAAAGATTCAGAGAATGATGTTTTAAGTGATCTCAAAGCGCTACATTTCCACAAGGGCAGGAATGTAATTTGGGGGAAAGAAAAAATTTACAATCTCTGAATATTATTTTACTTTAAAATATATCTTATAATACACCTACAATCTTTTTGGAGGATTTTCAGAAAGAGAAAAATATTAAGTGGTTGACAAGGGATTAAGTTAAGAGCAAATTTCATCTATCTAACAGGTCTCTGATAAAGTACTGAATATTAGGCAGGCATGCAAAATCATCCTGGGGGGATGGAGAGGTGGGCAAAGTGATACATGACAAAGGCACACTGAGAGTTAGCACATTGCAGCCTGGGGGCTCGCACACCACATGTTACCCTGGGCCAGGGCCTTGCGATGATGAAAACCATGGGCAGAAGCAAGGCGCTTACCGATGTGTGTGTGTGTGTTTTCTTTCTGCAATGTTTTCCCGAATCATATGTTACATCAATGAATCATTAGGTGTTTTTTTAAATTTAATAGCTTTATTGAGGTATAATTTATGTAACATAAAATTCATGTGTTTTACAAGCACAATTAAATGATTTTATTATATTTCCAGAGTTGCGCAACTCTCTCCATCATCCGGTTTTAGATCATTTCTATCAGCCCATCAGGATCCTTCACAACCAATTGTAATCACTTCTCATTTCCATCCCCAGACCTAGGCAAGTATTAATCTACTTTCTGTCTCTGTAGATTTTTGACATTTCATATGAATAGCACCATATAATAAGCCTTTGCATATCGCTTCTTTCACTTGGCATAATGTTTTTGAAGTTCATTCTGCAGCACGTATCAATACTTTATTCCTTTTTCTTGCTGAATAGTATGCCATTGTATGAATGTACCACATTTTCTTTATCCATTTAGCCCTTGGTGGACATTCGGATTATTTTCACCTTTTGGGTTCAAGGAATAATGCTGCTATGAACATTCCTGTCTAACTCTTTGTGTAGACCTGTCTCAATTCCTCTTGGGTAGATTCCCAGGAGCAGAACTGCTGGGTCATATGGTAAATCTACACTTAGCTTTTTAAGAAACTGTCAAACTGTTTTCCAAAGTGGCTGCACTGTTTTACATTCTACACGTGGAGTAAGAGAATTCTGGTCTCCCCATATCTTCACCAGCACTTGTTTTTACGTGTCTTTTTGATTATTGCCACCCAAGTGGGTGTTAAGTCATATATCATTGGGGTTTTAATCTTCATTCCCTTAATAAATAATGATGTTCGGTATCTCTTCATGAGTCAGTAGATTTTTGCTACAGTAATGAACTATCTCAAAACTTAGTAGATTAAGACAAGTACTGTTCATTTATCCTAAAATTTGGGTTGGGTTCCACTGGTGTCCCTTCTGTTTTCAGCTCTACTGAGACATGTCTCTATAGCGGTTGCAGTTTGCCTGGGGCTGGCCGGTCCACGATGGCTTCAGCTGGATTAGCTGGTATCTGTGCTGTGGTCCCTCTTCTCCAGCACTGTCCAGGGTTTGTTCACACGGCCACTGGGCCTGCCCCTAAGAGAATGAACAGAAATGTGCAAGTTCTCTCCAGTCCCGGGCTCTGGGGCACACTGCCCCTTCTACGTGCAAATCAAGCAAGTACTTGGCAAGTCACTGGACCTCTCTGTGTCTCAGCTCCCTCACCTGTTAAACAGAGCTAACAATAGAGACTTCATAGGGTTGTCAGAGGAATTATATGAGGTATCACATGACAAGAACTTAGACAGTGCCCAGCACCCCTAAGTGTGCACTCCCTGCTATTTTTCTTATTTTTCAATCCTCAGTTTCTTCACCTGTTAAATGCAGTTGATAACCCCTACCTCACAAGTTTGCAAGGATCACGTGAGATAAGTGGAGGTGGGGATATTTTACAAAGTGAAATTCACTATGTGATGTTTGCTGTCCTTGTATTTATAACAGAACACTATGGAGAAGGATATCAGTCTGAGCTACACCGTGGACACAGATGGTGGTACTGGGGATTTCATTGTCCTTTTTGTGGTCACTCATTCATTCATGGGCTAACTATGGGCTGGGCATTCATTGTGTGCTGGGCACGCTGTCTAAAGCACAGCCTGCATTGAGCTTGAAGTCCAGTGATGGAGGCAGAAAAAGATCATTAAATATGATGGAGTCAGTGTACGGAGCCCAAGATGAGGCTTATCAAACCCAGTCTAGGGAGAAGAGGAAAAGTTTCCTGGAAGAGGCAATGCCTGAACTGAGCTCAGAAGGATGGCTGGGGAGTGGGCAGGTGGGCAAGGCTGTGCACCAGTAATAACATTCCCCTCTTCCTAAATCCCTCACAGGACGAGCGAGAGCACGTGGTGTATTCTAGAGGGAAGCCGAGTGTCTCAGAATTGGAAGGTGATGGGCTGGCGAGAACTCAGGCTGGAGAGGTAAGGTGGGATTCACGGGGAGAGAATCCTTTCACATTTGAAGAAAGGCTTCTACTAAGGCAGCCTGAGCCTTCCTTTGTGACTTAGAGAAGGAGCTCGTGCTTTACCAGGTAGATCTCTGGGGACCAGGGCAAGTCTCCAGGCACGGGGGCTTCCTTTGATTTGCTTCCAGGCAGAGATCCACAGCAATATTAGAGAGCACGGGCTAGAACAGAGGAGGGACCAGAAAGGGGGCTGATGCAGCAGTCTTAGAAAAGGCACAGAAAAGGGGAGAGGCACCTGTTCAAGCGGAAGACTCCAGGGCGCGGTGGGAAGTAGGTTGCGGAAGACGTGTAGGGAGGAGTCCGGCTTGAGTGACTGGGTGCCAGTTACTGATGGAAGGCAACACGGGCTTGGAGCAGGTGGAGGGCAGTAACGAGTTCAGGTTCAGACACCTTGATTTTCAGGTGTCTGTGGGACATCCCAGGGAGGCCATCCAAGGGCAGGTGAATACATACATGTGTTCTTCAGGAGAAACAATCTAGGCTGGAGATGGATTTGGGAGACATTATCATAAAGGATACCAATGGATGCCTGGAAGCAGTGAGGGAAAGAAGAGGAGGAACAGAAGCCAGAAGGAATCTCTGGGTTATTTTCACTATACTTTCACCCCAAACCAGGGAAAGCTTACATTTCTTCTCCATCATTCACTTTCCTTCCCTGATTTTTCACTGACTTTTATGGTGGAGAGTACAGTGCAGTGTGTTTTGACACACATAAAATACTGAGTAGAACAGGGTGTGCGCAGGTGGAGAATCATTTTCATAATTCTTGGTTCTGGTCCTCAGCACCCCAGGAGGTTTACATAGGTAAGCTCGTTTAATACCCTTAGGAGGCATCCAGTAAGACGGCCAGCATCACCCCTTCTTTATAGCTTAGAAGACTAATGCTCAGAGACGGCAAGTAATTTGTTCAAGGTCACAGAGCTATCTAGCAACAGAGCTAAGGTCTGAGACCCCCAAGAAGGGACGGGGGAAGGGCAGAGAGACAAAATCGGTCAATTCTACTCAATATTCTGTAATGACCTATATGGGAAAGAATCTAAAAAAGAGTGGATATATGTATATGTATAACTGATTCACTTTACTGTACACCTGAAACTAACACAATATTGTAAAACAACTATACTCCAATAAAAATGTTTTTAAAAATCGGTGCCTGCTATGAGCCGACACTCTACACGTTACTTCATATAATCACCAAAGTCCCTCCAGGAGGAAAGACCACGAGACAGGTCCTGTGAGGCAAGGCTTGTGCTCCCTTCCCCACCCCCGTGCTCAGCACACACTGCCTACAGCCATATTGGATGGGCGAATGGATGGATGGATGGATGGATGGGCTTAAATGAACAGCCACAACAGAAAAACGGGATTTTTGAGCCATAAAATCTGTCACTATGCTGCAAATTACAGCCAAATTAGCAACAGAACTAAGCTGGCTCAGACTTCTTTGTGGACTGGTCATCATTCACCAAGTGTATGTAGTGAACAACGTAGGAACGGGGTAAAGATAGCCTCATCTGTCTCCCAGGGTTCCCTCGTACATTTCCGTCTGGCCCAGAAATAGAAACAATCCAGCAGCTCCTCTGTCATTCTAAAGAGCATGGAAATGGATTTATACTGGGAAACATTCAAGAGGGGGAGCCAGTGATCATGAAGGTTTTTCATTTCATTTCCCTTAAGAGATATTATGCTTTGGGATTGAGTGTGATCAGACAACCTTGTCCCAAATGCCCGTCACCCTTATTTCAAAGGTGCCAGTTGGGACGGGTGTATTTTGAATACAATTGAGAAGGGTCTAGGAAACCCAGAAAAAGAGCAACCCCCCAGCAGAATCAACGAATGGGGTGGGGAGTGGGGGGTCACTGATGATATTCATCACTCTCAGAGGTTTTTTACTTATTTTAAAATAAACTTTACGAGGTACATTTTAGTGTACAGTTTGAAGAGTCTTGATATGTAAGTACACCATCAAGATATAGTTACAAAATCTTATAACTTGTATAGTTTCTCCTCCACTTTTTCCAGCCCAGGCAACCACTGATGGCTTTTTGTTACTTCAGTGCTCGATTTGTTTTTCCTAGAGTTTTCTATAGTTGGAATCATACAGTATCGTTTTGTGTCTGGCTTCTTTTGTTCAACATAATGGTTTTGGAATTCATCTGGAGTGTGTACCTGGGTAGCTCCATCTATTTTTATTGGCAGGTTGTATTCTATTCTATGAATTGACACAATTTGTCTATTCACCAGGTGATTATTATTTAGCCACAAATTCTGGTCATAATAAATCCTTTCATAAATAGGTTGCTGAATGTGCAGCCATAGATTTTATAAAAAGCTGTAGTGGTGAAGTGGATACACATTCAATTAGGACACTGATTTTTTTTTTTTTAGTTTGATTTTGAGCTTATGATATCAACATGAAACAATGACATCTGCATCTTAGATTCAGTTACAAAATGTAAGGAACAATACCACCCCATCAAAAGCCATTTACTCAGCTTTATGAATGAATTTTTCATTTGATATTTGAGCAGATTACGCTTTTAAAGTTCAGATTGGCTGTCTGTCTGGTGCTCTAAACCCTAAATGATTAATAGCTTTCTTCTTTACTTTAGGTCTTATAGAATTTGTCTCCTTACTGATAGACTTTCTGAAAACTAAAACCATTTATCATTTAAATAATTTTTAATGTTAAGCTGATACTTTAAAAATGTTTGCTTTTTCCCCCTTTCTTTTTCTCTCATTCTTTGTAAAAAACAAAATCAACTTCCTATAGTATGAACACATATCAGGGGGCTTAAACAAGCAGGGTTAGTTCTTTTTCTTTCTTAAATTAATAGACTTTTTCTTTTGAGCAGTTTTAGGTTCAGAGTACAATTGAAGGGAAAGTATGAAGGGATCCCACACACCTCATCCCCAGAGCACTACCATCAACATTCCCCACCAAAGTGGTACATTTGTCACAATTGATGACCCTACATAGACACATTATCATCACTCAAATTCAAATTTTATATTACGGTTCACTCGCTATACATTCTCTGGGTTTGGACAAATGTATAACGACACGTGTCCACAATTACAGTATCATCCAGAGCAGTTTCACTGCCCTCAAAATCCTCTGTGATTCACCTCTTCATCCCTTTCACTCTCCACTCCTCTGAAAACCACTGACGATATTACTGTTTCCCTAGTTTTAATTCTCCAAAGTCTCATATAGTTGGAATCAGAATGTGTAGCCTTTTCTGTTTGGCTTCTTTTACTTAGTAACATCGTCTTAGTCTTTTCATGGCTTGATAGCTCACTTCTTTTTAGCACTGAATAATATTCCACTATATGGATGGACCACAATTTTTTATCCATTCACCTACTGAAGGATATCTTAGTTGCTTCCAATTTTTGACAATTATGAATAAAGTTGTAGTAATATCTGTGTGTAGATTTTTGTGTGGATGTAAGTTTTCAACTCATTTGGGTAGATACGATGAAGCATAAGTGCTGGATTGTATGGTAAGAGTATGTTTAGTTTTGTAAGAAACACAAACACAAGTGTTTCATAAAAGCTTGGAATTGACTGCCTTTGGCTAACTTATAGAATATCAGGATGCATAGTTTCTTCATTATCAGAGAAAATCATCCTTCACACCTGTTTTACAGATAGGAAAACCAAGAAATAACTTGAACAAGTCTCCCTAAAATAGTGCAAAATGAACTGAAAACCAGACTTTGTGAGTGAACTGTACCTTTACTGTCAAGACAGAGGGTCTGTATCCATGTATAAATTTTCACAACACAAAGCGTCAAAGCATAGATTGCTGTAGTAGCCCCTCCTCCCCTCCCATATGTTTCACAATAAGATGACAGGAGTAATTGTTCTGCTTGGGCTCATAATTCTAAAGATAAGACCACAGATTAGCTACTTATCTCATTTACGAATCCTGGTCAATCTGTGCCCCAAACACTGTAAGACTCACTCTTGCCTCAAGTCAACAGCCCCCTTTCTGAGACGGTCCAGAGGGGACGCTCATATGAAGCCAAGCTTTGACTGGCCACCAGTTTCCCTGGTCACCTTTGTACGGGGTCTTCCACAAAGGTAATTTCACTTTTAAACAATGGATGTGATATGGAGGACTTTTAAGCCTTCAAAGACCCATTATTTCAATACTTCACTTGATAATATCAGCTTCCTCTTTGCTCCATTTTCTTTTCGTTTTAAGAGTAGAGAAAATTGCACATAAAGATGAGATTTGGGGTTAGAATTCATTTATTCCTTTTCATAAAATTGCAGACTTCTCTTTTAAGAAACGACATCTGTGTCTAGCAAAACATAAAGTAGGATTCGCAATGTCTCTCTGCTCCTGGAACCCAGACTCTTCAGTTAGAAGCAAATGATCAGTTGCCTGGAGTCCTTGGTCTTGTGTGATGCCAGCCTTCACCTGCCCTGGCCCTCGCTCATATCTGGGCCCTGGGTGGCACCACACAGGGGTCGGCCATGGTGAAATCGTCCCAGCCTGGCTCTGGGGGAACCTCGCCAGTGTTTCACGGGAGGGCCCGCACAAGGGCCTCTTCAGATGATGTCTGGGCAAAAGCAGTTATAACTGCAAATTGAATAAGTGATTTCCCCCATGGAGCTGAGGCGGTAATCTTTTCTGCCCTCACCTTAATGGAATAAGAAGGGCCCATGTGTCTTAATTTCCTCTGGGAGAAGGGGGTGGGGTGTTTGGAATGCATGATCTACTGAAGGAGATTCTGGGTCAGCCCCCTCCCCCATCGCAGGCTCTTCTCCCTTCAGCCACCTCCGGAGGGATCATTTAAAAATATAAATCAAATTGCATCACCCTTCCTGGAAAGCCTTCAAAGCCTTTTCTTCACACAGAAAATCAAATCTCAAGTCCTTCCTATGTCCTGTGAGTTCCTAGCGATTTGTCCAAGGGCCCATTTTCAACCATTTTCCACTCAATGTGCTCCAGCCAGCTGTTCTTCCAAAACATCCAAAGCTCCCCCACTTCGGGGTATCACAAGCTGCACTTCTTCAGACATCCTGCACCCTCACTTCCTTCAGGTCTCTGCTCCAAACTCACCTCCTTCCATAGTCCTTCCCTGACCATCCCTTTTAAGCCAACAACGGAATCACACCCTATCTCCTAGCCCTGGATGTCTTTTCTTACTAGCAATCATCACTCCTTTGCAATATGCTCTGTACCATCAAAATCTCCCACTCAAATATGAAATCCCCGAGAGCAGGCGCCATACACCCAGCACTTAGAACAGCGCCTGACACTTAGAAGGCGCTAACCACTACACTTGTGGAATGAATGAAGTCCATACAGCCTACGTCTGTCTCCTGCTGAGGGTCTCAAGGTTCGTTGGGGGAAGAAACCGATAAGAATCATCACACCCTGCTCAACATCACTTATCATTAGAGAAATGCAAATCAAAACTACAATGAGGTATCACCTCACACCGGTCAGATTGGCCATCATCAAAAAGTCTTCAAACAATAAATGCCCGGAGAGGGTGTGGAGAAAAGGGAACCCTCTTGCACTGTTGGTGGGAATGTAAATTGATGCAGCCACTATGGAGAACAGTATGGAGGTTCCTTAAAAAACTCAAAATAGAACTACCATACGACCCAGCAATCCCACTACTGAGCATATACCCTGAGAAAACCATAATTCAAAAAGAGTCATGTACCACAGTGTTCACTGCAGCACTATTTACAATAGCCAGGACATGGAAGCAACCTAAGCGTCCATCGACAGTTGAATGGATAAAGAAGATGTGGCACATACATACAATGGAATATTAGCCATAAAAAGAAACGTAATTGAGTTATTTGTAGTGAGGTGGATGGACCTAGAGTCTGTCCTACAGAGGGAAGTAAGTCAGAAAGAGAAAAACAAATACCGTATGCTAACACATATATATGGAATCTAAAAAAAAAAAAAAAAAGGTTCTGAAGAACCTAGGGGCAGGACAGTAATAAAGACACAGACGTGGAGAGTGGACTTGAAGACATGGGGAGGGGGAGGGGTGGGCTGGGACGAGGTGAGAGAGTGGCATGGACATATATACACATTACCAAATGTAGAATGGATGGCTGGTGGGAAGCAGCCGCATAGCACAGGGAGATCAGCTCGGTGCTCTGTGACCACCTAGAGGGGTGGGATAGGGAGGGCGTGAGGGAGACGCAAGAGGGAGGAGATACGGGGATATATGTATACGTATAGCTGATTCACTTTGTTATACAGCAGAAGCTAATGCACCACTGTAGAGCAATTATACTCCAATAAAGATACTGAAAAAAAAAAAAAGAATCATCACACCCGCATCCCATGTGCTGGGTGTCTTGCTCACAGGGTGTCTGATACTCACACACCCCTGAGCAATGGAGACAAAGGAGACACTGAAGCCAGTTCTTCAGCAATTTGAATTTCAATTCAATTGAGCCCAAAGTGCCTCATCCAGCCACCTGGGCAAACACAGCGTCGGTTTCTTTCCCCAGGCTTTAAAGAGGACAGAAGCAGGTGCTTCAATAACTGAATCTCAGATCCTGTGAGCCCCCTGCCCACTCCTGCCCTTGAACAAGCTTCCCTCTTCTAGAATTTCTGGGCATCCTCAGAAGGTGGGAGGTGACCCACGTCCATGGATCGACCCTGTTCCTCTTGCCATCACGGCGGGCAGCTTCAGGCCTCCACAGGCCCCCAGACCCAATGCCGAGGACCTGACCGTGAGACCTCTGTGGCTTCCCCATAAGGGCCAGTCTGGCTGTGCTGCGGCTTCTACGAGTCAGGCTGCCCCGGCTTTGTTTTTCACTGAGGGGGAGATTCAATCTTTGCTGCCGATGACAGAATCCCCATGGTCCTCATGGGCCTGTGTCTTTAGAATCGAGAGAGACTCTCTTTCTCTTGGAAAAGGTTCTCTTTAGAAGAGAGGAGGAACAAGTAGCCACCATCTGTGCTGTTGCCCTTTTCCGGTCCATGTCCCCCTCTGGGACCGGGCCGCAGTGTTTGACCTCGCTCTTTCCTGCCTTTGAGTTCCCAGCTCCCTCAGACATGGCTTGTTCCCATCGCCTGGTTCTTCTCAAGTGAGACTCATACCTGCTATTTATTGAATATCGTGAGCTTACGGTGAACCTACGCGAGCGGATCAATTTCCATTCATTGATCATATCTTATTCTTGTAACAACCCCTTGGGGCTGGAAACTCCTATCTCAAGATGAGGAAACTGAGATTTACTGAGATTCAGAGGTTTTCTGGTTCGCGGCCTTGAGGCGGGTGAGTGGCTGAGCCACGTCATGGCTTCAAAATTAATCAAGAAACAGAGCATTCAATGTAAACATGAAAGACTTTTTTTTTCCCTGGCACCTAGGAATATAGTCTCTATATTTTCTAATACAGTCTCTATGGGCAAAGATGTATGCACAAGAATGTTCGTCTTGGCACTACTTATAATTGTGAAAAATTGGCAATAACCTAAATAGCAACACAAACAAGGGATGAAAACTCCATGTAATGAAATATTAGGCAGTCGTGAGGAATGGTGACGCGGAGCTGTTCTGATTTTCATGTAAATTTGCCTAATGCGTATCGTTGAATGAAGAAAGCAGATTATACAACCAGTCTCCCGTCTCGTTCTCTAGAAGTTAATGCCGAAGTGTTTCTTCTACAGCTTTACAGATATTTTCTGGGCATTTGAAGGAATTCAGATGCAGAGAGAGCAAAGGAGAATAAATCTGTTTTAAAAAATAGAAAAAAAAAACTGTATATGCTGTTCTGCAACTTGCTTTTTTCACTTCATCTCGAGCATCAGTCAATTTCAGTTGATTGAGATCTATCTTTTTTGTTGAAATGGTCACACTGCATTTTATTTATTTATTCAACATTTATTGAGAGCCTATTACATGCAGGGTGCCATGCTAAGCTCTAGAAAGCTTTTCTCAGATAGTTGAGTATACTGTTGTTTATTTTTCTCTTCCTCCATTGATGGATATTTTTCTTTTATCTTTCCTGTTACAAACAACACTGCCACAAATTTCCATGTATGTATGTACTGCTCTGTCGTGTGTCTCTAGACTAAATTCCTAGAAATGACATTACTTGGCCAGAGAGTAAGCACAGCTTCAATTTCGATAGAATTTTTTTCCTGAACATCTTAACTGTGAGAGTCCAAACAGTAAAGGAATGTGGGCTTTTTCCAGTACACGGGAAGAAGCTGATGGGGATTTCAGAACAGAGAAGTCAGTTTGTAAAGTGGATCTCAGCAAAGAAGAAAAGGAAGAAAACCACGGTGTAAGGAGAACGTACGCCATACTTGGCATGTTCCATAGATCAGCAAACGTTTTCCTCTCTACAACTGCGTTTCCCAAGAAGCAACATGATAGGTGTCAAAAAATATTTGAGTAGCATGTGGGGTAGATGTTGTGATCCCCACTCTGCAGGTGAAGCCGAGGGGATTAGAACCTTGTTCAATCCCACCCAGCCTGCCAGGGATAGGATTGCCGCCCAGAGGTCACCGAGTCCTCCTGCAGGACAGGTCAGAGGTAAGGAGCATGGTGCCGGGAGATGACTGCGGACTTGTTTGCAGTGCTGCCCTCCTGGGATGCAAGTCTTAGAGCAAAAGCTAGAAAAGCAAGGACAGAGCGATAACGTCCTGGCTATGGAGTGGCATTCCCCATCCCTCTTGTTTAAGAAAAAAGATAAATCCACTTTCCTAAATCGCATGCCCCTCTCTGTATTATAGGTATCACTCTTCCTTCCCTGTCTGCTGTACAAGCATCCTTTGCCCCGGCCCTCTGGCTGGGCAGTATCAATCATTCTGACAAATTGCAAAAGCTCACATTTCCTGCCTGGCTTCTCACTGGCCCCCCTTTGCCGGGAGAGGGAAAGACTCCTGACTAACATTCAGAGCATGAATAGTAATAGGGCTGGGCTGCAGAAACCAGTGGAGATTTGGAGCCAGTTATGATGGCTCATAAGGGCTACGTGTGAGCTCCTCTTCCCAGTTCCTCAGTGACGGCATCCCATTGGGAGCTTGCATTTGATCATGGTGGTAGTATTTACTTCATGAAAATTGGCAAATGCAAGAAAGCAGAGCCTTTTTTTTCCCCTAAAGAGTCGTTAAACACGTACCGCTGATGCAAACCGTAGAGGAGCCTTAGCTTGCAACTACTGGTTTCTGCCCAAGACCAGAAACTGGAGTCGACATATGATATCACTTATACGTGGAATCTAACATATGACACAAATGAACCTATCTATGAAACAGAAACAGAACCGTGGACATAGAGAACAGACTGGTGGTTGCCAAGGGGGAGGGGGTTGGGGGAGGGATGGAGTGGGAGGCTGGGGTCAGCAGATGTAAGCTGTTATATAGAGAATGGATAAACAACAAGGTCCTACAGTATAGCGCAGAGAGCTATATTCAATATCCTATGATAAACCATAATAGAAAAGAATATTAAAAAAAAGTATATATGTGTATAACTGAATCACTTTGCTGTACTGCAGAAATTAACACAACATTGTCAATCAACTGTACTTCAATAAAAAAAATATTGATTAAAGAAACTGGTGTTGGAAGCACCTGGCCCCATTTGCACAGGTGTAGATGACCACCACCCAGGGCTCACCTGCATGCCTGGTCGACCCAGGTATTGACATGCTTGTGGTATGAAGCGGGGACTAGATCTCCATTTGCAGATGAGAAAACTGAGGTCCACCGAGACAAGCACTAGCCGAAAATTCCTTTCTCCCACAAGCTCTGAGTGCCCAGTCTGTCTGCCTCTCGAGGTTCACCCCTTTTCACTCCCTCCCTCAAACGACTTCAAGACCCACATCCCTCTGGCTTTGCACAAACTCAGTTCTGTTCCTCCTTAATTGCTAAGTGCTTTTCTCTCTTCCTGATCCCACAGAGAGAGTTACTGGCCCACAGAAGTGAATGCACCGAGAGACAGCTCGGCGGTCAGGCTTGGGTCAGGAAGGGCTCTGGCTTGGAATCTCTGTCATTCTCCCCAGCCCTGGCCTCCTCCAGGTGACACTTTATCCCTGAGGGTACAAGTTGGCTGCAGCAGCCCTGGGCCTCCAGTCCAAAGAAAAAACAACTCTTGGTCCCTGTGGTATCTCGCTTAAGAGCTGGGATGCTCCTTTCTCAAAAGTACCCCTCAGGGACCTCCCTGGCGGTCCAGTGGTTAAGACTCTGTGGTTCCAATGCAGGGGGGCGCGGGGTTCGATCCCTGGTTAGGTAACTAAGATCCCACATGCCATGCGGCACGGCCAAAAAAAAAAATTTTTTTTTTTTAATTCTTTTTTAAATGCCCCCCAAAGCTCTCTCTCACAGCTGACTGTTCCCGATGAGACAAATCCTATGACCAGAGGAATCACATCACCTGTGGCTGAGTCCTTTCTTTCTGAATGAATCACTAGCAACATGTATGGTTTTAGCCTGAATAACCTGTGTCTGCCCTGGAGCTGGGAGTGGGGTCAGCATCTCTTTAAGCGCCCAGGAATGTAGGGGAGAGAGGGCATCTATTAACACCAGGTACTGCAAACAAGGAGGAGGTGGGATCAATGTTCACTAAGCAGCTATCTTTTTTACCTACAGCCCGGATCCCTTTCCAGCACTTAGTATAACACTGAAACAATGTCTGTTTCAATGTGACTCACTTGTTACCCTCTTGTGTCCTGCAGGGCGTGTCTCAATCTGAGCCTAGGTGAATGCCTAGCCAGGAGGGACCAGCTCCCTGTGTCTGCAACTTACCTGCCCATAGTCCATCATCAGGGTTTGGAAGCTCGTTGGAGATCCTGGGGGAGGTGGATGGCCTCTGCCTTGCTCCAAATACAGTTGACCCTCCGAATCCATGGGTTCTGAATCTGTGGATTCAACCAAACACGGATCAAAAATACATATGTTTTTTAAATTCCAGAAAGTTCCACAAGGCAAAACTTGTAAGTCAGCAAATATTCATGTAGCATTAACATTGTATTTACAACTGTTTACACAGAATTTACATTGTGTTAGGTATTATAAGTAATCTAGAGATGATTAAAAGTATACAGAGGATGTGCATAGGTTATATGTAAATACTATGCCATTTTATATATGGGGCTGGAGCATTCATGAATTTTGGTATCTGCAGAGATCCTGGGACTAATGCCCCATAGATACCAAGAGACAACTGTATGGCCTTTCCCACTGTTCACCTGAAGTATGAATTTCTTGCCTAGGAGGCTTCAGAGCTAAAGCAAACCCTTGACAATGAGGGAGATGGTGCTGTACCCCTGGGCCAGTTGCCTCCTCTCAACATCCCTGCAAGCGAGAGCTTAAACCCGCATACCAGCCTTCCTAGGGTTCCCTCCTTATCCCCTTCCCATTCTCTCCAAGGACCATCTCTCCATCCCTCCCCACAAGTCTCCTCTGTCCAAAGTCAACAGTTCAGCCTCTGGGACTCAGTGGAAGACACTCCCTCCTCCACCCCATTTCTGCTGCTGGATGGGGAGAGTGACACCCAGTCTTGGAAATGGAGGAGAGGAGACGGTGATGAATTCCTACTTTGGGCTTCACTTTTTTTTTTTTTTAACGTCTTTTAAAAAAATATGTCCCGCACCACTAGGATTAGTTTCTTGACAAAATACTCATAAAACTTACATAAGAGCTTCCTACTGTTTGCAAGTATAGCCTTGACTTTACAATGATAAAAGAGTATTTGCCCGTCTCCAACCCCACGTTATGATATAAATTTACATAACCATGGAGGGTAGTGTTGCCAATCCCTCATCTCTAATTGCAGGGCCTGTGTCCTGGCTCGGGAGGAGCAGGGGACATAGGTGTCAAGAAAGAATGAATAAGTGAGTGAATGAAATTGCATCTCCTGCCCTTGAGGAGCCCATAGTCCAATAAAGCATTTCAGAGAGATGCACTGAATTGCAATCCAGTGCCACGAGTGTTATGACTAAATCCTGCGTTAGGCAGTGGGAGACTTTCCTGTAGGAAGTAATCTCCTCCTGGAACAAAGATTAGAAGGTGTTCACAAGGAAGGAGGCGGTCAAGCTGGGGCTCCAAGGATGAACAGGAATTTTCAAGTTGGCAAGGCAGTGATGGATATTCCCACCAGAGAAGGCAGCCTATCTTAATGAGTAACTGACTTAGAATTTGAATCAAGTCTTTCTTCCAAGAATTATACCCCACTCATCACACTGTATCCTGGAGATTCCTGGAATCAATATCCATATTAGATTTACTCACTATCTAGCAAACTCATTACAACAAGCCCAAGAGCCCTACTTTCAGGTGCTCAGTTTTAACAGCTGTGTATGTACCTTCTAGACTTTTCTCTGCACTCATATAATCACACCACTACCTATAATCAATATATTGAGATGCAGATTTTTTCTTTTACATATTTGCAGCTACTTTCTATCAAGAGAAATAAGTACGTTGCAGCATAATAAGTATACTGTACTTGCATTTTTCCAGGATTTTTCACCCTGCCACACAAAATTCGGCAAAGATATCATTGTACGTTCTTACAGGCTGATAATTTTATTTCTGTAGTAGATATTCCCCAAAGTGGATTATTGGGTCAAAAGTTAGATATATTTTTAATTTTAATAGAACAGATTACTTTCTGAAATGACCCCAGTAATTTATAATCCCATCAGCAATATTTGAAAATACTTTTTTCTCTAATCCTTTGCCAGCCATGAATTTTATAAATCCTATTAATTTCTGTCAGTTGGATGGTCAGAAGTTCTGTCTCACAGTTAAATATGTTCCCGTTTCCCTGACTCTGCATGAGGTTGAGAATGGAGTTGGCTTTTGATCTTGAGTTGGCAGCTGGTGGGGTCTCTCCCTGCAGTGGAGGAGGGGACACGCCTGTAGGTCAGAAGCTTCACACCCCACATGTGTGCCATTCCTCCTACTATGTCTATGGCAGATGGCACCAGTCAACCATGGCTTCCTCTTCTTTCAAAATAATATACAAGAGAAATTGTAACCCTTGTGCACTGCTGGTGGGAATGTAAAACAGTGAAAGCTACAAAAAACAGTATGGAGCTTCCCCCAAAATTTAAAATAGAACTACCATATGATCCAGCAATCCCACTTCTGAGTATATACCCCCAAAGAATTCAAAGCAGGGACTCCAAAAAATATCTGCACACCCACTTTCACAGCAGCACTATTCAAAATAGCCAAGAGGTGGAAGAAACCCAAATGTCCATCCGTGGATGGATGGATAAACAAAATGTGGTACTTACTACAATGGAATATTATTCAGCCTTAAAAAGGAAGGAAATTCTGACTCACGGGCAACATGGATGAACCTTGAGGACATTATGCTCAGTGAAAGAAACCAGGCACAGCAGGACAAATACCATATGATTCCACTTATATGAGTTACCTAGAGTAGTCAGGTTCATAGAAACAGAAGTAGATGGTGGTAGGGGGGAATGAGTGGGAAGTTATCATTTAATGGGTATAGATTTTCAATTTGGGAAGATGAGAAGAGTTCTGGGGATGGATGACGTTGATGGTGGAACAAAAATGTGAATGTACTTAATGCCATTGAAGTGTACACCTAAAAATGATTAAAATGGTAGATTTTATGTTCTGTGTATTTTACCAAACTTTAAAAATATAAAATAACATGAAACACAGGAGAGGTTGTATGTATATATATACATATATTCAACTTATAGAGTATAATAATATAAAAACAGCCAGAACCCACCGCCCAAAAAAGGAGCTAGAACATTGCTAATTCTCCTGTACCTATTTGTGAATATAACTCTTACATAAATTCTGTGCTCCGCAGCAAGAGAAGCGACCGCAATGAGAAACCCACGCACCGCAACGAAGAGTAGGCCCCGCTCGCCGCAATTAGAGAAAGCCCGCGCGCAGCAACAAAGACCCAACACAGCCAAAAATAAATAAATTAAATAAATAAATTTATTATTTTTTTTAAAAAGTAGAATATTGAATAATGTACCAGGACCTGGAGGGAGGTGTCCCTGGGTGTGGCACAGGATCTATCCATGGTCCTTTTCCCTTCAAGATTTTTCATTCATTGATTCTTTCACTCACTCTTGAACTTATTAATTCATTCAACTGTCCTCTATTATTCCTGCATTAACCGACAGATTTCCTGCTCAGCATACATTAGACGGATGAAACCTCAAAAACTCAATGTCAATCCTACTTAGCTTCATTAATCAATGAGGAAATTGAGGCATGAAGAGTTCAGGTAACTTTCTCAAGGTCAGAGAGCCAGGCCATTTGAGCTGTGACTAGAATTCGGGACTCCTGTTTGTCTTTGGGACCATGATTCATCCATAATCAAGCCCAAGGCTGAATGACTCTAAATTCACACAACACGGCTGGCCTATTACATCTTCATCCCACTGCCCCTGGAGTACTTCACTCCCCTGGCTTCTCCCAGGGCACCACAGCAGGTATCAGCTGGGCTCATGGCTCCATTCCCATCACTCCACATTGTTGGTTCCATGAATAAAAGCCAGACTCAGCCTCCCCTACAAGTCCCTCCCAATCCCCGGGCCTTTGGCTGTTTCCCTAGACCCACACGGTTCCACTTGTCTTCTTTCTCTCTAGCCTCATGGAAGCACTCCCCCATATATGCCCCCTGCTCTCGTTTGGAGACAGAGAGTCTTAGCATCCAGTTCTGCTTTTAACTAACATGAGTTGGTTTCTTTGGGCTCTATTCGTAATGCCCCTGAGCTCAGTTTATGCTTCTATGAAGAGGGGATCATAAGAGCACCAGCCTCCTGACTGGTTTAAATTCATGCAAGTAAGGAACCTAGCACGTTGTAGGGCTCATTGTAAGCACCCAATTTACATTCACTTTGGTGGATGTCACTGATGTCTTTAGCCCTGCCATGTGCTGCCCTCTCTGCCTGGTGCACCCTCCCATCCACCTCCATCCCCCCAACCCACATCACTGGCAAGCCTTGTTCATTTTAAACACTCAGCTTGTTTCTCTAGGGAGCCTTCTCTGGGGGGACCAACCTGGGTGGGTGGGTGGTCCCATCTGGGCTCTTGTAGCACCAAATGCTTCCTTCAGCAAAGCACGGATTGCCTTGCACTGTGGCTGTCACTCATTGTCACTCTCCATCCTTGACCTCTGAGCTCCATCCATGTAGTCACATCTCTGCATCTATGTGCTCTGTGCTGGGTGCGCAGCAGGGGCTAAAGATGTGTTTACTGAATGAATGAATGAGTGATCCAACACAAGGTTCACGTCACTCATACTTTCAAGGGATGGCAGAGCTGTGGAGTTATTGATGCTCTGGGATCCTTCTTCCACAATTACATTAAAAGCTCGATTATCTTGGGGATTGGAAATAGATTACATCTCCATCTGGAATGAACAAGACAAGCAGATCATTAGAATAATGACTAAGGATATACAATCTCTGACATTTAAAGGACACTGTTCGAAGCCAGGCCCCAAGTCACTGACTCCTCCAAGTGACATTTCAAGTTTGGAGGGTCAGAGCATCATGGAACTAAATGAGGCCTCGGAGGTGATCTCATCGGACCAGCTCGTTCTATACTGGAGGAGGCTGAGGGCGAAGGGAGAGGAAACTTGACCAAGGGAGGTTTAAAAAGCACTGTGCCCGAGGCTGATTTTCTAGCTCTCACGTAAATGACAGCGTTCTGTGACATTCACAGCCACCTGTGCACCAACCACACTAAGCTTCTACACACAGCACAGGTCTGACGTCATCTGAGCCACGAACCTTCTCACCCTTCTGTCTGAGTTATTCTTCTGCCAGAAAAGGTCTCTTACCTTTAAATAGGGCGCAGCAATTTGCACACTGTCATACAGGGCTTTTCAGAGAACCAGCTGTGGTCCACGCAACCCCACCAGGAGTGAACAACAGGAAGTGTGTTTCTTGTTTCATTTGATGATTTCAATCTGCATCCTTTTTCTGTAATAAACTGTAACCATGAGTAGAACAGCTTTTCTGAGTTCTGTGAGTCCTTCTAGTGAACCGTTGAACATGAGGGTTGTCTTGGGGGGACCCAGATACAGCAGCCTACTCTGTTTATCAACATATTGCACACATGTTGAGGGCGCCATATCAAGATGGACAGAGCATGGTCTGGACCGGGGGTAGGGATTTTATCCGTGAGCTTTAACTGTATAAGAACTCCAAACTTAGTGGCTCACACAACAATTATTTACGTAGTCATGCTTTTGTAGCTTTCAATTTGGATTAGTCTCAGCCAGCGTGTTGTTCTGCTCTCAGTTGGGCTCACTCATGTGGTCAAATACCAATCAGCTGGTGGTTCCGCTTCAGGGGTTGGCTGGATGCCAGATAGGGCAGTGGGAGACAATGGACGGTGTGTCTCTCTTCATCCAGCCGGCTTGTCACATGCAGTAGGATTCCAATTGCTCCAAGGCAGAGCCCCAGTGGGCAAGCACTCGAGTCTCTGTTTGCTTCATGTTTGCTAATATCCCACCGACCAAAGCTAGTCCCACAGCCAACCCAGACTCAAGGGGCAGAGAAATAGACTCTGTACATCAGAACGTTGCTAGGCATGGATACAGGGAAGGGAAGAATTTGCAGCCATTTTTATAACCTACCCCACTGGGACACCAGGAGCTCCCAGGAGCCTGGCGTCACAGGACAGGGAAGTGACAGCAGGCTCTGAGCTGGGTGACTGAAAGCCAGCAGACTTCAGCACACTCTTTTTGGCAGTCCCCACCTGGTGCAAGGTTGCTCCAGCAGCTGAGTCAATAAAAATGATAAATTCCCCACCACTCCCCACACATCAGCAAACCACAGTTTACTGTTTGGTTTAAAAAATAAATAGGGACAGTTATTCCAATGGCATCAAACCCTATCAGAAGTGCCTCACACTCATTGCTTTACAAAATCCCTTCCAAATCTCGAATGCCATTGTGTCCTCGGGGTAATTTTATGAGTTAGGAGCTGTTCTCCTCTATTTTTAGATGAGGAAATTGAGGCGTGGAGAAGCAATATAAGTGCCCACTCAGATTCATATTCTATGTGTGATTCCAACACCACTCTCTCAGCGCGCTGCTGGGCCGCCTTTAATTCAGCATCATAGGCACTGCTCCCTTTTTACAGATGAGGAGGTAGAGGCTTCCAGCAGTTGGTAAATAAGTGGCCATGACACCCCTGAGAGTCACCGCCTCTGTGTGCTACAGCATCCATCACGCACTTATTACTTCCTGTGGGTGCTCGTCCATAGCAAAGGCACGGAGCAGGCAGCAGCAACATGCCCAGGGCTTTCTTTTAAGGAGTGCCAAGTCATTAAAAACACATCTTTGCAGGTTTTTGCTCTTTTGTTTGTTTGGGTTTAGGTATCATATAAGGATCCATAGATACGGGCAAGAAAAATTTCCTTTCAAGTAGGTAATTCAGAATATGTGCCATCAAGGGGAATAGTCTCACAGTTTGGAGGGAAAAACAAAAAAAGAAAGAGACAAGTACAACCAGCTGGTTTGCGGGCATAATTGCAATGCTCAGAACACTGGCCTCTCCCAGGGATAATGCTGGACCCTGGGGCCAGGGAGAGGAATATTCCAATACCAGTTTCTGCCTGGAAGACCCGCCAGATGGATAGCGAGATGGAGGATGGAAACAGAGGGGCTGGGGAGGGAGTCGATAGCGGACTCCTTTCAAAAGTGGGTCTGTTCTTCTCGCAAGTTAGGATATTGGGGAAGGTGTCCTTGCTCTTGACTTTCACCTGCCACCCCGAACCAGAGTGATGCATCCTGCTCTTGGTCATGTGACTTGCCAACACTGCCCACTGGCCTGGGAAGAGTTTTACCCTCCTGTGGACTTGCGGACTTTGGCCTTTGGAACGCTGAGGAGTGGATGTTGACCCATTTCAACATGAAACGTTCAGAGTTGCCCCTTGTCTTTGTTTCCTTTGCTCCTTTGATGCTCCCACCACAAGGGACAGACTCAGCTGTGGGAGGCGACTGGTCCCAGGAGAATGCAACGCTGGAGCAAAGCTGAACTTGACCCCAACCCTACAAATGAGAAATAGAAATATTTGCAGCTTGAAGCCACTGAGGTTTTAGATGTTTATTTTTAGGTGAACCTAAAAAAAGAAAAAGCTAATCAAGGTGCATACTTTGCTGGCCAGAAGACCCCTGCTCTGTGCTCTGACATCAAGGTTTGTGTACCCCTTGACCTGGTCCATCCAGGAGGCATGTCTCTTTCTAGGACTGGGCCCCAATTTGCCCAGTCCTGGTGCCAACAGGTGATCAATTCTAGGCGTATCGTTGGCCCTAGGGTGGACCCACACAGTTCACTCATCTGTTTAAGACAATATTGAGGTGGGGGTCCCCTAAAATGTACCTATCGTGGCACTTATTGTGTAGGGGCACTTTACACAATCCACATCATCAACTCTCCTACCCTCTGGAAGAGCAGATATTAGTAAGCTGTGTAATAAGAGCAGCATTATGCATGGCATGCCCCCTTCCCCCACCCCCTGCTCTGAACCAGGTGAGACGAGCAGGGCTGCAGGCACAGCCAGGAGCTCGAGTGGCCGGCCCAGAGCCCACTGCTGGAGGAAGAAAGTGGCCAAGCTGTTTTGTGGGTCACTTGGCTTAATATGTGGGCACAAGTCAATAGTAGACTCCTCAGTAAATGGGAAAAAATTATACCATGTCATTCTGGGGGTGGTTGTGAAGATTTATTCCAATAACATTGTCAAACACGGACACACAGAGGCAGTCAATCACGGAAGATGTTGGTATGATTCCTGCTGGAATTATTAGCCTCATCACCATAGAGAGAGGGGAGTTGGTGGTAAGCACGTCAGGCTACCTGCACCCACCTCCCCTCCTCTCCCCCTGCCCCCTGCCCTTACCTCTGATCTGCTCCCTGTTAACTAACCCACTCCCTCCTGGGTGCCAGTCCTACATCACACAGAGTCCAGGGTGATGATACACTTAGCTGGAGCAGCACAATTAAAATCCGTCTTCTCTCAGTACACGGTGTCCCCCGTTATCTGAAAGCAGAGCGTTCCTATGAAATCTTTCCTAAGCCAAAACGGTGTAAAGCAAAGAAGCAATTGCCTTAGGACACATCTTGCTAATGGATGCACAACATAAATCAAGGTAAAGCACAGACACAGTTCAAAGCTTACAGCGGCTCGATGATCAGATGCTGAGTATGGATCCCGGGAAAGAAGGGAGCTTGGCGGGGCTGCTCTCGCTGCTTTGTGTACTCACTGCCTCTGTAACAGCTTAGCTGCCTGCCAAACAGACATTGAATGTGATTTTCACTCTCGTCTTTTTCGGAAAAGTGAAAATCCTCTTCTGTTAGCAAAACAGGTACTACTGTAAGTCTTTCATAAAAGCGAAATGGTGTAAAATGAACTTTCAAAAAGCAGGGTGTACCTGTATGTAGCCCTCTTAAAGGCCTTCCTAGTGTCAGCCCCCTCCACCCCCCCACTCCCCAGATGCTCTCTGGAGAGACCAAAAGAGTAATTAAACAGTTCTTTGGAAACTAACTGTGGCACTTATGGTAAACACAGGGAAAAGCCAAAATCTCTTTAGCTTGAGTCTGTGCACCGACCTCTCGGGAGGCTACATATACATAGAGACACATGTGCACCCCTGCTCACAACATTCTGGAAGGGCAAAGACAGAAAACAGATGAGCCCCTCGCCACAGGCAGAGTGGACAAGTGGGGGTCATCGAGGGATCTGCTGGCCCCAAAGCAGACTCATCTGTCTTAGTTCAGGCTGCTATAAAAGAATGCCACAGACTGGCCAGCTTAAACAGCAAACATACATTTCTCAGAGTTCTGGAGGCTTGCAGGCCCGTGATCAGTGTGCTTGCATGCTCTGGTTCTGGTGAGGGCCCCTTTCCCATTTATAGATGGCCACTTTCTTGCTGTGTCCCTGTGTGGTCAAGAGAGAGGGCTAGTTCTCTTCCTCTTTATATAAGGGCACTAATCCCATCATGGGGGCCCCACCCACATGCCCTAATCACCCCCCCCAAAGGTCATACCTACAAATACCATCACATGGGGCGTTAGAGTTTCAGCATATGGGTTTGGGAGGACAAAGCATGCAGTCCTTATTATCACCTTAGCAGAACCTCATTTCTCATCCTCTAGGACAGAAGTTGAAAACTGGCAGCCTGAAGGTTAAACTAGCCTCCCAGATTATGTCTCATTTGTCCCAGGTATTGAAAGATATATTGATTTAGTGACTGATATTTAATGGTGAAACTATTTCTCAGAAGAATCTAGATGCCAAGTTTGTCTTTAGAAGCAAGACTCTCTGGGAACACTCTTTGTACTTTCCCACTTGGCCACCGTGGGCTGGAGCTGCTGCCTCTCTAAAAGGGGCACATGACCCTCCCATTTGCCACCTCCCCTCCCCCTCCCAACCCAGAGTGTCATTTGATATCTAACACCCATATCCAGGGCTGCTTCTCTCATAGCTATAACCCAACTAACCTATTTATCATTTGAATTTGTAACCTGCCCTTGAAGACAATCCCCTCTTTTAATAGATAGGGAAACCACAGCCCAGAAATCAGAAGTGTGGTGAGACTGGTGCATGACACATAAACATGGAAAATGCCATTTTCACAAATTCTTTTCCTTCAAGGTCCACATGGTATCTCCAGAAACATTCTGGCACACAAAACTCTCTCTCCTCTGAACTTTAAAGCACTCTGGTGGTGAGGACTTCCAAGCTCTATAGAATGACCAAATAAGGAATGGCACAGACAAAGATATGGGATACCTTTGTCTGCTTCCTGTTCCCTGTCCCTTCTCCCTGTGCCAGGGGTTTTGAAACGTGGTCCTGGTAAGGGATACAGGGTGAACACACCACCTGTGAGAATTCTGGGGCTGCTCATCAAATTCAGGGCATAATTGATTTGACAGCCATTTCCCAAGTAAGTCCATGTCCCTGTTTCTCTTCTTTGCAGACAGTGAGTTCCTCAGAAGTAAACCTGACTCCCCAGGGAGATCCTGGAGAAACAAATGTGGTCATTAGACAAGAGTGTCTGCTCAGTCAGAATTCAGAGCAGGACTGGGACTCCTTTTCATTTCAGAAGGTTAAAAAATGGTTCTTCTTTATTTCTCTGTTGAGCCACTGGGGGAGAATTTGGAAAATTTATACAAGCAGACAATAAGCTTGCTATCAAAGGGGGAATGGTGTTCCCAGCTGGGAAGAACAATTGGCAACTTCCCCATTCTGGGCTCTGTTTATCCTTTCATTGTGATGCATAATCACAGTTTCCTTAAGAAGTTCTGTGATTCTTAATCAGAGTTGACTTTGATAATCTTGCATTTTCTGGGAGAGAACAAGCAAGCGGTTGCCTTTACCTGCTAGCAGATTAACCCCAATCTTGCTTCTTGCAAAAAGCACAGAAGTTCAGTTGAAGGTGCTGAAACATTACCAGAGAATCCCAGAGAGTGAGAAGCACAGGGATTTTTTTTTTTAAATTTTATTTATTTATTTATTTTTGGCTGCGTTGGGTCTTCGTTTCTGTGCGAGGGCTTTCTCTAGTTGCGGCGAGCGGGGGCCACTCTTCATCGCGGTGCGCGGGCCTCTCACTATCGCGGCCTCTCTTGTTGCAGAGCACAGGCTCCAGACACGCAGGCTCAGTAATTGTGGCTCACGGGCCCAGCTGCTCCGTGGCATGTGGGATCCTCCCAGACCAGGGCTCGAACCCGTGTCCCCTGCATTGGCAGGCAGATTCTCAACCACTGCGCCACCACGGAAGCCCATGGGACTTTTATCTCCTCTCTGTGGAGCCTCGTCCTCAGCAACCAGCCGGCTCATTTGCTTCCACCTTCTGCATGCATGTCTCTCACGCCGAACACCGAACTGAATCTCAGAGACAGAGTTTTGGGTGAAGTAGAAAAGAACAGCTTTATCGCTTTGCCAGGCAAAGGGGACCAGAGCTGGTTAATGCCCTCAAAACTGTCTGTCCCGACCTGGAGAGAGTAGTGAGGAGTTTTATCCTGTTGGTTCAAAGAGGAGGGTGTGATCAGCTCGTGGACACTCTCCTGATTGGTTGGTGGTGACGTAAGTGGGAGTCAGCATCATCAACCTTCCGGTTCCACCCGGTCTGGGGACTACGCGCTTGTGGGCAGCAGACAGTTAACTTCTCCCACCTGGTGAGGGTTTCAGTACCTGCAAAACAGCTCAAAGGTATTGTTATGTGTATCTCTTTTTTTTTTTTTTTTAACTTTTTAATGTGGGAATTTTCAAATATATTATGTGTATCTCTTGAGGGGAACCAGGACCCTGCCCCAAGGCTGCACTATTGTTTCTTGACTGTTCCTCCCTCATCTCTGCATCCCCTCCCTTCCCTGATTAGCAACTGTTTGAACCTGCCCATTGGAACTCAGGGAAGGTCATGGAGGCCGAATGAAGTCTATTTCCTACAAACAAAAAAACGCGGGACACAGAAAGGCTTTTGTGCCCAGGAGCCCCCCAGGGTCCTGCCCAGTTTCATCTCCACCAGGGATGGGGTGCCCACCCCACTCCCTGAAAGACCATGATCACACTGGGCAACTGCAGCTGCCAGAGACTGTTGTCTTTTGTTTAAAAAAAAAACCTAGGTGCTTCTGCCAGTTCTATCCCTGTCCTTCTCCTCCCCTCTGAAGGGCACATCTGCTACACACTCTTCGGGTAGATCCTTCCTTTGCACATTACAAATAACCTCCCTCTCCCAGACCTCTCTCTGAGGATTGGCATAGCTTGTGACCTTGGCCAAGACATTTAACCGCTCTGAGCTTCAATTTCCCCATCAGGAAAACTGGGATAATAATAATAATAATAATAATACTCATCTATGGGGTTTTCACAATGATTCAGTTAGATAATACATGTACGGTATAGTTTTTATAAGAGTTCCTGGCATAAAATGACTTCTGTGTTAGCTAATGATTCATCATCATCATCTCCATCAACAGCAGCATCTTAACATCCTCATCATGCTGCCTGAAAAAAAACGCACAAACTAAAAGTTGAGAATTCTGTTGTATTTGATGGACATAGTGAGGACTTAAGCCCAGGAGACAGCTTCTCAGATGCTCTGAGGGGCTGTTCCGAAGAGGTCAGGGAGGAGCCAGGATATAGAGGAGCGTTTGCAACAAAAACCAGGTGGTTGGAACATCAAAAGATTACTGTTAATTAAAGAAAAAGCAAACATCTCAAGTTAATGAATTTAGCACTTTTCTATGTACGGGAAGATGCAAGCGTCTGGGCTCATTGAAATCATTCCTTTGATGTGCACTTTAACTATCTAGGGCCAGTATCCTGTTCTTTTCTGTCCTGAATCCCCTCAGGGTACACTGTTGGGGACACTGCAGTGACTGATGGATTGATGGCTGCAATATCCTTTGTTTGCTAATATGGCAGGTGTCATTCTTTGTCCACAATCATCATCATCATCAACAACGTCATTATCATTTTCTTATAAATGGTAATAAACAACCCTGGATCCCTCTACATTTTCTCCTTTGCTTTGGCATATGAACTCTTGATTGTCGCAGTTGCCTTACAGTGAAAATGTTCCTAAGACGAGTCACTCAGCACACTGACCCTTGGTTCCCCCAGCTTTAATTGGGGAAACTAATGTGTAAAAGCACCTTGCTGTCGGCTGACCCAGAGCAGAGGCTGTGACAGCATCAGGCTCCCTGTTGATCTCCACTCTCCTCTGGGGCATTACTTGTTTGGTCTTTGCTTCTTTCAAAGCACTCAGATCACTGCCATGAACACCTAGAGGGACCAACAATTGCTCTTGGGATGGAGTTCACCATATTTTTATTCCTTCTCTGCATAATAACAGTCTGGTGATGTCAGGGTCCATGTGATAGCTCCCATTGAACAAGTAAGGAGGCCATGGGGTGAACTGATTATCTCAAGGCCTCCCTTTAAAGCAAAGCTCCACCTGCCATTCTCAGATAGCAGGATTCCACAGGGTAGGAGGATGGAGCGTGGCATTCTTTGACACCTCCACTCTTCCAGCCCCACTCTTCCAGCCAATTGCGTAAAATCACAAGCTGCTGAGTTATAGACACAATATCTTTCAGCCTCAGTCTCCTCATCTCATTGAAAGGGGGTCATAGCAGTACCCACATCACAGAGCCATGAGTGTTGGACGAGATAACCCCTCTCAGTGCTAGCACAGCCCATCTTAGTAGTAAACACTCAATAAACTGGCCATTTTTCATCTTAAAATGGGCTTAACAACATTCACAAGACAGCTCTCATAGAGAGAGTTTTACAGAGCCTGGCGGGCAGAGTCTGGCAGAGACCAAGGGCTGGTTCTACATCATATCAGCTTTACTAGCATTTTGCTCCAAAGCTCTGGCGCTATGCCCACCACATCTGAGCCACCTGCGGTCAGTTCTATGTTTGATGGGCAGAGTTGGCAGCTTCTCTGACTCTGACACGCTTCCAAAAAAGTTTTCAAGCTGGATTCCAGACAGCAGCTCCGGACTGTCCACTCGGGAACCCAGAGCCACACGCAGGCTGCGCATGCCGGCCCCAGAGCCTTCTCTCTGCCAGCCTGGCACTTCTGTGCTCAAGGCCTGGGGGCTGAAGAGCGCTCAGGTGGTGGATAATTACCCCCCATGCTGCTGCCTGCATGTAGATGAGGCATTATTCAAATCCAGCCTCTCTCCAAAGAGCTTTGTCATCTTCCTGGACCCCAGAACGTGCAGTCACAGAACACCCACCCCTGGCAGCCTGGGAGTGGGCTGTGTGTGTGTGTGTGGGGGGGGTGGATGCAGTCAGAGAGGCTGTTTCCTGTGATGTTTCAGCCTAGCTGGGGCCCTTGCTCCTGCCTACCCTCTTCTCATGGCCTCTAACCTTGGCACCGGTTCCTTTCAAGGAAGGGACAAGGAAGGGAGGGAGGGAAGGAAGGAAGGAAGGGAGGAAGGAGAAAGAAGGAGAAGCAGAGAGGAAGAGACGGCAAAGGGAGAGAGGGAGGAAGGAAGGAGGGAGACTTTTCTGCGTGCCCACAGATTTCTGTCTGCCCTTGATGCCCTCAGACCCTCCTCCCTTCCTTCTGTGAATGAAAAGTGTTGCCTGTGATGTCAGTAAGCAAAGGGGGTTGCAACCATCAAGCCGTCACGTCACAGCCGCCCTGATGGCGGCATCAGACCCTCAGCCACTGCAGCGCCCCCCAGTGGTGCACCTTGAGCCCAGATTTTCACATCTTCCCACGTATAGAAAGTTGCTAAATTCATTAACTAGAGATGTCTGGTTTTCTTTAACAGCAATCTTTTGATGTTCCGACTACCTGGTTTTGTGACAAAACCCGTATACATCCTGGCTCCTCCCTCACCTCTTCAGATCAGTCCCTCAGAGCTGTCTTGACAGTCCTGTCTCCTGGGCTGGAAGTCCTCAGAAGGTCCTCCAAATAAAACATAATTCTCAGCTTTTAGGCTGTGTATGTTTTTCAGTCGACACCTCCGTAGTGATGGCCAGGAGTGCACAAGGGGCCCCGGAGTCTGCACCAAGCCTTCCCTCCCTTCCTGTAAACACAGTGTCACCTCCAGTCTCCACCCAAGAGAGCGTCAGTGACACTCAAGCCTGTAAGCGTCCATGTCCCAGGCCACGTGTGCCTTGTGTTCTAGACGCCAGGTACCACGATGA
Organism: Balaenoptera musculus; assembly: GCF_009873245.2. Lineage (NCBI taxonomy): Eukaryota > Metazoa > Chordata > Mammalia > Artiodactyla > Balaenopteridae > Balaenoptera > Balaenoptera musculus. The sequence continues at coordinate 4,035,827 of NC_045801.1, read as the reverse complement.
TACGCATCACTGTGGAAACTGGGAACTCCGCCACCAGACCCCTGCAGGGCCGGACTTGCTGCCCAGACTTGCTGCACCGGGGAGCGGGCTCAGTAGTCAGCCTCCAGCTCTCCGCCCCTTCAGGGTCCGGCTCAGCTGCAGAGGGCCTCCGTGTCCGAGGCCACGCCCCTCTGGGGACAGTCCACCCTGGTGACTGAGCAAGGCAGCGGAGGGGCCCGCTGCTGGGCCAGCCTCACTCTGGAGCTCCCTGCAGAGGCAGCCGAGGCCCTGTGGGGTGTTCACTGCAGTTTGGCCCCTTCCCACTCCAGCCACCTGCAACTGTGAAGGACTCGTAGGATAACGGTGTTGGTAGGTCATTGCTGGGCAGTGCAGAAGGGTAACAACGGCTGGGAGCAGGAAGAGGCAGCTGAGAGGCGGGTCTGAATGACAGAACGCTCTCTGTACGCCAAGGAGTTCTCAGCCCCTGCAGTTGAAAGGTGGAGAAAGCTGGGGACCAAGACATCATAGAACGGCTGAACTTCCAAGACCTTTGGGAAAAACTGGGACCCTGCCCATGGATGCCCCTCAAAGATTCAAACTTTCCAAACTGCTCGGGGTCTTCTGAAGCCGCAGACTCGGCACCCCTCCCTATCAGGACACAGCACCCCCAAGGCTGGAAGGCAATGCGGAGACCTCTGCTTCTAAGGCTACGCATTTGCCCTCAGGAACTACCCCCCATCTCCTGTTCTGGTCACTGGACCTATAATTAGGGCTAAGTCACAGCATAGCCCAGCAAGGATGGCTCTCAGAAGCCCAGAGAAAATGGTGACCCACACTCAACCAGCTGAAATGTCAGAATGGTCACAGCTGACAGAGAAAGAAAGGGTTCAATGGCTCAGGAAGGGGGCATAAGCTGGAATGGATGTGCTGTATGTGGACGGAAGACTCACCAGGTCCTAACCTTCCAAGAGGCAACCCAGAAGACAGGGTAATTACTAAGGCCATAAGGAATGTGACAGCTAGAGGGTCATCAGTATCCTAAAAAATGTCAGAGGTGGTTCTCCTCTCTAAGCCAGGGCTTGTGAAATTCACCCATGATGTTTTCTATAGTTGTGGTTTACTCATTCTCATTGTTAGTATGTAATCTATTTACTGAACATACCACCTTATTTATCCATCCTACTGTAGATAGACATTGGGTGGTTTCCATTTTGGGGCTATTGTAAAAACTGCTGCTTTGAACGTGCTTGTTTGTATGATTTGATAAATATATGTATACAATTCTTTCAGGAATATACGTAAGAATGGAATTGCTAAGTCTTAGAGCATGCCACTGTCTAAGATGGTTGAAACAGTTCGTACCTCCAGAGTAACATACAAGTTCCATTGCTTCACCTCTTTACCAATACTTCATATTGCCAATATTTATCAATTTAGCCCTTCATGGGCTGGTGTGTGGTATTATGTCATTGTATCTTTAAGTTTTATCCCTTTGGTGACTAATAAAATTGACCACCTTTTCCAAAATTTATCATCCATTGGTGAAGTCTCTGTTCAAGTCTTTTGCACAAATTTCTATTGGATTCCATATGTTTTTCTTTTTCTTTTTTTAATATGCCAGGTATAAGTCCTTTGTAAGATATATAGTTTACAAAGACCTTCTCCCGAGGACTGTCTTTTCACTGACTCAGTGGTGCTTTAGGTGTGTGGTACACAGCCATGGATTTTGTGAAGACATTCTTTTTTAGTCCCATCAGGAAGGACAACTAAAACCGTCTTTTTTTATTTCAGAAGAACACCTGTATATGATTACAGTCTTACCCAGTATGTTAACTTTCTGCTCCCTTAAATATGAGAATCTGATTGTCTGGACATTCTACGTTGATTTAGCACATCAGTGGCATCTTGCTAATTGGACAGGATGCCCAAGATAATGGCAAGAACGTTGAAGAAGAAACTCTGTAAAAAATGTGTGCCCCAACATGCGGGAAATAAACCATATTAAATATTTAAGGATCTAGTGCTCTGCGACAGTCTGGGACTAGTGACATTTTTAAGGATCTATTGGCCTGGGGCATTCTGGAACCTTCCTACCAAAGAAAATGCCAAATTACTGCACCCACACTCCCCTGCACCACTAAGAAGGAAGCATGGTGTCTACTAGCCCTCACCGAGTTCTGTAGGAAGTGCACACCCTGCTCTTGGAATGCCGCTCCGACCTACTTACCCTGCGACACAGAAGGCTGCCAGCTTTGAGTGGGACCAGACCAGGAACGGACTGTGCAGCAGGTCCAAGCTGTAGTGCCGTGCACTGTCACTCAGCCCTATGACCCGACAGACCCTAAGGTACTAGAAGTATCTGTGGTGGGAAAAGATACTGCGTGAGGTTTATGACAAAGCCCTAATAAAAGGAGATTCACAACATGGACCTTATGTGTCTGGAGCAAGGCCATGCCAGTAAACAGCTAGATGTGCATCTAAATTAGCAAGATGCCAGGGTGACACTTGGTCCTGGTAGGGAAGGAACACCTGATCCCAGGGCATCAACTGACCAGGTGGCCAGAATTTCCCCTAAATGTAACCACGGTAAGTAACCTCGGTGGCAGGAACGGAGGCTATGCAGGGACCCAACAGCACGGGTTCTGCTCGCCAAGGGTGCCCTACCTTCTGCAGCCACAGATTTCCATGATGTCAACAACCAAGGTCAACACTGAGCCTCTGAGACTGCACCATTTCTCAAAGAGATCGACCACCCACTTGGTGTCAAGTATAATTCCACTGAGCCCTTCCTCCCTGGAAGGGGTGTAAATCATCCTGATTGAAATTGACACGTTTTGATAGGGAGGCCCTCGGCTAGAACCGTTATCACAGGGCTCCCGGGACATTTGCTCTTCCTCACCCGGAGAGGGCTGCCTCCGCCAAGACACTCCCCCTCCCCAGCTGCAGCCCTCATCCAGTGAGCGGCCGGCGCTGGGGTACCAAGACCTGGCCCCCATGTCTCTAATCCAAGGGCCCATCCTGGGTGCGGAGCACCGCGAGGCCTCTGATGCGACCACACCGCAGGCCAACACCTCACTCTGCGTAGCCCGCCATCCCTCACGCGCTTAGAGGTTCTGTTCCTGAGAGCTGTCTCAGTGGCCCCTGCAAGGAAACCTCCCTCCCAACATCTTTTTCTGGGGAACACGACCTATGACAGGCATTGTCCACACCTGTGAAAGAGCAAAAAGAAGGGAGACAACAGCCCTGCGGATTTGAGAAAGGGTTTTCAGGGGGAGGACACAGCAGGTGGAGGGGACAGAGCTGCCCCAGAGGAGACAGTGAGCCCAGCTTATTCTGGAAGAAAGAAGGAGGCCAGTGAACAAGGATGAACAGAGGAGACAAGGGGAGAGGGTGGGGCGCGGGACGGGGAAGCGGGCCGGCTCGTGGGAAAGAAAATTAGCTTCTCCGGTGAGAGAGAGAGAGAAGGCGGCATTGGCGGTGTGAACAGAGTTACATGGTGTCAGACTTGCATTTCACGAAAATAGCTCCGGCTGCCAGGTTGATGTCAGCTGTTGGGGTAAGAGTCCAGCAGGGGCCGTTAGGCGGCTATCACAAGGATCCAGGAGAGAGAAGGAGTCAAAGTCCTGATCCCCTACAGCCTGTGGGGTCACTTGTAACACCTTCCCTATGTTACAGACAAGGGACACAGAGTCGGGCGACGCCAAGGACTGGCAGGTAAGAAGTAAGCTAAGACAGAACCCCGCGGGGCTCGCCTCCCGCCTCTGGACCACTTCTCATCGTGTACCAGCATAACTACCGACCCCTGTCACGGTCACACCTGGGCTGCAGGTGCCAGCCTCTAGGTATCTTTCAAAGGCTGCTTGGCCCACGGTGCGCACATCTCGGGTCAGGGGTGGAACTCCATTGCATTTTTCCTTCCATCCTCTTCTCTGGGGAAAGGAGGACCTGAGGAATGAATGAACAAACTAATCAATCGTCTCGGTTCATCCCCACAAACACTCTCTAAGGTAGGTTTTCTAATGTTCCCATCTTACAGAGGAGGCTGACACTCGGGGAGGCTAAGGATCTTGCCTAACTAGGTCAAGACACGACATGAATCCAGATCAACTCCAAATCCCAAACTTGGTTTTGAATCACAGCTAAATGGGTAACGGGCATAAGAATATTTGGGAAAAAAAGGCTGTGAAAAATATTGTTCTAAACTGAATATATATGTATATATACCCACACACACACACATACGTACACACACACACAAACACACACACGGTAACTCTATTCCTTACATGCAAGGTATAAATGTATGTCTTTAAAGTACACGTCTCTGTGTGTGTACACATTTAGTAGGTGTCAGTTTCTGTACTAAGGTTTCATGCGCAGCACCTCTTAAAATGCTATCGAACCTATGATTGGCATCCCCATTTTAAAAGCAAGGGCAGGGTCTGGCGATGACAAGCCTCCTAACCTTGCATCTAGGGTCACAGAGTTGCTATCCGTGTGATGTTGAAGACAGGCCAGCCTGACGTTTGACCATTATGTATCTGTAGAACATTGCTAGGTGCTGTGTTCTGTAAGGATAGGATACACCTGTATGTATTATATGCTCTACATGGGAATGTTATATATGAATCCATATGTGTGTGTAGAGATGGTGTGCTACCATCTGCATGTAGGCTTCATGCTTTCATATCTGTTTAATGCGAAGGGATTGTTATGGGCTGAACGTTTGTTTCCCTCCAAAATTCCTATGCTGAAGCCCTAGCCCCCGGTGTGATGAATGGTATTTGGAGGTCGGGCCTTTGGTAGGCAGTTTGAGATGAGGTGATGAAGGTGGGAATCCCATGACCGGATTAGTGCCCTTATAAGAAGAGGAAGAGAGAGAGAGAGAGAGATCCCTCCAGGAGCACACACTGAGGAAAGGCCATGTGAGCACACAGTGAGAAAGTACCTGTCTGCAAGCCAGGAAGAGGGCCCTCACCAAACGCCACATCTGCCAGCACCTGGAGCTCAGATTCCCCAGCCCCCAGAGCTGTGAGAAGTAAATGTTTGTTGTCTAAGCTGCCCAGGCTATGGTATTCTTGTTATAGCAGCCCAAGCTAAGATAGGGATCTATATGATATATACATATGCATATAGGGAGATAACTTTTGCTGGTTTAGGAGTAGAATTATTTTTGTAGTCTTTTAATGTTCCTTTGCATAGCTCACCTGGCATAACATTAATCACGGCAAGCTTAAAATGACATTAAATTCAATTTTCTTTCCTCTTGAATGCCAGCCACACAGCTTATTTACAAGAAGCACCAAACAAAAGTGGAGGAAGAGAAAAACAGGTTCAATCAATTTCCCTTCTTGCTAATTGGGGATTTATTGCTGGTTGGTTTGCTCACAATGTCAAGGGGGAAGAACCATCCTTCAGTTTCTGGGCCCCAGATGCCAATTGGAATCTGAGTTTATTCTCTATGGCTGTCTCATAAAGGAACAGAGAGCTGAAGACAGAACAATACTTTCATCTCTTTATTATTTTCTCTGCAGTATGAGAGGCACTTCCTAGGATGTGCCGGGCTTACCCTTCAGTCTGCTGCACTCCGGCAGGGGGGCAGGGTGTGGCTACTCTCAATGTGTATTTTTAGGAGAAATGTCCCATAGACTTGTGTTCAGCTACCTATTTCTGGACTCACATATTCATATTTTGATGAACTTCTGCAGACTCTCTATTAAGCAGGAGCCCCGTGCTGGGCCCCGTGGGGGACAGGACACCCCCAGCCTGCAGGGAGCTGACTGTGTAGGAGAGAACCAGGCCCTACAGCCTTATGCGTGTTCTACTGGACGTGGCAACAGGGGCTGTGGGAGACTGGGGGGAGGGGAGGGACAGATCCATCATCCTAGGGATTCCGAGGAGGTCAATTCACCGAGCTTTGAAGGGCATATAGAAGTCCAGGGGTAAAGAAGAGGGCAAGGGCTCTCCAGAAGGGGGCCTGGGAGCCAGGAGGTGCCACGTGGGGGGAAGCAAATGGCTGGTGAGGATGGAGTGGGATTGGATGGAACTGGGTGGCTTCGGCACCCCCATCCCCCCAGGTGGCCTTCAGTCTCCATGGAGAGTCTTCAACTGTGTTTGCATCCAGGGTCCTAAAGAGGGGAGCAGATCAGGGACCCCAAAGGGGAGGTTTAAAGCCACTGCCGGAGGCGGGTTGAGGAGGGAAGAGTGTGGCAGGGTTGGGGAGGGGTTTGAAGGAGAGGCTGGGGCTGGGAGTCAAAAGATGGAGCCAGGTTGGGAGGGGGAGAGAGCGGGAAACGCCTTCCTTTCTGGATTACAGGGCTTCTGGCCCCCAGGGCTCCGAGAGGATGGGTGAGCGCCAGCAGTGCGCTTACTGCCACTCAGGAGATGAATGAGGCTAACTCACCAACAGGTGGGGAAAAAATGGCCGTGCCCACTGCCCTCTACAGCTGACAAAATGCATTCCCACTGAGACCCCGCTGGAGCCTCACAGCAGCCCTCAGACACATGTGGTACCTGCATCGTGCAGACAAGGACACACAGCTCCTGATTTGCTGTGTCTGGACCCTCCCCAGCTCAGCTCTGCACTCACCTCCCCCCGCTTGTCCACCCACCCCCCCAGCTTCGGGGAGCGCTTCGCTGGACGCGCTCGGTCAGTCTCCACTGTGTGTTCCTGGCCTCACCCCTTCCTGATCGGGCCCCGCCTCCCCCTCCTCTTCTTCCCCAGTGAGCTGCGTCGTCGCCATCAGAGTCCAAATGCTCCGGCCTGGTTTCCAATCCCTCCTCCTTCCTGGGGTCCTGGTGTCTGCTGTCCCCACTGCCTGGACCAGTAACCCACCTGCTCCTAACCACTTACAGCTCAGGTCTTCTGTAGCCGAAACGCCCCTGTAACTAAAGTCCACTCCCCATCCGCATTCATCACCTTTACAACTTGATTCAATTTCAGAAATTACACACTGATCCATGTGATTATTGTTTAGGGCCTCCTACCTACCTTCATAGGCCTAGGGCTGTAGAGTTATTCTGAGGGAACTCACATATACCAAAAATTTGGCCAGCAGTAACTGATCAAAAAGTACTTTAATGAAAACATGAATTTACGAAGGTCACAGAGAGTTGAGGTAGAGGTAAGATTTTAAAAAAAAGGTTCTGGCTCTGGTCTTGTGCTCTTGTGATGATATCACACCACCTTCCCGTTGCCTTGAGCAAATCAGTCTGTGCTCTGGGGTCTAAATCGGCTCACCTGTAACTGGAAGTGTTTACAGTCAATGAACCACCTGGTCTTTTTCTACCTGGCATCCAACAGCCTGTGGAAGGTTACTGCCTGGTGGTCCACTACTATCATTGGCATCCACAGAGTCCGTCAGTGGCCGGCCACACAGGAAAGATAATGACTCAGGTACCACTGGTTTATTTGAATAAGCAGTCGGCCTGTTGGCCAGACTGATTAACTCCAGCGTTTTCTTTAGGTCCCTCTGGTCAGGGAAGCTCATCTCTGTCCATAAGTGGGTCCTAGAAGTCTGAGCTGGAAGCGATCTCAGGGACTGATCACCTGGAACAGCCAACATGTGACACTCGTGCCAGGGCTCCCATGCTGTGCACTGACAGGCATCACTAATAGATCACAACACTCTTTTCTGCTGGGCTAGGACTAAATGCTCACATCTTTCAAAACACAGCGCTGCAGGTAGCCATTAACAATCAATTTACCACAACCTGTCAGATGAAAGCTGAAACAGTGAGGGTGCCTGGCTGGAACAGATGCCCCCTCAGCTGGAAATGTGGGAGAGACTTTGACTGACGCGAGTCTGTGTGGAAGGGACCCTAACAAAGGATGCCGAGTCGTGGGACCAGCAGCAGTGGGTGGGGGGAGATATCGCCACCCCTAAAGAAGAAGGGAAAGGGAGGACTTGACTTCAAGAACTGGGTTTAAAGCCAGAGCCTGGCAGAGATGGATGCAGGCACAGGAGCCACAACAGGGCAGGGGCAGAGGGGCAAATACCCCAGTACTCTTTCCTCTGCCCCCTCACCTCCAGCCGCCATTGGTCAACTTACCTGCAAGCCAGGAGGCTGTGACTCCTAATGACAATCTCACTATTGTCACCCAGTATTGCAGGGCACAGAGCAGGACAGGGAGAGACTGAGAATGGCGCATTCTGGATGTGGCCTGGGGAACAGGTCTGGTTTGGGGTCAGGTTCCCTTAAAGCAGAGCCTGAGACAGGGATTTGGGATCACGTAACTTGTTAAGGGAGTGATCCCCAGCTCAAACGCTCTCACAGAGAAGCGATCCAGCTCCTAGGAAAGCGAAGATGCATGGTGAAGGGACCATCAGAAATGCCCTCTGTAAGTTAACAGCAGACCCTAGATAAGAACCCAGAGGCGGACTCCCAGTCTAGGGCTTGCTTCTAGAATCCGTGCTGCCAAGAAACCTGGGGGAGTTAGGCCTAAAGACCAACAGAACTCACTGGATACAAGAATATGCATGTAAATAATGGAAAATCACTCATGACCTAAGTGACTATTTGGGACTGGCTGTGTCCAAGGAATAAGAGCACATGCCCAGGAAGACTTGTAGAAAGGCTGGTACTGTTGAATGCTGGGAACCTGCCATTTGTTTTCTGTTTGTATTTCTTTACCTCATCTTGTGGAAAGAGACAATTAAAAATTCTAAGTGGTATTTGCATCCTTGGGTACCTTTGTCACCGGTCCTTGAAGATTTGGTATGTTTGGGGTGTGAGTCCGTCTGTGCCCATTTGGAGACTGGTCTCCACTTTTCCCACTTCCCTCAAATCCCTGTATGGTTAATTAAAAGCAATGGTATCATCTCTGCTGTGACGTGGCCAGGATCACATCTCTACAATCCATCATCCTAATGAGCAAGGAGAGAAAGGATTTGTCTACTTTCGATTTGTATGTTTTAAACCTAGCAAAATTCACGGGAGATGGGGCTGACTCAATCCAGCATGAAATTCTGTTTGGAAAATTGTTCGTGAATTTTGAGACATGATCTCAGGGCTGTTCAGATTCGGGCTCCCTGTATGATTTCAACTGGTAAATAAGTAATGAAACAACAGTAATAATTCTGAAAATAATACTAAGAGCAGATACTAATTTTAGTGCCTATGGAGGGATTTCTCAGTACTTCCCAAAGTGTGTTCCAGCATCACTAGACCTTCAAGATGTCCCTTGACAAAATGACTGCGTACATTTCACATACGAGGCCCATGACAGATGCTGCTTGGAGACTCATAATATCCAGAGACTATGAGAAGCTCTGAGGAGTTCTGCAGTTTTGTAAAAAAAAAAAAGAGTCATCGAAGTTGACTTATTTGAAAATGGAATTCATTTGTGGAATATTTAATATAAGAGTTCTATTCAACACAACCTTTAACTATAAAAGTTCCCAGCTAGGCAACCACCATATTGCAGGTGAGGAAAATGAGGCCTGGAGTGACCCTGGAAATTGAACCCACTTCTGTCTGACTCCCAGCCCCCATGACGCCATGCCAGCAGCACGTACTTGGGTCTGTGCCTGCACAGGCAGTTCAAGTTCAAGTTCACTCCTCACCCTCATTGTGTGGCGGCTGTTCACCAGACCAGCACAGCCAGGGACATCAGGAGGGGAAGAGGGGCAGAGAAGAAAAGAAGCATTTCCTGAACATCTCTGGGTACCAGACACTGTACTCGGCCCAGAGAATACAGAGATGCAAAGATGTGGGTTCCTACTTTTTGGGGGCTCACCATCCAGAAGGAGAAAGAAATGAATAACCTAGCTTGTTATAAAAGCAATTCTTTGGAGCCAGACGGCCCTGAAGTCCATTGAATGCCCACTGTGTGCCTGGCCGTGTGCTGAGCACAACCATTCTGAGTGTCCAAGGGATTCTGATGGTCCTGGAATATCCCAAGTCCAGATCTTCCACAAACAGTACCCGTGAGTCCTCTGAAGGCCAGCTCTCATCCACAGTGCAGAAGTCCTTCCTGCCAGGTGTCCCAAGTAACCTCGGAGCTTCACCAGAGCTGCCTGACTACCTCCCTCCCATTCAAGGAGAAGGAATCGTTCTCTGTTGACTCACAGGCAGCACCGGCCCAGGCCACCTGCTGGCTTTCAGGAGAGTGCAGAGGGGAAGCTCTGGGGAGGGACTCAGGTGACAGCCCCACCTGGGAAGGGTGCCCGTGCCACATCTGCGGGGGCCCGGGGCTCATTGTTCAAGCTCCAGTAGGCTCTGTGAGCAGGGGTAAGACCAGATGCCACCATATTAATCAAGGCTGTCACTTTAATGGAAGCAATGATGTTATTACTTTATTCATCGGTTAACTCATTCACACTTTCTTCCTTTGCAGCTTTCTGTCCATTTCGCTTTTTCTTTTCCAGTACAAAACGGAGGTGATGATACCTATCTTGGTGGGTCATTGTCATGGTAAATGGCGAGGTCAGTGAGAGCCTGCCTCAAGTTCCGCCACCAGAAAGGACTCAGTAGGTTTGATGTTTCTGGATGTTTGCACCTGTCAGGCCTCTAATTGCCCAGACTTGTCTCCAGCTGTCACTAACCAAACTGACCTTTCCTCCAGACTCCACGCTCTTTGCTGGAGGGAGCTATCAGGAAAATAAGAAATCCAAGGTTGTCCCCATCTGGGATAACAGATGATCCCAATTTGCCCAGGACTGAGGGGTTCCCAGGAGGTGAGACATTTAGTTCTAAAATAGGAGCTCAAAAAAAAAGATAGGACTTCCCTGGCAGTCCAGTGGTTAGGACTCTGTGCTTCCAACGCAGGGGGTGCGGGTTCAATCCCTGGTCAGGGAACTAAGATCCCACATGCCTCGTGCTGTGGCCTAAATAAATAAATAAACAAAAATAGATAAATTAGGAGCAGTCTCAGGCAAGCCGGGAAGAGCTGGTCACCCCACCCCCAATCATCAAATAGGCTGGAAGAGAACCAATAAGGGAAGCCCCAAAGGTACTCAAAGTCCTGTCTACCTGTGGAGAATACACTCATTGCTCTTGATTTGCAAAAGTTTAGACCGCTCACACCATTCCAATAGTCACAGTCAAGCAGAGCCCCGTCCCCAGAGGCAGAGGTTCAGGTAAGACCTGGATCAGCTACCTGCAGCCCCTGAGCTCTGGGACAGAGCACTTCACTTGGCCTCACTTCTTCATCTACATGTACTTTGCGAATATCTTGTTCCAGATTGTGGATCTATATTCATGAGTAGCTTGGCCTGAATTTTTCAGTCTTGTGCTGTCGTTACCTGGTTTGGACATGAAGTTGTATTCATTCACCTCACAAATGAGTTGGGGATGAGTTCTATTCTATGGAAGCATTTGTACAAAATTGGAATTTTATATATATATTTCCCTCGTGCTTGGGAGGGCCCTAGAGACGTTTGAGTCTTATTTTTCAAGAAAATTTTCATGTATGTCATTTATTGACATACTGCATTCATAAGAGACATATCTTTAATGTCTTAGCATTTGTAGTTATGTCCCATTTTAATTCCTAATGCTTATGTTTACCCTGTCATTTTTTTCTTGATGAGTATTATCAGATGTTGTCCAAAATACTAGCACTTCAAAGAAACAAATATTGCTGTTTTATATTTGTTTTCTAAGTCACTATATTCTAGTCTTATATTTAGGTATTTCATGTATATTAGGAGGTGGTAGGGGAGAATTGTCTTGTCCTTTTTTCAAACTTCTTAATGCTTAACTTATGTTGTAAGGTTTTCTTTTTTCCCAACAAAAAATACCACGGTTTGGTGTATAATACTTTCATTATTAGCAATGTACAAGATATTGACAATTTTCTATTACAATTTCCCGTTTGAACCGTGAGTTCAAATTACACTTGATGTAATTTCAGATTCTTTTGAGGATGCGAAAGATAAAAGCTGTTTGCCCTTCCCAGTCTATTCACCCCTCTTCCACCCTGTTCTCTGCCCAGCAAGCTGACAGATGTGGACCATAGCAACAGGCTCCAGGGCCCCCTGGCGTCTCCTTGGAAGGAGCTAAGAGAGATGAAGGAGAGTGATGTCAGATATATACTCTCTGGGCACATATCACATCCTGAAAGGATGCTGTCTGTGTTTGCCTACCTGCTTCTTTATTTTCTGTCTCCCCAGTGATAAGGTAAGTTCCATGACGGCAAACTCTCCCAGCATCAAGCCTGGAACCTGGCATGGATTGACACTCCTGAGGGTTAAGAGTTGAAGAAGAATTTATAGATCACGGAGCCCAACTCCCTCCTGGCGCATGTGAGGAAACTGAGCCCAGAGAGGTGAGAAGGCTTGTCAATGGCCAAGTGTCTCATTAGAGGCAGAGCCTGTACGCACCCCCAGATCCCCGGGCTCTTTCTGATAAAGCATGAGGCGCCTGGAAAGAAGGCAGGAGGGGGATGGGGGCAGGCCACACCCGGACACAGCCCAGAGGAACAGGCGTAGCCATTCTCCAAGCAAAGGAGGAGGACGCACCTGCAAATCTGAATCACTGATGCGATTTCTTCTCCTAAGTTCCACAAAGAGCCTCTGATTTCTATGCCTCGTGTATCCAGCCTGCACAAACGGTCAGTTAATTAAATGAGGCCACAACAGCCAAATGGCCTGGAAGCTGTCCGTTCCTACTGCCAAACCTCTCACTTCTTCGTGGCTGGGATTTTGAAAATATTCAATAGAAAAACAAAGTTTCCCAAGAAGCTGAGAGAAAGCTATTTTCCTGAGGTCAAATTAAATGTGCAGTGACTGCCAGGGACAGATGCCTAACTCACAATCTCAGAGCAGCCAGGGCCACAGACGGTCGTCTTGGAGGCTGGGATGCGGGGCATTCCATTTACCTTCCCCCTCCACTGATCCTCCAGGGACCATCACTAAAGCCCAAAAGTGAAATATACCGACATTTTGCAACAAACCACTGTGAGCTGTAGTAGGGAGGGAGGACCAGCAAACATTGTTGAAAAGTTGGATTCATTGTTTTAAAAATATTTAAGACTTTCCCAGGAGGATCTCTCTCATAAGTAGATTTTTTTAAACTCATAATTTGTTTTTAAAATGGCTGTTTTTAAAGAACTGGAAGCACTTAACTTTGTTTTCATTTTGTTTTGGGGTTTTTTTACTGAAGTAGAGTTGATTTACAATGTTTCAGGTATACAGCAAAGTGATTCAGTTATATAAATGTGTATATATATATTGGTGTGTGTGTGTATATTTATATATATATATATATATATATTTCAGATTATTTTCCATTATAGGTTATTACAAGATATTGAATACAGTTTCCTGTGCTATACAGTAGATCTTTATTGTTTATTTTATGTATAGTAGTGGGTATCTGTTAACCCCAAAGTCCTAATTTATCACCCCCCCTTTCCCCTTTGGTAACCATAAGTTTGTATTCTATGTCTGTGAGTCTATTTCTATTTTGTAAATAAGTTCATTTGTATCATATTTTAGATTCCACATATAAGTGACATCATATGATATTTGTCTTTCTCTGTCTGGCTTACTTCACTTAGTGTGATAATCTCTAGGTCCATCCATGTTGCTGCAAGTGGCATTATTTCCTTCTTTTTTATGGAGGAAGCACTCAACCTCAGATCAGATGTATGACCCCATCCCACTTGTGTTCATTCCCATGTACCGTTCATTCCCATACGACACCAAGACAATGGTGCATCCATCCCTGGTGAGTTCCTCCTTTGTGCTGGGCCCTTGCTTCCTGCTTTGTACTCTTAATCCTCAAAATGCACCTTCAAGGTAAGTCCCAACCTTGGGAAGCACCTTACAGTTTTTTTCAAAACCTTTTCATGAGTTTATTTCCCATCCTCTCCTGCCATGAGCACCACAATTTCCAGGCTCATTTTAAGGGGAGAAAAACAGAGACTCACGGAGGTTGAACTAACCTACTCAAAGTCTGTCCAGATATCACCACCAGCCTCCGAATTTGAACCTCCCCCATCCTGTGCCTTACCCTGGGGCATGTCACATGGTACTTGTTGTTAGTTGAGTGTGTGTCTGTCTCCCCCAGGAGTCCATAAGTTTCTTGAAATAATGTCTCATTCTCTCTGCTATTGGTCATTTCTGTCTCTACGGATTGCACATCCGTAGATGCCTCATGGTTGTATGTGTGAGATGTCTGCATGCTTGTTTGATTGAATGATCTGAAATTCACCTCAATGGGAAGCCTGAAAAATAGCAACATTATCGTGGCTCTGCTGTGTGACTTTGGACAACTCACTTCCCCTCTCTGGTCCTTGGTTTTTCCACCTGCAACGTAAGTTCTTTAAACCCCATAGTTTCTCATTTCCCACTTTGTGCCAAAGGTGTTCATCCCTCCCACTGGAGGTTCCCACCCCTGTACCCAAGGAAGGGTAAGAGACAGCGGGTCTAGGAGAGAGGACAGTGGTTGGTTAATTTCACAGCCAGCACCACCAGAGGCAGATGCTTTAGAGGCAGAGCCGGAGCTGGTGAGCAGTGAGGCGGTTGGAGATGGAGCCCCGCGCCCAGGGAGGAGGGAAGCCATGAGGGCAGACAAGTCTCCCTCCCAGGACAGCTGCACGGAAGGAGTTCAGTGGCCCAGGAACCCCAGCGTCAAGAGGAAGAAAGTGGATAGCGAGGCCATCCAAGAAACTGAGAAGAAAAGAAAAATGAGTGAAACAGAAGAACTTGTCATGAAGAAAGCTGAGGAGGAGAGACTTTCAAAATCCTGCATGAGCAGCAACAGCCTGAAGGCAGCAGAGAGATGCTGCAAGGTGAAGGCAGAGAGCTTTCTATGAAATGTGAGCCATGATGTTTGCTGTTAGCATGAGGGCAAGCACTGAAGTGAGGATAGGTTTGGGGTTGAAATCCCTCCCCATACCCACTTCAGCTCTGCCACCAACCCTGTCTGTGACCGTAGTGTCTCTCTGACCTGTCAACCTCTAGCTTCACTATTGATGGAAAAAGAGTAATAACATGTGACTTGAAAGGTTTTTGTGATGCTCAAGTGAGAGAGAAAATGAGCAAGTGCTCTTGAAACTGCCCATTTGTTCTTCTAACACGTGGGTTACGGCTCACGTGAGAGATTTGGATTGTTAAGCCGTTGTTAACACCTTCTGGGTATAGCCTGTGACCCTTTTGTTAAGGCTGGATTTTCTCATCTCCAGTAAAGATATCATGAAGCTCGAGCCTATGACGTTGTCCGAGTCAATAAAAAGGGGTCTCTGAAATGCTTCCCAATGTGGATGGGATGACTTTTCGAGCCTTTGCAAGTCACTGTTCTCCATCTGACTCTTCTTGGGGCAGCAGGTGCCCTGCATTTACTTCCGCTTGTTTCTCTCTGTGGTCTGCCCCCTGTTTTTGCTCCCGGCTCTTCAGAAGTGGCAGTTGGGTTTTTTTTGGTCTTTTTGTGTCTTGTCCATAATCTGCCCCAACTGCATATGCACGCAGTTATTTTTAGTCCCTTATAGTTTCTCTGTATTTTGTTGCTGGAGCAGACGTCTGTCCAGGTGCAAGCACTGCAGCAAAGGGTCCCAGGTCCCAGGTTCCAGCCTGTCTCACAGTAACCAGCACAGTGCTTAGCAACAAGAAAGAGACCCAAGACCTGTGCCGAATGGCTGGATACCAGGAGAAAGAAGAAAATGCGAGCTAGAAAAACATGAAATCAAGAGAGGTGCATTTGGCCTGAAGAACTGGAACGGTTTCCTGGTGAAAGCAACCATTGACCAGAACTTTGAAAGTAGGAAAGACTGTATGGGCAGGGAGTAGAAAAAATATTGCTGGCCTAGAGGAAAGTGTGAGCACCGCACAGGATATAGCAAATTAGGAACGTTGGCAGGTCCACCTTGATCTTTCCAGCTGATCTTGAAAGACATATGTGTTGAGTGCTTGCCATGTGCCAGACATGTGCTGGACATCTCGTCTTGCCATTGGAGTGGAAAGGACCTGAGTTCCAGACACACCCCAGGACGGCAGGTGAGTGGGTGGGCTCTGGGCTCAAACCAATATGTGTTCTAATCCCAGTCTCACCATCTGTGAGAGTGTGACTTTGGGCAATTTAATGAATTTCCTGTAGCCTCTGGTTCCTCATCTACCCAGTGGAGGCAACAGTACTTCCTCAGGGGTGTGTGTGATGATTAAATGATGTCATGATGAGGAACGTGCCCAGCATGGAACATAAAAGATGCTCAAGCAATGTGGCGCCTGCCCCTTCCATCGCAGACTAGTGACCCTGGGCAGCCACAGAGCATATCGAGGTCTTCACAGGTTCACGTTTGCTCTTGGACAGTACGTGCTGTGGGAAAGCAAGGCGCCATTCCTACACCACGAGTGGAGAGAGCATTCTTTTTCTCCCAAGTCAGGTCTTTGCGGTGACCTTCAAATGGTACAACATTTCAGTACCCCAGCTCCCTTCCCCTGCCTCTATTTTTATCTCTTCTCATGTTCGTAGGATGCTGTCTTGCTGTGGTGACAGACATGAGGCTGGGTTGGGAGCAATCAGAGACAGATGGGAAGGACCTCCTGGAAGCATCCTGGCAGGAGGAGCTGGGAGGACGGTGTGTTCTTTGGCTCCACTGCTCCCCGTGGCACGACTCCAAGGCCCTTGTCCGCATGGGAGAGGAGCGCCATCACACCCTCCCTGCATCTGGGTCGGTGATGCCAAGATGCCCACCCAACAAGGCAAGTTACTTTTAAGCAAGTATGCTGTTTAATTTGAAAAAATGCTCACACACTTTATATTCCACTCCAAATATATCAACCCCCATTCTTCACATCGAGGTAATATTTTTAAATAATTTAATTTTTTTCATCAAAATCTATACAAAAGATGGATGCCCCAAGCATGAAACCGCACATGACATTTCTTTCCTTAGCTTCAAGCACTGCTTGGAACACGTCCATCTGTCCTGGGTGAAATGTAGACCTCAGGCTGGGAAACTTGAGTAGATCCAAACTTCAAATTATGATACTAAAGCACTGATATTGGAAATCAATCCTGTCTTTTTGGACTTCATTCTCCACTTATCTTCATCAATGTTACTTACTTAATCCTCACAATAAGCCAGTAAGAGAAGAAGGAAGAACAGGGTTGTTATTATTTCCATTTCATAGATGAGAGGATCGTGACTCAGGAAGGTGACATGATTGGGCTGCAGCCTCCCAAGTTGTCACGGCAAATTCCAGTCTAGAAAAGAAGATTCACGTAACAGCCAAAAGTGAGAGCAGCATGGCGTGTGCTATGATGGAGGGGCTCTAATGGGAGCACCAAGGAGGCAGGTAATACAGCCTAGAGATTCAGGGACGATAGTAGTGACCTATGAAAAGAGGATTCACTGCAAATTCAGGTCCAAAATGGACCAGCCAAACACAGAATGCTGTAGAATGAATGATTGTGTCCCCCCAGAATCCCTATGTTGAAACCTTATTCCCCAAATGATGGTATTTGGAGGTGAGGGCTTTAGGTGGTGATTACGTCATGAAGATGGAACCCTCGTGGATGGGATTAGTGCCTTTATAAAAGAGACCCCAGAGAGCTCCCTTCCCCTTCCAAAATGTGAGGGCACAGTGAGAGGACAGCTGTCTATGAAGCAGGAAGCTTGCTTTCACCAGACCCCGAATCTGCTGGTGCCTTGATCTTAGCCTTCCCAGCCTCCAGAACTGTGAGAAATCAGTTTCTGTTGTTTATGAGACAGACAGTCCATGGTATTCTGTTACAGCAGCTGAACAGACTAAGACACAAGACCGACTACTTGAATGGGATGACAACTAGACAACCCAAAGATGATCTTGTTGGCAAGATAAAGGCTCAGAAACAAACAAACAAAAAGGAGCAAAACATAGAATGAAGAAGCTCTGTCCACCTTTCTCAAAAAAAAGAAAGGACAAGCAGACAGCTAATTCCCTTCATGCAATGCAGACACCACTTAAATGAGTCTTAACCAAACCCAAAGAGCAGCGCTAATGAGCAGAAATTCTCCAAAGTCTGGCCTCCAGGTAAGCTTGTAGGAATCCCCGTCTCTACCCCCAGACCCTCTCCGCTCCACCCAGGAAGGGTCCCCAGACTCCGACACCTGGCTGGCAGTAGGCACTGCAGTGAATGCCTCTTATCTGCTGAGTGGCTGTTTAGAGGATTCTGAACCTTGGGGAGGAGCATTTTCCGGTCTGGGGACACCTTCGGGGCAGGGACAGATACTGTTCTGCCAGGGTGAACACCTACTTTCGAGCAGTCACCCCCGTCTCACCAGAGTAGGAGTAGCTCTGCCTCATGAGGATAATTTACCAAACTGGAAATTGATGAGCGGCCAAAAGCCCTGCAGGAATGAAGTCTCATTTCCTAAAGAGCAGATTGAATGCTTGGACTTCTCATTTGCAAATAAACATGGCTCATTAGCCCACACAACCAAAGGAGTTGGCTGTCCGAACAGCATTAAGAAGAAATAGCGAGATGGCCCTGCTAAGTGGACAGATGGCCCTACTAGGTGAGCCCCCGGACCTGCCATGTGAACACCTGACTGTGTAGCCAAATTCTGCCTCTATACACAGGTACCAAATTGAATCTCGGAGACAAGAGGTTTGTGTGAAGTAGAAAAGAATAGCCTTATTGTTTTGCCAGGCAAAGGGGACCACAGCGGGCTAATGCCCTCAAAACTGTGTGTCCCAACCTGGAGGGGGTAGTGAGGAGTTCTATAGCAATGGTTCAAAGAGGGCGTGATCAGCTTGTGGACACTCTCCTGATTGGTTGGTGGGGAGGTAAGTGGGAATCGGCATCATCAACCTTCTTGTTCCACCCGGTCTGGGGTCTACGTGCTTGTGGGCAGCAGACAGTTAACCTCTCCCACCTGGTGAGGGTTTCGGTATCCGCAAAACATCTCGAAGATGTTGTTGTGTGTATCCCTTGAGGGGGAACCAGGACCCTGCCCCAAGGCTGCACTATTGTTTCTTGACTGTTCCTCCCTTGTCTCTGCATCCCCTCCCTTCCCTGATTAGCAACTGTTTGAACCTGCCCTTTGGAACTCCGGGAAGGTCATGGAGGATGAATGAAGCTTATTTCCTGCAAAAAGAAATGGGGGGACACAGAGAGTCTTTTGTGCCCAGGAGCCCCACAAGGTCCCGCTCGGTTTCAACTCCACTACTCAGGGAGATGGTGCTGCTAGCTGAGGGGACCCTACCTCCAAAATGAGGTCTTGCTACACAAGCATATGGCTTAGCTTTTCAGCAGGTGCCCTTAACTTAGGCTGCAGACACTGTAATTTGTCAATATCCATGTGCTGCCCGTACCCCTATATTATCTGGGGAAGGATGAGCACAGCTAAAAAGAATCCTCCAGGTTCCTTGTAGCAAGATGGTCATGTGACTTAGCTCTGGCCAATTAAACTTGGGACTTTCTCTAATAAAAGGGAGAAACCACACCAGAAGATATCCGTCCTCCTTTGTGTTTTGCCTTCTCACCACCCAGAAAGCAGACGCCATCCTGCAACCCTAGGAAGAAAAGCTAAAAGGAAAGAAATATTCTGGGTTCTTAATGACTAGCTACACTAGCCCTGGATGACCTACCTTCAGGTAAAAATAAGCCTGTATTTGTTTAAGCCTGCTTTTAGCTCAGGCTGCCATCATAAAATTGCTATGGACTCAGGGGTTTTAAACAACAGAAATTAATTTTCTCACAATGATGGAGGCTAGAAGTCTGAGATCAAGGTGTCAGTGGGGTTAGTTTCTTCTGAGGCCTCTCTCCTTGGTTTTGTCGACTGAAAACAAAAAATGCACGACACAAGAGTTGTAAGTTAAGTTTTATTTAGGGCAAAATGAGGACTATAGCCTGGGAGACAGCATTTCAGATAGCTCTGAGAAACTGCTCCGAAGAGGCAGGGGGAAGGTCAGTATAGATGTGATTTTGGTGAACAGGGAGTCCATGCAATCAGGCACGTATTTTTTGCAGAAGGTTGCTGCTAGTCTCGGGAAGGTTACTGCTAGTCACGAGGAGCAGACGTCACCATGAAGGATTTTAGTGCTTTTCTAGATACGAGGAGATGTAAGAACTGGGCTCATAAAATCTTCTCCCGAGAAGATCTAACTATCTGATGACCTGTTCTTCCAGTTTTTCCCAGAGCGCAGAGAGCCTCATTCCTGATCTCCACCCAGAACTCCTTCCAGGGGGTGTTGAAGGTCAGCAGCTATAGCAGCCCATGACTTGATCCTTGTGGAGGCAGATGGCAAGTACCAGTTTGTAGTTGATGGCCTTCTCCCTGTGTCCTCCCATGGTCTTTCTTCCATGTGTGTCTGTGTCCTAATTCATCTTCGTATAAGGACACCAGCCATGCCGGATTAGGGCACATCCTAGTGACCTCAATTCAATTTAACTTCCTCTTTAATTAATCATTGGATCCCCTCTCCAAACACAGTCACATTCTGAGGTACTGGGGGGTTAGGGCATTTTGGGGAGGATGCAGTTCAGCCTCCAGTACCACCCATTGTAAGGTTTTCTGTAATTTGCTGTATCCGCACAGCTATTTGCAATGTAATAGGAAAAGAAGGCATCGTAGTTTGAGGTGCTGTTTTGTCCAGGACTGGCTTCAAGGGCAGGCAGCCGTCCTGGAAGGCACAGGTGTGTGAGAAGGGGACAAACACAAGCCTTTAGGAGGAGAGGCCCAGGTAAGCCTCCAGCAGGGGGCCGTGTCTTACAAGCAGCTCTGGACTTGGGCAGCCATCAGTGGGGCTGCACCGATGGGTGACCACATTCCAGGGCCAGCTCCCACTTGCCACTTGGTGCTCGTGTAACATTTGCATCTGCCCGTGACACGTGGCCCCGACGCAGGTTACCAGGCCCGGTAACTTGGCACCAATGAAAACAGCTGCTGTGAGTATAATCATGAGCCCTTTACCAGCCCCAGAGAATCTTGGCTAATACTTGCATGGAGGCCGTGATGCAGTGAGAAACAGCGGCCACAGTAAAGTGAGGACCAGGGCTCAGGCCCCGGAGCCAAATTCAGGCTCTGCTGCTTGCTACTCTGTGACCTTGAGCAATTAATAACCTTCTCTGTGCCTGAGTCCTCGCCTCCAAACAGGGATGACATCACCAGACTCACCTCATTGAGTTACTATAAGGAATAAGCAATTAACATTTACAAAGCCTGCCCAGCACATCATTTAGGCATTTAGTTTTTTCTTTTCTTTTTATTCTAGTCCCATCATTTCATCCAACACCACAGGTCCGTGGGCCAATCACTACCCTACTCTCAGCTTCTGACTCCTCATTGTAAATGTTGAGTCAGCAAATGTAGTAAGCAAGTATTTATTAAGTACCTACTGTGTACCTCGCACTAAGGTCCCTGCTGGGAGCTGAAGGCTGGTAATGCCAACCTGCTTTCCTGTAAGGTGGGGTTGTGTGGAGTAAATAAAATTGGGGCTGGGGCTTCCCTGATGGCGCAGTGGTTAAGACTCTGCCTGCCAATGCAGGGGACACAGGTTCGAGCCCTGGTCCGGGAAGATCCCACATGCCGCAGAGCAACTAAGCCCGTGTGCCACAACTACTGAGCCTGCGCTCTAGAGCCCGCGAGCCACAACTGCTGAGCCCACGTGCCGCAACTACTGAAGCCCGTGCGCCTACAGCCCATGCTCCACAACAAGAGAAGCCACCGCAGTGAGAAGCCCTCGCACCGCAACCAAGAGTAGCCCCCACTCTCCACAACTAAAGAAAGCCCGCACACAGCAACGAAGACCCAATGCAGCCAAAAACAAATTTAAAGAAAATTGAGGCTGGTGCTGTGCACAGTTTAAGAGCGGTTACTATTCTCCTCCACTGTGTGTCACTGGTATGTTTTCCAGCAGTCTGGGCGGGTCACTCTGGTGGGCAGCAGGGTGGAGGTGGCCCAGAGCAGTGTAGGGACAGGAGGCAGAGAGAGACCAGATGTCAGAAGGGATGGAAGGCCCATCAGGGTCAGGCAGAGAGCACAGGCTTAGCTCAGGCCGACCCGAGTCTGAGTTTTCCCTCTGCCTCTCCGCGTGAGGTTGGCCAAGTTTGCTCACGTCTCTGGCCTTGTTTTCTGGTCTGAAAGATGGAGAAGATGAGGCCCAGTATCTGTCCTGTTCCCTCCGGTAAGGCCTGGTGGCTGGTGTGATTGGCATCTGCTCTGACTGGTTTGTGCAGTGTCATACGAGGACAAAACAAGGCCACCTCTGGGGAAAGCCATCACAGAACCTGGCACAGACCCCTCAGCCAACGTGAGACCCTTTCCTTTAAGATGAGTAATTAATTGTGGATGGCTCGCGACAGTGCCCTGGCAGAGATCAATGCACTTTGACAAATGATAGAAAGGCCTGTGTTTAGGCATTAAAGGTTCCTTAATTATGGAATTAGAGGCAGGTGAGCGAGAAGAAATTACCTTAAAGAGTCTCACCTGAATAAAGGACTGTCCACTCATGAAATTTCAGGGATGATCCCCTCTCACTGGGAAAGACAGTTTGTGGACAGGAAGATTTGAAGTTAGTTGCTGAGATTTGTGGTTCAATGACACCTTTTCTCTCTCCTGGTAAAAGGTAACCACATGCCAAGGATGCAAGGGCAACAATAGAAGCAATTGAGCAGGTTTGAAAACTCAAAGTTATTTGCTTAATGTCTTTCTTTGCCCAAGTCAGACTTATCCTTAATACACCTTACCACGCATACACTTTCTAACTTGCTGTGTGATCTTGGGCAAATTGCTCATCCTCTCTGGTTTTGTATCTTGAAGATAATGTGGCTGGAATAGGTACCATCTGAGAGCGAGAAGGAACCTTAGGAAACATCTAGTCCACTTTCTGACCTTACAGATGAGGAAACTAAGTTCTAAAGAGAGCAAAGCATTTACCTTCTTATTCCAGAAGTCGTTGGGCTCTAAATTCTAAACATCTCACACAACACTGCAGAAAGTGCCAGTGTTAGACACACAGGGACAGCCTAAGCCAGCAGTTTTAGACTTTTCCTCGGCCATGGCTGCCAATAATGAAGATGGAAGCTGGATGAAGTGCTGCTTCAAAGCCTGTTCGTCTCCCTCAAATGAGTCTCTGTCAGGCCACGCGGGGTGAGAGGAAGGATAATGGAGTCCAATCCAAATCCCTACCCAGTGGATAAAGACGCTGGCGGCAGAGATCACCACCTGCACAGCTGGGGGATGGGTGGAAAGAGTTTCCATCTTCCCAAGCCAGACAGCTCCATGACTCTTAAGTGGTGAGATATAGTCTCTTCTGGGTTACTTACTAAAACCAACTTTAATTCTACCTCTTGAATGGCTGTTTGGGGGCAGGAAGAGGAAATAACAGGGGTCAAGAGAGAGAACCCTGATATCAGGAATCTAGGATCTGTCAGACAAAGAGAATTGTGGAGCTGAGAGGGGCAAAAATGTCCCTGTGTCCCCCAGCTCCTATGTACCTGGAAATATCTTAACAAATACGTTGGGGTCAAAGAAACTGCTTTTTCTGTATCATTCATAGGTTGCCCTTGCTCTGTCTGATCCTTAGATGCCATTATTCTCCAGGCTTCCAAGCACTGCATTCTTGTCTCCCATTTGGGGGTCATGGATCCTCCCTGGAGGACCTGATTCCCTCACCAAGAAAAGTCCCATAAACAATTATGTGACAATGCAGATCACAGTTGCAGGGAGTTCAAAACCCTTGGTCTATATACGCTGGTGAGTTCAAGTTACTCCAGGATCTTCTGTACCCTATGTTCTTTAATCCAGAACTTTCCTCAAACATCAGCCTTCTGTAAGCCAAGACACTCTCCCCCATCGATACAATAGGAAAATAATTATACCACTTATACACCACATAAGCTTTTGGTATGAAATGAAATGCCCAAGGGAAAAGGCGATGGTGCTTGACAAAGTGTCCTACAGGTATCTTGGAGAAGTCTGGTCATGGTCTTCAGTGATGAAGACCAGTCACGTAAAAGAGAAGTTGTCTTTGTCATTTTCACCCAAAAGAGCAGAATAAGGGATGGAATTTTGTGTGACAGCATATCTTAGATGAATGGAAAGGAAAATTTTCTCACAGTGAGAACTGTCCCAAAACAGAGGTTCCAACCAAGGTAAGATTCAAATATCTGCTTCTTGGCTTCTAGGGTTTATTTTGAAGGTGAGCTCTTGGCTGTCAGTCACGTATTTCCAAACTCCGAGTCTAGCTGGTATGCATTTGGAAATAGGGTTCCCTCATTTCTTGCGGTCTTCAGTGGAGCATTTCCTTAGGTTACAAGTATGTGTGCTGTTTCAGAATACTGTATAGCCTCTACCACTCCGTGGAGCTCGGGAAGTGAAATCCACCCTACAAACTAGCTCATTAGACATATGCTCATGGTGGCAGCACTTGTTTCTCCAAAAGACCTTACTCAGCTCTCTCTCTGGACAGAACAGAGGTCTGGGTAAAAGCCAAAGGTTTGGGGTCAAAGAGATCCCAAATCTTTACATACTGGTTTAATTTGAAATCATTTCCAAGAACTCTGTTTTTCTGCCACAGTTTATTCTATAAACCCTTCATTAACATACGTGGAAGTGTCACCAAAACACTCTCCGTGATTTAGAACTAAGATTCATTCTCAGTGTAGGCTCAAAGTTTATAGAAATTACAGCAATGGAGAAACAGAGACGTATTGAGTAAATCATGGGAGGAAAAGAAAATGTTTGATCGTCATAGTGAAGTTAACAAACCATCATTATTGAGTTTTCTTCAGCCATGAGTGTGCTAATTACTAATGTTGATACCTATTTGTTTATTATAACTTTTTTCCAGATCCTTGGAGGTTTTTAATTGAATTGGCTCTTTCTCTGCCCCTGATGGATGTGATCCTCCATTTACCTGAGGCTGATAAAATCAAGTCCTTGTGAAAATTGTAAGTGGAAAAAGTCGAGGGTTTTAGAGGCATCCTTCAGTAGGGGTTAGGACCATTGGATGTGGGGAAAGAGGGAACGCGGTTTAAAACTTGAAAGTTATTAAAACTTCTTAACTCTCAATTTTTGCATCCATAAAATGATATTACTAAGAGTACCTATTGTTAGGATTTATTGAAGATTAAATGTGATCATATATTTGAAGTGCCTGGCATATTGTCAAACATGTAGTAATACATCCCAAGAATGTTGGTTATCTATTCATAGTGGGTGCTACTGATTTTATTATTCAGGTGAGAGAAATTGTTTCTAAAATTATAGGGGAATGCCAAGGACCTATAATAGCCAAAACAATCTTGAAGAAAAGTCTGAAGCTCTCACACTACATGATATCACAACATAATACAAAGCTACGGTATCCAAGAGAGTGTGGCATTGGTGTAACTTGAGACAAACAGATGAATAATGGGTCAAAGGAATAGAGCAAATCATATATATCATCTGTTATTTGACATTTCGATGGAGAGAAGAATAAATTTTCAACAAATGGGACGGGAAGAACTGAATAAATATAAGAAAAATATATCACACAGCTGGAATATGGTGGGACCAAGATCTAATGCAGAATCTTTACCTCCAAAAATCTATGTGCTTAAACCCTTCCCTACACTGCCATCCCAGCGTGGTGATCTGCAGAACGTTCTCATTAAATAGCCAGCCGTCTTTGTCAAGCTGCTTTCTCAAATCATTATTTACAAGGAGTGAGAGGATAAGGTGAGATGATTTCTAAGATTGCTGTAGATTTGGAGAATCTGTCCCTAAATGGTAGACCAACGACTGGATTCCAGACCTTCCTGGGCACAGCTCCCAACAGAAACTGCTTTCCCTCAGAAACCTCCATCCTGAGAACCTGGAATGAGGGTGGCCTCGGGACCCTCAGAAGCCCTTGTCACTGCAGAATAGAGACAGATCCAAAAATATCTCAAGAGCTTGGCAATGCACTTAATATAATCTCTTGCTTTGCCCCCTGAAATCAATTAGACTAATTTTTTAAACTCCAGAAGTGTTTGCAGACTACAGCCTCTCTCCAAAGTCATCAGAACATATAAAAATGATTCCATGATCAGCCAACCCCCAGACATCCGCACCTTGGTCATTCTGACTTCCTGAGACGTGCCCTTGTGCCTCTCCCTGTTCAGGCATCATAGGCAAATCCCCAATGCCAGTGTTGGAGATCACCTGGCTTTTAGATGATGTGTCCTATTATTGGAGGTTATAAAGAGTTAACTAAAGAGGCTGGCCTGGCGAGGGCTTACCCCTAACCCTACATGTATCCGTGGGAGGGTGGCAGCTCAGTATGGTGGGAGGAAACAATTACGATTTAATTCCATACTGCAAAAACATTTCCTACAACGTACTGGGTGCTGTTTGGAAAATGATGAGGAGACAAAGTAGATCTGCCATTGCCCTCCTGGGTCTTCTAATGCATCTCCCCAGGCTTAACAGTCACAAGGGCACCTGGGGAAAGGCAAGTGATTGTACTAGAGACCAAGCATCCTGGTACAGAAAAGACAAAAGCAGTGGGAATCCTACAAGGGGGTGGCATTCAGACAGGCATGTGTTAACAGGTAACAACAGGAATGAGGTCCAGGGCTGAGGCTGCTGGTGGGTGGGGTGGGAGGGATGGCAGTTTCCAGGAGAGTCCAGAAATCAAAGGACACATCCGCTCAGGAAGGTGGATACCAGAGCATGACCTGGGGGACGTGGCACTTCAGCTGAGATCCAAAGTACAGGCGTGAGTTAATGATGGGGAAGGAATAGAAGAAGGAGGCTGTCAAGGGAGAGGAAGCACATGTGCAGAAGCCCTGTGTTGGGATGGACCACGGTACTTACAAGGAACCGAGAGAATGCCGGTGAGGCGGGAGAGGACAGGCAGGGTGAGGTGAATCTGGGGAACTGAGTGCTGGGCTTTAGAAAAGATGTCTTCCTTCATCCTAAGCCAATGTGAAGACACTGGAGTTTTAGTTTTTAATTTATTTTATTGAAGTATAGTTGATTTACAATGTTAATTTCTGCCATACAGCAAAGTGATTCAGTTATACATATATGTATATTCTTTTTCATATTCTTTTCCGTTATGGTTTATCACGGAATATTGAATATAGTCCCCAGTGCTATATAGTTGGACCATGTTGTTTATCCATTCTATATATAGTAGCTTACATCTGCTAGGCCCAAACTCCCAATCTGTTCCTCCCCCACCCCCCTCCCCCTCGGCAACCACACGTCTGTTCTCTATGTCTGTGAGTCTGTTTAGTAAATAAGTTCCTTTGTGTCATATTTTATAGATTCCACACATAAGTGATATCATATGGTATTTGTCTTTCTCTGTGTGACTTACTTCACTTAGTATGATCATCTCTAGGTCCACCCATGTTGCTGCAGATGGCATTATTTCCTTCTTTTTTATGGCGGAGTAGTATACCATTGTATATATGTACCACATCTTCTTTATCCATTCATCTGTTGGTGGACATTTAGATTGTTTCCATGTCTTGACTATTGTGGCTAGTGCTGTTATGAACATTGGGGTGCATGTATCCTTCTGAATTAGAGTTTTGTCTAGTATATGCCCAGGAGTGGGATTGCAGGATCTTATGGTAATTCTATAATTTAGTTTCTTAAGGAACCTCCATACTGTTCTCCATAGTGGCTGTACTAACTTAATTCCCACCAACCCACCAGGGCTCTCTTTCCTCCACACCCTCTCCAGCATTTATTGTTTGTAGACTTTTAAATGGTGGCCATTCTGACCAGCCTAAGGTGATACCTCATTGTAATTTTGATTTGCATTTCTCTAACAGTTAGTGATGTTGAACATATTTTCATGTGCCTATTGGCCATCTGTATAAGACACCGGAGGTTTTAAGCAAGGGTAACGATGATGGTCTGTGTTGTAAAATGAGACTGAAATCTGTCTCTCAGAGGGAATCAACAATAGCTTGTTGAATGTGTAAATATGCATAAACAGTGTAAGCACCAAAAATGTGGGAGAAATGGATAGCGAATTGATTAGAGTGGTTTATCTCTCTGAGATGGGATTTCGGGAGGATTTTGCTTTTCCTGTTATGCACTTCTGTATCTTACAAATATTTTACATCAGTACATTTTGTCTCTTCTGAAAGGAAAATAAAGTTTTGTTTTCCTTCTTAAAAGCAAAATCTCTGCAGACAATGCCTTCTTTAGACAATAGGAATAAATTGCAAAGGAAATTGCCCTAATTTGACCCAGACTGGGACTGGGCATGCTTTAGACATAAAAAGAAAGGTCTTTTGATGATGTAATTTTAAAAGTGTCCTTGACATTCTTGAAGCTTTTAGCAGCCCCAAAGAGAAGAGAAAAATAGAATCATGTTGCTGAAAAGGACCTTACAGTTCAAATAATCCAACTTGCATATTTTACCACTGCAGGAAATGAAGCTCTGAGAAACAGATATTTCAAAGAGAAATCCACTCAATAATCAAGAGCATTTCTAAACAACAGTAATAACCCATTAGACATTTAAATTTTTAAAAAAGATTCAGTCACTAAAAGCAACAAAACTTAGGTTAACTAAGAGTAGATCTAAGCAAATGCGTGCAAGTTCATCATACAGAACGTAAGAAAAAAAATTTTTAACATAAAATAAGACCTGTACAAATGAGGATCTGTATACCATGGTTAAAGATGGGAGGATTTACCATCAGGACCTACAAAATGGACTGACATATAGTAGGTGGTCCAATCATCCTAGTTCAAGTGAATTCATTGGAAATATGTCATTCCTTTCCATACATTAAGCAGACCTTACTTGCCATTCCAGGCCAAATCCTGACAAGGTTAGCTGATTGGTGGGTTGGTTTTTCTTTTTAAAATCAATTTATTGAGCTATAATTTACATTAAATATAATGATCTATTTTCAAGGGTACAGTTTGATGAGTTTTGATAAACATCTACATCAGTGTAACCACCACCCCTATCAAGACTTAGAACATTTCCACTACTCCAAAAAGTCTCACAAGGCTTTTCAGGAACTTGGCAAACTGATCTTAAAATAGACACCACAGGGTAAAAGGTCAAGGATAGCAGAGACAATTTTCAGGAATAACAAGGGAAGGATTTTTTATCTACCAAATACAAAGATTAATTTTAAAACCACAGTACCTAAGACATAAATAAAAGGTCCAAAGGCACAGTTACAAGTTCCAGAAATAGACACACTCAGATATGAAATCTCTATATATTTTCCAAGCTATATATACCAAGCCAGTTTATTGGAATACAGCCATGTCAATTCACTTACAGATTGTTTGCGGCTGCTTTCCTGCTCCGATGGCAGAGCTGAGCAGAGACCACATGGCCCGCAAAGCCTAAATAAAGTATTTACTATCTGGCCCTTTCCTGAAAAAGCTGGCCACCCCTGCTCAAGACATTTGCTGAATTCTGAAGCTGCGTGATAGGGGAGGCTAAAATGCTGAATTATTTGTATTCCACTTTCTCATAATCATAGAAATTTAAAATTCTCTCTTTTTACCCCTCCCATCTTTTGCACAGTTTTTAGGAATTTCCGTTCTACACGTATCTATTAAATTTGGGTTCTTCATCTCATCCTGCATTTCCTTAACTTTACAGGGGATCACTTTCTTCTGCCTTTGGTATTTAGTCCAGGTCTGATGATATTAAATTGTCTCTTATTTCTTTCAAAAGTATTTTTATTTTGCTTCATCTTTGGATCACCCCTCCATGCAGAATGGCATTTGTTAGCATTCTAGTGGTTGCTCCCTGACTCACTACAAATCAAATACAAATTATTACTTTTATCAGTTTTCTCACAATGCTAGGGCCTTGGAATATTCAAATTCTAATTACCTTTATTTTGTTGTTGTTGTTGTTTTAGATTATAACATATCAAGGACCCACATTCTAATCACTGAGTAATCACTAAAAGAATAGTAACAGATGCTGGGCTTCCCTGGTGGCACAGTGGTTAAGAATCTGCCTGCCAATGCAGGGGACACAGGTTCGATCCCTGGTCCGGGAAGATCCCACATGCTGCGGAGCAACTAAGCCCGTGCGCCACAACTACTGAGCCTGCGCTCTAGAGCCCGCGAGCCACAACTACTGAGCCCGTGTGCCACAGCTACTGAAGCCCACGTGCCTAGAGCCCGTGCTCTGCAACAAGAGAAGCCACCACAATGAGAAGCCCACATGCAGCAACGAAGACCCAATGCAGCCAAAAATAAATAAATAAATTTATTTTAAAAAATAAATAAAAGAATAGTAACAGATGTATAACTAATTTAATAGAGAAAGGAAAGAACTTTTTTAATCTAAAAGAAGGCAAAAAAATTTACAAAGAATGGAAATAGGAACATAGAATGAGCAGATGGGTCCAGTAGAGAACACATAGTAGGAAGATTGATAGAACCCCACTGTATTAGTGCTTATTTTAATTGTGAATGGATTAAATATTCACTTAAAACACTGACATGATCAGAGTAGATACAAAAGCAAATGCAATATTACTTTTGCAGACAGGAGTCATGCTTTTATTATAAGGACACAGAAACACACAAAGCAAAGGATGGAATGTGCATATCATGTGACTACTAACCCTAAGAAAACTGGTTTAGCTATACTAAAAGCAGACTTTAAGGCAAAAACATTACTAAAGAGAAAAAGACATTTCCTTAATGAAAAAGGAGCCAAATAACCTGGAAGAAATAATAATTCCAAGCCTGTATATAGCTTCAAAACACATAGAGCAAAAACTGAGAGAACCAAAAGGAGAAGTAAAGAAATTCACAAGGATATTGGAAATTTTACCACACTTCTTACAATAGCTGATAGATCATACAGGAAAAAAAAAATCCATACAGATAAAGAAAATCAAAACAAAACAACAAACTTAAATTACTTGACATAGTGAACACGGCACCTATGTATACATTCTTCTCAAGTATACATGACCACTTTCCAAAACTGACTGTATAATGGATTGCAAAACAAGGCCTTCACAAAATTCAAATGATTGCGATTATTCTTATTATATTATCTGACCACAGTAAAATTAAGCTAGAAATATATAACAAAAGGTAAATTTAAAATCACTGAACTATTTATAAGTTAAGCAATATGCTTTTAAATAATGTATGTCAAAGAAAAAAAAATCACAACAAAAAGTAGAAACGTTTTGAACTGAACATTAAAGATACAAGGTAGCAAAACTTTTGCAATGCAACCAAAGCAGTCCCTGGAGAGAAATATATAGCCTCAAATTCATATAATATTTGAAAGGCAGTGAAGGTAAAAATTCAATTCTATCTCAAAAAAAATTGAAAAAAAAGGAAAAATTAAAAGGAAGCATAGAAAAGGAAATAAAAAACAAACTGATAGAATAGAAAAAAATGTAAAATGAGAAAATCATCAAAGCCAAAAATTGATTCTTTGAAAATATCAATAAAATTGGTAATTCTCTAGCAATACCAATCAAAAAAAGAGTGAACATGTTTTACCAAGATCAGGAAATAAAAGGGGGAAATAAGTGCAGATCTTCATACATCACTGATGGGAAAGTAAATTGGGAAAACTACTTTGAAGAGCAGTTTGGTAATGTATACAAAATTTGACAGTTCCGTCATTCTGCATGGAGGAATGTGGCTTACGGTGGTGGTTCTGAAAACTGGATGTACCTTAGAATTGCCTGGCATGCTAAAAATCAAATCGAACCAAAAAGATTAATGAAATTGGAATGTCAGGGGGTGGAGTGTGCATCCATTCTCTCTTCTTTTAAATTCTCTCATTTTTAAATTCTTTTAACTGTATAACCAGAATTGAGATACACTGCCCAGGGGAAATACATGTAAATGTTCATAGGAGATAAGAATGTTCTTTGTACTATCTGTGAGAGAGAGATAAAAAAAAAAAAAAAGAAACTGTGTAAATATTTATCAACAGAAACATTAATAATAAATTTGGAAATGTTCAATACTGTCATACCAGACAATGTATGAAAATGAATGAATGCCTAAATACATTACATGGATGAGTCTCACAGACACAGTAGGAAGAGTAATTTGCATTATAAGGTCAGTATGATACCAATTTCATACAGTTTGGAAAGATGCAAAAAACAAAGAACACAACTATATGTTTGAAAGTCAGTGGAGCACGGCAGATAAGAACACAGAATCTGGTTCAGATACCAGCTTCCTAGAGACAAGCATGACCTTAGCAATCGCAAGATTTCTGTGTGCCTCACGGTCCCCCTTTATAATGAGGAAACTCTTACCGCCCACCTCAAAGGACTGTGGTGAAGGTTGGAAAAGATGGCAGATGTGAAGGGCCTGGCACAGGGCAAGTGATTGCGGGCTGTCTGTTGTTACTATTTTATTACATCGCAGTACCTACAATGTTTCTTAAGAGTCCTCTTTAAGAGTATGGCAAGATGTTAGAACTGAATAGAACTGGATGGTGAGGGTACACCTGTTTTTATGCTGGTTTCTGTTCTTTCCCTCATGTTTAAAATAGTTCATAAGAAAAGCAATCTGAGGCTCAGAGGCCAAGTTCACAAGTCCCACGGCCCAAGGTCATTCAGCTGCTCACTGAAATCCAAAAGTCACCTTGCCCCAAAGATCTTGCCCCTAATTTAGCACACATGATACAAGAAATTAAACTCATAATGTGTGTAGGAATCATGTCTATTCCAACCACTGAAAACTGGCCTGCTGAAGCCATGGTTTCAAAAGTCTATTGTGATTCTTTTTTTTTTTTTTTTTTTTAAAGCACTTTTCTTTTTTATAGCTACTTTATTTATTTATTTTATTTTATTTTTGGTTGTGTTGGGTCTTCGGTTCATGCGAGGGCTTTCTCTAGTTGAGGCAAGTGGGGGCCACTCTTCATCGCGGTGCGGGGACCGCTCTTCATCGCGGTGCGCGGGCCTTTCACTATCGCGGCCCCTCCCGTTGCGGGGCACAGGCTCCAGACGCGCAGGCTCAGTAGTTGTGGCTCACGGGCCCAGCTGCTCCGTGGCATGTGGGATCCTCCCAGACCAGGGCTCGAACCCGTGTCCCCTGCATTAGCAGGCAGATTCTCAACCACTGCGCCACCAGGGAAGCCCTATTGTGATTCTTTAATTAGTTTTTTTGTTGTTATTGTGTTGGGTTATGCTTTTACTTTGCTCATCTCTCCTTCATTGACTTATGACTAGGAAGCTCCATGGTTAAAAACAAACAAGCAAACAAACAACAACAACAACAAAAACACCCCTGTGACTTCCCACATCACTCAGAATAAAATGCAAAAACTACTTTCCCAAGCCCATATATAATGTCAGGCCCCTGAATACATTTCTCTCCTTATCTCCTACCACCCTCTCCTTTGTTCCTCTGCCCTGACCGCACTCACTACGGTTTTTGTTTTGTTTCTTTGCTTTCAAATCTGCTAAGCATCCTCACATCTCAGAGTCCTGGGACTTGCTCTGCCAGGGTCCCTTCCTACAGACCCCTCTGTGGCTCACTCCTTCCCTTTCTCTGGGTCTGTGCCCAGAGGGAGAGCACCTCTCTGACCACCATGGCTAAAATAGCCGTTTCCCACCATTACTCTCCACCCAGCCCAGTTTATTTGTCCTCGTGGCTCTTACTCAGGCCGGCTCCCAACACGCACAAGAGCCAGGGCATGGATGCAAACAGAGGCCCAGTGATAATCCAGTTATTTACAAACTACAAGCCAAACTGGCAAGCTGTTAGTAAGATGTTTTCTAATCTCCTGCGTTGACAAATATGCAATCACAACCACCGACCAGGTTATCTGAATCTAGAATTTTCAGACTCCTTCGAGGTCTGTACCAGAAAGCAGGGAGGGTGGGCCTCTGGTTCCCAGACTCTGTTTCACTCCCATCTTTTCTATCTCAGCTCATAGAGATCAAGGGAAATAGGCTCCACCAGTGAATTTCAACTGCCCTGGGTCTTTCCTCCTGCCAATTCACAAGGAAAGGGCTCCAGTTTTCTCTGCATGGGCAGAGCCTTTCAAGGTATCAGCTCTTCCTCACATACTGCTGCCCAACAAATGGCTCAGTGCCCGGGGTCGTGGGCACAGGCAATCACACTGAAAGAAGTCGGACGCACAGGCAAACTGACAGGCCAGGCACAGATCTGTAGCTCAAAGACATGAAAGAGCTGGTCCAAGTCATACAATCATAATGGACTGTATCAGGCTGCAACCCAGATACGGTGGAGGGCTTAAGAATATGGACTCCTAAATCACTCGGCTCGTGGTCCCGTCCTGGCTCTGTCACTTCCCAGCTTTGGGACTTGGAACAAGGTATGGAACCACCCTCTGACTACTCCAGAGGGTATTTGAAGCGATTGCCTGAGTTAGCACAAGTGAGTAGAACAGGGTCAGGCAGTTATTAAACCTCCAACCGGTGTTCAGCAGTAGATGGTTGTAGCCTTGAACGTCCTCACTCTAACCCTCCACCAAATCCTCGTGGTTTGTAATAGAATCAAAGATGAACAGACATATTAAATATCTCCTTGAAAATAGGTTCTGAGTTGCAGACTTTACGTTTCATAAGATTTCAGAGAAAGAAGAGGAAAGTAGGCACTGGAGGCATTCAGAAAACCTCCTAGAGGAGGTAAGACCAAGATGAGCCCAGAGGCTGGGGATGTTTGGCTGGAGAAGGACTTCCCAGGCCTTTCACACCAAGGCCACTTCACTGGAACAAGGGGTGAGTGTCCTAAGGGCAGTATTTTGTTTTTGATTTTTTTTAAAAATAAATTTATTTATTTATTTATTTATTTTTGGCTGTTTTGGGTCGTTTCTGTGTGAGGGCTTTCTCTAGTTGCGGCAAGCGGGGGCCACTCTTCATTGCGGTGCGCGGGCCTCTCACTATCGTGGCCTCTCTTGTTGTGGAGCACAGGCTCCAGACGCGCAGGCTCAGTAGTTGTGGCTCACGGGCCCAGTTGCTCCGCGACATGTGGGATCTTCCCAGACCAGGGCGTGAACCTGTGTCCCCTGCATTGGCAGGCAGATTCTCAACCACTGCGCCACCAGGGAAGCCCTTGTTTTTGATTTTAATTTTAATTTTATACAGTTGATGTACAATGTTGTGTTAGTTTCAGTTGCCCAGCAAAGTATATTCCGGTATACTATTGGGTTTTTTTTCAGATTCTTTTCCCACATAGGTTATTACAGAATACTGAGTAGAGTTCCTTGTGCTATACAGTAGGTCTTGTTGATTATCTTTTTTTTTAAATTAATTGATTAATTAATTTATTTATTTTTGGCTGCATTGGGTCTTCGTTGCTGCACGCAGGCTTTCTCTAGTTGCTGCGAGCAGGGGCTACTCTTCGTTGTGGTGCGTGGGCTTCTCATTGCAGTGGCTTCTCTTCTTGTGGAGCACGGGCTCTAGGAGCACGGGCTTCAGTAGTTGTGGCTCGCGGGCTCTAGAGCGCAGGCTCAGTAGTTGTAGCTCACGGGCTTAGCTGCTCCGCGGCATGTGGGATCTTCCCGGATCAGGGCTCGAACCTGTGTCCCCTGCGTTGGCTGGCAGATTCTTAACCACTGCATCACCAGGGAAGCCCTGATTATCTATTTTATATATAGTAGTGTGTATATGTTTGTCCCAAATTCCTAATTTCTCTCTCTCCCCACCTTTCCCCTTTGGTAACCATAAGTTTGTTTTCTAAGTCTGTGAGTCTATTTCTGTTTTGTAAATAAGTTCATTTGTATCATTTGTTTAGATTCCACATATAAGTGATATCATATATTTGTCTTTCTCTCTCTGAATTACTTCACTTAGTATGATAATCTCTAGGTCCATCCATGTTGATGCAAATGGCATTATTTCATTCTTTTTTATGGCCAAGTAATATTTCATTGTATATATGTGCCACATCTTCTTTATCCATCCGTCAATGGACATTTAAGTTGCTTCCATGTCTTGGCTATTGTAAATAGTGCTGCTATGAACATAGGGGTGCGTGTATCTTTTCAAATTATGGTTTTCTCCAGATATATGCCCAGGAGTGGGATTGCAGGATCATACGGTAGTTCTATTTCTAGTTTTTTAAGGAACCTCCATACTGTTCTCCATAGTGGCTGCACCAATTTACATTCCCACCAGCAGTGTAGGAGGGTTCCCTTTTCTCCACACCCTCTCCAGCATTTGTTATTTGTAGACTTTTTAATGATGGCCATCTGACCAGTGTGAGGTGATACTTCATTGTAATTTTGATTTGCATTTCTCTAATAATTACCGACGTTGAGCATCTTTTCGTGTGCTTTTTGGCCATCTGTATGTCTTCTTTGGAGAAATGTCTATTTAGGTCTTCTGCACATTTTTTGGTTGGGTTGTTTGGGTTTTTTTTGTTTGTTTTATATTGGGCTGTATGACCTGTTTGTATATTTTGGAGATTAACTCCTTGTAAGTCACATCATTTGCAAATATTTTCTCCCAGTCCATGGGCTATCGTCCGTTTTGTCTATGGTATCCTTTGCTGTGCAAAAGCTTTTAAGTTTCATTAGGTCCCATTTGTTTATTTTTGTTTTTATTTTCATTACTCTAGGAGGTGGATCCAAAAAAGATATTGCTGCGATTTATGTCCAAGTGTGTTCTGCCTATGTTTTCCTCTCACAGTTGTATAGTGTCCGGTCTTACCTTTAGGTCTCTAATCCATTTTGATTTTTATTTTTGTGTACGGTGTTAGGGAGTGTTCTAATTTCATTCTTTTACATGCAGCTGTCCAGTTTTCCCAGCACCACTTATTGAAGAGGCTGTCTTTTCTCCACTGTATAATCTTACCTCCTTTGTCATAAGATTAATTGACCACAGACACGTGGCTTTCTATCCTGTTCCTGTGTTTGCGCTAAGGGCAGTATTTTGAAAGATACGTGCATTTGGGTGTTTAGGCGCCAGTTTAAAGAACAATCATATTAGGTTATTGTTGCAATTAAACAAGCTCCCTTCCCTGGTGTGGAGGTGGGACAGGTCTTCTCAATCATTCTGTTGATACTTCCTGCCCTTGACAAGGTTTTCTTTCCATCAGACAGCCTTCTCTTCCAAGTGGTCGTCATTTACTTGTGCTGCTTTTGAGCAAGCCTGTTAGAAACCTTACCTGGAAATCCCACTGAAGTTTATCTGCAGGGCTTCCCAGCTCTCTCCCTAACTGGAGTTGGCCAACAATATGCTGAGGATTGATGGTCTCTGCACCAGTACCATCTTGATTCCAGTCCAGCCCCAAAGCCTGGCACACCTCATGCCCACATTGTGTTCTCTGCCATTTAACCCCTGGTGTCCTTGGGGTCAAGCTAGATTCAAGAGGATCTCTCTGCTCCTCGACTCCACCACCCCTCATTTCCTGAAGACTGGCCTAGAGAGCCACCCAGAACTTGTGTTTGAGAATTGCTGTTTAAGAACATGGTGAATTTACTATTTCAAAACCGAACCCAAGAACAAGACAGGTGGTTTTTAAAACAGCTAGGGTTCAATTACAGTTTTATATACATATGATTTTTATATATAATATATAGTATATATGTATTTACATTATAATTGAACATATATACACATTATTAGTAAATAATATATATTATTTCAGTCCCTCCTTTCTAACTGATAGTCATTTCCATCTGAAAGTACCTCAGACCCTGGAAGTAAATCCTCCCCCCTGCCCCCCTCCTCCACTCTCCCATGCCCAGACCCTCTTGTTTTGGTTCTGCCATACTTGGTCTTCCAGGTAAATGCTCGTGACTCCCATGCCTTTGTTCTTTATCACCGGCTTTTCTCACCCTCACACTCCCCAGGGCAGGTCATGGTGTCCATGGTTCTATGAGCTCCACACTATTAACACTTGCCAGGGACACTTGTCGAAACCCTTCAAAAGGAAATAACTTTGTTAACACCTGGATTTTGAACTTCTAGCCTCCAGAACTACAAGAGAATACATTTCTGTTGTTTCAAGCCACTCAGTTGTGGTACTTGGTTACACAGCCCTCACAGACTAACACAGAACCCACCTATGATTCTTCTTTGACACCACATGAACATCAGGAACTCAGAGGGTGATGGCTGTTGACCTTGCATCCACCAGCCCTGTCTGGAGGGGCCTCTTCACATATCTGTCTTACTTTTGGTTTTTTTTTGTAACTATTTCAACTATGTGTTAAGTTGTTCCTCCTGGATGCAAACTTCTGTAATGCTGGACCAATTGATGTAAACTTCTCACCCACCCTGAGTTTACAGTAAGTACCTGAAGCCTATAGAGGGACAGAGCATCTCACTCAAGTGAGGACAAAAGTTCCCAGGATTGTCCCCAAAGTACCCACCTCAGCAGTCCCAACTGTCTACAGTCAATCTTCTTCCTGAGAATAGACTCCCTTTGACATCAGTAATTCCCCAGAACTGCCTCTTGCAACAACGTTTATTCATTCACCCATTCAACAGATATTTATCAAGGGGAAGGAATTATATTCCAGACATTGCTCTAACTGTTATAACTGCTGGGGATACAGCAGTAGACAAAAGTGACAGAAATCCCAACCTTCATAAAATGTACGTTCTAGAAGGTGAAGCCAAACAATAAACAAACCAAAAATTTGAAAAATATAGTGTACTTTTTATTTAGTATAATATATACTGTATTGTAGATATGACATCATATATATTCTATGGAGAATAATAAATCAGAAAAAGAGGATAGGAAGCCCTGAGCGAAGGAGAGGTTTCCATTTGACTGAGTGTTCTAGCCAGCTTCCTCTGCAGTAATGACCAATTGCCAAATCTCACTGACTTATGACAGCAATCATTTATTTCTCATTATGGGTCTCGAGGTCAGTTGCAGCTCTGGGTTCATTCAGACTTAGCTGGATTCCACTAATCTTCTCAGTTCAGGACTCAGAGTGTGGGGGGCAGCCTCTAAGATGACCCCCCATTGACCTCACATCCTGATATTTACACCCCAGTATAATCTCCCTCTGAGTATAAGCTGGACTTAGTGACTCCAGGAGGAATAAAGGAATAGGGCAAAAACGATGGGATCTCACTCCTGAGATTAGGTTATAAAAGGACTGTATCTTCTGTCTTGCTGGCCCTTTCGTATTCTCTCTCTCTGGGTTCTCACTCTGGGGGCTGCCCTATAGAGAGGCCCCCCAACCCCATGTCAAGGAACTGATGTCTCTGGCCAACAGCCAGTGAGATCCTGCATGTCTGGTTCAGGATAAGTCAGTAAATTAATGCTTTGAGTGCCACAGGGCAGAAGACGAGAATAGGAGAGGGTGAGGGTGCCTCTCACTGGGGGTAGAAGGAAGACACCTACCAGAAGGTGGCATCCTACTAGGATGGAGGAAAACATAGAAAACACATATTTTCCACAAATTTATTCCAGGAAATCAGATGCTGTTTTATTTCTTTTTTGGAAAGAGTGAAGTGTGATGAAGACAGGAGATATTTTTTAAGATTCCCCACCAAGGAGTTATTATTTCGAGTTGCTTTGCTATTTTTTACTGATCTGATATCTTAGGTGTCTTTTTTCACCATGATCTTATTATTTTTTTTTCATGTGGAACTAGAAATACAACACTTGCTACTTTCCCGAAAAATCTGGTTTTTATGGTACTCAGGCACAAGACTATTTTGGGATCCCCCCACCCCGCCTTTAAATAAATCTCTGTTGATGCTTTCAGAGTGCCTTTGGGAGGGGAGAGTCAGCCCCTGAGAGGTGCTGAGACCATGCTTGGCTCAGACAGGCTCACCTGAAGGTACAGCATATGCTCCTGCAGTTATTCCCACAAACTGAAACTAAGGATTTTTAATAAGAGAACCTGTGTTCAGATCCCAGCTCTGCCACTTAAAATCTCTGTGGTTTTCAGCAAATTCCTTCATCTCTCTGGTTAATTTCCCTCACCTGAAAATGGATACACGTGATGGTACTGTTTGCATCTCCAAGTTCTGATAGACTTTAAATAACATGGTACAGAAAAAAGAACGTCCTAAGTGGGAAACTAACTTCATATAATGATGGAATGGTCATTAAGTATGAGAAGGTAAGTGAACCTTCTTGGAAAAGTGTAAGATATTGTACATATATTGGATCTTGTTATTGTAACTCTGGAATGATTGGTTCCCACATTCCCAGGGAACACCGTGAAGCTGAGTGGCCAATGAGAGTTTTGGCTCTTGAAGGTAAGAGTTAAAGTTGACTCAGGGGCCTGATAACCTTTGAGATCTGACTGTGAGTCTCAGGATAACCATGTTCCTAGGTCATGCCTAACCCTGTTCACCAACTTCATCTTTCTTCTCCCTCTTCCTTATTTCTGTCTCTTTTATGATTTTGTTCTCCTTTCCTCTTATCTTTCTTCTCTGTGGCCACGATGGGGGTGCACAGCATGGGGACTGGCCACCGCGAGGGGCAGTCTCCTGACAGTGTCCATCTGAGCGCCTTCAGGGAGCCGCTGCAACGCCTGAAGGACACCCTGCGATGACCAAGCATGGCAGGGGCAGGGGGTCTGGCCATTTCCACCCAGATCCAGATCAAGGAAGGCAGGACAACTGCCTCGGGATGAAGCTGGGGTGGGAGTTTAAGCATTAAAGGGGAGGTACAAGGTCCCCTTCCAGGTAGTCCAGACCAGAGTTTCAGAGTGTCAGGGATCAAGCTCAGGAACAGTCCCTCTACTCCTGGGGGTGTAACTGATGACCTGGTCCTGCCCTCTGGAGAAAACCCACCACACTCTGCATCTTTATCCTTCTGCAAAGGCAGAGGGGAGCCAGCAGGAGAGGAAGTGCCTGGGGCTGGGCACAGGGTCAGTTCCACCATCTAGTGAGGGAGGGGCTGGCGAGCTGAGACTTTAGGGAGGTGCAGAGATGTAATCTCACGATCGAAAATGAAAACCAGGTGGTCATGTCACCGAGCAGTGGGAGGCTGCCGTCAGCTTCCCTTTGGCAACTCCATTCTCATTTCAAGGTGATGATGATCCTCTAGGCACTGAAGTCATTTTCTTGAGATTTAATCTGGAACACAGGTTCTCCGGGACCGACTTGGTCAGGGAGTCAGGAGGAGGTGGAATGGGGCGAGAGTTCCAAGAAGTAGCATCCAGAGTCCCCAGGACCAAGGACCAAGAAAGCAGACATAGGGGTATTTGTCTTGTCTCCTTTTCTAGAGCTTTCCCCAAGGCCCCACATCCACACTCCCCTCCTCCCCCTAGATCTCAAACCAGCCCCAGAGAGAATCTGATTAACACAGCCAGGGCTACAGCAAGGACTTTCAAAAATTTCAGGAATTTTTTCAGTGACAACTGAACTTACCCAGAGGGCATACGCATGTTAACAAGGGTGAAAGAAGATGCCTTCAGCCAAAGAAAAAAATTTCAAGCAGTCTAAGCCCAGATCTTGTGGGACAGGAGGGTTTTGGTGTGTCCTGTTTTGTGGCCCTCAGATTCCAGTTTTTATTCACCCACATCTCTCTCCATCTCTCAAGAGGGAGAGCATTTACTGAATCCTCCAGCTGTGTGTGGGGCACGTTGCTAAGTTTTTAAACATATATGATCAGCAAGCATTTATCCTATTCAAACTTGACAACAATCCTCTGAGGCAGGTTTTAAGAAATCTCGTTTTGGGTGGGGGGGTTGTTTATTTTATTTTTTCAGGTAAAGAGAGAGCTAGGCATTTGTCTTGCCAAGAGTGGCAAGACAGTGGCAGAACAGGAACTGGGACGTGGGTCTGGCTGACATCAACCTGCTGGGCGTTCACAAACCGTCCTGAACACAAGGGGCACCTAAGATGTTCACCAAAAATGCAGCTTCTGGAGGCTCGAGCTCAGCCGGCTGATTCAAGTCTGGGAATGATGAGCACAGCCCATCTGCCTCAGGGTAGGGGCCCCGGGCCCAGTTCCTCAGAAGCAGGTGGAAAGAAGGTGCCGGACATTCAGTGGGGAGACGTCTCAGGGTCCGCACCTATGGGGGTAGGGAAGGGTGCAGGTCGGGCGGTAATAAGTCATGACAAGGCTTCAGTGGAACCTACTGGAAACTCTGAAGCTGGGATACCCCTTCAGAACTGGCGTGAGCTGGAAGAAGGGGACCACACCTTACACCACTTCTTGAGCAACCAGTAGGTGTGAGTTGGCCTGGGAAGTGTGGAGGATGTGACCCAGGGCTGGGCAGCCCTCTTCAGAGTGGAGAAGGTAGCCAGCAGCCTCCCCAGCTGGCGAAATGGGTCCTTTGGTGATGAAGGGGAATTGGGGCAGTGCAACACAACAGGAACATCTGTATAAAATCCACAGGAATCATGGAGTCCCAAGGGTGATTAGCATGGGGGAAGGCTATAGACTTTCTTGTGCTCACCAATAGTTTATGAGGACCAGTAGGGGGCAGCAAAGAGCTTTCCAGGTGTGACTCTGGAGCTGTAAGGTGAAGTAGGAGCTTGGTGAACAGCATCACCTGGGAAGGAACTGCAGAGTGCCCAGGGGAACCCAAGCAAGCCCAAGACTGAGCCATCAGCAGCAGAATCTGAGAAGGGATAGAAGGGTGGGACCCAGATTACAAGAAGGTATGTCACGCAAAGTAGTTGGGTGTTACCTTACGGCTGTTGGGAGACCCCCGAGTGGTTTGAAGTCCAGGAAGTGATGTATTTAATGGGTTTTAGGAAGTTTTCTGACTGCAAGGAGGATGCAGGCAACAGGAAAGCAGAGGAGAGGATGCCTTATTAAAGGGCTCCACCTCTTTGCAGTCACGCAAGTTACTTAACCTCATCCAGGTCGGAAAAATTGTGGGAGGTAATAGTACTCACCTTATAGGGTTTCTATACCAAGGAAGAGAGAGGAACTATATAAGATGCTTTGCACAATGCCTGATAAATAATACCTCTTCACTAAACCTTATTAGACTTATTATTTTCATTACGATTACAAAGATGTTTGCAATTATTTAAGAGGCTGTGGTGACAAGTGGTACACTTGCTGAGGAGGATAGCGGGGCCATTCATAAAGACCAGGTGTGGAAGTGGAGGAACAAGTTTGCAGGGAGAGGAGGGGGTCTGCCCAGGAGGCAGACAGGTCTGGGGCCACTGTCCAGGTGGGATGGAGATATTAGGGATCTGAAAGTAGACGGTGTATTAGAAGGAACTATTCCTAGAGGGATATATGAGGTCACCCAGAGAGAAGACCAGCCAAATAATTAAGCATGCAATCAAAAAAGAGTTTCAGAAAAGAAAAGGACTGCAGAAAGAACCACCAGGACGCTGACATATTAAGAATGTGAAAGCAGGGGAAGAGCAGCCCATTGTAGAGAATGGGCCAGGCAGGTGTGAGGACAGATGAGGGCTAGGAAGGTGTGAGGAGGACAGGTGAGGGTAGCAGCCCAGGAACCAGGAGAGGTGGGTTTTCAAGAAAGAGAAAGTAAACCACAAAGTAAAAGCACAGCACAGATGTCAGGCAGGATGGGGCTGGAGAGGGGAAGTGATAGGCAACTTTCCCAAGAACAACCTTAGTAAAGGCAGAGGCCCAAGTGCAGTGAGCCCAGGAGCTGGGGGTGGAGGAGGAGGAAGTGAAACACAGTCAAGGGAGACACATGGGTGGTTAGGTGGACAACCTAAAGATTTTATTAAGCTGTGGGGATGGAGAGATAGATAAATGGATAGATGAATGGATGATGGATGGATGGGTGGAGGATGGGTGGATAGATAGTCTTAGACAGTCTGTCTATCTCTAGCTATAGTTTAAGTCCCACTTAAAGTCACTCTTCTAAGCACTTACCTGTATTATCTCTCTTAATTGTATGAGATGTGTATTGTTTGTCTATTTTCCTATCTCTGTGCTAATAGCACAATGTCCTAATTGCCCTATCTTTGTAATAAGATTTA
This sequence comes from Balaenoptera musculus, assembly GCF_009873245.2. Lineage (NCBI taxonomy): Eukaryota > Metazoa > Chordata > Mammalia > Artiodactyla > Balaenopteridae > Balaenoptera > Balaenoptera musculus. Next base: position 3,992,135 of record NC_045801.1, on the reverse strand, counting down.
ATATCTGAAATTCTGCCCTTTTCTCTTCTATATATATTTTAGAATAAGCTTAAGTTCCAAGAGAAAAAAATAAGGCTATTTGGAGCTAAAATTTTAAATTAATTTAGGCATGATCAGAATCTTACAGTGAATCTACCCTTCCATGAACATAGTATATATCACCATTTATTCTGTCTTCTATTACATCCTTTAATAATATGTCAGAATTTTCTATATGATGGCCTTGCATATTTTTCCAAGGTATCTAATCATATTACTAGGTCTTTTTTGCCATTACACTTTCTAAGAAGTTATTATAGCTATGCCATTGATATATGTGAGTTCATGTTGTATCCAGCACCCCTTTGATTAGTTCTATTTTCCTTTAAGAGTTCTCTTAGACTATCCATGTAGACAACCTTATCCACTTACTTGTAAATAAGGGGAAATTTCTCTCTTCCTTTGTACTTGTTTGCAATTTTGCTCTCTTTCTTTGTAGTTCCTATGTCTCATTTTTTATTATTCTTGTCTTACTGTGCTAAGTAGGATCTCCAGTAAAATGTTAAATAGACATGCTGGTAGGAAGTATTTGGTCCTGTTTTTAATATAATGGAAATGCTTCTAACAGGTCATCCTAAGTATGATGTTTACTATAATTTTTAAAAATACTCTTCAGTCAATTAAGGAGGCTCCCTTTTATTTCTATTTTTTTCTATAAGAGTTGTTATCATATATAGGTCTTGAATTTTATTTAATACTTTTTTTTCCATGCCAAGTGATATAACCATATCTTTTCTTCCTTAAATATGTTGAGGTTTTGAACTGCTTTAGTGAATGCTCTGGTGTTAAACCATCTTTCTGGGATAAGATGTTGCCATTTGAAATTTATTAAAAAAAAAAATTTAAAGCCAATCACCCTAACCTGTTATAATATATGGTTATGTCAAGAGCCTTTATATGTATTTTCTGAGAGGTATCATTTGTCTTCAAGATGAAACCACATATCCAGTCATCTCATTCCCCAATTTAAATCTTTCAGTGGCTCTCTATTGTCTACTGAAGACAAGATCCTTTGATGTACATGCAAGGTTCTTCATAACATGATCCTCAAATTGTATCTCCAAATTATCTGCTTATCTCTGGCATCTTTCCTTTGCTCATTGCATCTAACCTGGCATCAAAGCCTGTTAACGTTCCTCTTAAAACATATGTATTATATTATATTTAACATATATTTTATACTTTAGTAATATTTAGTATATTTAACATATTATTAATATATAATATATTTAATAATATATAAAAAATCTACTATATGTGTGTGTGTGTGTATATATATATATACGTAACTAAACGAAGAATCTTTCATCTAGATTGTCACAATGGGCTCCGAAACAGTTACATGGTGATGTTGTAAAATACAAATTGGTTTATGTCACTCTAAAATCCTTCATTTGGCTCAGTGGTGTGCTGGAGTCTGTTCATATCATCTTCTGAGAGTCAATTGTTAATACTCGGGAATTTCACAAGCCAGTTGTTAAACTGTTGTTAGCTTGAAATTGACCATGGTGGGATTATTTACTCTAGAAAAAAAATGGCAAATACTACAAATCAGTGAATTTTTTTTGAAGGCCAATTTTCCAGCACATCACTAAATATACTCCTTTACCCATGACATAAGGACTACAGTCCATGATCAAGTTTCTCTGTACCTTGTGCCCTGGTCAAACCTAGTTCCCAGAACTTTTGTATTTCCTTGATTTTGCAGTACCTTCCTTCTGATTATAATGCATTTCCTCTCCCGTCTGTATGCACCTCCTCCCGGACTCAATTCAATGTTCATCCCCTAAGGAAGCACTTACAGGATCCTTCTCTGCATCTCTACAAAAAAGCACTTACATGATTCCCTAGTCATTAGTTTCTGGGCCTGTGTACTCCTTAATCTCTAAACTCCTGAAAGGCATACACTCTTCATTATTCATTCATTTATCCCCATGGTTAGTACACTGTCTAGCACATGACAGGTGGCACATAAATTCTGGCCATCTAAGAAAGGAGTAACTAAAAGATGTTCCCACCTTCCTTTAGTACCCATGTTTCCCTCATTCTCACCCAATTTCCAAGCCATGATTTCCTGCCATCTCCCCCTAGGCCTGTCCTATAAAGAGAACTGCAGCATGGCACCACTTCTAATCCCACCTTTATCCACAAAGCAGAACTGGTGAATCAACCCCAAATCCAGAGGGAAACAAAACTGAATGGAAAATTTTCTCATCTGACGGAAGAGCACTAGAAAAAATCACTGGGGCAAAATCATTGAAAGAGATTATTCTAGTTATCTATTGCTGCATCACAAACTATCCCCAAATCTGGTGATTTATTTTGCTCTCAGTTTTGTGGGTCAGAGATTCAGAAGGGCCTGGGCTGGGGACTCTTATCCACTGGGTGTCCACGGTTGCAGCTGGGGTTGGAGGACCCACTTCCAAGTTGGCCTCTTTACACACAAGTTCAGCATCTCTATGTTCTTTGGCCCCTCTGTCTCCATGGGACATGTCCTCTGCCAGGGCTTCTCCATGTGGCTTGAGCTTTTCACAGCATGGTGATCTCAGGATAGTTGTCCTTCTTCTATGGTGGCTGTCTTCCAGGAGAACAAGGCAGAAGTTGCCAATCTGAACAGGCAGTCCCAGAGCAAGCATCGGATTATATCCTGTGTAATCTATTGGTAAAAGCAGTCCCAGGCCAGTCTGAATTCAAGGAGAGAGGAAGTAGACCCCGTTTTCAATGGGAAGAGTATCAGATACTTTGTGTTCATCTTTAACCTGCCACAGAGGTGACTTGCTCTTATCTCTCTCTGATGGAAATGAGGATAGCAAAGCTACGTTGGCAGGGAAATATGAAGCCCAAAGGTATCCCCCATGGAATGAGTTACTATCTCCAAACAGGTGGAGTAATACCTGGCACCAAACATTTAATCAAATCCCGAAAGGTGGTGCTGAACTTTTTTTTCTAACGTTAACCCCAAATCGATCTCAGCTGACTTAACAACCTCTCAATTCACCTCTAGCAATTCCCTAAGTCAGAAGAGTAGACAGAATCTGTTCTTCAACTGTAGCCATTAGAGAAAAAGCATTGCCTCACATATGATGAGCAGTGAGTCATGAAGTATTCTCACTACATCACAACAAATAGAAAGGACTGAGCCATCTAGCGATGATCAAAATGAAAAGAAATGGCACATAAGGCACTCAGGCAGACCATTGGAGGGTAGGCCGCAAAAATAAGCACACACACAAACACAACAAGTTTTTCCCAGACATCTGGATTTCAAGGCTTTAATGCATTTCCTGAGGAATATAAACTTTAATTGCTAAAGGATTTTATGCTTACAGATCATTGCGGTTGAGGTTAAATGGGAAACAGATGGCATACTCAAAAGGGGTAAATAAAAATAATGGAGCAAATAGCCTATTAACAAAGGTGGGGGAAGCATTGCGGAAGCATGAGATGGTGAAGCACAAAGGTACAAGCAACAGCAAGAGGTCATTATGACCCAGGGGCTGAGGGGACACAGGGAATAAACTGATGCTGGAAGCCAGTAAGAACCAGAACGGTAGGAAAGGGCTGTCTGATGAGAGCTGTGACATGGGGAGAGAAGCCCAACCACTGCCCAACTGTGGTCCAGCCTGGAGAGAGTCTTTGTAACAAGTACCCAGACCTCCCTCTGTTCCCTTCCGATCTCCTGCTAGTACCTCTCTTGCCTGAATCCAACTGGAAGAAAGGGCCCCGGGAGCCAATGGGACATGGCCCACAGAAGGTAGCCTACTGGAACACAGTGCAGAGTGGAAAAGTATGGGAAGTGGGTCTGGAGACACAGAAGCAGATTACACAACTGAGTTGGCCTGGTAACAGTATTTGACTTAAATCTGTAATATTTGAATATATGTCAGCAGCTATATCTCTATGGAAGAAGACTCTGGAATTATCTTTATCTTCCCCCTTTTATGTACAGAGATTTTAAAATGATGAATCCATTTTATTCTTTGTCTTAAGGTATATGGAAGATTTATTAAATTGACATTATAGAACTCATAGGTTTATTAAGCAGAATAAACATGGTTGACTGCTGAACTATCAACATAGAGGATGGGTTTTACCTAATGATTTCTGATGAAAAGGAGAAATATTAAAGCAATTAAAGATGAGCTAATAGATATATAGGACAAAAACAAGCCAAACTAAGTATAATTGGTAGCTCTAAAGTAGAAAAACCAACAAAGGTACAGAAGACAAATTTAAAGGTAAAATACAAGGGAATTTCTCTAAAATATAAAAATGACATATGAAGATTGACATGAATCTGTAACTCAGGGAACTGTTTCAAATTTTTCAACTCCATGGCATTTCTTAGTTGATATATTGAACTCAACAATTAAAAAAAAATAAGGTTCAAGAAGAAAAAATAAATCACATACAAAGGAAGGCAAAACATCAAGCAGGACTCACACATCTCCAGATCCATATTATATGTCATAAAACAAACAAGCAAACAAAAAAACACCTGATTTCCTGACTCAAAATCCATCACCTATAGTTCGTGGCATATGGCAAGGATGTGTCAAGAGAACTGTGTGTGATTGGTTAATAATGTCCATGCAGTACATACCACATGGGTCACATCACATAGAACCAATAGCACCACAGTGTTCTTGCATGTTTCACAAGCATTGTGACTATTCAAAATCATTTAAATGTTTCAGTAGATAGCAATCATTTGAAGACATTACTTTGTAATAGTGTATGTCTATGTTTAACACAACATTTCTTTTTTTTTGAATTGAAGTATAGTTGATTTACAGTGTTGTGTTGGTTTCTGGTGTACAGCAAAGTGATTCAGTTATATCTATCTATCTATCTATCTATATATACACACACACATATTGTTTTTCAGATTCATTTCCATTATAGGTTATTATAAGACCATGAATATAGTTCCCTATGCCATACAGTAGGGCCTTGTTGTTTATCTATTTTATATATAGTAGTGTGTATCTATTAATCCCAAACTCCTAATTTATCCTCTGCCTCCTTCCCCCATTGGTAACCACAACTCTGTTTTCTATGTTGACACATCATTTCTTAATTCCTATAGTTAAAAGAAAACTCAAAAGAATGTATCTAGATGACATGAGAATATACCTAGATGATTAAATCATCTAATTTAATTTTAGATCACTAAACCCTCTTGTAAACTGATAGGTCTAAACTCTAGAAGTATTATTTGTCCAGAGCAGAGCAGGACACAAGAATTCCAGGAAAAATCATCTTCTCTTGCTCCTTCATGGATATTCCCTGTTATTTAGAAGAGCTGGTCTCAAATCTGGTGTCAACTCTCTGGTGTTATCTCAGTGAGCACAAGCAATCTGAGGTTAATGACCATTAAATATCTGATGTACTTTATAAATAACTTGGGGGAAAATTCAAGGTTACATCTGTGAAAGCATCCCTCTTGCTTGTATTCTCATAGGTTTTCTTAAAGTGTTATGTCGGATATCACCCACATCCTGGGGCTTGCTCTGTGCCCCAGAGGCTGACCTGAATTTCATACATCAATGGATTCTGTGGGATATTGCAAGCAGTAGCCACAAATCCCTCCCCTCCCTGTATCCGTACCCTTTTACAGCATGGCTTTGTGGTTCTTCTCATCAAGAGGTAGAGTCTATTTCTCCACCTACCCCTCCTCCCTCAGCCCCCAGAGTCTGAACTGGCTTGTGATTTACTTTGACCTTTAGGATAGAGCAAAAGTAAAATTGTGGGAGTTCTGAGCCTGGATCTGAAAAGGCCTTGAACTTCTGCTCTCTCTTAGAACCCCGACAGCACTATATGAGGAAGCCTGGGCTCCCTTCCCTGAGATTCAGAGATCAAATGGAGACAGAGGTCCAGCTGGGAGCCAACACCAACTGCCAGACACGTGGGTGAGGCCACCTGAGCCTATCCTGCCCCAGGTGAATTGCCAGATGATGCAACCGGAGGAGCGAACTTGGGAGTGACATCGGGAGACCCGCCCAGTTGAGCCCATTCCACATTGCTGACCAACAGAATCTTAAATTTCAAGAAAATTCAGTGAAATTTCTAGGGGTCTGGTGGTCTGGGGCATGTTGATATATTCCTTCCAAGGCGAACGACAGGTTGCTGTATCTTGTCCCTCCTACGACCATAAAATAGGCACAATGCCTAGTGGATCTCTTTGGATCTTAGAGGCCACGTATGCCTAATTTTTCAGGCTACTCTGACCCATTTTCCAAGTAACGTGAAGGCTGCCCATGTTGATTAAGAACCAGGGGGAGAAAAGGCATTGGATCAGGTCAAAGCTGTCATTCAAGCTGCTCTGGGCCTTTGGCCAGGTAAGCAGCAGATCTCATGGTGTTCGAAGTCTCCGGTAGGTGCAGATGATTTGTGGAGCCCTTGGCAGGCCCCACGGAAGAATCACAACATAAACCTTGAAAAATTTAGCACTCTATGCCATCCTCTTCAGATCCTATTCTTCTGAGAGTCCCTGGCTTTCTACAAGCCCTAGTGTATAGCAAATGCTTGCACACAACCCACCAAATCACTAGGCAACCTAAGGTCCCCATCATGAACTGGATGTTGTCTGATCCAATACGTTGTATAGTGTATCATGCACTGAAGCACTCCATCATCAAGCGGAAATGGTGTGTACAAGATTGGACTAATGGGAACTGAAGGCTCAAGGAAATTGCATGGGCAAGTGGCAATGATTCCCATGACTCATCCTCTGCCTACATCACCTCCCCTCCCTCAAGTTAGCACCCATCGCCTCATGGGCAATTCCCCATGACCAGTTAACTGAGGAAGAAAACAGTCAAGCCCTGTTTACAGAGAGTTCTGCACAAGTTAAGATTCTGGCACTAGCCAAAAATGGACAGAGGCAGGGCCTCAGCCATATTCAGGAGCAGACCCAGAGGAAAATCAAGGCAATAAAGGGAAATCCTTGCAGTGGCCAGAACCTCAAGCAGTGAACCTCTGGCTATCCAATTTGCCTAAAAGAAGAGATGATCAGAGGTCTACATCTACATTGGTTCATGAACGTTGACTAACAGTTTGGCTGGAGAGTCGAGGACTTAAAAGTAAGATGGTTGGGAAATTGATAACGAGGAGGTCTGGGGAAGAGGTATGTGGATAGACCTCTCTGAATGGGCACAACCATGAACGTGTTTGTGTCATGTGTGAATGCGCCCCAAAGAGCAACCTCAGTAGAGGAGAGTCTTAATAATCAGGTGGATGAAATGACCCAATTCTCTGGATGTCTGTTGACCTCTTTCCCCAGTCATCTTGTCTTTAACAAATGGGCCCATGGACACAGGGCATGGCGGCAGGAATGGAGATTATGCATGGGCTCAGTGACATGGACTTACACTCATCAAAGCCAGTCTGGCTGCAGTCACTGGTGAATGCCCCCACCTGCCAACAGCATAGACCGAAAGCGAGCCCCTGCTGTGCATGGGAGTTGGGTCAAAACACTGTGGGTGGGAAGCTGCACGATTTAATGGAGAGAACCAGGAACTAGGAATGAAGAGTTTCAGGTTTCCATTTCTTCTCCCAACAAACAAAACATGAGCAGCTACATGGATAATGAGGTGCGGACAGAGGAGAAGGTTGAAGCTGGAGTCAAGAGCTGAGGTCCTGGGTGGGCAGGGGTCAGCTGGGAGATCCTCATACAGCTTGGTGCCATTTCATGGGTTGGGGCTCTTGTGGACCGTGTTAGGAGGCCCAGACAACAATGGCCTGTGGGGTCCTGGAGGCAGTGATGCTGTCTCCTGGGAATCACTCACTAGCTCTGTGACCTTGGCCATGTCTCTGGTCCCCTCAGAACCTCGGTACCCTTATCTGTCAACTGCAGGGCTGCCCAGGAAGGTTAAATGAGATACATCATATGTAAAGTGCATGGCGCAGCGTGGGTGCTGATGTGCTTATGCTGTGATCCCAGGTGAATGTCCTTACCCCGTTTCTAGGGCTCTCAAACACCAATGTTGAACTAGGTCAGTGACTATTCAACTGAACAAGCCTCAGAGTCACCCAGGAACTTGTCTAAAATACAGACCCCTGGGGCCAAACCCAGGTCTACTGGTGTAGAATATGCAGGGGCAGGACCTGGGACCTGTACTGTCAAACAAGCACACCAGGGATTCTGATCCAAAGATAGCTCCATGGACAGGGTTGGAAGCCACTGCACAGATGCCCCCCAGGTCCAGGGCCTGCACGCCTCAGGCTCCGGGCTGTATGGTCCTCTGGGGGTCACCTCTGCACACCACCTATTTTCAGATCCACCTCCAGGCTCTGGCCGAGTCAGTGCAGATTACAGTGGACGCCTTCTCTCTCCATCTCTCTGCTTCCTAATCTAATTATCACAACAACCAGATGTGACAGGCTCCCTCTCAAACCCATTTAAACATCTCCAAAGGCACCTCTCAGTATTCAAGCCTTCTCTAATTTTCCCTCTCCCTCCTCTAGTGGGACAACTTGGCTCCTGGCCCTCTGCCTATGCCAATTAGCAGTGAAGTATCCTTCTGCTGAAATAATCTGATTATGGGGCACTGAATCGCAGCCACAGACTGTCACAATCAAATCCTCATCCCCAGAGAAAAGAAAGTCAACCCTATCAGCATCCTAAGGGGTCAGCCTCCTGGAATACGATGGCATCTTCCTTGGACAGCTGTACTTCTGAGCCCTTTGGTGAGTCTGTGCCTCTCTCAGTATCTTTGAAGATGGGATGGACGTAAAGCTCTCTTTCCCCCAAAAAATGCACATGTGTGCATTGATTCATAGTCAATTTCCAGAGTTCCTGGCCCCTCGGAGACCATCCCTGGACCCCTGGCCCTACTGTGTCTCCTCAGCAGCTGACATGACCTGTCTGGACCCCACCACTCACCATGCACAGTTTATACATCCCCTTCCATACCTTTCCCTATTCTGGAATTTTCTTTCCAAAATAGTAAGTGGGATCTTACTATTCCCATCATTCCCGTTGTCCTCTTTTCACTTTACAATACTTCCTGGCCACCTTCTCTTGTCAGTAATATCCCTCCATCTATTATTTCTAATGCCCCACCAATCCCATGGTGTGGATTTTTCTTAACCATGGATGGACATTTAAATTTTTCTCCTCCACTTTCAGGCAAATCACACATCCCTAGAAGAGAGAGAATTAAGAAATCGGCATAAACAACATTGATCAGGGAAGGTTTCAGGGAAGAGAAAACAACATTTTAAAACACTGCTGACCACAGATCAAATCCCACTGAAACCAACAGACCTGCCCTAGGTCCCCCTTGCCTAGCAGAGTGCATGGTCCCCAGAATGGCCTGATTAAGGCCACCGCCATCTGGCCTCCTCAACCATTCCAACCTACACCAGGAGTACTGCAAACCCTGGCTTATTTATGATTTCCTGAACGTGCTGTGCCTTTCCTCCTGCTATTTCCTTTCTGGAACTCTCCGTCTTTCCCTCTCCCTTAAGCTGGAGCTCAGACTCCCTCCGGGAGCCCCACCAGAGAAATTTACATATTAAAGGCTTAAAGAGGAGCTACAGGAAAGGGACTGATTTAACTCCCATTCACATTCCGCACATTCTCCTGTCTCTTGCTTCTACACCTGGCCTCCCTCTGTGGCAGTTTCAGGGGCAGGAGAGGGAACAGGCAGGCCCAGCTCCTCCCTTCCTGTGACTTGCAAACCCTCCCTCCAGTGGACAGGCCGTGGTTCTGAGTATCTGAGCCACGGTCTTTTTGTGGCTTGGATTTCCTCCGGTCTGTAGTCGTCCTGGACTGTCTTAAAAAACAAAATTCCACTGAGTAGATTTTAAAGATCTTATTGGCTTTATTCAATGATTAAACCCAGCAGTATCCAATGTAGCAAATGGAAAGGAGCTCTGAGGAACGGTACAAAGTGAAAGACTTTTATGGGCAGAAGGAAGCAGGACAGGGATGTTATACTAGACAAAAAAGCAGATTGGTTACGTCAAGGTCACTTTCCTTTAGGGGATGACAGGGGTCTATCCGGCAGATGACCTAACTAGTGCTGATCAGGTGATTCCTGATTGATTTATGATTCCATTTCTGAGTGAGTAATTAAGTTCCATTTCTGAGTGAGTAATTAAGTTCCATTTCTGAGTGAGTAATTCAGGTGAGTCTCCGTTTGGTAACGCAGGACTTAGCATAAGTGACTCCATTCTGGGCCTGTTGTCTTGTGTTTAACAACTGCAACAACGGTCCAGCAAGCCGGCCCATCCTCCTTTTCTGAGGACACACCTTGACTCCCTTCCTTCCTCTCACCAAAGAGCTCTGCACAGGTGGGGCTGATCAATGTTTATCACCTACATCCTGGGATGGGGGTTTGGCTGAGGACAGGTCACATGACCCAAACGGCCAATCCGAATTCATCCTTGGGGGTTGCTAGTCCAGGTGCTGGAGGAGAGGCTCATTTCCCCTAAGAGTGCCGAGCTGGGACTTGCCCCGCGAAGAGGGGGAAGACGCCGAGGCCATTGACTGTGCAGAGACCAGCAGAGCTTCCCAGGTACACAGAGAGGAGGGTCAGGTGGGTGTCGGGTCCTCAGATCAAGTCCCTGAGGTGGGTGCTGCCCTTCCCTGATTCTCTGAGCTGCTCCAGACTGCTTTCCAAAGCATGGAATGGTAAATTCCTTTTCTTCTTTTTTAAACTTAAATTACTTTGACTCGGGGTCCTGACACTTGAAAATAAGCGTTGGACAATTATACACACAGTTTAGCAGCTAGATTGGTCCTTTGTGTTTAGTTAAAAGGTTCTGCGTTCTCCGAGCCCTTCCATCTCTCTGAGCTCATCTTGTTCACCCAAGTCCAGGACAGGCATTTTTTCTGCGCCTCAAAATATGCTCAAGGACTTTTGCAGGCATTTTCCATTCAGCTTAAGATTCTCTCTGCCCAGGTCTTCTCATGGCTAGCTTCACAGCTGTGTTGCCGACATCCAAATAGTGCCTGGCGATAAATATCTGGCAGATAAATGAATGAGCAAGGTGACAAATTAAGGAATCAATATAGAGAAAAGGGCTCAGATTTTGAAACAGATGCCCTAAAATCACATCAGCTCCACCACTTACAAGCTTAGTTTTCCTTGGGAAAAATAATGTTGTGAGACTCAGTGTTGCTGCTTGCAATGGGGAAAATATTCACACACAGTATTACTTTTTTTATTTTAAGAGTATTATTGGAGTATAATTACTTCACAATACAGTGTTAGTTTCTGTTGTACAACAAAGCGAATCAGCCATATGCATACACATGTCCCCATGTCCCCTCCCTCTTGAGCCTCCCTCCCATCCTCCCTATCCCACCCCTCTGGGTCATTGCAAAGCACGGAGCTGATCTCCCTGTGCTATGAGGTTGCTTCCCACTAGCTATCTACTTTACATTCAGTAGTGTGTATAGGTCGATGCTACTCTCACTTCGCCCCAGCTTCCCCCTCCCACCCCGTGTCCTCAAGTGCATTCTCTATGTCTACATCTTTATTCCTGCCCTGCAACTAGGTTCATCAGTACCATTTTTTTTTTAGATTCCATATATAGGCGTTAGCATACGGTATTTGTTTTTCTCTTTCTGACTTACTTCACTCTGTATGACAGACTCTAGGTCCATCCACCTCACTACAAATAACTCAATTTCATTTCTTTTTATGGCTGAGTAATATTCCACTGTATATATGTGCCACATGTTCTTTATCCATTCATCTGTCGATGGTCATTTAGGTTGGTTCCATGTCCTGGCTATTGTAAATAGTGCTGCAGCGAGCACTGTGGTACATGTCTCTTTTTGAATTATGGTTTTCTCAGGGTATATGCCCAGTAGTGGGATTGCTGGGTCGTATGGTAGTTCTATTTTTAGTTTTTAAAGGAACCGCCACACTGTTTTCCGTAGTGGTTGTATCAATTTACATTCCCACCAACAGTGTAGGAGGGTTCCCTTTTCTCCACACTCTTTCCAGCATTTATGGTTTCTAGATTTTTTGATGATGGCCATTCTGACCGGCGTGAGGTGATACCTCATTATAGTTTTGATTTGCATTCCTCTAATAGTTAGTGATGTTGAGCATCTTTTCATGTGCCTCTTGGCCATCTGTATGTCTTCCTTGGTGAAATGTCTATTTAGGTCTTCTGCCCATTTTAGTATTGCTTTGTGATTGATTTATTCTTTACTTCCAACAAGACTGGAAGGTGTGAAAGTTCTATGTTAACTGCAATGTGCTGTGACTGTATGGTAATGATGATGATGGCCACAGCCAGCAATTATTTAACTGCATGCTGTATTCTATAGACATTGTGCTGATAGCTTTATTCTGTTAATTAATTTAACCCTCACCAGGACCGTTAGGCAGGCATCAGTATACCATCTTAATGATGAGAGGCTGAAGCTTAGTGATACAAGTAGTATCCTGAGGTCAGCTTGGGATTTGAATTGATCACAATCTACAAGAAGATGCTGAGCAAAGTGCACCAAGCAGCTGGTCGATGGTTGGACTAAGTGACCTAACGGTACCTTTGAACCCTGGGATTCTGTGGACTTTGTGCTCAACCAGCTCCCACTTCTAATCCATTTCTCCAGGGCAGCTGTGCTTCCTCTAGACTGTCATTTAATCAGTTCATCACTCAGCTGGGACTCAAGCCACGCTGATCATAGATAGACCTTCAGGTGAATTCAGGATGTGCCATCACTGGGGAAGAGTGGTGTTGGCTTCACCTGTGGGCACTGGACCCAGGATGCCTGAACTTGAACCAGCTCTGCCTCTTAACTAGCCTCACAACCTTGGGCAGGTTATTAACCTCCTTTGCCTCAGTTTCGCCAGGATAAAAGGGAAAAAACAAGAGTCCCTCCTCACAGAGTGTTTGTGAAGATTCCATGAGTCAACATAACTAAGGCGCTTGGACAGATATCTGGCCCATTGTGAGCATTCGACAAACGTTCACTATTAAAAATAGAGCTATGTAGAAACGGAAAGAAAGTCAGAATTAGCAATTCTGCATTATACAACACCCCCTGGGAAAAGAAAATCAAAGTCATTTCAGGGTCAGCTCACATAGTACAATACTCTTTTGAATCCTTGAATTTCTTTTAATAGCAGTCATCTATTCACACATTCATTCAGGGGAAAAAAAGCCTTACTGAACGTGGATAAGACTCCCACCCCTCCGTCTCTCCCACCTGAGATGCATTCAATTAGTAGCATGCTGAATCAAGATGGAGAAAATTTTGTTACGCAGAATTCCTCCCAGTAAGACAAGGAGGCAGCCCTGTGTGTAGTCAGGAGAAATGCTATGGTAAGACTCCTGGGCAGGGGACCAGTCTCTAAAGGTCCTTGTAAATTGCCTTCTAAGAAGGAGGTGCCCTGCTAGGAGGTGGCCCCTTTGTTTGCAGAGCGCCAGGTGGATCTGTACAGGTAAGTCTGGGGAGACTTGCTCATCTTTGCTTAATGGTGGAGGTGGGGGAGACTTTGATGATAGAATAGGGGCCGGAATCTACAAAGAAAGAGGGACTTAGAAGCTTGATGTTACCGAGGGAGCAGGTGGAGAGAACAGAGGGAAAACACACACAACTAAACAATCCCAGAAGAGGCACAGATGCTAGAAAGAAATATTCCTTCCACGCTGCTCCAAAGGGTGAGCTATAAGGAACTGGGTGAAATTTCTAAGATGACACTTATTTTTCATATAAGAGAGATTTATTTTTACACACTCGCAAGTTCAAAAATGAAAGTTACGACTTGGAGAGGTGATGAGCTCTCCAGTAATGGGGGCATTTAAGCAGCGAGGGGTTAGTCTTGGAGGTGGAATTGGCTTGGGATTCACCTGTTTCAAAAAGAGAAAAGTTGACTCGTGATTCTAAATCGTGCGCCGAAGAGGGTGTAATCCTAGGGCCCGTCCTCCATCTCCCCCGTGAAATCTTAAGGGGCTAATTAAATTAAAATGAGGCTACCAGGGTGGGCCCTAATCCAATCTGTCTGGTGTCCTTATAAGAAGAGATTAGGACACAGGCACACAGAGGAAAGACCCTGCGAGGACACACAGAGAAGACGGCCATCTACAAGCCAAGGAGAGAAGCCTCAGGGGAAACCAACCCTGCTGATACCTTGATCTTGGATTCCTAGCTTCCAGAATTATGAGAGAATTAACTTCTGTTGTTTAAACTATCCAGTCTTTGGTATTTTGTTATGGCAGCCCTAGCGAATGAATACAGAGGAGAAGTGACATCTGGGCAACCTTTTTTTGACAGAAGGGGCACCTAAGCCTTGAAGAGATGTAGTGATTTGCCCCAAGGTAAATGATAAAAGGTGATTTCAACAAAGTATGTCTGATTCTAGTGCCTGTACTATTTCTGTTCTTCTGTGTTGCTTCTTAAGTGCAGGATACCATGTTCAACAACTGTAGGAAATAGTTACAGCTGAGACCCTTGAGCAAATTATTCCCTCAGTAAGCATCCCATCCCTGCTTAAATACCTCCATTGCTAGAGAGCTCACCACCTAGTAGAGAAGCCATTTCCTTTTTTTTTTTAATTAATTTATTTTATTTTATTTATTTTTGGTCACATTGTGTCTTCATTGCTGCACGCAGGCTTTCTCTAGCTGTGGCGAGCGGGGGCTACTCTTTGTTGTGGTGCGCGGGCTTCTCATTGTGGTGGCTTCTCTTGTTGCGGAGCACAGGCTCCAGGTGCACAGGCTTCAGTAGTTGTGGTGCGTGGGCTCAGTAGTTGTGGTCCACAGGCTCTAGAGCGCGAACTCAGTAGTTGTGGTGCATGGGCTTAGTTGCTCTGCGGCATGTGGGATCTTCCCGGACCAGGGCTTGAACCCATGGCCCCTGCATTGGCAGGCAGATTCTTAACCACCGTGCCACCAGGGAAGCCCCATTTCCATTTTTGAACATCTGAGCATGTAAAAATAAATCTTCCTTATGTGGGATATAAATGTCATCTTAGAATATTCACTCAGTTCTTTACATCTCTCTCTTTGGAGCAGCATGGAAGAAGTATTTCGTTGTGTCCCTGGGAAGTGCTTCAAGTTCCATTACAGCATAGTTATATCCATATTGTCTCTCTCTTCTTAAAACAAAGCAACGACAGTATCATGAAAGAATCCTCATACGACAATAATTCCAAATTCCTTCTTTCTAACACTAAAATTAGGTCACCGGAGAGTTGCCTAGTCCAATTAGTCAAAGCATCCTTAAAAAATGGACAAGCATGATTTGAAATGAGTATAATTTGGCATCCTTACCAATTCACGGGCACAGGAAATTATTCACCCCCAGTTTGCCTTCTCCTCGAGCCAAAGACATATTGGGAGTGACCTGGAGCATGGACTTGGGCTGCCAATGGATGAAGCAATGAAGTAAAAACCACCATCTGTTAAGTGGAAATGAGAGCCCCTGAGAGGAGCCTGGAGGAAGTGGCTCGTCTCAGTGCAGAACCATGAGATGGGCGCCTGCAGAAACCACAGCGAGGAAGAGTCCCGTAGGAAGCTCCATCCCCACCACGCACTCCAGCACATGGTGTGGGCGGGGGAGTGTGCAGCGTGGTGCTGGAGTTCCCGGGAATGCTGGCTCTGGCCGGGATGCTCTACCAGCGGGGAGGGACGTGTGGCAGCCCCTCCCTCTTTCCCATTCCCTGGCTGTCATCCCCTTCACTCCAAGGTTCAAGACATTCCAGATCGTTGTCAAGGCCATGTCATGGTCCCCACCAAGGAGGGAAGGAAGGGTGACGCTCTCTGAGCTAAGCTGGAGCCCAAAGTGCGACCAGTGACCACAGGGGTTATGTAAACATCACTGAAGCATTTTGACTCGATTGAGCCAAAGGACCAGAAGGTACAACCCGGGACCGAAAGATACACTGAAAATGGTTAGGAGTGCCGAGCAGAAAAGAAGAGTTTGGATGACTGATGTGCAGGCATTTAAGGAACATAATATTAGTTGTGGCTATTTGATGACAAGACCTGGGAGAGATGTGTATTTTCAAATACTTTTACGCAATATATAGTTTTCTACTTTCAAATGCATGCAAATATGCAAAGAAAGCTAATAAAGAGATGCAGAGTAAAGAGTCTCAGAGAACTGGCTTTAAGTAAATTACCCCATTAAGTATTTCTTAATGGCTTCTCCGAATGTGCCTGAACATACACTACGAAGTACATTAAAACCTTTTTTCTCTCATGAGAGCAATAAAGAGGATGAAGCACCTCAATGAGCTTAAAATAAATGGACACAACTGACTCGAAAACAAACAAAATAATGAAAACCAAGAGCCGCCCCCCACCACGCACTAAAATCTGACAAAGTTTTATTGGTGGACATGATGCAGATGTGAATAAATAGGGAACTGGTACATGCTCCCAACTAGACACACTCAATATTGTGGAATTATCAGCTCTTCTCAGATTAACTTATGTTTATACAACTCCAACATAAATCTTAGTGTGACACTATGAAATTTCACAAAGGGTTTCTAAAGTTTATCTGGAAAAAAGGAAGCATAGGATACTAGCCAAGATATTTTTTTAAAAAAGAACCTGGGGTGGAAGCTGCGTCTCCAGGTAGCAACTGTAATAAATCTAAGATAATTTGAACAGTACGGTAATGCAATATTACTAGCCCCTTGGTGCCAATACGGTCATAAACAAAAATGCACGCCAGGCCCTAATATTGCGTGATGGTCTTGAGCAGGGGTCAGCGAAGTTTTCTGTAAAAGGCCAGATAATAAACGTTTAGACTTTGTAGGCCATCCAGTCTCCGTTGAAGCTATTAAACTCCGCTGTTGTAGCATGAAAGCTGCCATAGACAATATAAAATGTGTGCCTGTGTTCCAATAAAACTTTATTTACAAGAACAGGCAGCAGGCTCAGTTTGGCCCATGGACTGTAGTTTGCCACCCCTGGTGTTGGCTCAAAATCTAGAATTCAATTACACGCATGTACAATTGTCATGGAACTCAGAACTTTTCAGACTTCTGAGGTAGAACTCTGTGGTAGATTGCACACAAAAGAAAAAAAAAAAAAAAAAGGGCCACAATTCTTTGCAGCATCTCCCAACAAGAGTGTAGTCTACTTTCCCACCCTCTGACTTGCTTTGCTGTGAGGTCACGTCATTTTAAGCCTGGGCCCCAAGAGGAGTTGCAAGCTTTTTCTGTCACTCTTAGAATTCAGTTTCCATGGCAACAGGTCTAGTTTCCCTTGTTGGAGGATTCTATGTGGAGGAGAACGCTGGTGCCCCAGTTGAGTTTCTGCTGGCCTCCAGCCATTCTGGGAGTTGAACGAATTCACCAATAAGCCCCAGTCAAGGTCAGCTAAGCCTGGATAGGTAAGCAGACTACCTAGCTGAGCCCAGCCCAGGTACTGACCCACAGACTCATAACATCCACAAGTGATGTTAGGCTAAACCACTACATTTTGGGATGGTTTGTATGTAGTAAAAGCTGATTAAAACCATTCTGCCATTGAACATGTGAAACAAACTTATTTCATAATGTAGATTTTCCAAAGGTAAGAACAATTAGAAAATCAACTGTGCTTTTGTTTGTACACTTGTTCTTAATACCTCTTTGCTTAACTAGCTTCTCCTGCTTTGATATCTGATTTGATTGCATGAATATATTTAAGAGGATTAGATTCTTCATCCCAAATACACTATGGGGATACAGGCATGATTTTGAAATACCTAATCTACTAGAACCTGTTATCAAGGCATAATCATTTTTGTTTATGACCATATTGGCACCAAGTGGCTAATAATATTGCATTAATTGCCTCGGACTAATAAAGCAGATTATCATGTGAATAATGTGTTTATGTCTGGACCAGTAGAACAAAATGATAGTAAGCTGCATGATACAAGGTTTTTCAATAGTTTAGAATGAGGCACGTGAGAGGAAATTAAGTTTCCATGTGGCAAAGAGCAGTGAAGGCATGAAAAATTCAACAAGACTTGTCCTACAGCAGCTGGGATCATCGGTGTTACAATCAGCATTTCATTCCAGCAAAATAACTGCATCTATCATACTAGTGTTGTCATTTTGAATTTCAGTGTTTTCTTGTGGTTTCGGTATTTGCTTTATAAATTTTCTTTGTTTCTGTTGCTGTGTTAAGGAGTTTGTTATTCTCTCAAAGTAAGAGCAGAGCCTTTAACTCTGCTAACCCCACTTCTGATACGATTCAGTGGGATAACCTGGATTAGATGCCAGCAGACAGAGGAAATCTCTTCCCTTGTCTGGGCTTCAGTCAATAACTAAAATAAAATACTCTAACTTGAACTGTGGTTCTCAAACTTCAGTGAACCTGTTTAAAATGCATAATTATGAGCTTCATCTCCAGAAAATCTCATTAAGCAGTGGAGGGTAAGACAAAAATAAAACGTGAGGCAAAACCAATAGAATGTAAGGTAGAAATAGACAATTCACCAAAAACGGCTGAATACTTTAGTGCCACATTTCAATAATGTAGAGAACAACTAGACAGAAGATAACAAGGAAGTAGAAAACTTGAACATGGTTAACCAAAACTGGACCTAACAGACATCTGTAGAATACTCCTTCCAACCCCAGCAGATACACCACCATCTCAAGCACACGTTCTCCAGGATAGACCATGCGTTAGGCCATAAAGCAAATCTGAATAAATTTAAAAGAAGTGAAATCATACAAAGTATGTTTTCTGACCACAGTGGAATGAAATTAGAAATCAATAACAGAAGGAAATTTGGGAAATTCACAGATATGTTGAAATGAAACAATACATTCCTAAATAACCAAGAGGTCAAAGAAAAAAAATCACAGGGGAAATTAGGAAATACATTGAGATGAGTGAAAACAAAAATACAACATACCAGAGCTTATGGGATTCAGCTAAAGCAGTGTTTAGAGGGAAATTTATACCTATAACTGCTATATTAAAAAAAGAGATCCCTCAAGTTGGTAACCTAACTTCCCACCTTAAGAAAATAGAGAAATAAGTGCTAACTAAACCTGAACCAAGCAAAAGGAAGGAAATTGGATTAGCAGAGATCAATGAAATAGAGAACACAAAAACAATAGAGAAAACCAATAACTTGTTCTTTGAAAAAATCAACAAAATTGACAACCTTCTTTGTTATAAAGCAGAAACTAACACACCATTGTAAAGCAATTATACTCCAATAAAGATGTTAAAAATAAAAAAACTACACATATTCAAAAAAAAAAATTGACAACCTTTAGGTAGTCTGACCAAGAAAAAGAGACTATTCAAATAACTAAAATCAGAAATGAAAGAGATGTCGCTATAGACTATACAGAAATAAAAAGTATTAAAAGGAAGTACTATGAATGAGTTTATGCCAACAGATTAAACATCCTAGATGAAATGGACAAATTCCTAAAAAGACAGACCCACTAAAACTGACTCAAGAAGATAGAAATCTGAATAGACCTCTAACAATAAGAGATTGAATCAGTAATTAAAACACTTCCAACAAAAAAGTCCAGGGCAAGCTCCCTTGGTGAAGTCTACCAGTCATTTAAAGAATTAACACCAGTTTTTCTCGAATTCTTGCAGAAAAATAGAAGAGAACACTTCCCAACTCATTCAGTGAAGCCAGTATTATCCTGATACAAAAATCAAACTACAACATCACAAGAAAACTACAGATCAATATCCTTTATGAATATAGATGCAAGATCTTCAACAAATCACTAGCAAACCAAATCCAGCAACATATAAAAAGGATTATACAAGCCAACCAAGTGGGATTTATCCCAGGAATACAAGATTGATTCAACATTCAAAAACTATCAATGTAGTACACCATATTAATAGAATAAAGGAAAAAACCACGTGACCACTGCAACAGATGCAGAAAAAGCATCTGACAAAATTCAACACTGTTTTATGATAACAACACTCAACTAATCAGAAATAGAAGAGAACATTTTCAACCTGAGAATGAACGTGTGTTTAGCAAGGTTACAAGGATACAGATCAATGTTAAAAAAACTCCATTTCTTTTTTTTTTTTTTTTAACAACTTTATTGGAGTATAATTGCTTTACAGTGGTGTGTTAGTTTCTGCTTTATAACAAAGTGAATCAGCTGTACATATACATATATCCGCATATCTACTCCCTGAAAAAACTCCATTTCGATATACTAGCAAGGAACCATCAAAAATTGTAATTTAAAAAAAAAACAATACTATTGGGTCTTTCACTTCCAGGAAGATGGAGAATGAGTTTTTGCCTATTCCTCCCACTAAGTACTACAGAAAAACTTGGACGTTATATGCAAGATAAACATAGAAGGACTCTGAACCATGGAGAGAAGACAGACCAGTTAGGAACCTCAGGACTCCAGGAATGACAAGGTAGTGATCTCCCTGGGCTTTCTTTCTGCCTCATGTATCCCAGACTTGGAGCTGAAGAACACAGCAACTCAGACACCCTAGTGGCTGCAACCAAAAAACCCCAACGAAAGCCTGTTCTCTCTAGCCAAAGGGCCAGGAAAGAGGCTGCCTAGCAAGACAGAAACCTTTTAGAAAATAACCACCCAACTCCATACAGACGCCCCAGGAAAAAACTGGCCACCCACCCACGCCAACGTGTGGAGCTGGATTTCCTCTACCCTTTGGAGGCTGTGATGAGGCTCCCCTCCCTCTCACTGGGATGAAGACCAAGTAGGGAGCCAAGGCTGTCATCCCTGCCCACCTGTAATGAGGCACAAGTCCCCCTTCCCCAGGTCAGTGGAGGCCACATGGGCAACCAGAACTCCCATCCCCACCCAGCAGTAAGTAGGAGACCTCTTGGGTGTCAGGGGGGATCCTGAACTTGTGCCTGCACCTGGTAGAGAAAAGCTGGTGGGAACGTAAAATGGTACAATCATGATAGAAAACAGGCTGTTTCTTAAGAAGATTAACATTCACCTGCCTCTTGATCTAGCTGTTCCACCCACAGGTTGCCCCCCAACCCCAAATAAATGGAAGTTTGTGTCCACACAAAGACTTGTGTACACACACCCCTAGCCGCTTCGTTTGTAATAGGCAAACACTGGATAACAGCCCAAATATCCATCAATGGGTGAATGAATAGACACGTTTTGGTATGTCCATGCAATGAAATAGCACTTAGAATAAAGAGAAAGAAACCATTGTTACAGGCAACAACACGGATGAATCTCAAACTAATTATCCTCAGTGAAGGAAAGCCAAATGAAAGAAGTACATACTGCATGATTCCATTTTAAAAATTCACTACTCTAGGATGACAGAAAGCAGATTGGTGGTTGCCTGGGAACCTGAGAATATGAGGAAGCATGTAAGGGAGAGATCACTTAGGGAGACACAGAAAACTTGGGGGAAAGTGTTGGATTTGTTCATTACCTTCATTTTCCGTGTTCATCCTTACGGACTAGAACGGGAGGGTCTGGAATATTGATAAATAATTAGATGCCTTTATTAGTTTTAAAAAAAGATCAATTTCTCCTCTATCTGAATTAAAAAAAAATTATAAAGGTAAGATTTGGGCCGAAATATAGGATCTTATCACTCAACACTCCTGAAAAGCTTTGTACTAGGAAAGCAGACCACCTTAATAAATGTGTAGTCCTATTTGCACAGGTCTGCTAGCTGAATCCTGAATGTTTCAATTCAGAAACTAGGGCTGAACACTGGAGCCAACAGAGCTGAAATTCTCTGAATCCAGGGAAACCAATTAACACCTTTGCATGCAATAAACTGGAATGCATAATGGATCATGACTTTAAATTTATTTTGATAAATGGTCCAATAATTTGAAGTTCAAATAAATAATTCATCCTCCTTTCTCCCTCAGCATGACAGCTTGGAAGATATACGATAAGCTGAAATCATGGTGCAATCTTCAGCGGGTCCTTTTACTGGATTCCAGGCTTAAAGGCATGACCGGAATGGCTCCTGAAAGGTAACATTGCCCTGTACTCTCATATTTGCCAAATAAATGAGTAAGCATAGATCTGTGGTATTGCAGTGGCCCCAGAGGTAAGAGCTGAAGCTCTACATCCCTGCTACCTCTTCACTTCCCTCTACTGTATGGAGACCTACTTGGATCATTCAATTTGGAAAACTTGCCATGTTGCTAGACACATCACTCCTGCCTTTTTAACTAGGCCATCTCCCTTTCCAGGAATTTAGCCCAGATGCATCCAAAAGTGGGGCAAAAACATTTCGAGCTGTGTTCTTTCAATCACACGAGGCAAAATCAAAGAGCATCTTCATCCCAGGAACAGAAGCATCCATCCTCAAGAGCATTTCGTCTTGAAAATAAACCATTTGTTGATTAAATCCTTCCTGAATTAGACTAAATCTACGAAAAAAAAAAAACATGTTCCAAACAGTATTGTGTTTTTAGAAACCTCTTCTTAACTCTCCTAAAGATGGAGAAGGGGGCAAACAAATTACATTTCATTACCAAAATACATATCCAACTCCTAACACTCATTCTACAAATTTTTATTGACCACCTACTATGTGCTGGTCACTTTTGCAGCACTGGTGATACAACAATGAAAAAAAGAGGCAAGCATTCCTGTCCTTACAGAGGATATTCTAGTGGACACAGAGCTGGTCTGCTATAATTAAAATAAGTAAGTGTTAAAGTATAGGAGAAAATACTCCATTTTAGGGAGAGGAGTGAAGTAGGGGATGGAGATAGGGGATGCCAGGAGAGGGAAGGCTGCAATCAAAGAGATAAGGAAAGCCCACATGGAGAAGGTGAACTTGAGCATTGGGTGAAGGAGAGGATCCACACAAATATTGAGGGAAGGGAGTTCCTGGCAGGAGAAACAGTGAGGACGGGGCACAGAAGCAGCCGCAGGGCTGCCATATTGGAGGGACTTCACGGAGGCCCGTATGGCTAAGGAAGAGACTAGACTCAGAGAGTTAATGGGGCCAGATCCCTGAGGGCCTTGACCATACGGACTTTGATCTTGCTCTGAGTGAATGTGGGAATCACTAAAAAGCTTTGAGCAAGAAATGACATGATCTGACTTGAGTTGTTTTGTTTTGCTAATTGTGATAAAATATACATTACATAAAATTTACTATCTTAACCATTTCTAAGTGTCCAGTTCAGTAGGGTTAAGTACTTTCCCATTGTTGTGCAGAACTCTTTTCAGAATCTCCAGAACTCTTTTCTTTTTTTAACATCTTTATTGGAGTATAATTGCTTTACAGTGGTGTGTTAATTTCTGCTTTATAACAAAGTGAATCAGCTATACATATACGTATATCCCCATATATCTTCCCTCTTGCGTCTCCCTCCCACCCTCCCTATCCCACCCCTCTCGGTGGTCACAAAGCACCAAGCTGATCTCCCTGTGCTATGCGGCTGCTTCCCACCAGCTATCTATTTTACATTTGGTAGTGTATATATGTCCATGCCACTCTCTCACTTTGTCCCAGCTTACACTTCCCTCTCCCTGTGTCCTCAAGTCCATTCTCTACGTCTGCGTCTTTATTCCTGTCCTGCCCCTAGGTTCTTCAGAACCTTTTTTTTTAGATTCCATATATATGTGTTAGCATACGGTATTTGTTTTTCTCTGTCTGACTTCACTCTGTATGACAGACTCTAGGTCCATACACCTCACTACAAATAACTCAATTTCATTTCAGAACTCTTTTCATCTTGCAAAACTGAAACTCTGTACTCATTAAACAACATCTCCCCATTTCCCCCTTCCCCCAGCCCCTGGCAACCACCATGCTACTTTCTGTCTCTATCAATTTGACTACACAAGGTACTCCGTACTATTGGAATCATACAATATTTGTGGTATTGTGACTGCTTTATTTTGCTTCAAATAATGTCTTCAAGGCTCATCCATGGTATAGCATGTGTCAGAATTTTCTTCCTTTTTGGGGCTGAATTATATTCCATTGTATGCATATATCACATTTTGCTGATCCATTTATTCATCAATGGACACTTGGGTTGTTTCTACCTTCTGGCTATTGTGAATAATGCTGCTATGAACATGGGTGTACAAACAGTTGTTTAAGACCCTGTTTTCAACTCTTTTGGATATATACTCAGAAGTGGAATTGCTGGATTGTATTGCAATTCTATGTTTAATTTTTTGAGGAACTGCTATACTATTGTCCATAGTGTTGCCTTAAGCTTTAAAAGGGCACTCTTGCTGCAGTGTTTAGGGATGGACAACAGGAGGACAAGAGTGATGTCAGGGGGGTCACCAAGAAGCCTTCTTAGATGTTTCCCTGCCAGACTCCAAGATGGAAATCTGCATGCAGAAAACTTACCAGGGGTCACATTGGATTTATGTGGGGAGGGAACAAAAAATAGGATTTAGCAGAGGGAGGGTTTGATCAGAGATGCAGGTGAAAAAAGCCTCATCTGACCCCAAGGGACTCAGAAGCTGGGATGGCCCTTTAGTGTTGTCCAGTCTTGAAATAATAGGGCTGGGTCTTTCTGCCCCACAGTGGCCAGTCACTGGATGCATCCTGACTCCAAGATGAAAAAGCAACTTGTACTAGGCAGCTTTCTTCAGTGGAGGACAATTCCCAGTGAGGGACTCACTGAGAGCCTTCAGCCACCACCCTTCAGCAGGGGAAGGAAGGTGGGCTCAGTTCTGAGGGGGCAAGGAGTCTGGGCAGCAGACCACAGCACCCTCCACAGAGGCTACTGCAACGGTCTGTGTAATTGGCAATGGTGCTTGGCCAAGGATCTTAGCAGTCAAGGTGGGGAGAAGTGCTGAGTTCTTGAACCGTTTTGAACGTAGAGTAAAAATTATGTTTTGATGAATTGGATATTTGGTGTGTGATTAAAAAGAAAAAACTTAAGCCAGAATGAGCCAAGACTGTTGACCTAGCAACTAGAAAGATCAAATTGCCATGACCTGGGATGGAGAAGACTATTGGAGGAGCAGATCTGGGGCGGATGCTTAGGGGTTTAATCGTGGACCTGGGAACAAGGGCCACTGTCGAGCAGGCAGTTGAATATACAAGGGTGGGTTTCCAAGCAAAGGTTGATCTGGGGTATAAATGTCAAGGTCATTAGCTTATAGATGGTATTGGAGATCAGGAGATGGCAAGAGATCATCAAGGAAATGTAGATAGAGAAGGGGAGAAGAGGTCTGAGGGCTGACTTGCGGGTTAGTCCAACTTGCGGCGGGGGAGACCCAGCACAGATGGGGAGGGACAGTCAGTGTGTCGTCTGCTCTCCAGTTGCTGCCACCACCCTAGATTCATTCCTTGTCCTCTCCAGCTGCACGTGCCCTGGAAGGCTGTCACCCACTTGATCCATCCTGTGGGCTCCCTTGCCCTCTGGCTTCCCTTTGGGTTTAGCCAGTGGGCGTCACTGTCAGGGTGTCAGAGGGTGCAGGCAGAGAGCGGAGGGGGCACTTGCTCCTCCTGCCATCCTTCCTCGGAGCAGTTCTGGCAGGGACAGCACCCCTCTAGGACCACACTGCGTGCCTCGCACCGCCTTCTTTGGATCCAACTCCCAAGGAGGTCCCGGTAACAACCTTTGCACCCTTTGCCCCTTCAGGTCTGAGAATTGCCGACAGCTTCCTGCGGTGGTTATTCTCTTGGGTGAATAACATCCCTTTGCTCTGTCACACTTCTCTAAACAGTCCATTCATGAAAATGTCTCTTTAAAAATCCCTGCTATTTCATCTGTATCTGCCAAGACCCCAACTAATGTATGTGCTGTCTTGGAAGAAAGGAAAAATTTTTAAAGTTTGAAGGAGAAAAATGAAATCAACAGCGCTACTGACAGTTTAACTAAGATGCAGACTCTGAAATGACCACAGGGTTTCACAGCAAGGAATAGATGTTGATTTTATCAAGTCATGTCTTTAAAAGAGGTGACAAAGGCTCAGGGTTTGTTTAAGAGAGAAAAGGAAGAAGAAAATTTGACAAAGCAAGAGGAGACAACTATTTTAGGGAGTTTTTCTGTAAACAGGAGTAGAAAATGGAACAGATCTAGGAAGCAAACGTGAGATCGACGCTGGGTTTTTCAGATGGGAGAAATAATAGCCGGCTTTCATGCTCAGGGAAGTGAGTGGGGAAGTGGTGATGCAGAAAGGGGTGGAAAATTACTGTCTCCGTGTCCTTGAGTTGAAGAGAGGGGCGCGACCGCATGCACAAGAGGAGGGGCTGGCTGGCCCCAATATGTTACTTAGAGAATTTATCTATGGTACCTGGCGAGAAGGCAGAAGATGCAGGGACAGATGCTGATAGGTGGGGAGCTGTGGGCGTGAAAACACGTGGAATTTCTTATCGATTCTATTTTTCAAACTAGAAGCAACACCACCACCTGAGAGTGAGAATGAGGGAGAGATTGTTGGTCTGAGAGGGACAGTGTGCCACTGTGCAGGGCATGGGAGAGTGACCAGACCAGGGGAAGGTGTAAGGACTGTGAGATCACATTAAAAAGCCACACCTTAGAGATTCAGTCATACGTTTTAAGTAGGACCATGGTCGTTCTGGGTTTCTCCTGCCATATTTAGCTACCTGGATGCAGGCACACAGTAGGGAAGAACTCTTTTATAGGTCTGGGGTTTTTCCAAGAGAGTACTACAAAGCAAGAAAGGGCGAGGGAACTGGGAGGGGATACAGAAAGAGAGTGCTGATAATGATTTTTCAGGAATCGGCATGTCAAGAAGGATGAACAGCGGTATACTGGTGTGAGGTTAAATACTAGAAGGAATGATCTGGAAATGTAGGTGATGTGTTAAATGTATCACCCCACCCAAGATACACTGTAGGATGCAAAAGGATTTTTGTACACATGCCTTGTTTTCAGGGGGTTTACAGTCTGTTGGGAGGAGATAAGTTTCTCATAGTGGGAGAAGTATTCACTGGCTGTCTTTGCAGACTTCTGAAATGCAAGGGACTTTGTTTGCCATTTCTGATTTAAGACACTTCACAGAGACATGAGAAGTAGATAGCATTGCTCTATCTTACAGATGAGGAAATTCAAGCTTAGTACCTTGTCTCATATTGGAAGAGCCAGGATAATTCAAACCAAGTGTCTTAGTTCAAGCTGCCATAACAAGATGCCACAGACTGGGTGGTTTAAACAACAGAAGTGTATTTTCTCACAGTTCTAGAGGTTGGGAAGTCCAAGATGACAGTGCTGGCCAATTCAGCTCCTGATAGAGACCTTCTTTCTGGTTTTCAGACAGCTGCCTTCTTGCTGGGTCCTCACCTGGCCTTTCCTCAAAGCACGTGCGTGGACAGAGAGAGAGAGAGAGATCGCTTCCTCTTCTTATAAGGGCACCATTCCTCTTGGATTAAGATCTCACTCTTATGATCTCATTTAACCTTAATTATCTCCTAATAGCCCTACCTTCAAGTGCAACCATATTGGAAGCTAGGGCTCCAACATACGAATTTGTTGGAGGGACATAGTTCAGTCCATAGCACCAAGCTCTTCTGATTCCAGAATCCCTTGTTCTTGCCACTTGGTCTAAGATAAACAAATGCAAAGAACATTCTAGATGAAATAACAAGTTCACTGGACATGCTGGCCTCAAAATCCTAGCAGTTGTCCTGCTATAAAATAGAGACTTTAATATATTATACTCATACTGACGTATTTAAAAGAACAATGTAACATAGATTTATAAGTCCACCATAGATGTCATTGATAAAGTAAAGTGAAAAAGCAAACCTCAGCAAACAAGTGTGGCATGATACCGTTTGTTTTCAAATCACGTTAGACTAGTTTGCTAGGGCTGCTATGACATAGTGCCCCAGGCCGGACGATTCAAACAACAGAAATGTATTGTCTCACATTTCTGGAAGCTATGAGTCCAAGATCAAGGTGTCCTCAGGGTTGGTTACTTCTGAGGCCTCTCTTCTTGGCTTGTAGATGGCTGTGTTCTCCTCATATCTCACGTGGTCTTCCCTCTGGGCCTGTTTGTGTCCAAATTTCTTCTTCTTCTAAGGACTTGAGTTACACTGCATTAGAGCCCAAACTACTGACCTCATTTTAACTTAATTCCCTCTCTAAAGACCCTATCTTCAAATAGTTACATTCTGAAGTACTGGGGGTTAGAATCTCAAAGATTCTAAGGATTTTGGAGTTCAC
Organism: Balaenoptera musculus; assembly: GCF_009873245.2. Lineage (NCBI taxonomy): Eukaryota > Metazoa > Chordata > Mammalia > Artiodactyla > Balaenopteridae > Balaenoptera > Balaenoptera musculus. The sequence continues at coordinate 3,964,024 of NC_045801.1, read as the reverse complement.
AGTGCAGCCCATAACCGACATCAATGCTGCAGATGTAGAGAGCGTCCATGTGTGTGAGCGTGTGTGCTTGTAAAGCATGAGGGTGCGTCTGTAAACGCCTAAAGTGATGTTTGGAAAGTTCACTATTAATTAATAGCACTTGCCTTTAGGTTGGGGAAGTGGTTTTGGAGAAAAGATGTAAAGGGGAACTTTTGCTTCTGATTCTTATACAAGTCTTCATTCTTGATTTCTTATCATGAAAATACATTAACTTGTGTTGAAAAGAATGAAATGTTTTAAAACAATAAAGGGAGGTGTATGTACCAAGGGCCATTTTGCACTTCATTATATAAACAAGGCTATATAGGCCCCATGCTTGCCCAGTTTAATACTAAAACCGGGTGGCTGAGTTATAGGAACTCACCTTCCTGGGGGGGTGGGGTGTCCCCCGTCCCCTTCCCAGGACCTCCGTGCTCCTCTCTACAGAATGAAGGGTCTGGCTGAGATGATGTACAGGCCTTTACATTCCATGGTCCCCGTAGGCTGGGATGGGACACAGTGGGCAGGAAAGAACATTGAGTAGCAAGAGATATGAGCGCTAATCCTCATGTTGGTCCCTACGTCACTGAGTGAACTTGGGAAATTCACTTTCCTCTATGGGTCTTGGTCCCACCTTTGGTAAAATAAGAAGATTGATCTAGATCAATGGTTCTTTATTTAGCTCTGGAGTATTCTGATCAGGAGTAACTTCACAGATGGCTTAAAGGGCCAGTGAGCAGGGAGTCTCTCTCTCCTGCCACAAATGGGTAACTCCCTATTACTCTGTAGAATAATCAAGTTCCGAAGAAGTTTTTACATAGAGAGAGGAGAGGGTTTGATGGCTAAAGGAAGTTTCTCACAGAGAAAGGGATTTGAGTGTTTTAGGTGGCCTGGCAGTTTGAGGCCTTCAAATACTAGGGAAAGGCAGAAACATCTGATGTGTTCAAGCATTTCTATGTGTGGAGTATGGATTGTGCATAAAGATGTAAAACTGGACAGGTTATATCTGGCCAGCTCACAGAGGATATTGTGGGCTACATTAAAGGGCTTGACTCTTGCTGTGCTATATGTATTTAGAGCCTGTGTTATTATACTAGTTCATTATTATATCTTGGCAAATTTTTTATCATTATGTAGTACCCCTTTTCACCTTATCTGATAATAACATTGATACATTCATTTTTGATATTATTTCTTGTCATTTTAATTTCAACTACTTTGATTTATTTGTATTTGCTGCTTTTGTTTTAGATGTGACTTTTCTCTTAGAATATTGCTACATTTGCCATCCCACCTATTTTCTAGTTCTGGGAAAAATATTAGTTGTATACTAAAACACCGCAATCTGTCCCCAAAGTCTTATAAAATCTCTTTCGTATCTGTCATTATTTTATCCTCCTGTCTGTTCTTAGGGAGTTTGTCACAATTATATTCCAATTCTCAGTTCTCTCTTGATTGTTCCAGTTTAGAGTTGTTGACTTTTGATTTTATCAATTTAAAATTTTTCTTCTAGAATTTCTAAATGCTTTGATTTCTTACCCACCTGTTTCTCATTTTTCTGTTGTTTTTGTCAGGTAACACATCACAGTTTTATAGAATTTTTCTTCTTTGGTTTCCTCTTATTTTACTTCCAGACAAGTGTACTTTCATTTTTGTTTTCATACATTTTTGTTTTCATACATATATATATACAAGCATACACATATATGTATAGATATGTATATATACATTATATGCAATATATTGATATAATATATGTAATTATATTATATATTCTCAGCAGTTTTTTCTTAGTATTGGTCTCTATTATCTCCTAAGTCCCCATTTTAAAACCACATATAATATCGTCAGCCCAGGACTCCTATCTCACAGGGATGTTCCTGATCCAGTCCCTGAGTCAGGATGGTGTTTTCCCCCTTCTCAACTTGGGCTGCCTCTGCTCATTTCTGCTCCTCTGGGAAATCAGCATCCTTCTGGCCACAGCCTTGGACCTTGATCCCAACTTTTATCTGCCTCTTTTCAAGGGCAAGTTCACTCCCTACTTTGAGCCCCTTATTTCATGCAGTGATCCTGGATCTCGTGTTATCATGCACTGAACCTGAATCTCCCTTATTGTTAGATCGTGCAAGGTTTGAACACGTGGCTGCACGTGTGTGTCTCTGGCCCAGTGTCCAGTAGGTTTGCATAGCAAGTCCTTATTTACTGCAGGATATATTTGTTTGATTTCTGATTTGTGGAGATGTTTATTTTTATTTCAGTGTCACTAAGTCTACTTATATAAGTGTGTGTGCGCACACACACACACCACACCCCCCCCACACTGTCATTGTTCCAAATTGCATAAACTCAGCCTTAGTCCTGAGGCCATAGAATAAGGGGATGACAAGGTCAGTTCTTCATTGTAGCAAGCTGCTCTCGCATAGGAAGGAGGAGCTGGGTCTTGCTGGAAAACTACTTCAGAAGCCTCACAGGAAACATAATGGAATAGTAGAGGCTGTGAAGCCCAGGAGCCCGACTTTGTATGTCTGCCCCACCATCTACTTACTACATGACACTGGATCAGTGACTTAACCTCCCTTTAGGTTCATTGTCTTTATCTGTAAGATGGAGATGATAGCACCGTTTACCAGTAATGTTTGGAGGATAAGCTCAAATGCTGTACTTAACAGTTCTGACTGTAATTTACTGGCCAGTTCCTATGCTGAGTACTTTGTATGTATTATTTCAATCAGTGAAATAATTGAAATCCAGCAAGGTAGGTTTCATTACCCAAAAGTACAGATGTAAAATCTGAGGCTTAAGAGAGTTGAAAGCATTTACTTGCCCGAGGTTGAACAGCAAGTAAACGATGGCATTGACATTTGATGCTGCTTCCATCTGGCTTTTAACCACTAGACAGATGAAAGCTTTTATTTCACTGTTCTCATTGATAAGGCCAAGTCTGAAGGGCGACAGGAAGGAAGGTAACAGTAGAACAGAGAGCGGGGATTTGGCAGGTGAGGACAGGAAAGAAGCAAAGGCAATTCAGGGTATGAATTAGAGGCGATACGAAGGGGCTGTATTCGCAAGGACCACGTACACCCATTTGTCTTCTATGGACAAGATCTGAAAACTTGGCTTCAGGTAGACAGATGAAGGTCTCCTCTGGGCACCTCTGCTTCCCAACGCTGGGACCCTGGAGAGCCACTTCTCTCTCTGAGCCTCAAGTTCCAAGGTGAGAATAATAGCCCACACACTGCAGGCTTGCTGAGAGGATATAATGAAGTAGTATAGCATGTGTGAAAACACCTAGAACAGTACTTATTATCAACTAGGATTGCAGCCAGGAGTGAGTCTCCAGCCCAGTTAACTTGGAAGCTCTTGCTTCTTTCACACTCACATCCTGCTTCCCACTGAGGACCAGGCACCTGACCCAGGGCTCCAGAGACAAGCAGAATTTGAACAGCAGAAGGAAGATGGGAGGGGGTTTCAGTTGGGGAGAATGCTCTAAACGAAGGAAAAGCCTTATCTACTCATTTTTTTCAGCAGCTTTTAACCCTAAAAATAATTTCTGTGCTTTGTCAATAAAGCCAAATGTGAAACCGACATAAAAACCTTAAAGGTGAGGGTTACTTCTGTTACTTCCTTTTCTTCTTTTTTTATGCCATTCTTGTAGTTAAACACAAATCTTAAATAATGCAAACCTATAATTCATGCAAATTGATCCCTAATGAGATGGAAACCAGCCAAGTTTTAATTTGTTGAACTTGCAGGAGACAGTATAATGAGTTGGAAAGAACAGATGCAACAATACGTCCCCCTTTCATCTACAATGAGGCCAAACAGTTCATCTCTGCACTCAGTCTCATAAGCTTTGAATGTCTTCAATCCAATTTAAAATTTTTTGTTAAGGAGACGTAACTCATCACAGGCACGTTGAGTTACCTTGTGGACACTTCACGGTTTTTCTAGTTGCCCAGATTCTTCAGTGACCTCACTTCCTAAGACTTATACTCCCTGGAACAGAACTCGATCTATTAATGATCTGTAATAGACAAATGCTCTTAATGCAACCTTACCTAAAGCCTCACAATTTTTTGAAAATGGTCAGTAATTAGTTCTAATGTGGAAAAGGGGTAAGGCACCCACAAACTCTGTCCTGGTGGGAATGCTGAGAATGGAAGCCAACAGAGAAGAGCATTTCAGGCGGAAGGATGGCATGAGCATAAATGCGGAGTGTGAATATGCGTGATGTGTTTAGCACGTAATGACCGGACAGCTCATGCTCCTCTCTGTAACGATTCTCCTCAGAGGGACACACAAAAGGAGGTAAACAAATTGAATCTTTCAATGCACCCCTTCTTCACTTACAGTCCTCCCAGTGGTCCAAGTCTTTCCCCTTGACAATAAGTCATGATCCACTCTTTGAACCAAACATGGAAGAAACCAGTAGGACTTGTATGTAACCTTTGCTGGGTAATAAGTAGGGGAGGTGCCAAAAATATGGTCCCTCCCGATGTGAAATTTGCAACTGAACAGAGATGTATCTGAGGTCCATAAGATGATTCCCTAGGAGGACTCCTGGGACTCAGCCTATAGTCATACTCATGGCTAAGCTGCATTATAGTGAAAGGATATAAAGCAAAATCAGCAGAGAGAACAGGTACACAGGGCAAAATCCAAAGGAAACCAGGTGCAAGCTTCCAAGGGTCTTACCTTAGGGGAGACGCGTAAGATGGACTTCATTCCCACAGTAATGAGATGTGAAGCACATGTCCAATGCTGTCTTCCGGGAAAGCTCATTGGAGACTCAGCGCCCAAGGTTTTCACTGGGGGCTGGTGTTGTAGGCACTCTACCTAGCACATACCAAGCTCCAGATTCTCAGGGAGAAAGCAGGACTTCAGCATGAACCACCGTGTACCAACGGTTGAGGCGCAGGGAACCGCTCTCATTCATCCCGGGAGTGGTGGAAACCCTCCCCAAACCCAGGTTCCCATCTCCATCCCAGGATCAAGCTGGCAAGAAGGCCTTTCTTAGCAATAGCAGTCCCAGGGCTGCTGTGTGAAATCTTTTCTTCACAGAGGGTATAGGAGGAGCGATTATCATCCAGTGCAGAATGCAGCAAATGATACTGGAGAGGGCAACTTAATCTGAATAAGAACACAGAAACAAAATGATTTCTACATTAGTGCAATTCAACAAGTATTTATTACAGCTTATAGAGGAGCCTGGTGGAGACAATGTGTTTGGAGCCTCAGATGAGAGAGGAAACTGTGAGCAGGGCTAAGGAGCAAAGTCTTTCCTGCGCTGGGTCTTGAGGATGAAGAAGGTATATAGAGAGGATGCAGGAAGGTCATCCAGATGGAGCGAACGGCCTGAGCAAGTAAATGACCTGGGGGATAAACATGCTGATTAGAACAGGTTCATTCATCCCGCCTGTATTCATTTCCTATTGCTGCTGGAACCAAGTGCTACAAAGGTAGTGGTTTAAAACGACACAGATTTATTTTTGCACAGTTGTGGAGGTCAGAAGTGGGAAGTGAGTCATATAGGGTCAAAACCATGGTGTTGGCAAGACAGAGTTCCTTCTGTAGACTCTGGGAGGGCAGTCTGTTTCCTTGTCTTTTTCTGCCTCTGGTGACTGCGTGCATTCCTTGGCTCACAACTCCTTCCTTACATCACTGCAACTTTTTCCTTCCATCATCGTGTATGCTACAAGGAACTATAATCCTTCACGTCCCTTTTATAAGAACTATCGTGATTACATCAGGCCCACCTGGGCAATCAGGATAATCTCCCCATCTCAAGATTCTTAACTTAATCTCATCTGCAAAGTAGCTTTTGCCATATAAGGGAACATTCACCTGTTCTGGGCATCAGGACAAGGACATCTGCGGCGGTGGGGGGGGGGGTATTATTCAGGCCACCATACAGTCATCTACACATTCATTTATTCATTCAAATATATTTATTGATCTATTACATATCATGCACTGTACTAAGAAAGAAAACTTTACCTAAACACACACACACGCGCACACACACACACACACACACACACCCAGTTGATAAGTATGTATGTGTATGTTAGAACTTTTGGTCAAGATCTTCCCTGGGTCTAGTTAGAGTCTATAGAAGGCACATAACCCAGCCTAGGGGTAAAAAGTACTGATCATATACAGAGAATCATCAAGGAATTTGGAGCACTACAATGAAAGCAGATGAGGAAGGGTCTTAACAATGCAGCAGGGGGTTCATTCCTGACAAGAAAACATATGTCTCCCATCGCAGCTCCAGCCTCAAAAGACAGAGTAGTTAGTTCAGCAAGTCAGAGATTGGATAGAAAACATTTTAGCTCTGAAGCAAAAGGAATTCGTACCCACTGAGGTTAATAGCCTGGGTCAAGCAAAGAGACTATTTTAATATAAAAGCAAAGAAAAATGGTCTCAGATATTCAGATGCCAAATTATGGAACACATTTACTTGGCCAATGCCTGAGTCTATTTTTTTTACAGGGACTTGACCAATTCATTAATGGGTAATGACAATCTGAGTTGAGAATAATTAAAATACTTATATATATATAAAATCATATTGGTAGTCAGAACTCCAATATATGACAGCATCGATCAAAATGTTGTTTAAGTCTGGGGTTTAAAACACAAGGTGAGTGTGCCAGGCCTCACTTCAAGTTATAAGTAAAAATCCTCTCAAGATATACTGAGTGAGCCCTTAGGATGTCCAAGGTACTGAATCAAGACAAGACTCACAGAATCTGATCTCTAGGAGTCTGCCAAAGGAGACACATATGCAAATAACAATGCACAAACCTGACCTTGAGAAATGAAGCCTGTGTAAATGCAAAGTGCCACAAAGACCCAGGAGAAAGTGGACTGACTGGAAGTATAGCACGAAACCCAAAGTGGGCACATTTTAAGTTTAGCCTTGAAACCGATGATGATGATGATGATGGTGGTGATGGAGGTATTAATAGTGATGTTGATAATGATATCAGTTTTTTGAGTTCTTGCAATTTTTTTTTTTTTTTTGAGAGAAAAAGACTTACACCCATGAGGGAAACCCAAAACGGCACTGCTCTAAGTGTGACCTAGTTCTTGCTAATATAGAGAAAAGAGCATGGGTTTTAGATTCACGCAGACCAAGATTCAAATGCTAGCTCTCATGCTAATTATCCATGTCTGAGTGATTTACTTAACTCCTGTAAGTCTATCCTCATTTACAGAACAGAAATGTTAATAACACAGAAACTGACAAAGTTATTTCTTTTCATTCCCTCAGCCATTTACTAACAGTGTAAATGTGGACAATTTCTTCATCTTTAATTTCTTCAAATGCAAAATACAATTTATACTATTTAGTTCACAGAAATGCTGTGTTAAGATAATAATGTATGCAGAATCTGCTCTGTACCTGATAGAATGCCAAACAAAAGTTAATATGTCCAATATAAATATCACCCCTAAGGGGATAAAACTGTGGAATTTAGAGGTTCAAGGCATGAAAAATTAGAATAGGGTAATCTTGGAAGGCTTCCTGTAGGAGGCAGGATATGAATTGCTATGTTTATGTGACTTTTGAAGCACTAGCTATACATATCACAATTCAAGACTCTGTGATAGAGTAGGAAATGCTAAGACATCCCCACTGGGCATTTACTCAATGGAATGGACTTCTGCAGTGGGATATGATCATCACGTGTTAGTTTAATTTGCTTTTTATAATACAGTGGGCTTTACTGAAATAGTTTTTTATTCAGGAAGTTGATGAGGGACGGTTTCTAGTGTAAAGGATGTTCAGAATTGACAGTTCCTGGGTCTAGGCAGGAAGGTGAAACTTCAGTTTTTCAGTATCACAGTGGCAAATGAGGGAAGGTTCAACAGAGTTAAGGATAATTAAGGTGACTGCAGGTAGGGACAGAGGTCTGACTTAAAGAGGGAGAGGGGATTCATGCATGGAGACTTAGGGTTCTGGCCAAGGGAAACAGAGAAGGTCAGGCAGAAGAGGACCAGACAGCGCCCGAGGACCTACTTGCTAGAAATACATCACTCTAACATCCAGCTGCAGATCTGAGGAGTCTCTGACCATCACTTCAGTATATGCCAGGAAGAGTTCACTACGTAAACGCCCTGTTTTTTGGCAAAAATGTAATCTAAAAAATATCCACCTCATTCCATGGTAAATATGGAGAAAAAAATATATATTGGTCCTATGAAGTATGGCATGAGCAGGGAAATCAAGGTTATCCATAGAGTATTCCACTGAAAATAATCTATTTCAGTGAAGTGGAAAATTCCAGGATGCTGTTTGGAATTTTCAAAAGGTACAGTGAGAGCTATCCCCCTGCAAAGAGTACCAGAAAACCACAGGATAAAACAAGCTGAGGCAACTAGGCAAAATGGAAAAGAAAATGGATGAGATGAAATAGGAAAGCCCGCAACAAGTATATTTAAAATCATACCAGAGTCTGTAAAAATAATTGTTAAAGGGAATATAAAAACGGATAGAATAAAATCAATGACATGGCTGATACATTTGCCAATCCATCCCACATTGCAGAGGAAAAGGATAAAGAGGAAAACACAAAAATTCAAACTAGTATAAATTAGTATCTCAAAACAAAGATACAATAATGGGCTCAGAGGATATTAAAATACTAAAATGTTGCCTTAACTAAAAAATCTGGATATAAATGTTTTTATAATATAAAAATGAGATAAAATATAATAAAATAAGTGGAAAACAGAGATAACCTGAATAGGACAGTAACCAGGGACCAAACTGGAAAACAGGTAATTATCGAATTACTTATGAAAAAGTTCTCAGCCAAGGCAGTTTATGAATGAATATTTTTTCAAAAATTTTTTTTCTTTATAAACAGTGCTAGAACACAGAAATATGGAAACGCTCTCAATTTTATAAATCCAGTATATAATCTTGTTTCCAAACTCTGATGAAGATAGCATAAGAAAAAAAATTAAAGTCTAACTTTGAACTATTGCTATAAAATTCCATAATAAATTACAGACAAATAGAACTCAGCAGTAAATTAAAATTAAAATAATAAAATATTATTTCAGAATGAAAGGATGGATCCTTAATTGAAAACATTAACATTTTCATCATTTCTGGAAGAGGCACAGATACTTTTTTGTTCCTCTTTATAGTAAAACTCAATATTAGTGTCTGTTATGACCATCTCCATTTCTTCACCTCTGCTTCTCTTCCCAACTAGCTCCATCAGTACCCCAACCTCTCCCCATCTTACAAAGGCCAGCGGCTAACTTTCAGAACTCATCATACTCAGTTTCTCATCAACATTTGACACGGCTGAACATGGCACCCTTCTTGAATTTATTTTTTGGAATAACAGCCTCCCTTGACATCTCCTCTTGCCTTTCTGGTCACTCCTTTGCTTATTCCTCCTCCTTGTTTAAATGTTGGTACCCAGGGCACATCCCTGAAAGCTCATTTCTCTCTAAACAATTGCTGTGTGCTCTCTGTCAGCCCCACAGCTTTGTACACCATTGCTCTGCTGACAACTTCCATATTTATATGTACATACGTTGCTAACTTATGAGCTCCAACTTCTCTATGCCACTGTCTGCTCGACATCTATTTAGATGTCTAGTAGTCAAAGCAAACTTCACAAAATACACCTCCCGATTCCTCCTTCCCTTGCCTGCTCCTAGAGGCTTACCAAGTCAGTCACTGACACCGGCAATCTACTCCAGCCGAAACCTTAGGTGCCATCCTCCACCACTCTCTTTTCCTCATACCCCATGTGCAATCTGTCAGCATGTCTTACGAGCTCTATTTTCAAAACTAATCCCCAGACATCGCACTTTACTTCTCACCACCTCGACCACAATCACCCTCATAGAGAGACATTTAATAAACAAATCCCATTTGTTTATTTTTACTTTTGTTGTCTTTGATTTTGGTGTCAAGTCCACAATCGTTGCCAAGACCAACGTCAAGGAGTTTGCCCTTTGTTTTCTTCAGGAATATTATGGTTTCAAGTCTTATGTTTAAATCTTCAATCTATTTTGAATAGATTTCTGTGTATGATGGAAGACAGGGATTCAGTTTCATTCTGTTGCATGTGGATATCCAGTTTTCCCAGCACCATTTATTGAAGAGCCTATTCTTTTCCCATCAAAAATTAATTGATCAAATCTGCATGGGTTTATTTCTGGGTTCTCTATTCTGTCCTATGGGTCTCTGTGTCTGATTTTTTTGCCATTACCCTCCTGTTTTTGTCTCTCACAAACTGGGAGCTTGTGAACGTTCTCAGAATGTACACAAGAACATGTGTATTATTCCACATCCGTTTCTACCCTTTCTCCCTTCTCTCCTACACCAGAATTCTGATCTCTCTTAAAATAAATGGAATAAACAGGATCAGGGAGATTATCTATTCCATTCCAATGTGTTTCCATTTATTTAGAACCAATCAAACTTGGGTGATTGTTCCTCCTCTGCCTTTGCCCAAAACTCTGCACACACCACCATCACAGAACTTGTTTTTTTTCTAGCTTTCTATGAGGTGAGGGGCGTGCTTCCATAGTATTAGTGGATATTCCTGGCCCTCCCTCCCTCCCTCTGCTATTTCCTCCCCAACTTGATTCTAAGCATCCATGAGAGGAGGGACTTAGAGCTGGCACCCCAAAATAAAGGCTCTCTGTTCAAAAAGAAACCTTGATGAGTGCTTGAGTCAACACTTAGGCACTAAAGTCCTGAGTGGGCAGAGTCGAACACATGAGAAAGCTAAGATGCTCAGTCCTAGAAAAGAACAGAGCACGTGGAGCATTGGAAGAGAAGGGGAAGAGTGGACCTACTAAGCGGTGCGGCTGACTGGCCAGTGCACCTCGCAGCCTGGGAATCGACTATCCAATGTGATCGTGATTGCACTGTGCCAACGTAAACACCCCCCTCCTTCCTCTCAAGCTCTCAGGAAAGTTGACTACACGTATAAATACTGTGCGATTGTGAGTATGGGTGAGCGTGCGTGTGGCAACTGAGAGAGGGGCTGAGTTCCACACCTGGACCAACATGGGAGAAAATCGAGCAGGCAGTGGCATAAAGTAAACTCAGCAGAAGCAGGAGCCTTGAACCAGAGATGACAATGGAAACATGAGTCTACCCACCCCACCTCCTCATTGGAAATGTGTGGAATTTTACATACTGGGCTTCCAGAGTATGCAAATAGAGTTATAGCCCATCTCATATGGATCTCAGGGGCAGGGAGACTCCAGTTGCCATGTGGACCATGCACACGTATCACCCTCCAATAAGCACTCAAAAATGTATAAGTAAACGTGGTGCTGAAAGACCAGGGTTGTTAATAAGGACAGAGGAGGAACTACTAGACTCTCCTACCTGATACGATGTTTGCAGCCCATGTGTCCATCGACAGAGGAATGGATAAAGAAGATGTGATACATATACACAATGGAATACTACTCAGCCATGAAAAAGAATGGAATAATGCCATTTGCAGCAACACAGATGAACCTAGAGATGGTCATACTATGAAGTAAGTCAGAGAAAGCCAAATATCATATGATATCACTTATGTGTACGTGGAATCTAAGAAATTACACAAATGAACTTATTTACAAAACAGAGGCTCACAGACATAGAAAACAAATTTATGGTTACCAAAGGGGAAAGGGGGGAGGGGAGGGATAAATTAGGAGTTTGGGATTAAAATATACACACTCCTATATATAAAATAGATAACCAGCAAGGGCCTACTGTGTAGCATAGGGAACTATATTCAATATCTTGTAATAACCTATAGTGGAAGAGAGTATAAAAAAAGACTATATATATATAACTGAATCACTTTGCTGTACACCTGAAAGGAACACATTGTAAACCAACTATATTTCAATAAAAAATAAAAGTTATATATCTTAAAAATTAAGAAAAAAAAAGATGTTGCAGCTTTGATGGTTCAGTAAAGGATCTCTTGTTTACTCCAAGACATGGCCTTAACAAATGCTAGCCAAGGTTCAAAGCGAAGGGGGAGATGTGCGAACAGGACTAATCTGCTCTTTATCAAAGGTATAAACAGAAGCTCAGCAAATGGACAAGAAGGGAGACTTGCTTGCGTAGAGCTTTGTAATGTGGCCACACACACGCACTCCATCAAAAGCTGAGCCTCCTAACACATGCAAAGGCACATCTTCTACCAATTCAGTGCCTGACCCCATTACCACCAGCCCAACTCTCTTCTTCAGAGTCGTAGAAGATCAGGGCTGGAAGTCACTGCACTGATTCCCGTACTACCCATGGCCCAGTGTAGACCATCAGGAAAGTTCTCCTGGTCTATGGTAGAGTGACAAAACTGAGAAGATTAGATTATAAAAGCTAATCTGATCCCAGATATTTCTCTTCTCTCTGTGACATGGCTCAGGCAGTGTTTCCATAGCAGCTCCACATCTTACAGGGCTACACCTCCTAGCAGAGGGTCCGTGGTGGTTCCCACTCTTGTCAAGGAATGCTGGCCACTGGGTCCAGTAACAGTACCTCCTGATGCCAAAAGAATGGAGGTAGTGGATTTGTGGTGTTACTAAATCTGGGCTAGCTCAACATCACCTATTCATTTGTCAGCTTTTCTATTACCTGTTTAACCGTCTCCCTGCATCAAATTCCCTCTCTTTCAAAATACTCAAAATTGTTGGTTTGCAAACTGGCCCCTGTGCGTGGAGGGGAAGAAGAGATGGAGGAAAGGGGCAGCCTGACCAGGTGGGAAGGTGGCCAGTTGAATAAGCAGGCAACTTACTTGCAAGGCCTGCCTTGAACCTCAAGACAGTAGATGTCTGCATTCACCCACTGGGATCTTCAAAGGTTATAGAGAGGCCTTAACGGGGTTGTCACTTACCCCATCCAGATGGTCGCAGTACCACATTGCTGTCTCAAGGCTGCGTCCTTGAACAGGGCTCCCACTGTGGACCCTGTGGGCCCAGCTTACGTTCCAAGGACAGGGGAGGGGCCAAGGAGCCTCCCGCTGCGTCCCTGGGTCAACTGGGGGTCACATCCTCTCAGTGACCTCCTCCCACACAGGATGGTGTCTGCTTTCCTGGTTTTATCCCCATTGATACAATGCCTTTCTGGCTTTTTGTAAAGTTACAAAGTTAATATATGAATGTATCTACTTACAATGCCAGGTATCAAGTCACAGTGCAATCATGAATACTCTGCTTGGTAGTGAAGACCCGACTTCATGGATTTGAAGCTATGTGACCTTAAGCAACCTCTTTAAAAGTTCTTTGCTTCTTTTCCAAACCTGCAAAATCAGGATAATAATACCTACGCCAAGGGTTGTTGTGAGGATTAATTGGATTCACGTAAAGCACTTGGACTAGCCCCAGGTATAAATAGGTCCAATAAGTGTGGGTTATTTTCATGAGATTTTCACTTTTAAAAAAAAGTCAGTTGATAAAATTCCAACAGAAAAGCAAATGAGAAATAAAAGTCTTTGAGCATCTAGTCTGAGTTAGTTGGAATCTTACGATTCCAAAAGCAAAACCACTTATCTTTTAAATAAGCTCAAGAGGTAAGAGGCATTACCCTGGGTAAACTAATACTCTCAAAACTGGACTCTCTCATCCCCTATAGAAGTGAAGGGTGTGTATATATACACACATATGTCTATGTGTATATCTGTCTGTCTTTGTAGTTATCCCACCACAGCTAGAAATGTGCCTGTTGGGTTGCTCCTAGCTTGGCTGGTTATGCAACTTTGGTGGAAAGAGTACTAGACTTGGAGTTAGGAGTTAGAAGTTTGGATTTCCGGTTGTGATTGCATCACATAACACTTATGTGATTGAGAACAAGCTACAAACTCTGAATTTAATTAAACTTACCTATAAAATGGGAATAGTATCTACCTTCATATTGTGTCATACAGTGAAATGGAATTTTGCTTATAAGATAACAGCAGATTATGAAAGGGATACCAGGTGGTCTCCAATCAAAAGCAGAGGTAGAGTATCAGGAAAGCACGGTTGTATCTCTATCCTATGGTTTTTGTTCCATTATTATCCCTTTTTTCAGATAAGAGAACAGATTCCTGGAGATTGCTAGTAAGCCGCAGAGCCTGGTTTGAACCCAAAGTGTCTGGAACCAGAGTTCAAGTTAGTAGCCATGATTTTGTCATCCAGCTCTAACCAGGTGGGGTGATGGGGCAGGACTGCTTACCCACGTGGAGTAAGGACCATGGCAAAGGCAGCCCAGCGTAAGTTTGGAGAGCCACAGGGTGGGAAAAACCTCTGAGGTCCTTTATAAGATCATCCCCACTGATTCCTCAGGCCCACAGGAAAGTTTTCAACAACACAAGTCTTGAAGGAAATTGTGTTGATTGAGAAAAATAGTGAAGGGCTGGAGTTTGTGTACCAGCTCACTTAGAGTAACTGACACAGACACACACAGACGAGCACACAGGAGTCCACGTGAAAGACACGGTAAGACATGCCAGATGGGGGGAGGCTACAGGCCTCACCCAGCCTCTGACGTGGGAGATTCAGGCCTTCGGGGAGGCCCCATGTCACTTCGGGGCCCCATAATTAGGCGCTAAGAGAACCTACAACAATAGGAAGGACCCTTCCATCAGATACCAGACAGCACACACCTTCATCCATCTCTCTGTGTGCAGGTACTTCATGTGTAATGTAGAAACATTACCTGTCACATCTATGCCAGGCCTACATAAGAGGAAGACAGAACAAGTCAAATAACAATCGTTATTTACATGTGTTTGCAAAACGTTTCCAAACATGCCTTCCCAGGTACATCTTACACCAATCCGACCTTATCAGTAAAAGCTGATATTTACTGGAAACTTACAATAGACCAGGCATGATAGTGAGCCCTTTACCTGTGTTTTCTAATTTAATCCTCAAAACAACTCCATTTCATTGATGAGAAAACTGAGGCAAGGAGGAGAGGTTAAGTCACTTGTTCAAGGCCTCCCTTCTAGTCATTGTGGGAACACGGATCCCAACCCAGAAAGTCAGCTTCCAGAGGCCCGGATGAGTGGTGAGGTAGATGTACCACCCAACTCACTGATGGAAAAAAAGTAGTTCTAACGCTTGGATGATTGATTGAGAAATGACTTTGAAAAGTCTTTCGCGCTCAGCAAAGGGATCCCTTTGATGCAAACACAGATCTTGTTGTCAGTGGCAAACGTCAGGTGCCAAAGTTTCCTCTGCAGCGTCCGGGCCAGATTGCAGCCCTTCTGGTGCGTCTGCAGTTGGCTGATTCGCCACGCTGGAGTCGAGAAGTCGCTTCCCCAGAGCGGGAGAGCGGGTCCCCAGGTCGGACCGCATGGACCGAATGGCAGATCCTCAGGCCTCTGCTTATTCATTTGCACTTCAGGCAGATCAGGCCTACTCCTCTCTGAATATTGTATATTCGTCAGGGCAAGAAGGATGCCTCTTGTTTAATTCCACCTTAACATTCAGCCTTTAACCGCTTACTACCACCTGAAGCTGGAACTTGGGAAGAGTCTAGACCTGGGTTTAGGAAGGCAGTGGAGACCAGCAGGACTTGCTTTGTGGGATCGTCATGAAATTAATCAAGTCAAGTACGTAAACCGTGCGACCCCTTCTGTAGTGCAGAGGCTGGATGGATAAGGCAAGTCCCGGAGGCCCCCAGAGCCGCTTTGTCAGCACATGTAGCGTCTCTTTCCGGTCCAGGGGCTTCTTTGATCTAATGGAGTTAGTCCTGCTTCTAAATACAAGGTAGAGAGTGGGGAGACCCTACCCACCCCCTGCTGGAGCCCCTCTTCTGAGTTCTGTGGCCCCCCAGAATTAGGAAGTGACTGTGCCCTGTGCCAAGCACTGTTTCTTTTCTTTTTTCTTTTTAAAGACCTTTCTCGTGTGGACCATTTTTTTTTTTTTTTTTTTTTAAGAATTTCACTTTATTTATTTATTTATTTATTTATTTATTGGCTGTGTTGGGTCTTCGTTTCTGTGCGAGGGCTTTCTCTAGTTGTGGCAAGCGGGGGCCACTCTTCATCGCGGTGCGCGGGCCTCTCACTATCGTGGCCTCTCTTGTTGCGGAGCACAGGCTCCAGACGCGCAAGCTCAGTAGTTGTGGCTCACGGGCCTAGTTGCTCCGCGGCATGTGGGATCTTCCCAGACCAGGGCTCGAACCCGTGTCCCCTGCATTAGCAGGCAGATTCTCAACTACTGCGCCACCAGGGAAGCCCTCATGTGGACCATTTTTAAAGTCTTGATTGAACTTGTTGCAGTATTGCTTCTGTTTGATGTTTTGTTTTTTTGGCTGCGAGGCATGTGGGATCTTAGCTCCCCGACCAGGGACTGAACCCGCACCCACTGCACTCTAAGGAGAGGTCTTAACCACTGGACTGCCAGGGACGTCCCCAAGCACTGTTTCTTACGCATTTGCTTCCTGGATGCTCTCACTGTTTGGGCCCACTGCCGGCGCTGGTGGTTCTTCTAGAAAGGATAACCCCAATCCTCTGATGCTAGCCTGGGCCACAGCCCGGCAGCCCTGAGTCAATTCGTTTACATCCACCATCAGTCCCTTTTCTCAGCGCCAGCCCTTGGGGCCAGGTGGCCAGTTAGGGGTTCAGGCTTTCCTGACACAGCCTGTACTGTATCAAAATCCGTCCTCCGCTGAACGTCTGAGCTGGTGCTTCTCACACTGCAGAGTATGTATAATGCAGATTCCGGGCCTGTTTTATTGCTACTTTTAACATTAAAATAACCATTAAAAAGGCTGTCTCGGGACAAATGTTAGAATGAACAGAATGCTGATATAAATGGCATAAGTTGGTCTTTGCAGGGCAAACCAGATCTGTGAGCCATATAAAGTTGAAGGAAATATGGTTCTTGTTCCCAAACAACTTTGGCAAGTGGCTGGGACTCCTTGACCATAACTATTCATGTTATGGCCTATCTGCTTTCTCCCTGGTATCCTAAAGAAGAGTGTAACACAGAGAACAGTATTTAAGTTCCATGGTAGGGATGGAGACGAAGAGAGACCTCAGGAATGAGCTGGCGTTCGAGCCAAGTCTTGAAGGCTGGTAGAATTGCCATATCCCGGCTGGAGCGTGTGAATAATAGATGAAGTGCTATGTTGATGAGGTTGATTAGAATGAACAGTTTAACAATGTGCTTAAATGAAAATTTCAGGGCTGGAGACCCAATTAGGAGTATCATTCGAGGCTCAGCACAAGGGGCTCCAGCTTTGTTCTCTGGGTGATTTTTAGGGAGCAACACAGAGCATTTTAATGTCGATGTCATGATGGGACATGATTCCTGGATGGGTCCTGGAGGGCAGAGATCTGGAGAAAGGCAGCCTCTGCCACAGCAATGCAGATCTGAGGGGACACTGTGATTCAACATCCCTCCTGCACCCGTTTCTGGCAAAAATAATCATAACTGATTTTAGGGTCTTTTTTTGGATCCCCTCAAAATAGAACTCATGCATTAGCACTATCATTCCCATTTCATAGGATCCCAAAGCATACTCACCTCAAAAAAGAAGACTTAAGTAATTAGCAAAGGCCCCAATCTGGGCTCTGAAGCTTTTTCTGTGTGTGCTTGTCTTAGGACACACAAAACCAGCAATGTCATGATGGTAATGAGCAGGTGACTTGAACTGAAACTTGAGTCCTCGGTGAAAACTAAAGCTTTGGAAAGTTACATTGTAAACTTCATATTAAGCTGTGTTCCATGTTATTTTCAGAAGTAATACTGGTTATATTCAGTAATAATGACTCGTATTTACCAAGCACTTAGCAGGGTCAGGATCTGTGCTACGCGATTTCCACAAGTTAACTCATTTAATCCTTACAACACCCATTGAGGTAGATTCTATTACCCTCATGTAACATACAAAGAAACTAAGGCAGGAAGTGACGGACCCAAGGCTCCCAATAACAAGTGGCAAGTAGGGATCTGATCTCCGTTCCTTTCGACTCTTAAGACTTAGCAAATAGGTATGGTGTTGTAGACCTAACAGGCCTTTCACAAGCAGCGATTTTTTTTCAAGACAACGCAAAGAAGTTACTGTCAATAGTCCCTCCTTGCAGCCGAAGCAGCTGAAGCTCAGAGAGCTGAAAGTGACTCACTTAACATTTGTACGGCTCAAGAGTGGCTTGTTGGGGATTTTCAACAAGGTCCCCTGACTCCAAAATACAAGGGTGAGTCAGGTACACAGCCCATCCCATTCTTGCTCTAAACCTATTTCTCTCCCCTTGTTTATTCCCTATTTTGGTCCACAGCATTGCCAAGTGACCCCAGCTCAAATCCAGAGCCATCCTCGATTCTTGTCTCCTTTCTCCTCACCCACAAATGCAGTCATCACAGCCTGTTTTCTTTCTTTCCTAAACTCCTCTCTCCTCCTTTTTAGTTTTAACTCCCCTGACTCAAATAAAGCCTTTGTCTATAATTGTTTACTGTCCTTTCCTAGTGCTCTCCTCATTTCCCCCAGTGGTACTCGAGCTTTAGTATACACAAGAGATACTCGGAAAGCTTTTGAAGACACAGATCTAGAGATTCTGATTCTGTGGGTCTGGGGTGGGCCCCACAGATTTGCATTTCTAACAAGTTCCCAGAGGAAGCCGCTGCTTCTGGTCTAAGGACCTCGTTTTGAGAACCGCTGTCCTACTCCATGGCCGCCAGAATGATCGCTTCACTTCTGTGCAGATAAACTCCCCATGGCTCCAGAGGGTCTAGGGCAGACAGATGCCCAGCATTGTAAAGCCTTTAGTCCATGTGAGCCTTGGTGACCCAACATCGACCAGAAGCAAGAGCTGGGAAAAGCCACTCTTGCTGATGGGGCTAGTGCATGTATAAGAATATTCCTCAGCTCAAAGTAAGAAATCAAGCCCTGAGGACTAGGGGTCTGAGTGAGCAGGTCAGGGGTAGCTGATCTTTGTTAAAGGATTTTTCCCAACCTCTTAAAAATCCTGCTGATAAAACTATGGTCTGGATGATGACATTAATCAATGGAATACACTATATTAAGAGAATAAGGAACAAAAACCACCTGGTGATCTCAATTAATGCAGAAAAAGCATTTGACAAAAATCCGCTGTTCTTTCATAATGAAAACACTCAACAATCTAGGAATAAAGGAGGCTTCTCAGCCAGATGGAAGTCCATCTGTGAGAAACCCACAACTAACATCATCCTTAAGGGTGAAAGACTGAATGTTTGCCCCTAAGATCAGGAACAAGACAAGGACGTCTGCCCTTGCCATCTCTATTCCATGTTTTACTGAAGGTTCTACTTAGTGCAATTAAGCAAGAAACACTTTAAAAGGAAGACATAAAACTATCTCTATTTGCAGATGACATTATCTTTTATATAGAAAATCTAGAGGAACCCACTAAAAAACTGCTAGAGGTAATAAATGAGTCCAGCAACATTGCAGGATACAAGATCAATATACCAACTTCAATTGTATTTCTGTGTACCAGCAATGAACAACCCTAAAGTGAAATTAAGACAACAACTCCACTTACAATAGCATTAATAAGATTAAAATGTTTAAAAATAAATTTTAAAGAAGATATGCAAGACTTCTACACTGAAAGTATAGAATATTGTGGACACCAATTAAAGATCAATATAACTGTAAGGAAAGCTCCTGTTTATGGATCAGAAAACGTAATATTGGTAAAGCAGCAATAATCCCCGAATAATCTATGGATTTTATGTAATCTCTTTCAAAATCCCAGCTGGGTTTATTCTGTAGAAATTGACAAGAAAATACTGAAATTTATTTGCAGGTGCCAGGGACCCAGAGTAGCCAAAACAATGTTGAAAAAGAACAAAATTGGATGATTCACAATTTTAAAACTTACTACAAAGATATAGTAATGAAGGTAATTAAGAGGTACAAACTACTATGTAATACGGATATACAGTACAGCACAGGGAATATAGCCAATATTTTATAATAACTATAAATGGAATACGACCTTTAAAAATTATGAATCACTGTGTTGTATACCTGAAACTTACTTAATATCATACATCAACTATACCTCAATTAAAAAAAATTATACTAGGTAAAGGAAGCCAGACAAAAAGGCCACATGGTGTATGATTTCATTTATATGAAATATGCAGACCAGGCAGATGTATAGAGACAAAGTAGAGTAGTTCCCTTCAAGGCATCGAAGGCCTAAAGAGAAGAGAAAGATGGGGAATGAGTGCAAATGGGCAAGAGGTTTCTTTTTGGAGTGATGAAAAAGTTCCAAAGTTAAATGATGGTGATAGTTATGTAACTCCATGAATATACTTAAAAAAAAAAAATTGAAATGTACTCTTTAAATAGGTTGAATTGATGGTACATCAATTATGTCATAATAAAATGATTTTGTAATCCCATTAGGATAAGCTCTTGACTAGATCCAGTAGAACAAATAGGTGGTACATGGGGAGATAGTCCTGAGGAAATCGCCCAGAATGCAATGTGGAGTGATAACATGAACGACGTGAGAAGCAGCACAGAGGCTACACTGGGAACCTCCAACATGTACTAATGGTGCCAGAAGAAGGAAATGGATGGATGCTGACAAAGGAGATAGTAACCAAAAATATTCCAGAAGTGAAGATTTCTGACATAGACTCTCACATTAGAAGATGATATTCTGAGCTGTAAGCAAAAGGCATAGATGTCTAGGGAGACTTTAAAACACAGAGAAAAAGGAGAAAATCCTAGAAGCTTTCCAAAAAGAATAGATCGCTTACCAAAAATCTGTTTCAGAACAGATTTCTCATCAGCGAGAGAACTGATGCAGATGGGAATGAAATAATATCTTCAAGGTGCCAAAGGAAACTAATTTTCAACCCCAAACTCGAATCCTAACTAAGCTGTAATTTATTTGCAGTGAAAAGTAGTGGTTAAATGCATGACTCTGGAGCTAGAATACATGGATTTGAAACCCAGCTCTGAGACTTATTTACATGGAGCTGGCCTCAGTCTTGTGACCGGTAACACAAAAATAACCACCTTATAGGGAGTTGGGAGAATTATATGAATTTGCATAGGTAATCGTGCTCAGAACAATGCTTGACATGTAGACACACTGCTGAAGGGTTAGCTACTGATTCAAGATACATAATTAGATAACTATGGAAAACAACTTTCTAGTCATATAATCAAGAAAGTTATTTTAGCAATGTTTAGTATCAGATTAAAAAAAGAACCAAAATAAAAACATTAAAAGAATAAAAGTATCCACTCAACAAAAGGATAAACTATCCATCAAAAGGATATCACATGCAGGACCTTGCTTACATCTTTGTGTACAAAACATAGTCTCAAAATATATACAATAAAAATTAAAGAAAAAATGACAAATCCACAATTAATGGTATACTTTAATGTAAAAGATTAGAAGTATTATGACTAACAAATACAAATACACACATATTCCCCCATAAATCTCATAAAAATGTTTCAACACATTTCAATGAATTGATAAACAGTTCACGATCTCTTGCCATACAGAAATTAAATTCGAAACCAACAAAGAGTAGAACAAAGAGAATCCAAAAATGTGTGCTTTGAAATCTCAGAAGGAAAAAACACAAGGAAGAATAAATATAAGCAAGTTAAGTGTTAACAAACTAGAAAAAAATAGATTAAAGGAATGGAGGAAATAATTAAGAAGTCCGTGGAAAATTCAGAATTCAGAGTCCACTAATATTTTTTTCTAAAATTCCCCTCTTAGTTTCTCTCATTTGTAAAAAAAAATTGTAACTCTTATGTGTACACATATATTCAAAATGTTATTGAATTCATTAAAATTGTGAGACTCATACCATAAATAGAGTGCCTATGTGTATGTGTTTGTAATGCTTAATAGAGATTATAAATTCCAGGAGGAGAAGTTTTATGACTTATTCACTACTATATCCCCATTCCATGTAATAGTGCTTGGCATCTAGGAGAGTGATAAATATTTATCGAATATTGCAGTTGAATAGGAAGTAAAATGAGTCAAAGCTAACCCTCAGAGAATTTTGCAGAGTCAAACACAACTAGATTATAATCCTGGTTCTGGAACATTCTGGCTGAACTCTGGGAAAGTTTAATGTCTCCCAGCTACAATTTTCTACAACATAAAATGGAAATGACAATAGCTACTTCACAAGGATCTCGCAGGACTTAGAAATGAGGACCAAGTGCCAGCTATTAACTTATTGGGTCTTAGCCCCATACCCACCTGTTCTAGTACTCTGTTCTATGATGCTGGGGCTGGGACTGCAAACCACATTTCTGCTTGGCCAGCTGGTTCCATGCTGGTTTGCTCTCCAGGGAGGTTCCGTCTACTTCCTGTTCCTGCGAGCATCACAGCACAAGGTTTCTCCACCCTGGCAGTGACTCACTCCTTTCCCTGGGAGTGGTGAAATCCAGTTTGCAGTTTTTTCAACACTCAGAGAACCAGCTTCTTCAGGGCACCAGTACCAGCAGAACAGACCCCTGCTCAGAAGGATGAGTTTCAGTTCCATGACCCCTCCTTTATTTTATTTTATTTTTTTAAAATTATTATTTAGTTCCCAACTCTTTTTTTTAAATTAATTAATTAATTAATTTATGGCTGTGTTGGGTCTTCGTTTCTGTGCAAGGGCTTTCTCTAGTTGCGGCAAGCGGGGGCCACTCTTCATCGCGGTGCGCGGGCCTCTCACTGTCGCGGCCTCTCTTGTTGCGGAGCACAGGCTCCAGACGCGCAGGCTCAGTAGTTGTGGCTCACGGGCCCAGTTGCTCCGCGGCATGTGGGATCTTCCCAGACCAGGGCTCGAACCCGTGTCCCCTGCATTGGCAGGCAGATGCTCAACCACTGCGCCACCAGGGAAGCCCCGTGACCCCTCCTTTAAATGTCTAAAGTTTACATATCCTTCTAGCCTTTTCTCTTTGATCCTCTACCCCTGAAATTGATACCTTAGAGTACTCTTTCTACCCTTGTATTACCTAATTAACAATTCTCTGTATTAAATTATCTCTGTTTAAATAACTTGTGTGGATTCTGTCTCCTGACTGATCCCAGATTAAGAACGCAAAGCCCCTAACATGGTGGTTCCCATCACCATTCACAAAGCACTTTTGCATCTTAGTTCCCTGACCAGGGATCGAACCGGTGCCCCCTGCAATGTAAGCATGGAGTCTTAACCACTGGACCGCCAGGGAATTCCCACACTTTTGCATGTATGATCACATTTGATCCTCAGAACAAAGCTGGGAAGAAATCACTATAGGTAGCCAACCCTTTTTCAGATAAGAAAAATAAGACTCACAGAACCACAAGCTATTTCCAGGATGCAACCTTGCCCCTTGTTAGATATCTTTTTTCAAAATTTATTGGCCACTATTTTGCTTTACAATAACAATCTGAAATAGATATTGAATGAGTCTTCATTGATTTATTTCAGCAGAATACTGAACTTGATCAAAATCGTTCAATTCTTTTGAATTGTTCTCCATTTATACTCAAAAGGATATAAGCATTGATAAACTGCAAATGTTTGATGTGAAAGTGAAGGACAGAGACCTTATTTAATTCAGCTAATTCACAGGCAGCCTTGGGAATCGGAAAGACCTGGAATCTGAATGCGATCTCCCAAATTATCAGCCATGTGACCTTGCACAAGACACTTGAGTTCTGAACCTCAATTTTCTCGTATGTGAAATAGCCAGTGCCTTGCTGGGCTATTTGAAGGTTAAATGGCTTCTGTACAATTCCTGGAGCATAGACTGTCTTAAATAAAAATTGCGTCTCATAGGATACAGAGATTGGTCCTGTCCTCAGAGCAAAACAACATGTATTGTCTTTTAACATTTCTACAAAATATAGTTGGATAATTTACGCAGTTCTTTGGACCCAGAGAAGAAGTTCTTTTCCATCTTGTTGCATCTTAAAAAGAAGAGGTGTACTTAGTCTGTGGTTTCAAGCTCTTTTATTTGGAGCCTTAAATGGTCCTTGAAGTCACTTAGGGGCTGACATGAAGATCACCAGCAGCAGGACAGAAGACAAGAGACCTCTGGGGAGACTTCAACCAGTCAGGAAGATGCTGGCAACCGGGAAAGGAATCTAGACAAAATGGCATAAAAAATAAGGAAATCTATCACCTCACATAGTATTCAGTCCAGAGGTAATATAGGCTTCATTGCCTTAAAGATATCTGCAAGAATTGTTGTTGTTCCTTTTTTAATCTTTCCATTTTTGCCATCCGTGCTGATTTCACTCTCAGGCCAGAAGGAAGATTGCTTATAATCTTATAAGCTTCACATGTGATCCACTGACACCTTGTGGAAGAAAGGAGTGTCACTTCCTGCTTCTCTATTAGGATCAAGGACTATTTTCCCAGAAAGCTCATCAGACTTTACCTGATAACTCATCAGCCAGGACGAGGCCATATGTTCCTTCCCAAGAAACGAACACATGCCTTGAAGCTGGAGTGGGATCCCTTTCTCTGTGGCAAACTGCTTCCTGGAGAAGGATGGACACTCAGATAAAAAACCAGGTTTCCACTAGAAAGTGGGACTTGAAAAAGAGATCCCATTTCAAATAACTATTAGGAGACCACTGACCCCAATGACATCAAAAGTTCCTGTTATCCCCTTTAGAGAGGATACCTGTGTGTATTAGTTTCCTAGGGCTGCTGTGATAAATTGTCATAGCTATGTGGCTCAAAACAACAGACATTTGTCACAGTTCTAGAGGCCAGAGTCAAAAATCAAGGTGCTAGCAGAGCTATGCTTCCTCCAGAGGTTCTAGGGGAGAATCCATTCCTTGCGTCTTCCAACTTCTAGTGGCTCCAGGTGTTCCTGGGCTGGTGGCTCATCCCTCCAATCTCTGCCTTGTTGGTCACCCGGCCTCCTCCTCTTTTCTTTGTGTCAACTCTCCCTGTTCTTCACTCTTAGGAGGACACTTCGCATTGGATTTAGGGCCCACCTGGATAATCCAGGTGATCTCATAACCCAAGATCCTGAACTTAATTACATCTGCAAAGACCCTTTTCCAAATAAGATGTACAGGTTCGTGGGACTAGGACGTGTTGTACATTTTCTGTGGTTGTTGTTGGAGGAGGTATCACCACTCAGCCCACTATACTGAACTACAGGGTTGTTGTGATACCGCGTATCTAAAAGCTCTGGCAAAGGGCTGGCACCAGGTGAGCATGTGATAAGTATTGGTTGAATCTAAATCCATTTATA
Source organism: Balaenoptera musculus (assembly GCF_009873245.2). NCBI lineage: Eukaryota > Metazoa > Chordata > Mammalia > Artiodactyla > Balaenopteridae > Balaenoptera > Balaenoptera musculus. The sequence goes on along the minus strand of NC_045801.1, from coordinate 3,938,793 downwards.
CATCTCTGCAGCCTCAGCTGGCATTTTTCTCACTCCCTATGGCATGACTTCTGGGGTTCTTGGCAAAAGACAGCATTCCCTTGGCCTGAACAAGAAGAATGTGAGCCAGCAGGACAAAGGGAATAACTGCGGGATGGAAAGTCAAATGCGGGGCGAGCAGGTTGACCCAGATGGCAAGGAGAAGGAACAGGACGGCTATGGCAGCGGGAAGCCAGGGGAGGTGAGGGTGCGTGTCTTGGAGCAGTGCAGGCGGGATACCGGCCCCTCTGTCTCACTGTTTTCCCAGGTCCTGACGTGGGCTAGAAATACCTTCTCTGCCTCAAGTCAAGCAATGACCCCAAGAGTATGTAACTTCTTCCTCTTGAAAAATTCACAATTTCATAAAAGGTACACTTTACAGACCCTACATCCAAGTTTATCTTTCTTCTGGGCAAACACATCAATCTTCCCAATCCCTCATTTGCAAATAATGAGCCAAAGCAGTTTTCTCATTCCTCTATTTTCTATTTTGCAAAGAAAGGTGATGCTGAAATTTCATAGTTCAATTTCATGCTCAGTTTCCCAGCTGGAATAAAGGAAACTTAAGAATCATCTATCTCAGCCCTGCATCTCACAGAGGAGGAGTCCAGGGCCGGGAGACGTTAAGTGACTTGCTTAAAGTCACAGTCGGGACGGGGGGCGGAGGTGGAAGGAAAGGACGCACTGCCAAAAGGAACAGCTGGAGCCAAATCCCAGATAGGAAAAAGTTCCTGGAAGTCTGGGTAGTCAAGCAGGAATGGAGCGTGGAGTGGTGACCTTGTCACTTTCCTGTGTCACCAACTCTAGTTGAAAATTTCTGTTTTGGCCCTTAAATTAACCCTAAGATTCTTTATGTAATCTCATTTACCAAATAAAGGTTAGACACTTAAACTGTCAGAGCGTCATTACTCATGTTCTGGAGACTCTGAGCAAGTGAAGAGAATCCAAAGTATGAGATAAGATCTATAACTTTGTCATCGATTGTATTAAATGAATCACTCATCACCCTCCATCGAACTGCAGTTACCGTCCTCATACCAGTCCCTATTATACTCACCTTTTTAAGAATACATTTTTGTTTTTTGGCTTGGCCTGAAATGACATGAAGGATGAAAGAGGTCATTGAAGAAAAGAGCAACCTTGAACCAAGCAAGTGAAATGGCAAAACTGCATCTCTTTCCCCACCTCTGTCCGCTCGCGGACTCTGGCCCAGGGATGGTTCAGCCAACACTCATGCTGCCCACAAGGAAAGACAGACCCGGAGAACTTAAGTGACCTGTCCATGAGCATACATTCTGGTAGTAAAATGGGTGTGCTGGGAACGTCTATCTCCTGACGGTAGTGCTTTGCACAACTCCATGTTGTTAAATCAGCAACTCAGAGTATAACTTTGCCTAAAATAAAAGTATCTGCTCACAGGCTTTGGGGAAATTGCAAGCAGAATAATTGATTTGGCAACAGTAATAGAGTAATTGTATCAGTCAAGGCTCAATCAGAGTAATAGAACCAATAGAGTGGGTGTAGAAGGGAGACAGAGAGGGTGACTGGGCCCGATTTATCACAAGGAATTGGGTTACACAATTGTGGGAGCCGTCTATGCAAGTCTGAAGTCTGTAGGACAGGCCATCAGGAAGGGAAGAGCATAGCATACTAGACACCAGCAGGCATGTGGTCCAAAGGAAAGGGGGAAGGAAAGAGGTTGGTTAGAAAGTGACCACAGCTACACAACTTTGTAAATCAACTATACTTCAATTTTTAAAAAAATCTCTTACTCAGTGATTTAGTAAACATTACTTGCGTATCTTAAAAAAAAAGAGAGACCACAGCACCATCTGGAAAAGTCCCGTTCAGGCCAACAGAGTACAGCAGAGCAAAAACCCATCGTGAGAGGAATCTGCATGCCCAGCTCTCGTGTTCCCACTGTGCTCTCCATCGCTGGGACCAGCTTGGGGAGCAGGTCCCAAAGATGCAGGAGCTGGAGGCTGACCGCTAATACCCTCCCCAGGGTGGGCTCTCTCGCGAAGGGAGTCCTGAGCCGCGCACTTCCCATCGCCGACATGGAGGGAGTGGGGGAAAGCCAGCATTCTGGGATTTAGTACTCCTTGTTCACCCATGAGAAAAGTGTGGCTTAGACGAACTCAGCACACACTGGTGAGTCTTAGGGATGCAGAATTCCAGCCGAGACCCTCTTGGTTCTCCATTATTCTTTTCCTTCCCGTTACGCCACATTTCCATGCTACAAATTCTGCACAGACTCCAAATCAAGACGCCTTTGTCACTGTCACCCCATAATAGTGAGAAAACAGGCGTGCCCTTTAAAACATTCCTCTGTGTGCTGAGCAGCTACAGGAAACTTGAGGAAACGATGTGTTAACGAAGGGAAGGTCCTCTTGGGTTATCTAGCAGACAATCCTCCTCAGAAATTGGTGATAATTAGTATTCTGGCTGTTTTTCTAAGGATGAATTCTTCCAAGGTGAAGCAGTTCAACTCTGCAGTACCTAAAGCAGAAATAATGTGTGTTATGAACACAGGGGACAGTCAAACAGCCACCCCAGGGTCTCCACTTGGAAACCTGAGATCAACCCATTAAGACAACAGAACAAAGCTTCCTCCAGAGGGAAACGAAACTGGAAAGTCCAGGAGAGCTTCTGGGTCAGGCAAGGAGTGCGAACCAGCCTGTTGATGGGGGGAGTAGCCTCTGAGATCAGAAGAGACCAGAGAGGCTCTTCCCCCTGACAGAGTCCTGGGGAGCAGGACAGGAGGCAGCCCTGGTGCCCGGAATCTGTGTCCTTGCTTCATCTTCCCCTCAGGTGGGAAAAGACACTCTGAGGGGGTCTTCTCCTGGCTCTGTTTCCTATTGCTGTAATAACACGTTACTCCAAATGTAGTGGCTTCAAATAATACAAGTCGTTTCTCTTGCAGTTCTGGAGTCAGAGGTCCTAAGTGCGCCTTCCTTCTGGAGGCTCTAGGGGAGAATCTGTTCCCTTAACTTTTCTAGCTTCTAGAGGCTGCCCAGCCACATTCCTTGGCTCATGGCCACGGCACTCTAATCTCTCCTTCTCCAACTCTGATCTACCTTCTGAGGCTTTAGGGGCAAATCCATAAATCCATACCCTTGTCTGTTTCAGCTCCCAGAGGACATCTGCATCAGTGCTCACAGAGGTAGGGGGTAGTGACCCTGGCCAGGTGAAGGGCACCTGGGTGGGTCATCCATAGCTTCTGGTACAGTCGTTCTCAAACTTCAGCGTGCGTGAGAATCATCTGGAGGTAGGGTGAAGAGGTTTAGCAAGTAAAAGCACAGGACACCTCATTAAATGTGAATTTCAGATAAGTACTTCTCTCATATGAGTATGCAGTATTGCGTGGGACATTGTTATACTCAAAAATTGTTCATTGTTTATCAGACGTATACAAATCTAACTGGACATGCTGTATTTTATCTCCTCCCTGGAGGGCTTGGTGAAACACAGTTTGCTGCTGTTCCTGATTCATTAGGTCTGGGGTAGGGGCTGTGAATGTGCCCTCCTAACAAACTCCCAGGTTCAGCTGCTTCTGCTGACCCAGGGTCTGCACACATGCTGAAAACCACCGTTATAGTGCGTATATACTTTAAGAATATGTCAGATTGTTCCTTAAAGTCATTTAGGGCTTTTCCAAGTCCCGTAAAGGAAAAGCCAAAGTCCTGACAAAAGCTTTCAAGGGCCCAGGTGCCCTGGCAGTTACCTCCCTGGACTCGTTCCCTAATCCCCTCTCCATTGTCGAGAAACTCTGGCTGCACAGTTGTTTCTGGAACAAACCAGGCACAGTCCAACCCAAGGGCCTTTGCGCAAATAGATCCCCCCAATTAAATGGGTCTTCCCTAAACAGGTACAGGGGTTCAGTCCTTTACCTCCTCCAGCCTTTGCTTAATTCTGTCTTTTCACCTGATTTTAAATTGCACCGCTCCACCTCCACCAATCTACGTGGCATGTCGATTTCCGCAGCATTGTCTCCACCTGACAAGCAAGAAATGTATCACTGCTTATTATCTACCTGCTCCCGCTAAAACTCAAGTTCCACGAACACAGAGATTTGTGTGTATTGTATTCACTGCTATTCACAGCAGTGATAGAGTTTCCCAGGATGTAAGAGGTGCTCGACAAACGCGTGCCATGTGTGTTTAAAGAACGGAGATGCCCTAGTCTGACACTGTTTGTTCATGCTGTGGACACAGGCGTTAAGTCACCCTGCGGACAGGGCTTAAAAAACCGTTTGCAGAAAATGTCTCCTTTGCAAATGGGTAAAGCCAAGTCACCGAAGGGTGTGTGTGTCGGGACATGGGGCGGGGTGGGGGGCAGTAGGACTTTAAAAATGCTATTGCAAGATGACTGAGCAATTTGACCATTCCACAGCTGTCAGTTATCTGTTGTTTTTGTGGTTGTTAATCAATAATCAGGCAATAGAGTCAGATGGAAGATATTCCCCTCTCCATAACCCTTCGTTTGACCAGAGCGTATCACAACCAAGATGAGACTTAGAGCCCATTCTGATAAACATGCAGGCGTTCACCAGCAATCAAGCACCAACCATAGAGTCATATATTTTTATTAGTTCAGGGAGTTCCATATACTATGTCGTCAAGCTTTCCAAAAACAGAGTGAAAATTTCCTTCTGGGGCAAATGCACTGATATCTACATGGCAGAACAGTTCAAACCTTTCATCTCTTCGGGGATTTGAGACATCCGTGAAGGCAGAGAGGCTGAGGAGGAAGATCCCAGCCCTGCAATTTGCTCTCAGTACCGGGTCCCAGGGAAGGTGCTGGGATGATGGGCTGCTCAGACCCTGTCCACCCAAGGGTGGTGGCATCCATGAAGTTTTCAAGGCAGCCGCGTGGCTTGGCCGTTGCCCATTGTGCCAAAGAGAACTTACTTCTAATGTCCCTTAGAAGCAGAGCAAGGTATTTAAAGTGCTTGGTAGTCCCCTCTGGATACAGAATCTCATTTAAGTTATTGCACTTTGAAGTTAACTGAAGGCCCCTAGGATATAAACTAAAGATATTCAAACACCTTACACTGTTTCTACCAGAATATTTTAAACTACATGTAAACAATATAATAAGCATCTTTATATATACGCATAAAGTTTAAAATATTCGCTAAAATTACCAATTAAAGTAAAACTTTACAAATGAAATCATTTCAAGATGCTTTGCTTTATCATCAAAGCTGGCAATGAAACAAAAACCATTTAATTCATTGATCTCACTGGATTTCCCAGTCCTGAGGACAAATAAAATGAAATAAAGAAACTTGCAACCATTGCAGAGTTAAAATTTCAAATTCCTAACTCTAATCATTTACATTCTGTTTGCAGGATCTTCGCCTTTGGAACTAACATCTTTCACGTGCGCAGAATCCTAACGCTAAAAACCTGACATTTAACGCCTCAAATAGGGGACGAGCTTCTTTTAAACATCTCCCTGGAAATTGGTGAGTTTGTTCATAACTAATACACAGAAATACGCGTTTAACAAAGCTCACAAAACTCTTAGCCTTTCTACCCAAAATTAAAACAATTTGAACTGAGAGTAATAGGAAAGGCTTCCTGTCTTTAAATAGGCAGAGTTGAGAGAGGTCTAAGGTAGTTTGTAAATCTAAGCGGTGTAGAAACACTCAAAAGCATTTAATTAAAGCAGAATGTTTCCTTAAAGCTCCCAGCCCAACCCCTGCCAATTGTGGGGAGCCAGTCCGAGTGCTCTGCGTGGTGGAGCTTTGCTCCAAACCCCAGGGGAAGTCGCCACATCTTCCTCTGCCTGGGTGACCAGCTTCTGGTTTGCACGGGACTGAGGGGTCTCCCGGGATGCAGACCTTTCAGTGCTAAAATGGAGACAGTCCCAGGCAGCAAGCACAAGCTGAACCCTGGCTCCTCTCCAAGGAGGATCCCTTCCCCTTGGCTGTCCCCAAGGCCGGGAGGATCGCCCGTGAGTGTTTTTTTTTTTTTAATTTTTATTTATTGATTGATTGATTGCTATGTTGGGTCTTCGTTTCCGTGCCAGGGCTTTCTCTAGTTGTGGCAAGTGGGGGCCACTCTTCATCGCGGCGCGCGGGCCTCTCACTATCGTGGCCTCTCTTGTTGCGGAGCACGGGCTCCAGACGCGCAGGCTCAGTAGTTGTGGCTCACGGGCCTAGTCGCTCCGCGGCATGTGGGATCTTCCCAGACCAGGGCTCGAACCCGTGTCCCCTGCATTGGCAGGCAGACTCTCAACCACTGCGCCACCAGGGAAGCCCACCCGTGAGTGTTTTTTGGGCTCGGAGTAACCTGCTGAGCCTCAGACGACTGTTTCCAAGCTTCATCCCTCCACCCTGTTTAGCTCTGCTCACGGCCTGGGCCCCTGGAGGCTCCAGCTACCCCTCCTCAGCCCCCCAAACCTGACAGGAGGCTGATGGGGGTGGGGCAGGTGAGGGGCTGCAGGCACAGGTGGCTGGAGTTGCGTTAACAGGGGGGCGGGAGGACGCAGGCCCGGCGTATAAAGAGGCGGGTTGCAGGGCTTCTTTGGGGATAGCGTTTGGCTGCTCTGGGTTGCGCGTGGGTCTGGTTGCTCCCTGACCGGGTGGTGGGGTGGTAGGGTTGCTGAGGGTTTTCAAGCTTGCGAGTTCGGCTCTTTCTCTCCTGAAGATGCTCTGCCTGCTTCTCTTTCTCTCTTTCTTTTTCCTGTTAAAACGTGAAGAGGCTGCAGCCAGCAAAAGCTCGTCTGTGGCCTCTACTTTGCACAAAGAACCTCCTTTGTTTTCTAGGCCTTTCCTCCCTCCTCAGAAGAGGGTTAGGGACAGCATGTCCTTGGTCCATGGCGCTAAGGTGAAGCTCCGTTAGCTTATCTAGAAGAACAGGGCGGGAAGGAGCCGGCTGGGCCCCTGATGACCTGGTCTCGGCGGGCACAGCAGAGCGGGGTTCCAGAAGCTTCCCTCCTCTCCTCCCACCCCCTGCCGACATCACCACGAAGACCAGTGTTGGGGGGGGGGAGAGCCACAGGCAGGGCCTCTGATAAAGCTTGGGAACTGAAAGTTGGGAAACTGAGGGAGTGGGGCTATCGTTGTCTGCCTTCCATGAGAATCAGGCCAGCCTGATCTATTGTGAGCCATCAGGTCAGAGAGAATGGAAATACGAGAGCGTTAAATAGATGAACCTGAGGCCCTAAGCTGAGCTCCGGGCCTTCCTACGTCCATGATGCGTACCCTCCCCTCACCCCCCGAGCAGTAGGACTAGCAGCTGTGCCTCCAGGGCCCCTGAGCACCAGGGGCCTCGTCCGCTTCTCTTGGGGTTGTGCGAGGGGTAAGCGGCTCCTCAGACCTGACCTGAGAGCTGAGGACCCCCAGCCCAGGCCCCCTCCCCTCGCCCCACTCCTCGCGCCGAGCCACCCGCCCAGGTGCTGCACACGCAGCGTCAGTCGGAAGGGACTCGGAACTGCGATGGGCAGAGGTCTTGCTGCCGCTCGGCCCGAAGTTCGGGGTGCTCGTCCCTGCCCTAGGCGGTGGGTGACTAAAGCAGAGGCTCTGGTCCTTAGGCCCCTTTAATAACTAGATCAGACTGAACGCTCCTGGAATGAGAGGGCTGAGAAGTAGCAAGAGGTCATTATCAGCATGCCACTAGAAACCCCTTAGGACCTCATCCCCCAGCTTATGAGGCACGAGGCATGCTGCCTTCTGTCACAGCAGTGCTATCTGGGTACCAGACTGTCAGCAAGTTAGAGCTGCAGAACTTGGGTATTCGTGCAAGTTTAACCGTCACTCTAAGACTTAGTAGTCATAAACTAAACTGACCCCAGTCATTTTTTCCTTAATCCAGCAGGCGTTTGACACCCCTTGTCAATTTCATCACTTCTCTGGTCAGCATTCGTGTCACCAAGAGGGAGTGACCCTGATCCCAGTTTCACCATTTCATGGTGACACGCTTCCACACTTGTGTCTAATTCTCCCCTACAGGACACATCCTCCCCATCTTAAGAGATACCTTGTCAGTTGGGTCTTTCTTGAAGCAACATAACTAGTTACTGGTGGAGAAAAGATTTAGACCTAGTTCCACCCAGTCAGCTGGCTTCTATTTCTTGATGCTGGGGACCACGTGAACTCGGTTCTAGCCTGACTCCTTTCTATTCTCGTAAACCTAGGCTCTCTCAGCTGCTTTGATGCTGGCATCCTAACTAGTAAGACAAGGGAGTAGGTAATAGCTTCTGAGGCTTTCACAGGCTCCCATTCAGTGTGAGGGAGGCCTAGAGTTGGGGGACACCAGCTAAATACTGTGAGTGCAGGAGTGGAAAGTCAGCTGGCAGTGAAACATTAACTGGATTGCTCAAGGCAGCCCCCAAAAGCTGCCACAAATAGCCAGCAGGGGCAGCTCCTCTTAAAATGCAGGTGAGGTTAATGATCCTCATGGAATGTGGAAATGCACAAGACTAGAAAATGCCTCCTAAGCATGCACCCTGGAGAGCAAACTAACAATGTGGGGCGTTGCCTAGCTCTTGCTATCCTGCTGTGAATATTGATACATCTTTAAGTCCCCTTATGGCAAGAAAATACCGAAGTTCACTGATTATGTGCTTAATTAGAGGAAGCCACTGAAACTCATCCCGTGTTGATCACAAGCCTGGCTTTTCATTCTAGCTTCTGCAAGCTGCCCTTCCCTCTACTGTCTTTGCTGAGAAAAGTCCCCTTTAGGGTTTTGCCAGTCATTTAGTCATTCCCAAACAATAGTATAAGGGTTTATGTTGGTGGGTGACTGTTTCTTAGTGAAGTAACAGTACTGAAGATTGTGGCCATTCAAGGCTCAGCTTTATAAACAATCAGTGTATGTGAGGTTTAAGGGTCCAGAGGCTGCTCATCAGATCCATGGTGTGCAGCTGGCAGGGTCACATCACTGGTGACCTGACACTGTCCCATCATGTCTGTGCTGGGACCACTTAGATGTTAGCCTACAGGGCACTAGTGAGCCCAGGTGGCCCCTATGGTGGACATTGGGAGGGTCTAGGTGCCCAGAGGACAGGCTCATTACTCCCCAGGAGAAGTGATGCCTGCAACGCCTAGATCAGAGGTCTGTGTGCACAGGCTCAGATGGAGAGAAGCTGCTCATTTCTCCATTCCCTACTGAGACTCGTCAGGATGTTAAGAGTTAAGGGCAAAAACCAAAAATCTTTCCAAAACATCACCTGATAGGTATTAGGTCTAAATATCAGGTCGGGAAGAATCCTCGGAGCATCCCAGAGTCCTGAGGGATAAAGAGCGGACTTTGTTGGAGATGGCTCGGTACCAGCCTCTGCTCATAGGTTTAAGGAACAGCGGTTATTTCCAAGACCAGAGTCCATTCCTAACGTCAGGTTCGCAGTGGAACAAAACAGATGGACCACGGTCCTGCAGGAAGGGTCTGATGGCCTCATACTAGAGTCCAAACGGGAGCTGAGTAGACTGGCCTGAGCAACTTTGCACCTGAAGCAGACCCCTTAGACTTGGCTCAGACCTCCATGATTTGGGGTTTATTCACACTCGGTTGTTGCTGCTTTGCCCTCCCCCTTCCAGTAGCCTATGTCTGGTCTTTTTTTTTTTTTTAAGTGATAGCCAAAGATATTCATGGACTCCTTAGAGCTGGGTTTCTTCTGCTTCATAGTTTTCAGCTTGAGTCTCACCTGGTAGCAAATAAGGATTGCGTTTGTCAAAGGAGAAAAGTGGTAAAAATCACCAAAAGCTGGCCCAAATATCACCAAGAGTTGCCCATGGGCTGGGAGCAAGAAGCATGAGATGCAAAGTGAGCTGTTGGTCTGCAGAAATGTTGGCAACTGCTGGCCTAGTGGCCTAGTTCTTCAAGAAGGGGGGGGGGGGGCCGTGGAGAAACCTCCAGATAGGACCATCTTTGTTCTGTCTGACTCTTGTGCGGTTGGAGGTTGGCAACTGAGTTTGAAGTGTAATGAAGGACACTGACCTTGGAGCTTCACAGGGTTGGACCTTGCCAAGCCTAACCTCCATCCTGTGAGCCGTGTAGGTGGGGTGGCAAGGGTATGTGAGGTGTAAAGGTTAGGGTTACACCTAACCCTTACATGATAGACAGCTCTATCATCCACACTGAGACCCCCTTGGGAAGGAGGGTGAAGGGAGGGAGATTTCCTCTATTCCTGATTTGAGGGTTAGTATTCGCACGTGGACAACTAAACATGACACTGATATGAAGCTCCAGGCATTCACTAAACTGCATTACTTGGGGGTTAGTTGCACCTTGGTCAGCATGTGTCCCAGGTAGGCAACTGCCTGCTTAAAGTAAATCAAAAATAATGAAAACCCCAAATCCTGGGGTGTTCTCTCTCTGAGACTGGATGTCAGCGTTTTCTCCGATGCAGGGTCATTAGACCTGAACGAGTAGCCTATCTTCCAGCTATAGCACAAAGACTTGACTTTGTCAAAGCGAAGGGGGAAAGTGGCACATCCAAGCCACATGAAATGCTGGTACCAGCTGTGCTTCTGAAAGATGCATTCAGTCAAGACATAGTCGGGAGTTGAGAGGGCGCAGAAGGTCCCTGTGGGCACTTAGTCTGGGTCACAGATGACATGGCATCCAGCAGACAGTATCCCTGTGGCTGGATTTGGGGGAATGTGAGTACACCTCCCTCTGAAGCTTACTTTCAAGAGCAAAAATGTGCATCTGCTCAGCAGATCCCTGGTGCCATCACAGGATAGCTCTAGAGACGAGGCTCTTTCATGAGCGTGATGTCTTCCTACCTAGTACTGGAGGGCACCTTTGGGGTGGGCCGTGGATAAGGGGAATAACTTTAAAAAGAAAGTCCTTGTTGACCCCTCTGTTCTGATATCTGACTTCCAGAGCTGTCATCTCTACACGAGAGCTGTTGAGATTAAAGTGCCCAGTTCTTAAGACTGTAACTAACAAAACCAAACTCCCTGTGGCCCAATGGTCGGGGGCGGGGGACGGGGAGTAAACAATCTCCCAGGATTAGCATGCTTCTGCTCCTGAGAATTTTGAGTCAAAGGAGAGTAGGTTCCAATGTGAGAAGAGAAGGACCTCCAAGTGAGGTGGTTTACTAACGTGGCCAAAAGTACAGTCTCAAGTTTCTGTGTCACCGGCAGTGATGAAAGTCCTAAAACGGGGGGTGAGGGGGTTGGTGGAGTGGATAAGATCATGAAATAACCTTTTTTAAAAAGTGGATCTGCCAACTTTGATTCCTCCATCCCCAGGATGGTTGGTGAAAGCCCAACTTTTGACCTCTATCAAGAGCCACAGATGGCTTCAGATTCTGTTTTAGAGAGGACTATTATTGCTATGAAGTGACATTAGACAACCTGAAGGAACCAAAAGTAGAATCTGTTGTATCAGTTACTCAGGAGATTTAAAAATTCCATGGCAGTAAATGAGGAACAAGAGAGCCTAAAATATTCCTGCTATGACCCAGTACTTTCGTCTTTCCAAATTAGTTTTGAGCCCATGACACTCTAATACAAATCAAATCTCTCTTCCCTCTTTCATAATTGAGGACTGGGTCATAATCTGAAATAACCAGAACGATCAGACGCGTGGAGAAATCCTCCTCACCGTAGGCAACCTGCCTGTAGTGAGGATTTGGGGCAAAATTGTGGCAGAATAGGGCTGTTTCCTTGTGCCGAAGCCCTAGATTCTGTATCGTTCCCCATGAAAGGAAAACTGGACACTTCTGCCCACGTGGGCTTCACCATCTGTTCCAGAGGCAAAACTTGGAAAAGTCTCTATGTGCCATAAGGTCCTAAAGACTGAGTTCTCAGGGCACAGGGGTCCTGAGTGGTTTCTGGGGGAGCCATAGTCTCTCCAAAGGAAACTAGGAGATGAAGGGGCAGATCTGGTGTGGTCCGAAATCCCAGGGACCCAGACAAATCTTGTCTCTTCTTGCTTTGTCTGCCTCTTTCTTTACAAGTATTTGCCTGAATTCTCCCACCTCACCCTCAGGAGACCGTGGCCCCAGGGGTCCTCTCTAGTTTCCTGGGCTCCCTGTGCACCCATGTGCCTAAGGAATCTGTCCCATGTTGTTGATGGGACTTCTGGTTGTACAGGTCACTGCACCTGGAAATCCTTTCCGTGGCTGGCCCTCTAAAAGGTGGCTTTCTGGGTTGGGTGAACACATAGCCCTTGGATTCCTTCCTAGGAGCAGTGGGAATCCTCCAGGCCACATTGGTGTTTTCGCCAGCACTTCAGTTGCTCTTAGATTCCCTCAAAAACGACTTCTCAGTTGTAGAAAGCTTGTTTGAGGGTCTGTCTCACTAACTGGGGTTTCCTCTGTCCTGGAGAAAGGCATTTTCTATCCATTCTGCAGGATTCCCTCCCTTTACCTTTTCCTGGAAATCTTTCATCTCCATCCAGGCCTGGATCTTCTTCCAAGGCCAGGGTCTTCACCCTGGTAACTAATCATTTCCCAAGTAGTATTTGTGACATGGCATGTTGATAAGGTCTCTCTAAACTTCTGGGGTCTGAATGCTCATGTGGTTAGTCGGCCCCAAACAAGTAGATTCCAACCTCTCTTCTAGACCTGCTGTGAGGATTTGGGCTGAGAGGGCTTTGGCCCAGATGCTGCCTAGTCCAGGGGTTGACACATCTCTGGCTACTTTGTTCCTGTCTCCTTTGCAAGCTCTTCTTTGGCCCCCAATGCTCGTACTCCGAGTCTACCTCATAGCTTCACGGCCTCGACTAAGAGCTACGGACTTCTGTTTTTCCCCTCTTCCCATCTTCGCCTCTAGTGGAGCTCTTCTAAGCCTCAACCCAGCATACTCAAATACCTACTACCTGTCCCTATTTGAGTTTCACAGGTGCGTCAAACTTAGGTTGTTCTAGGTGGAATTCATCATCTCTCCTAAACTGGCTACATCTCTGCAATTCCCTATCTCACTCTGATGTTTGAGAGTAAAATAATCCTTAAGTTTCCAGATGTCATTGTACTTATGGCCTTGGTGGTGTCTCTGATTTAACCAGCTATTCTGAAGTTAAGAGAGGCTGAAAGGGAGATGGCGTTTTCTTCATGTTGGGTTTTAAAGCGGGCCGTGCTGTCACTGCCCTGAGTTCCTTTTAGGGGCAGAGGCAGCTCCTAATTGGGCACCTACCCCCACCCCATCCATCAAAAGACCTGAAATGCATGTCTGAGTGACTGAGGGCCTTGAGCATGGGATCAGCATTCCCAGGGATTTGATGAAGCCTCATGTTTTATTATTTACAGTAAATGAGCAGCTGAGGAGAGTGGGGTCCAAGATGTATCAGCCTTTCTTCAGCCTCTCCCCCAAACCCGAGGGGGCTAAGGGAAGTGGGGCCCAGTGTATGAACTTAGCCTGTGGTGAGTTTTATAAGATGACAGAGCCTGGCAAGTGGTACCTTAGCTTGTAATGATTTACTGGGATGGCAGCCTTTACGATCTGCCAGCTTTTTGGTCATAGTACTTACTCTTAAAAGCTGGGTACACCCATAGGAAGGACTTAAACAATAGAACTTGAGACTGGAGTGGGAGCCCGGAATTCTTTTGGTGCTGGAGAAGAACTGTCTCAGCATCCTCTTATTTTAGCTATGAAGCTCTAAATCTCAAGAATGGCTGCTGGCGGTGCCCCTTCTCCAGTGGTACCCAGAAGTTCTGCAATGACTTTCCCCAAATGTCTACTTCACTACTGGAGACTGAAGTTACCAACTGCCCCTCAAATTCTTACAAAAAGCTCTCAATGTTTCTAACTTTAGCAAGTGACTATCAAGTGACCAAGGAGTATCAAAATAGCATTAGTCTTCATGTAACAGTTGCTATATTGCTCTCAAAGAGCTAACTTGCACCAGAAGTGATCCCATCTTAGATCCAGAGATGTCTGGATGCCATGGGGTCTTGGTCATGCTTTGCTTTATATACTAAGCATGTACAAAAGCCAAGCTAAGGGGACAGCTGGGTGGTTACCTGTCATGGGACTCAAAACTTGTCCAGGAGGAAGTTAAGGGCAGAGGTCTGCAGTTCTGGGTCTCTCTGGTCCAGCACTCTCCAGAGAGCACTCTACTGAAGTGATCAATCGGGTTAAGTTAGACTAGTCTAGAAAACGCTGTGAGACCTGCCTGGTAAAGTGTGATGGGTCAGTCCACATGCCCAGTTCTGTGAATATAGCTTTGGGCCAGTCTGGGTGTAAGTCTTTCTTTTCTCTCTAGAGCAGTTTTAGGTTCACAGCAAAACTGAGAGGAAGGTAGAGAATTTCCCACGTACCTCTGCCGCTACACATGCACAGCCTCCCCATTATCAACACTCCCCACCAGAGGGGGTGCCTTGGTTACAACCAGTGAACCGCTATTGATACGTGATTTTCACCCAAAGCCCATAGTTTACAGTAGGATTTACTCTTGGTGATGTACATTCTGTGGGTTTAGACAAATGCATAATGACATGTACCCACCATTATAATACCATACAGCATTCTTACTGCCCTAAAGTTCCTCTGTGGGTGAGTTTTTCCTCCAAAGCAAACCTAATATGTCTAGGGACCTTGGTTGAAGATTCTCATGTGAGTGTGTGTGAGCTTGTGACAACTTGGATCTGCACAGACCAGGCCATGGGCTTCCTCCACGCTATTACTCTGACCCAAGGGATGAACAGAACCTCAGTGTTAAGTGAGGAGAGAGCACGATGTGAGGATTGAGGTGGGTGGTCGGGAAGTGTGCGCCTGAGACCGTTATCTTAGGGTCTGTGATAGAGAAGAAGGAGGTGAGGGTAAGAGCAAAACTAAATAGAATAGTTGATAGGCGCTGGGTCTTGCATGGCCTGGGGGCAAGCAGGAGCTCCAACAGGCTAAGTCTAACAGGGAATGAGGCCGTGAGCAGCGCGTTCCGCCATCGGAGCTCTCACAGGACCTTGAAACTGAAGACGGAGGAAGTTTCCTCCTGCAGGGCTGTCTGGACACCCACCAGACCCTCAAAGAAGGCTCATCAGGCCAAATCAGGTGTGTGGAGCACAGGTCATCACTACTTCTGCTTCTGTGTAATTCGGGCACCCAAACTAACAGCGTCCAAGAAACGTTGTTAATTCAAGTGTCTGTGACTGGTTGGCTATGGGGGTTAGATATGCAGGAAGTGTTTACTGTTATTCTTTCAAATAGCAACAGTTTCTCTTTCTATGAACTTTTATTGGAGTACGGTTGCTTTACACTGTTGTGTTAGCCTCCACTGCACGACGAAATGAATTGGCCATACACATACAGATATGCCCTCTCCTTTGGACTTCCCTCCCATTTAGGTCACCACAGTGCGTTAGGTAGAGTTCCCTGTGCTATACAGTATGTTCCCATCAGCTGTCTATTTTATACATAGTATCAATAGTGTATATGTGTTAATCCCAGCCTCCCAATCCCTCTCACCCTACCCCTTTCCCCCTTGGTATCCATACATTCATTCTCTACGTCTGTGTCTCTCTTTCTGCTTTGCAAATAAGAGCACATATACCATTTTTCTAGATTCCACATATATGCGTTATTATACGATATTTGTCAAATAGCAGCAGTTTCTTGAGCTCACAAAAATGCCAAAATCTCTAGTTTTCCAGCAAACAAGTAGCCAGAGGACAAAAATACAGGTCCCAGAAGACTGAGCTTCAAGTTTTACTTCAAGCTAATAAACATGAGTGTGGTAAGAAGACAGTCTCTCTGGCAGGTCTGGGAGCCTTAGGAATTCAACCACACTTCCTCCAAGCCAGCCACCCTAGGTCATGTCCATGGTGACTAGCAAGCCCTTTGGGAGATCTGAGTCTGCAGCCACATTCTCCAGGACCCAGCCAGAAAGCTCGCAGTTGCTGGGAATAGGGCAGCAACATTGAGGGACAGACTTGCAAAGTTCTGGACTGAATTCACCAACCTGGGAACTTACTTGTCCTTCACTCTGTTTAATGAAATAACACTGAAGAGTGAGACTGAGGGAAAGTTAAACTGAACATACTCATGAAACCACAACCCGGGAAGATAGAATATTACCAACAAACCAAAGGCCTGCCTCCTACACACTATCCGCAAAGAACAAATCAGTGATAAAAGTGGGGAAATTTTTTGAAGCTTTTACTGTGCGAGTCCATTTATATACTCTAGTCTTTTCATGCTATCTTTGAGACTTGCATATAGCAGTAGTTTGCTCATTTCCATTGCTATGTAGTATTTCATTATGAACATACTTCAGCTTATCCATTCTAGTGTTGCTATATACTCAGGTGGTAGCTCGGGGACTGTTAAAAACTATTGCTTTAGCATAGCGTTGTCGGATGTGGCAACTGATATGCATGTGTGCGCTTTCCTGTTGGTGTACCTTGTAGTGAAATCTCTGGGCCATAGACTTTATGTGCTTGGCTTTGGGGGACACACCAGAACGGTCTTCCAAAAGGTCATGCCATTTTACGTGCTATTTTACATTCTTAATGTAAGGAAGTTCTAGTTGCTTCACATGCTAACCAGTGATTAGTAATGTCAGTCTGTAACTTCAGCCCTGCTGGTGACTGGGTAGTAGTATGTTACAGTATTTCAAATTACTGACATCTTATTCAGTCATAGTTACATCTACTGTTTCGGTATCTAAAATATGCAAGGTATTCTTGTCCACATTAGATGATACAACTTATATTTCTCAATATGTTGCTACTTTGTTTCCCAGGATAGCCCAGAGTGGTCACTTTGGCATCAATCTGGGTATATTTATGGGAACAGATATGGCAGAAGGTGGTGGTGTATCGATTCTTGAACTTGTTCCTTCCATCTCCACTCTAGGACCTGCTGGAGTCCACTGGGTAGTGGGTCTGCAATAACGCAGAGGTTTAGCTTGGAAGATGAAAGGAGAGCTCTCTTCCCCAGCCTCCCTCTCCTGTGGTCCTTTCTCTTCCCTTCCCAGGGTTCAGTCCTATAACTACAGCCTTGAGTCACACTGGACCTTTCACTTCAGAGCTAGGCCTGGAACTCACTGTCTGCTGGGTCAATGAGTGCCACTCTCCTCCGGCCTCTGCCTGGGGTTCCTGGGCTCAGTGTGGCCTTGGTGGCACTGGGCATCTTGAGACTTCTTGTCTACCTGGATTGGAAAGCTTCTTATATCTAGTCTTCAAGTGCAGGAGCAGTTGGCCTCTAGATCTCCTTCCAGAAGTGGTTTGTGACTTATGTGTGTGAGAAGAAACTCCTAAGACAATCCTAGAGCCGCACCGTGCTGATGCTTTGCAGGGCTTCTGCAGGAGGTTTGGGGGTCCTCCCTGTCTACTGTGCACGGCTACTGCTGGTCTTGCTTATGTAACCTGCGTCCAGGTCAGTCGTGCTCCTGGGGGTGGTGGCAGCTGGCCTGAGAGACTTAACCCCGATGAGGACAGAGTTGATCACTTGATCTATTTCCTTGTTCTTAAATGAAAGTCCATGGCTTACTCTGGACTTGGTGCTTAGGGCCCTGCAACCTCATTTTGCCTACAAATAGAGTACAGGACGGGATTTGCAGGCCATCCGTGTGCATGAAAGGGGGCAATCCTCAAATGGCAAATGAAGGTCAAACGTGACCTCAGGAACTGGGAAGCTCTGGGAGAGTCCCAGCTATAGCTGAGGGAAGTGGGCAAGCTGAGGACCAACTTGCATGCCAGCGAGGTGCACTTAACTATCATTCTGCATAAGAATATTTTGACTTAAAGATCGGAGCCTGTGATCCTTTAATTTGGTGTAGGGGAAGGAGTTTTGATCTGGGTGCCCATATAGTATGGTGACTTTAGTGATCATGGTAAAACTCGAGATAAAGACCTCGGCCGTTGTGCTAGGTCCTGAGCCTGCTCTGAATATGTGCTTGAGACATCTGAGGGTCCTCCGTAATCTAAGACAGAGAGGCCTTGGAATCTCTGAGACGGCTAGGTCTTGAGGGTCAGAAATTAGAGGGTTTTGTTCAGCTTTAATACGTACATTTAATGTATAGAAATTGCACGTACTTAATGTATACATTTTAATGAATTTGGACATATACATAGACCCATGATACCATCACCACAATCAAGGCAAGAATTTTTTTTTTTTTTTAATGAAAGCTTTATTTATTTATTTTTGGCTGTGTTGGGTCTTCGTTTCTGTGCGAGGGCTTTCTCTAGTTGTGGCGAGCGGGGGCCACTTTTCATCGTGGTGCGCGGGCCTCTCACCGTTGCGGCCTCTCGTTGCGGAGCACAGGCTCCAGACGCGCAGGCTCAGTAGTTGTGGCTCACGGGCCCAGTTGCTCCGCGGCATGTGGGATCTTCCCAGACCAGGGCTCGAACCCGTGTCGCCTGCATTGGCAGGCAGACTCTCAACCACTGCGCCACCAGGGAAGCCCAAGAATATTTTTATAAGTGCATATGTACTAAAAACTGACAGTGTTTTACAGGGAACCAAGAGAAAGGAAAGTTATGTGAAGGGGGTATGACAAGGAGTCAGGAGGCTGAGTCAACTGAGACAAGAGCTGACCTGAAGGGCTCTGTCCAGGGACAGAAGCAGGAGGGCTCTGGAATGGGGGAGAGAGGAAGCTGATTGGGAAGGAGATGGGTGGAACTTGCCATATCAGAGGCCCCAAGAACTTGGAAAAAATGAGCTGGGAAGCTCATGTTAGCAAACTAAGAATGAAGAGGGCTTTGTAGTGAGGATAAAGACCACCTCCTCCAAGGTCCCAGCCAGGCTGGACTTGGCTCCTAGGGCTCTGGCACCAACATTGGGCAACTTGACCTCAAACTCAAGAGCACTCAGTGTTTCAGTGGAATTAAAGATCAGTCCTCCTTTTGAGTGAAAGAGGGTTCCTGATGGGCCTCTAGAGATCCAATGCTGCCTGGATTCCAGAGTCACACGAGGCTAAATTTGTGTTCCTTCAAAGAGGTGTACCTGGCCTAGGATAAAGGATGGGATACAAAGAGCTCCTCCTTCAGCTCCTTAGTTTGAGGGATGTTGATGGGCCCCCCAGATGGTGGACCCCCTCACAATATGCACAGACAACTGAGTCGTCCAGCATTAAGTGCTTCAAACTTTCATTCCAGCTGCTGAGTCCTGTTGCCTATGCACAAATCAAGAGATTTATTACCCATGTGATCAAGGTTCAAATCAGACCAGAGATTTTTGAATAAGCAGGAAATAATCCTCAAGTGCAAGAAAATACTTGAGACTTCTAGACCTGAGCCAGCTGGTCCTTTAAATATTTCTGTATTTTCTTTATTCTGCTGTGAAGTGCAATCTTATAATACAGATGACATCCAGCTTGTGATAGTGTTCGTAAGTACACTAGAAAGTTCCAGGCATTTAGGGAACCATCTTTAGGATTTCATTATGACCAGGACCCAGGAGCAAGCCAGCAGTTGGCTTTTAAATGTAGAATACTTGCTGGCAGAAGTAGGCATGGCTCTTCTCCTCCAGGAATCTGTTGGTCATCCAACTGGGGCTTTCCAGTGGCTCTGTATAGCAGTTTTCTCTGTCATGATATCCTTTGAGATGTAAGGACAATCTGACATGGAAGCTCATCCTAGCCTTCTTGTGTCCAACTCCATAATGACAGCTGTAAGGACCGTTCCATGGATCTGAACAGCATCCCCAAATGTGTGATGTCCCCCAACTCTGAAGATGCCCACCAGGATACGCCTTTTTCTTCATTAGTGCAAAGGCCGCCACTTGCCTCTCATTCAACGAGGATATCCTGACAAGTTTCAGATCACGGAACACAGCAGTGACTCTGGGGCATGCTTCACCCTAGAGAATCCTCATTGAACATACTTGAAGCATAGCCAGGTTCTTAGGTTTTCTGACCCCTAGAAGCAGGGGTCTTCTGGCTTCTCGATGTGGACAAAGCAGAGCTCTGACTAGAGAAGGCAACCTGCCCTCAGCAAAGTCTGACCTGCTCACCCAGCGTCTGCACTGTCACTAGCCAGAGGCACCAGCCCCAGGATCAGGAGCTGCTTGGAAAACTCCTGACCCAGTGGTCAGGGCTGCCTTAGGGGCCTCCCTCCCTCAGAGCCTCTAAGCTGCAGCTGTTCTGCCTGATAATGTTTCATCATCTCCTCTTCCGTGTAGAAGAGGGACATTACTGTGCTAGGAAGGGTCCATCTACTTGTCTCCAGGGCTTTAACCAAAACAGTGACATGGGATGCCAGAGTTCAGTGCACGTGTTCTGCCCGGTGAGATCTTCCTCCCTCAACTTGACTGAACTTGAACTAATATCTGTCTTAATATACGACTGCTGTCTCTTTTCATTCAAGCTGAAGTGTTTCTGGATCTTGGTATGA
The DNA here is from genome assembly GCF_009873245.2 of Balaenoptera musculus. NCBI lineage: Eukaryota > Metazoa > Chordata > Mammalia > Artiodactyla > Balaenopteridae > Balaenoptera > Balaenoptera musculus. Next base: position 3,918,540 of record NC_045801.1, on the reverse strand, counting down.
GTGTGTAATTCGGGGCTGTACCTTAGGCTTCTGAATATTGTAAGGCTGATTCCTATTGATCTTTCATTTTAGCAGCTAGTCAGCCTGTTTAGAATGCATATCACACTTAGGAGCTGTAGATCAAGTGTCAGTTCAGTTAATAAAGCTATTCTTGTGGATCTCACCTGTGTTACCCAGATGACAAGACTCTCCCCAGGGCCTCCTCGGGGCAGGGAAGGAGAGCTCCTTCCCACAGGAGGGAAGTGTGCTGGATATCAGCATTCTGTCCGCGGGCTCTGGGAGAGAGGGCCGCCCCCTCACCCCTGCAGGAGTGAAGAGAAGTTTCCTCCATGAGCTCTGCTGCAGCTGTGCTCACTAAGTTGGGGGAGGGGCTTGACTTTTCTCAACTAAAGAACAGGCAGGTGCGATTAAAGGGCTCCTGTCATGTTGGGTGTCCTTTCCCCAGGCTTTTGGCTAGAGAGAATAGACTTTCCTTGGGGCTGTTTCTCGTCTGTGCCTGTTGGCATTTCCAGGCTTCGGATCTCACTAGTGCCCAGGCAGGGGTGTACAGAAGGTCAGACAAAAACCCAGGAAACTCACTGCTAGGGGGTTCTCACATCCCTGGGTCCCTAGCCAGTATGCCTCCTTCTCTCCTACTTCCAGAACCTTCTGGTAGGTGACTCCTGCAGGGAGTTAGGCAGCTTCCAGCCCAAACTGTCAAATCGAGCTGCTGACTTCAGGGAATAGGCTGCTTCTCTTGAGACAATGAAATAATACTGGCTTTCTGACTTCCCCAGTATCTCTCTTTATTCCCTTGACATCCACTAACCTTGCCTACTATTGCCTCCTACTAGCAGCCAGCTAAACGTGTCTCTGTATGCCTCTTACTTCTGATCCTTTATGTTCATCTTCTGACACTTAAGCAAAAACAGAGCATCATGGGTGTTCTTTCTCAGACTAAGGCAACTGCTGTGAAATGTGTCTTAATCACCCTCTTCCCCCCCACTCTACAGCTGGACAGATGAGAGCCACAGAAGGTTACTTGTCACATACTCAGAGCCTAGGAGAGGACACTGCCACACAGGGCCCCTCGGGGGACAGGGGGACAGAATGAACAAGGGGTAATTTTTAGACTTTCAGACTTAAAGCCACCTCCCATCCAGTGGACCATTTCTCCTTAAGGACACCCAGAAACCTCCCAAATTAGCAGCTGTGGGCTACTTAGGAGAATTTCCAATAACTTGCTGTTCATGCATGCTGTGCAAGTTTGGATTCGCATAGTGGGAATAATACACATGGAAAGTGGTCAGTAATGTCTCACCCTAGAAAGACATTCATGACAAGCTCTTCTTTGGAGACCTAGCAATCCAGTTTAAATTCATCAGCCATAACTGGGCAAGGAGGAATTTGGGCTAGCACAAACACTTCTTGCTGGGACTACATAAGTACAAGCAATCAGATACAATGGTCTATAACTTGCCTAAAGGAAAAGTCACCTGGCTGGTCCAAACTGACCCAGCTGGGTTCCGGGACATGTTTTCCTAACCAGAACCTAGTCCTGTTTTCGAGCACTATTTTGCTATAACAATTGGCTAGGAATCCTTTCCAGAATCTTCAGAGCTACAGTACATCTGTTAAGTCAGATATTCCTATAATTTATCATGCAATAAAAGGAATATGTGTAAGTCTAACTACAGACTATGTGCCCAGGACAAGCTTCTAACTGGAATTACTGCACTGGTTAGGATCTGGATGGTCTGACTTCTGCCCTTGGCCAAAGGAGACAACAAGAGAGATGGGTGGGGGAGTGTTTTGATAGCATTCAATAGGTAGTGGAGCCAAACTTAGTTTCATAGAATACCAGCGTTAATGTTGCCTTATGACAACGATGGTGCGAGGCATTAACAAGACCCCTCTGCAGTTCTGTCTGAACACAGACAAAAAGAACAGGTGCAAAATGCCAAAATGACCAAGTGTCTTCCTCTTCCCTAATAGGTATGGTTTTTCTCTGAATCTCGTATTTCTGTTCTCTCTCTCATGGGTTGTGTTCTCCATGAGCAGATGTTGAGAAATGGTCCTACAGAAAGGATGTCTACTAGGCAAAGAACCTGGGTGAAGAAGAGGGAAGACATAGAATCAGGCAGAGGAAATATTGAACTTGAATCTGGATCCAACAAATCCCTGGGTCAAAACAGCCAGGTCCTTATGCTCCCACCTTTGTCGGTCATTGGCTGTTGATCCCCTGAGAAGGGTATGATCATGGGAAAAGCGGCTCACATGAGGCAGCCCTGAAGGAGCTGACATCTGGAAGTGGCTTGTTAGCCCCACTGCCCACAGCTGGGCAGCAAGACCTTATTTAAAGGGAGATCTAGATTCATGACATTCGGGCTCCTGGAGCTTACTGGTCTGTGCACTGGCTAAGGAACGGCTTCTCAGGGGTTGTTAGAGAGTTGATATTTCTAATCTTTCTAGAGCTTCAGTTTCTCAATGACAGATCAATCTAGATGCCCAGTTTTTTGAAGTTTCCACTTCACGTTGGCCTCAGTTTATTCTTTCAAAATGAAATTCAAACGTGGAGAGGACTTGGCTGAACTAGTCACACATTACAGCATGATGAAAAAATGTGATTTGCCAAGACCAGAGGAACTCCAGGGTACAGGTCTTCTAATTAGACCAGATTCCCTCAGGGTATGGCCAAGCCTTGGAATAAGTTCTGTTAGATTATGAGGTTTTTAGGGGCTGGAGGTACTGGTAAATGAAGCTGGGTCTTAACTAGGAAGTGAAAAGGAAAGTCAAGGGGACCGAAATGATTGAAGACAAAAAGTAGAACTTACATTTTTCTCAGCTTTCCCTGGAGCATCTATGTCCGGATCTGCATGGGAGACAGACTTGAAGACTTCCATCTAATATGGGGATTGTGACCCATGGAATTTGGGAGGCAAGAGGCAGGGGTCACTATGGACTGAGCTCTCCTTCCTCAGATTTCAATAAGATATTGAAAAGTTGGGGCTGAGCGATCCATACTAAAGGTATATTTGTAACAGTTGGTTGAAGGCAGCCAAGCTGAAGGAAGACGCATCTAGAATCTTCTAGCTTGTTCACTAACCCCTCATGGATACATAAATCGTATGAGAACTTGGGTATTACGTCTCCATGGTCAACAGGTCACGTGGTATTACACAGGAGCTGTGATGGATTTTACTCTCTCTGAAACCAGCAATAAGTTCTTAGGTTCATTAAATTCTCTGATTCCTACCAGCTTTCCAGCTAAAAAAGTGGCTAGAGGATAAGCTACTCATGGAAGATTTAAATAAAAATCTATATTAACTCAAAGAAATCAGACCGACCACCTGGGAATAAGGGCAGCCTTAGCAAGGTTATAAAACTAGAAATCCCTCCACTCTTGCTGCAAAAAAAGTTAAGCTAAGAGCCATAGTAATACAGGAGGATTTTAGACCTATGTGCCATTAATCCAGAAATGTGCCTGGACTCATCCTCAAAGGGAAGATCGTGTCCACTTCTACAGCTCAGATAAGTGGATTCTAATTGACGTGCCATTAAAATCCATGGTTTGAGATGTATGACTAGCTCTTCCAGCTCTGTCCTCATGGAAATGTTTTGTTCCCTGAAGGTTGTGACCTTCTTAAACACTAAACAAAGTTGTATACTCAGATGCAATTCTCTGTTCATAATGACATAGCTATTTCAGAGAGGCGTGCCTCTTCTGTTACCTGAAGAACTAGATAAAAGGATTTTTTTTCTATGTGAAATATCTAAAAAAAGCCTAAATGTGAGCTACCTGGATATCTGAACAAACTCTTTTTCAAACCATTACCTTGGGGATTCTTTACTAGGAATTGTGGGTATGAATGTGTTGGTTTGAATTTGGTATGGGGGTTTTTCCAACTCTTGGGTTTCCTGACTGCAGCTCTACATCTATAGACAGCCGCTCTCCATAACCATGGTTGACATAAACACAAGAGGGCGTCCAAACTAGGCAAGCTATTTCATGGCTTGGGAGAATCTAAAGGAGTTTAACTGATGGAGTTAGATCATGTGCTAAATTGCAGTACAGCTTATTAGTAACTAAACCTCAAAAGGATACAAAGAACTTAAAATATCTACACAAAATCTGTTTGCAAGGATAACATTTGACTCTTAAAATACCTCTTCTATGAAGGAAATCTCAGGTAGTTTGGTCTTTATTTTTTAAGCCACTCTTTTCCTTTGCCTTTACACTAAGAATAAAGAGATGTTAAAACAACTTATTCCTTTTTCCTACTCCTTGCAATGCAAATTTTAAAAAGTTGGGGGAAAATGAACTTCTAGAGATGCAAGAGGGTACAAGTTGAGGCAACTGCCCATGAGGCTAGGAGCTGAATTGGGGTGAGTTACCCAAGAAGAGCGAGACCTTTCTCTTGAGGAACTCCCCTCCTATCTGCCTAAAGTCTTCCTAAATGCTTCCTCTCATTTGAGATTGAAAACTTCCATTCATCAACATCCAGAACTATATCCACTGCCTGCCCAGTGGAAGAATTGCCATAAAACTTGATCATTTGGCTGCACCTCTTTGTGCCAGCCACATCCCTTGGATACATGGTGAATATCAGAGCAAACAAATCGGGCCATCTTGCAGGCTTCTTGCTATTTACAGTGGCAAAGTGATAAGTTCTAATCAATGACTTTCATTGATCTCAGATATATGGTTCTATGAGTTTCAGAATGGTTCCTACCATAGCAAGCTTAATGGTACTGTTGAGACTAGGAAAATGAAGCTTGCTCTTATTTGGAAGCTCAATTCCCTCATCAAGGAATGGCATTTCACCTGTGTCAATTGGGAAGCTGCTAGTACAGAATGGGTTGTAGAGCCCAGTGGTGTCTCTGATACCTTAGAGGAGGCTGGGGCACTCTTGAAGGGGACAGCCAAAGGAATCATCATCTACCCCTCTTCTGACACCCCTAAGAACCTCAGGAGACAGCAGAAACTCATTGCAGTGGCCCCTTGCTCAGCAAGAGCTTTCCCAGGCTTCTAAGTGAAATGCTTGAGTTGCCCTGGCAGACAGCAGAGAAGGGGATGAAGAGGCCCAGGGAAGTGAGCATGTTGAGGAATGTGTATCATGCGAGTCCAGAGGATGAATGCGAGATGATGCCCTTGCAAAGGCTTCATGAAGGCCACCAGGAATGCACTGATGAGAAGAGCATCGTTAAGTGCATTGGGGGCTCCCCTGCAGGACAGGGGAGCTGGCAGAGGCATTCGTGGAACTCACATCACTGATCAGCAGTGAGGATTACTTCACACCCCCACCCCAGTCCAAGCAATAGAGGCCAGAGGGCAGCACCTAACCACCTAACGGTTGGAAAGGTGACTATTGTAGCCAAGAGGCTATGACCTTCAAGGAACAGTAGAGATGATTTAATAGAATGTCAGATACTAAGCAGTATACTTCTTGGCTAAATATCTATTTTAGCCTATAGATATGATCAAAAGGAAGCGAGAATTAAAAGTAGGAGATAGAGCAGTCATCATAGAAGGGTTAAGATCTCTTGCACAATTCCTGGACCTAATATGGTTTTTAGACCCAGAACCCGTTGACTAAAGAAGTGGCCAGATGCCCAAAGAATCCATGACACAAGTATATATTCTTGTGATTTGACAACGCAAGTATATAATCCACAACATTAGTATATATTCCTGAGAAGACTGTGGCCATTTATTCAAGACAATACTGTGAGGAAAAGAGAAAACCCAGCCACTTCAAAGATTGTTTAGAGATGAGATTAGATGACGTTGATACCCAAAAACTTCTAACTTCATTGTTTCCTAATTAAAAGGAGTCATTTGGGGCCAAGATTTAAATGGGCACTTGGACAAGGCCCAGCTTTCTCTGGGTCCACTATGCCTGCAGACACACCTGGTTGTCTTTTGTCCAGTCCCTGGATCCACGACTGGGAATGACATCCTTGGTGTGGAATGTGACCCTCACATCGTCCTTGGCCTGTGAAACAAGCTATCATTGTAGGCTAGACCAAGTGGAAGCTGCTTAAGCTGCCCCTTCTCCCAGCAAAATAACAAATCCTGAACAATACTATATCCCAGGGCAATGGCAAAGAGTCAATGCCACCATTAAGGATACTCAGGATGCAGGCGTGGTTGTCCTTATTACATCCCCAGTTTGTTCAGTTGTCTTGCCTCTACGGAAATCGGAGAGATTCTGCAGAATGACCATAGACCACCGTGAGCTTCAAAGTAGAAGTCCTGATCCTAGCTGCCGTGGTGGACACAGTATCCTTGGTAGAGCAGGAATTGCACTCAGGTGCATCAGCTGTGTACTGTATGCCCACTGACTTGGCACATGCGTTAACTTATATCCCAATAGGGCAAGAAGATCAGAAGCACTTTGCTCTTCAGCATTCAGTAATACACATTCAGTTTTCTCCCAAGACTATGTAGACTGCTCTGCTCTGTTATATTCTAGTTCGAAAAGACTGAAATGTCCGAGCATCCCGCAGAACAAGAAATCCATTACATCAACAACGCCAACCATCATGCATGATGAATAAGAGGGGGCTAGCACGTAGGGGGACTTGGTAAGACACGTGCACCTCAGAAGGTGGGAGAGAAATTCTCCAAGGATTTGGGGAGCGTGCTGTTTCAGTAATGACTTTAGAATCCAGAGGTCAAGACATCCTGGGACATCTCTGCAAAGGAAAAGACATTGTATCTTGCATCTAGAAAGGCAAAGAATCACAGTGCCTGCCAAGCCTGTTGGGGTTCTAGAGGCCACTCTCCAAATCTAGGTGCATTGTCCCAACCTGTATACTGGATGACATGAAAGAGGCCAACAGCTTTGTGTGAGGCCAAGAGCAGGAATGGGTTCTGCAGCAGGTCTGGGCTGTGGAGCAAATGCCCTGCCACTTGGACCAATGATCAGGCAGACCCTGGGGTGTTGGAGATGTGAGTGGTGGGAAAGGGGGCATCGTGGGGCTCATGGTAAGCCACCATGAGAAAATCACACTGCAGGTTCCCAGGGCTCTAAATCAAGGTGGGCCATCTGCTCACAGCACCATAGAGAGCTGTCTTGATGAAGCATAGTAATGGCCTGCTGTGTGTACAGCTGAAACACCAGCTCAGGCCAATGCTCCATCAGGCCTGCAGCCTCGGAAAGGTGCAGTATGTGAGGCGCCCACTGGATCCCAGGGTCTCGCCTTCATCATTCATTGTAAAGTGGCTCCAACAGTCATGCTATGATGTAGCAGTTCATACTGTGGGTCAGGCATTCAGTAAGCCCCCCAAGAGCGGCTCCTGTCTGAGGTTCTGATGGCAAATCCATACCTGGAATATATCTCCATCAACATAAGAATGAACTGTTGGCCCCTCCAGGAAGGAAAGAACCCACGCAATAGAGTAAATGACACCACGTGGGTAGGTGGTCTTCTGGAGGCACAGTGCCATGTCGGGAGCTCAAGACTGGTCCTCTACTGCTGGCAGGGTGGACACTCGGAGCGAGAGCTGGTTTAGCCTTGAGGGGTGGGCTGCCCGGCCACTGGGCCCTTGGGTAGCCTCCATCACTGCCACCATAGCCTCTCTGTTCATATGCCCATTGCACCATCTCTCCCCTGGCTGCTGATAAATGCCAGCTAGTGTATATTTAACAAATTTGAGACATAACTCATACCATAAAATTCAGCCATTTAAAGTATACATTTGAAGGAGTTTGTATATTCAAAGTTGTATAACCATCACCGCTGATTTAAGAACATCAGCCCAAAGAGAAACTCTTACCCATTAGCAGTCATTACTTGTCCCCCCAAGTCACCCACAATCTCTAGGCAAACACTAATCTACTTCCTGCCTCTGTAAACCTGCCTATTCTAGGCAATCATATGAATGGAATCATACAGGTGGCCTTTTGTGTCTTGGTTCTTACACTTAGCGTAACATTCTCAACGTTGATCCATGTTGTAGCAAGTGTCACTACTTTATTTCTTCATATCAAGGACTGGCTAAGATCAACTAGCCAGAGTCACTTTCTCTACTAGGATATTCCGTGGTTCCTTCATGGTGGGCATTAACATGAGATGCAGGAATCTTTATACTTCTGTACTTCATGTTCACTCCCATATGTTGATCTGAGACCCAGGTCAGGCAGAGAATCATGACTGCTTTGATAGCAACAGAATTCAGCCTACTGTTCATCGTGCTTGCTTTCTAAAGGGGGACGGTGGGTTGGCATTAAGTGTGTATGTAATGTATACACACAGCTCCAGCTTCTGAAGGAAGCGCCACCACCTAGCCTCTGTTGCTTTGGGGTTGATCATTCCCATTGAGGAAACTCCACTGTCATCAGCCGTGTCCCGCAGAGGGGCCACCACTGAACTTAGTGATGCCATGCCCCTCTCAGGGTACAGTCCTGATGGCCTTCCTGAAGGACGTGACCTATGGACACTGTGTACAGAGCCCTCTGGGTTATTCTGGCTTCATGTGTAATATCTACCCTTTCACATGCCCTGAAATCCCTTCTACCATCTGCTGCAGCAATTCAGAGAGTAGAAGAGAAAGGAAGCAGGAGTGGACAAGGAGGGCTTCAGAGGGGGTGCAGGTATGACAAAGTCTCAGACAACCCAAGTTGGAGCTCAATAGCAAAGATTGCCCATTAGGGAAGTCCTATGTGTGACAGAAGTGGCCAGGCCTTAACACCCCATCATGTGTGGTCATTGGGAAGAAAGTGGCTTCAGCTCAAAAGCTACAGCAGATCCTAAATGCTCTTACAGGTGGAGGCTCCTACCTGAATGACAAATTCATTCTTTTTTTTTTTTAACATCTTTTTTAGAGTATAATTGCTTTACAATGGTGTGTTAGTTTCTGCTTTATAACAAACTGAATCAGCTATACATATACATATATCCCCATATCTCCTCCCTCTTGCGTCTCCCTCCCACCCTCACTATCCCACCCCTCTAGGTGGTCACAAAGCACCAAGCTGATCTCCCTGTGCTATGCGGCTGCTTCCCACTAGCTATCGATTTTACATTTGGTAATGTATATATGTCCATGCCACTCTCTCACTTCATCCCAGCTTACCCTTCCCCCTTCCCATGTCCTCAAGTCCATTCTCTAGTAGGTCTGTGTCTTTATTCCCGTCCTGCCCCTAGGTTCTTCATGACTTTTTTTTTTTTTTTAGATTCCATATATATGTGTTAGCATACGGTATTTGTTTTTCTCTTTCTGATTTACTTCACTCTGTATGACAGACTCTAGGTCCATCCACCTCACTACAAATAACTCCATTTCGTTTCTTTTTATGGCTGAGTAATATTCCATTGTATATATGTGCCACATCTTCTTTATCCATTCATCTGTCGATGGACACTTAGGTTGCTTCCATGTCCTGGCTATTGTAAATAGAGCTGCAATGAACATTTTGGTACATGACTCTTTTTGAATTATGGTTTTCTCAGGGTATATGCCCAGTAGTGGGATTGCTAGGTTGTACGGTAGTTCTAGACAAATTCATTTTTGATTGATTCTTGAAGGGAGGTCCAAGCATCACAACTCTGTCTGCCATGAGAGTTGTAGTTCATGTCTATTCTGGTCTTGTATGTTTCTCAACACCATACTACAGGGATGGTGCTGCTTAGAGCCTGTTGCTCAGGGTTGCAGGTCATACAGTATGAGACCATGTGGGCTGGGGGAGGGGGTCAGACACAGGCTGTCACGGGTTCTTATCGAGTATACGTAACACTCAGGAAGATTGTTTTCCCCATCTTAAGGATTTGGTTTCTATACATGTTGCAACAAATGAAATTTCTTACCTTACAGTTTGGAGCTGTGGTTGGTGGGATCTGAGTCACGCATGGTTCACGTTAATTTACTTGTGGCTCTGTTTTATGGAAGGAGTCTGAGGATGGCTGGTGTGATTAGTGTCCTGATTACTTGTCCCTCTGACCTCTGGGGCATAGCCCACCATACTTAAGCTCAAGTCTTCTTCCCAGAACTCTTCTGCCACCACCCCCTTGTTAGAAATGAACGAGTGCCTCCCTCTGCTGTGACCTTGAAGACTACAGGCACCTCACAGGGGAACTCCTAGACACAGCCAAGCCCCCAAGGTAGCTCACAATATTTTTAAATTGTCCATAAAATAGTAACTCTTCGTCTGGAAAATGATCCATTCACAACTCAGGCCTCAGACACTGGGCACATTGTTACCCGCATCAGAGGTGACCATGGCCTTGCAGAGAATGGTTCTAAGAAAGTCCAGTGCTGGGCTGGAATCTCTGAACGCTAAGAAGGGGTAGAGATCTCTTCTTTATCACTGGTAGTCCCATTGGCCTGCTGTCTTGCTGCCCTGCTGTCTCCCTCTCATCCTGTTCTTGTCTGGGGACTCCTTGGGTCCATATCGCCATGTTGTCACCAGAACTCACTTTGTTGGCCTCTGTGATGTCAAACATGAACTGAAGTTTTGCCACAGACACTCCCCACCCCGCCACATATTCTACATTTGTACTTGGTGGCTTTGAGCAGGAGGTGCTTTTCTTCCATGTCATAACAAGCACAAAAGGCCCACTGAGCTGTCTTCCTTCTCAGCTGGAACCTTCTCCCCAAATAAATCACACTGTGTCTGTGACCTCAGCCTACTTTTAGGTATCCTCCAAGGACAAAATGTCACCAAGACAGAACCTTGATTTGTCCCTCAAAAGCAAAAAAGTGGCAATTATTCTTCCAATGCCAGCTGATGTCCAGAGATGAAAAGGCTTTTGGAGTTTCCAATTAGAGGTCTTTGTACCACAGGCCAGAGGAACCCGTTATAGGTCACAACCAGCACTCTGTCCCCAGGAAGGTCCAGTGTGTTTGTGTCGTGTCCTCAGTGGATGCTGACTCAGAGGGTTCAGATTCTATTATGTTGTTGGGTATCTGAATCGGGCACAGTAGGAAAGAGGCCTGGCAGTGTCTCTGGCTATGAAGATCATATGTCTTGCAATCAACCACAGGATGGTTTTGTGAGGCTAGGAGCAATCAAGCCTGGACTGAAGGTTCCTTTTCAGGGTGCAGCAATCACTGACCTGGAGAGTGATAAGGACACCACAAGGAAAACCCTGCCAGGCCGAGGTGGTGACTAAGGCTGAGGAGTGTGGGCAAGTCTGCATGCACTGAGAATAAAAGGCCAATCTTACTGGTTCCAGGAGTAGAAATCCATCCCTGGGGATGGTTTTGCTCGCTTCCAAAACAGGAGGATTTCTCTACCCATGTGCCCTGGCCACAGCCTTAGCTGCTTCTAGAACACCTAGAGAATATTCCCATCCAAACCAAATGGTGTAAAATCCCGTTTCCAAATGAAGTAGTTCATTGGATGGAGCAATAGCTCTGAGAAGGGGAGTCAGGCTCTTGAGAGAAGTAGAGAGAGAGAACTCTGGTGTCGATGAAACATAGCATGGTTCATGGAGAGCTGCCCCTCTAAAGGGGCCACGTTCTACCTGATTCTCCATCAGGGTGCAAGTTCTGGGACTACCTATCTGACCACTGACCTGAAGGTGAAGTGCAAGGGGCGGTCCAGAGGAAAATATCACCCTTGGAATTGGATGCTTAGGAGGTTACAGACTTCTTGAGTTCAGGCTAATCTGACTCTCTGCTTTGATGTTCCTCCTCCTTTATCCGCCTCACACATACATGGATGACAAGTGGGGAGGGGACCCCGGGGTGCATCTGAGCTTTGTGAGGCTGGTTGTCTCTTTCTGTATGGCCCTGAATTTGACACTAACCATCTTCCTTGATGGAAGTTGAAGGGGAAAAAAGGATAGTCACAAAGAGACTGAGTGAAAGACGAATTCATGGTTTCTCTCTTCGATCACATCCCACCTTCTTTCGGTTTCTGATGGATTCCTTTGTGCTGATGTGGGTGTAGGAGAGGAATGTATCCTTTGTAATATAAAAGACCAAATGATATCCCATTTATTTTAAATTAGTGTTTTCTTTAAAAGTGTTTGAAGTTATAATTCCTGGTACAACTATTATATCATAGGCTGTAAGTGCCTATTTCAAATATATAATAACTTTTAAGAAAAACAGAACATAAAACTATTAAAATGTTCCCAGTGTTCTCACTACCTGTCTCATGAGCTACCTGTGGAACATGGGCCATAATCTGGAAGCAAGGTCACCAGCCACTGCAGACGTATCCTGCTTCCTATTTCATCGTTGGTACTTCACTGCCCCTCTTGTGCCCCAACCCGCAGGAAAGCTTGAGAGGCAGGGAGGCAAGACTTGAGGATGACTCTTGCCTCAGAGCCATCTCAGCTCAAGTCACTCTCCTCCAAGGAGGAAGAGCCTGAGTGGGGCGTGGAGAAAGTGTTTCTCAGACTTTATCGGACCCTGAAGAGCTAGAACAGCCTGTTCAAGGTCCTCATGATACTGGGGGAATCTTTATCTGGAGTGTCACTGATTCTTTCTCAATTTTTAAAAGAAGGTGCTAGACTCAAGGGTTGTTGGGCCACAGAGAGTGAGGTGCTGTGGAGATCCAGCTCCCAGCATTCCACCGGTATAATTCCACCAGAGTCGCAAGAATAGCCCGGTTGACCAACTGAGTCCAGCTATGGCACCTATCTGGTTCGGGGTCCAGTCTAACAGTGCTTCAGAAAGCTGGAGAACCTAGAAGGGCTCCAGACCTGTTCTCTCGGGGCTCTGCTGGCGAGTGCTCCAGGAAACAATTGGTATCTTGACTGCTTGCTGAGGAATCTAGTTCAAGACCAGGCGAAGACTCCTGGGTTGTGACAGGAATGAAGGTAGAATCCTGTGTCTTGGTTCCAGGCTGGGCACTGCAGACAAAGCCCACTTCAAGTCGCTTGGCTGGCACTGGTCAGGTGCATGGACTGACTTCCCATGGATGGGTACATGTTTAGTGCCCAGATGTAGGTAGTAATTTTGCTACACTTAATTCTGATGTTAATGGGGATAAACATGCTATAGAAAGACTATTAACTTCTTATTCCGTTAGCTTGGCATGCTGCTGTTTTAGAAATGTTCAAAATCTATGACTACATCTTAAAAACTCTAAGAAAGTACAGAAATTCCCTATGCTGAGCTTTTTACAAAGTTTTACATTGATTTTTATTCTCCCTGCTCCCTACCCCTGGTCAGTTTTTAAGCAAAGGGCTCTTTCTGGTTCCTTTCTGATAATTAGCATTTCATATGCTGTTCCTTCCATCTGAGAAATTGTGTAGGGCCAGAGAGTGCGTTGGAGTCGCCTGAAATCCCTGCTTCCCTGTTAGCCAGTACCCTCCGGCCACATCTCCCTCCCTTACCCATCAGGCTCGTTTCTTCATCTCAGGTGTTCAAGGAGTCCTTGTGTGACCCACAGTCAAGCCCTTGAAGTCACAGGGGTCTGTGTTTCCATCTAGTTCATTCTGCTTCATCACTCTCCTTCCGTCATGAAGCCCCCAATCCCCCACTCCCGTAGTCTCCCACCCCCAACAGGCTAGGTCACGGAGCTGAAGAAGAAACCATGGAAACGGCAGTTTCTGTTCCCCAGCACCTCCACTGTGGCAGATACCTCGAGTCACTCCCCTCAGCCCAACACGGATCTCAGCCGCGTCTGTATTGCACAGATCCTCCCACACAGGACAACTTCCACATCGAGCACACTCACACCCTTCTGCATCAGTACCTTCTCCAGTGCCCAGAGACCACTAGGGCTTCCGGTTCAGAAAAGCGCAGGTGTTCATGTCTCTGGGCTGACCTTCAAACAAGGGGCAACCAGAGCCAGCAGCTAGAAGCTCCTGACTCCTGTACTTTGTCGCTGTTTCCAAGAGGCATCCTGCAGGCTCTGAGAGGTCCTGTTGCCCATGGTACTGATTCCTTATTGGCTTTTCCTATTTCCCCTTTCCTTTCCTCCTCTTTCCTCACCTCTGCTTCCTGGAACTAGTTCTCAGATAAACGACAGCACCAAAGTGCTCGTCTCAGGATCTGCCTTTAAAGGAAGACAGAGCCAATCACTGCAACATCACAGAGGGATGCAGCCTTTAAATACCTGGACCGCACACTCATCCCTTTCTCTGACATCCTGCTTGGTCTCCCCTTACCCGTCAATAGGCTCCAGTGCCCTCTAGTGCCTATCTGGTTCTCAGTAGGCTGGGCGCTGGAACGAACAGAGTGAAGCACGGAGACTGGATCTGGAAGGCCAGTGGAAGATGACTTGTGTGTTCTTTTTTTAACCCAGACCATAATTTACTTTTAACTGGAACTTATTGCATTTAAACTTAATTATCAGTAATTGACAGTTATATTAACTAACATCATACTATGTGCTTCCTATTTGTCCCATGTGTTCTAAGTTACAATTCTTCTCTTTCTTGCTTTCTTTAGGTTGATTTTTTATTTTTCCTGATTTCTCCTCCAAGCTCTAATGTTTAGTCTTTTAGGAGTTATCCTAGGGACTTCTGCAATGTTAGGGATATCAAAATCTAATATAAATTAGGACTCTTACCTCTTTCCCAGAAAATGTGAGACGTCTAGATTACTATGACAGTAGTCAGTCCTGATTATAATGTCATATTTTTATATCATTTCAATCCATATTTAAACCTTTCATTATTAGTCAATATTTATATTTGTCATTCTTCATTCCTTCATTTGTTCACGCTTCATCTGCAACCATCTACTTCTTCCCGAATAACCTTTTTTAGCTTTGAGATATAATTGACATATAACATGGTGAGTTTAAAATGTACAATGTGTTGATTTGATACTTATATTGCAAAATGATAACCACAGTAGTGCTAGTTAATACCACCACCATTTCACATAATTATCATTTTTTTATAGTCAAATGTAAGATCTACTCATAACAACTTCCAAGTATACAATACAACATTAACTATAATCACCATGCTGTGCACTAGATCCCCAGGACTTATTTATCTTCCAACTGGAAGTTTGTACTCTTTGACAAACATCTCCCCATTTCCCTGACCCTCCAGCCCTTGGTAACCACTATTCCACTGTTTCTACAAGTTTGGCTTTTTTAGATTCCACGTATAAGTGATGTCATATAGTATTTTCCTCTGACTTATTTCACTTAGAATAAGGCCCTCAAGGTCCATCCATGCTGTCATAAATGACAGGACTTCCTACTTTCTCTTGGCTGAATAATATTCCATTGTGTGTATCTATACCACATCTTTCCATTCACCCATAATAGACACGTAGGTTGTTTCCACGTCTTGGCTATTTGTGAATTATGCTACAATAAACACAAAGATGCAGATATTGCATTGAGAGAGTGTTTTCATTTCCTCTGGTTATATACCCAGAAGTGGTATAGCTGGATCATACAGTAATTCTACTTTTTTTTTTTTTTTTAAAGAAACCTCCATACTGTTTTCCATCGTGACTGCACCAATTTACATTCCCACCAACAGTGCACAGGGCTTCCTTTTTCTCCACACCCTCTCCAGCACTTATTTCTTTCTTGAAAGCCATTCTAACAAGTGTGAGGTGATATCTCGTGGTCTTGATTTGCATTTCCCTGATGATTAGTGATGTTGAACATCTTCTCGTGTACCGTTGGCCATTTGCATGTCTGCTTGGAAAAATGTCTATTTAGGTCTTCTGTCCACATCTTAGACTGTTTTTTTGCTATTGAGCTGTATAGGTTCTTTATATATTTTGAATACTAACCCTTATCAGATGTGATTTGCAAATATTTTCTCCCATTTCATAGGTTGCCTCTTCATTTTGTTGATTGTTTTTGTTGTGCCTGAGGAACAGTCTTATTTCCCATAGGGCAAGTCTGCTGGTGACAATTTTATTTTCACTAGAAGTGTCTTTATTTTTAAAATAAATTTAAAGTACAACGTACATTCAGAAAAGTGCACCCACACCATACATGAACTTTGAAAATTAATTGCAGCTCTAAACATACCTATGTACTCAGTACTTCTCAGTCCATTTTCTACCACTTATTCTGTGTAAAAAAATGCAATTTGGTTTTTTTAAAAAAACCTCATATCCAGAGATTTGTTAAAAACCGTATTTATTCTTATAGATTGTAGCTGCTTTTGGATTTTATACATATAGTCATCTATGCATAAGTTTTCTTTCTTTAGAATCCTTAGGCTTTCTACATCTTTCTATTTTATTATACCTCCAGTATATCATTCAGGGAAAGTAGTAGTTTTGGACATCTTCCCAAACTCAGAAGAAATGTTTCCAATATTTCACCATTAAAGTACAATGTTTACCATAGGGTTTTTTATTCCTTATCTGCTGATGCTACTTTATTTAACAACAACAAGTTGTTGTGATTTTTGTCATGCTGTTTCTACATATATCCCAGTGATCATGACTTTTTTCACTTTATTTGTTAATGTGGCGAATTTCACTGAGTTTTTGTCTTTTATGTTTAAAATAGCTCTTGCATTCCCGGGTCGGGGGGAACCTATTTGATCATGCTAAATTATTTTTATAGATCACTGGATCTGAGTTACTGAAATAATTCAGGATTTTGAAACTACATGAGAAGAATTGGGGTGTAGCATCCCTTGTCTTGCTAACTCCTTGTCACATTCTTATGCTCATAAAGTAGAAGCAACTGTTCCCATACAAATGGTGAGGGGGAGTCTGAGGGTCCTAGGGGGAACATTGACATCCTTCATAGAGCTAATATCTGGATGGCCAGCAGGTCTACTTAGGTTATCTTTCTTCTTGATTCTTGGCTATATCCTCTCCTTTGTATGTCTAACAATTTGAGCAAATGGCATTGTGAATAAATAAGTCTAAGAATATCTCTGACCAGAAAGGATCATCTTCCCTGTTGGCTGTGTGGGTTGAGGAGAGTCTCCCCTCACCCTACATCAAAGACTGAGCTGATCAAGGCCAGGTGTCAGTTTTAGTAAGACTCTGGGTTGTCCTTACTTCTGGGCTTTGGTTGAGAACTTGGGAGGTCCGTTTCTTTCGCCACGAAGGATGGTGGAGATCTCCCTCTGCCCATCAGAGCATCCCATCCCCCTCCACAGCCTCGACACCTGGAAAATGTCTTCAGAGGAGATGGAGCAATGTGCTTGGGACGGGCCCCTTCCCAAGCACATCTGCGTCCCAAGCATGGCAACACTGTTAATAGTTTCACTCTGTTTATAAGCTTTCAGCCCAAGTCCCAGCCTTCTGTGCAGCCCTAAGACCTAGAAGATGTCCCCTGGGAAGACTGGCCACGCGCTCGGAGCCCTTCAAACTTCCAATTTGTCACAGCAGCCCTGGACAATCAAAAGCTCTGCTGATTTTTGTCCCAGCAGGGCCCCCAGCCAGGGCCAGTCAGATCCTTAACCCGTGCCCAGAACTGACAGTCGCCACCAGCAAAATGTGACTGGCTGTAAGAAAGTGACCCCCAACAGTTTCCCCACCTCTGGAATTTGGTTTAGTCGTCTGTGGTTCTGATGCCTGTAAAACTGATTTTTTTTTTTTTTTTTTTGGTAATTTAACTTTTCCTAGTTTCAGCAGTATGACCTATGTTCTCCCTAGAAGTAGACGCAGCTAAAGGTAATTTCTAAAGCTCGATAGTTACTTTAGAAAAACTCAGGATACTCTAATGTAGAAAGTGACCTTATGGTGACATGCTGTCATTCTACTGATATTGTTCAGACCCAGGTCAAACGTCCAGGCCTCACAGCAAGTCTCTTTTTTTTTTTTTTTTTTAATTAATTAATTAATTTATTTATTTATGGCTGTGTTGGGTCTTCATTTCTGTGCGAGGGCTTTCTCTAGTTGCAGCGAGCGGGGGCCACTCTTCATCGCGGTGCGCGGGCCTCTCACTGTCGCAGCCTCTCTTGTTGCGGAGCACAGGCTCCAGACGCGCAGGCTCAGTAGTTGTGGCTCACGGGCCTAGTTGCTCCGCGGCATGTGGGATCTTCCCAGACCAGGGCTCGAACCTGTGTCCCCTGCATTGGCAGGCAGATTCTCAACCACTACGCAACCAGGGAAGCCCACAGCAAGTCTCTTAACCTGGTCCAGCTTCATGGACATGTGGCCTGGAAAGTCACACACACACCCTGGGCTCAGAAGGGCCCTGCCCTTGGGTTTCTTGATGATTTAACAAGAGGGCCTGCATATTTTCCTTTGGCACTAGGTCCCACGATTTCAGTGGCCACTCCTACCCTTAATCTTCGCTGACATCTCCTGCCTCTGAAACCCTAGCTCTACCCTTGCAAGGTCCCAAAGGATGCTACCTCTTGTTTACCTACCGGCCAAATGTGCCATGAAAACTAGCATTGGGTAGTTTTCTCATTTGAAATAAGACGTAGGAAACAGAACTGGCTCAGGGTTCCTCCCTTCTGCCTGACCAGAGGTGATCACTGTACCCTCCCTCCAGAAATCCTCAAAGGCCCAGGACTCGGGATTCCTTATCCTGGGAAACCCATGAACTTGCAGCTGGTGAGAAAGGGGCTCCAGGTGCACGTGCTCATCATTCCAGTAAATGAAGAGGAAGGAAAAGGCAGAGGAAGCAGGCAGAGGGTGCCCCTCCCCAGAGAGCTATCCTGGGCCAATGGCTCAGTCCTCAGAGAGGAGGCCCGTAAACCCTGGAAGGTCCAGGCTCTTGGGGCAGGGGAGGGGTGTCTGAAAGTGCTGTGAGACTGCAGTGAGCACAGCTGTGGGGCTGTGTCCCAATGCTCCCTGCCTGCCTCCTTCCCTCCTGCCCTTACCAGCTCTCCTGTCCTCACTCTTGCTCATCCTAAGGGGACAGCGGGCAGGGCTGCAGGCATGCAAGTCCCTAAGGGAATGGAGGGACAGCCGTTGTCCAATGAGACCCAGAAGGAGACCATGAGGAGGTCCTGCCAGAACCAGGCCCCTTCAAAGAGCCCTTCTTTCCTTTTGAAACCTTCCTCTGTCCTTCAGAAAAGGCTCTTGGAAACTGACTACCCCCAGTTCAGAAAGCCAGGGTGAGGCTTGAGTTACTGACTCCAAAGTACAGGGCAGGGAAGAGATGGCTGAACCCTTGACTGGCCTAACAGCAGCTGAGGGATTCTACATCATCATGGAAACCAGTGCCAGGTGGGAGCTTAGAGGGGGAGCAGTGGAGGGTTGCTAAATACTGGAGGGATGGAGCCTGTGCACATGGGGGAGGGCCACGCACTGAAGCCCTTCTTGATGCTCCTTCTTGAACTTCTCTTTGTTAATTTCCATTTAACCTGGCAGTTGGTAGAGACAGCCAAAGTCGTGTGTGGTCCTCTGTTCAATAAAAGCCATCATATCGATCCAAAATATGGGAAGATACAGAATGGTCTCTAATTAAAGACTCCGTAATGAGGAAAACAGCTGCAGTGGCAGTGCCCATGGAGAGCCAGGCCCTGTCCTAGGGATGTTATTGTTTTATTCACTAGCTCTTGTGATCTCTGAGGATTAAATGGTGATGGATGTAGACACTGCTTTATCGACCAGCAGAAATCTGTGTAAAGCTTCAGTGTGTCACTTGCTTGATCCAAATAAACCTACATGGTGGCGGGTGTCCTGTGGGAGTGCAAAAGGCAAGATGCTTACAGTCAAACTTGGCTGAAATTCCTGATGTCGACTCTTCTCCTGAGGAGTAAATGAATTAAAATGAAGCCATTGTCTCTAGGCCCCTCTTCAGTAATAAAACTGCATTAACTGTGCCCAGAATGCAAGACGTGGTTGTGGCCTCAGCAGAAACATAGGAGGCCGTTATAGTCTTTGACCCCAGAAAACTTGCAACTAAATTTCATGGATATATTCATGAAGTACTGACTGGGTACCAGACAGTACTATTGTAAAAAATAAATAGCAACCTCAGAATCAGTGTTTGCTAATGTAATTAAGTAAATGTTATTGGTCCATTAAGACACAATTTGACTAGCTGAATTGTGGTTAGTCAATCTTTTTCTTAGCCAAGAACAATGTTTCCATGTGATTCATGGTGACATGAGCCCTATGGCAAACCTGGTAACCTTGTGCTAATCTCCTAAATATGATGTGAGATCTGATAAGACCCCAAGGAGTCGTCCTTGTTTCTGGCTGCAGGAAACCTAGAACCGCATCAATGAATGACCTAGTCAATGTAGAAGACACTAGGTAACTGAGCGCTGATGATATAATGGCCATCCCATGGGAAATGGAATGCCAAGTGGACTAACAAGATGCCATTCACCAGCAAACATACTGTATTAGTCAGAGTTCTCCAGAGAAACAGAACCAATAGGAGGGAAGGAGGGAAGATAATAAGGTATTGACTCATGCAGTTATGGAGGTGGGCAAGTCTCAAGATATACAGGATGAGTCAGCAAGCTGGAGAGCCAGTGGTATAGCTCCTGTCCAAAGGCCAGCAGGTCCAAGACCCAGGAAGAGCCCATTTCCATTTGAGTCCAAAGGCAGGGAAAATGCCAACATCCCCGTTTGAAGACAGTCAGGAAGAATTCTCTCTTGGGAGAAGATCTGTCTATCATTCTACTCAGACCTTCCACAGATTGCCCTCCCTAATATGGGTGCCCCTCATTCAATCTGCTTAATCTACCAACTTAAATGTTAATCTCCTCCAAAAACACCTGTACAGGCATACCCAGAATGCTTGACCAAATATTGATACTTGGGCACCTGGTAAGCCAATCAAGTGGACATGGAAAACCACACATGCCAGCTATCTTTAAATGTGAGGTTCTGTGTTCTTTGCTGAAAACTTGAAATAAAGAGATGCACTAGAAAATGGCCCGTTAAGTCCAAATCTTGGAGATGACTTAACATGGTGTTTCTCGTTGTTGTGTTGTTCTTATATAACATGATAACTGTTATTCACTAAAGCATGCTGATGGAGCAGAAAATACTTCAGTCTAACCCCTTGCCTGTGGCTTAATTGGAAGGCCTTTCTAAAACTCCTCCTGTGATGGTCACAAGCTGGCTCTGGTCTGGTTTCACCGTCTCTGCAACTATCACGTTAGAATCGTCAGTGTCCACTGGGGTGACATCGGAAGATGTTTACCAGTCAAAACCGTGGTTCCCAAGCAACAGGATACAATCCTCTGCCAGTATGTAAGAATCTTTCACTCATACTCCACAAAATACAAAATAGGGCGAATTCTGTGACTCTTGACTAAAACAAAACAATATTTAACTTTTCGGCATTCTTGTTCTGAAATGTTCAGACAGACTAAGAGTATCATTTATTCAGTTTAACTCATAAGTCTACAATCCAGTCTCATCCCAAATTAAAAACATTTTAGCTTTGAAATCTCAAGTCTGAGGCTGCTTATCAACAGAGCATGTATGTTTCTGGAATGTTACACGAATCTTAATTCCGTGTTTTTCTTTGAGGTCTATCGAGTATAGTTAAGATGCTGTATTGTAGGGTCTGTGGGGCTAACTGATCCTTAAGGTTGACATAAGACACTTGTCTCCAGGATGGACAGATGAATGTAAACCTAATACCAGTTTAGGGAGTGACAAAGCTTGACTCTGAGGGTGAATTCTGCCACTATGATGGATAGCACTGTATATGTTCACTTAAAATGAGGCATTGGGAAGAATGAATAAAAACAGGATACTAGGATCAATGCCAGGAACACCCAAACTGTAAGGTGGTCTTACAGTCATGTGTTCATTCTTAAAGCTCATGTGGCAACCAGATCAAGAATATGAAAATTATATATATATATATGTAACTGAGTCCGTTTGCTATATAGCAGTAACTGATACAACATTGTAATTCAGCTTCTTTTTTAAAATTTATTAAAGTAATCATGAGGAAGGCAATGAAAATTGACTTCCTGGTCACTTAAGCATCGAATCAAGAATGAACCATCTGGCTCCAGGCATGAATATGATTCAGTGTTCTAGAACTTATTCCCTCTGGGGACTAGCTTATATTGGCACTGTTTAGTCTTGAAGGTTTAGGGACTATGAGAATACTCATATTTAAAGAACACTATCTAATATGAGATGAGTTGGTACTGGTCACTAGATCAGGAATAGGATCTGTGGATATTTACAGCAAAGGCAGGCTTTGGCTCAATAAGGAAGACGTCTCTAGCCAGCCGTCAACAGGTGGAATGAATTGACGAGGGTAGCTAAGCAGATGCTCGTTGTCACCTTGTGTATGCCTCGGGTAGGTGCTGTGTATGATAAAACAGACAAACATAATGCTAGAAGCTCAGAGCCTTCAACACTGAATTCCCTCGTCACCGGGCAAGCCACATGGCTGTTAGCAAAATGTTGCATTGCTAGTGACCTTCTTGTTTCACATTGTACTCATCTCCTTCCAGAAGACAAGGGGAGCCTTTGAAAGCTGTGTGTTTGCCATGGGCTAGTGAGAGACACCACTGCCTGAAGTGAAGAGTTCTCTGCTCATGTTCAGTCTTCCTCCCTGAAATGAGTTAATTCCATTTTTCTAGAGGTGGGAACATAGCAGTTCAACATCCCTCTTCACCTTGATGCTGATTCTAGCACTCCCCTCCATCTGGGGAGTTCCACTTTCATCTTGCAGTTGTCTACACAACTGACCTCTAGATTCTCCTTTGTTGACCAAGGGTGGATGCCTGCTATTTATGTACCAGGCATTGTTCTGGGTATAAGGGATGCAGCAGTGAACAAGATGGACAAGGTTCCTGCCCTGGTGGAGCTTCTAGTGGGAAGAGACTAATCAGAGCTGTCAAAAAAGCATGTCAGGGCAACAGGAGTTAATGAAGTCGAGTAGGGTGGGCTTCCGTTAGCCTTAACACCGTTCCTTCCCTTCATAAATTTCAACTTCCCGTTGCCTCTGTTCAAATTCGGTGAACTTGATATTCACACCTCAGCTGAGGTGGGCTTCTTCCTTCCTCCTCCTTCCTCCAAGTTTGCTTCCTCCACAGATAAGGACCAATCCAGTTCTGATTTACTTGTAACCAGACCTGAGCTTTGATCATGCTCCTTAGTGGAAGGAATTTTCCCGTAGCTTTCCCTACTTCGTTGTCACTTCACAACATGTGACATTTGAAAAAACAGCAGTATCTAAGGCGAAAGACATCAGTGGCCAGGACCAAATATTTGGCTATGTTTCAATGGAATTTTCTTCCATAGTCTTTGCTGGGTTCCCCCCAAATCAGACCTTGAGAAAACCATATCCTTAGACAAGGGTCCGCTTCGAGTGTTTGGAATTGCTGACAAGGCAGTGCGGAGGTGATGGGGTGGGTGAGGGAAGGCAGACAATAAGAGGCATCTTACTAAGCCAGCTGCTACAGTACGTGACTAGAGATTAGCCCTTCAGGAAAGCTCTAGGAACTAGTACTTCAAAATGATCCTAGATTTTGAGAAAGCTGGGTTGTGTATACTCCTGCCATTTGTTAGGGTATCCCATAGGTATCTGGGGGGATGTTAATTCTGAGGCACTTTCAGCCTTTTATGTTGCAGACAAAGTGGGTTCTACCAGCCTAGGGACAGCCTCCAAAGAAGATGCAGGTGTTCTGATGCAGGCTGTGGGAAGTGAGCCTGGGGTGCACAGACCTGGTGGTGTGGGGCTTCAGGGGGCATGGTGGAGGGTTGACAATGTGGAGTAGCAGGTATTAAGACGAAGAGTTAGTTTTAAGAACTGTCCGTAATGCAGAATAAGAGCTATTAACAGTGGATGGTAAAGACAGAGGTGGGTTTTTCCATCTTCTCTGCATTAAAATGGTATTTTAAAAATGTTAACAGTATCCAAGTGCTTTGGGTTGTACTTTTCCGTATTAAATATTTTTTCCTATTATCTCAAATACTTTCAATGTGAACTATCGGTTGAACTTGAATTTTTCTAAGACGGAAAAGGGTGGGTGGTGGTTTGGGACTTGTTCTATCTTGGATCAAGCCAGCCCTTCATGGAAATCTCTTAACCTAAATTCAGTCTTGGATCTGTGGAAACCATGGGAAACATCTGGTCACAGAATCCTCAGGCCTGGTCACTGACAGTGTCTTTGCTTAAGCATACCAAGACACGCATAGGAGAGAGAGAAGAAAGGGATAGAAAATATTTGATGAAAAAATGACCCTCAAATCCCCAAATTTGATGAAAAACATAAATCTCCACATCAAGACATATTACAGTCAAATAGTCGAAAGACAAAGATGGCCTCATGAGAGCAGCAAAGAGAAGCAACTTGTTGTGTACAAGGGACTCAAAGATAACTTATTTCTCATCAGATCACGGAGGCCAGAAGGCAGTGGGATGATGTATTTAAAGTATTGAAGGAAAAAAAATCTCAAAGAATTCTAGATCTGGCAAAGCTATCCTCCAAAACTGAAGAAATTAAAATATTCCCAGAAAAACAAAACGGAAGAAGTCTGTCACTAGTAGAACTGTCCTATAGGAAGTGCTAGAAGGAGTCCTTCAGACTTCAGTGAAAAGGACACTAGACAGCAACTCAAGTCCATATAAAAATAGTGGGTATGAGGTTTCCTTTCGGGATGATGAAAATATTCTGGAACTAGATAGTGACGACGGCTGTAAAACATTGTGAATATACTAAATGCCACTGAATAGTATACTTTAAAATGGTTAAAATTGTGAATTTTATGTTATGTGAATTTTACATCAATTTAAAAGTCTCCTGAGAGACGTAGAATAAACTGAATAACTGCGTAGGACCCGTCTGACTGAGCGGGTGCACTTCCAGAGGGTCTCATGTCAGCAAAGCCAGGATGTGTTTGTCAGAATCACACAGTCTTAACTGTGAACAGCTGAGAATATTGGGAGGTGTTTGGCAACCCATATCCACAGATTAGGCTACCTTGGTGGAACTGGCTTCAACTCTCAACCTTAATGAGCCAATAGTAGAGTTTGGTTTAATAAGCACATGAAATAGATGCAGTCATGACCCAGGCTGAGAGGGACTTCCCCTGAAAATCCCTGGTAATTGAAAAGTGTATGTCAGATGCTGTCCTGTTCATCTTTTCCTCGGATCTGATTAATCTCAGGATTTAGGAATGAAGTGTGGACCTTCTTTGGGTTGTGTTGGCTCTTCTGTCAAAGCAAGACCAGCCCCTCTTGAAGATCATCTATTCCTTAGCAGTTATGGTCTCATGATTTTCCACACCTGAGCCTCTGAAGATGGGGTCCATTTCTCCTCTCATGCCAGGTCCTCCGGCATTAATTCTCTGTGGCCATCACTGTGGCTTCTCTGTCGTGGATCATTCCCGAAGAGAAATACCTGCCATCTAAGGCAGTGTTTCTGGGGTCACACAGATTTTTGTCAGTCTGAACTTGTTACAGACTGAGCTCAGGAGGTTGAATAAGCCCAGCCACAGTCCTTAAGGGCAGAAGCCGTTGCATACTGAGCTACTCAGGAATGTGTTTTGTACACGGAGATTAATGTGTAAGTAGTATTATGGAGTGCTATCGGGATGCATACCTGCAGGAGGGTTGGACGGGGAATAGCTGACCAATGACACATTCCAGTGCAGAGCATCACTGACCCTACAGAGAACTCTGAAGCTGGGATGATGATTCGGAGCCATCTCAAGAGGGGGTGAGAGGGTTGACACCCTGGGAATGGTACATGAGCTTAGACAAAGAAGTTCGCCTCAGCTGAGGCAACCCCACAGAGTAGTAATGGCTCAGGGCTTTCTTCAGGGAGCACTTTTCCTCAGGTAGCACTTCAAGTAGCATCGGGGCAGGAGCCCTTTGTTCCTGGAGAGGAGTTTGGGCAGTGTATGCCAGTGTGCACTGCAGCCCCTGCACCACTCAGATCTACTCCTTGGTGTAAGTTCCAGAAGTTCCCCTAGGATTCCAGGGAGGGGTGGGTGTCTTTTCCTGAGGGATATATAGAATAAGGAAGAATAGAAGAAGAAGGTTGGAGAGAGAAGCTATATCCCATGAAGCAGCTGGTGTTGGGGATACAACAAATACACAGCATCCCCTTCCTCTACATTCTGCATTTCCTGCACCCTTGTATACCTCTGCTGGTCTTGGTGGATTTCCTGGTGGTATGAACAAGATCCTCATCATTCATGGACCTGAGTCTGAAGTCACGTTCTTCCCAGGTCAGGGGTGCTGTGCACTTGCCCCGTTATGATCAGAGCAGAGCAAGGGATTACCAAGAAGCCTGGGTGCTAAACATTCTTTCCTGCCCCTGTGTATAAAAGCACCCCTACCTCCTCCTGGTCAAGATGGTGTTCTTTCTTGTCTGCCAGTTCCTTCTCTCAAGGAGCCTTGAGTGCTAGGGCATCAACCATGGGCCATTCTGAAGTAGGTCTTTTGCCATGTCCCCTGGCACAAGGGTGCCCCTTTGGGGAACCAGGGGCTCTAAATCTAAAAGGCCCAGAGTTGTATGATCAGGAAGAGGGACAAATCCTCAGGTGGGTCACTGGGAGTGATGGCAAATGAGAACCAGACCGACTTGAAGCCCTTGGTTCCCAGGCCCATGTCAACCATAACCCATTCTTTTTTACAGAGGACACGGGGAGGGGGAAGGGTAAGCTGGGACAAAGTGAGAGAGTGGCATGGACTTATATATACTACCAAATGTAAAACAGATAGCTAGTGGGAAGCAGCCGCATAGCACAGGGAGATCAGCTTGGTGCTTTGTGACCACCTAGAGGGATGGGATAGGGAGGGTGGGAGGGAGACGCAAGAGGGAGGAGATATGGGGATATACGTATGCATATAGCTGATGCACTTTGTTATACAGCAGAAACTAACACACCATTGTAAAGCAATTATACTCCAAAAAAGATGTTAAAAAAAATAAAAAGAATAAAACCACTTCTTCGTATGAATGGTATACCACTATGAAAGGGTCTCTGATTTAAAGTAAAAGTATTTTGCATCAGAATACTTTATTAGAATACTTAGAATGTTTAGAATATTCTGGCTGGGTCAGCCACTTACGTTCTTAAGGCCCAGTGTAAACGTTGAAAGGACCCTGTGGTGCTTGTTTAAAATGACCTGCAACTCCTACAGCCCTGTTTCATGTGGTGAGCCTGGAGTATATGATTCGACTCATGTAGGGTCTAGGGCCCTGTTACCTGCAGATTTTAGACTCCCGGCTAAATCCTCCTGCTTCCAAACACGACACCCAGCAGGCCCCAGCCTCACCCCCAGCTTTTGGCACGTTGCTATGTCACTTTTAAATATATTTCTATTTTCTATTCTGGGATCATGGGAATTAAAGAATATATTTACCATACCATATTGACTGTTTGGGATCTATTTTAAAAATAAAAATAAAAAGGCTGGATGTCTGGCCTGACGATGGCTCCAAGCCCGATAACGTAAAGTCTAGAAATTGCTTGGAAAGGGCTTTTTCACTCCAGCAGTCTGGTTTCTGATGACTGTACATAATTGGTCACCAATTTAGATACTACATTTGCTTTGTTGGCTGTATTAAATTTTCTTGCTATGTTGGATTCACTTCTGTTAGCGCTAATTAAGTTGCAGTTTGGTTTGGTATCAACATTAACAGAATCTCCAAACAGAAGTGTCCAATTTAGCGTAGCCCTTCGGACTCAGATGGTATCTCTGGATTTTTGCATATTTTACCCCAAACAGTCTATTCTGAAATATAACCTTCTCTAGGTTTGCCAGATAAAACACAGGGGTGCCCAGTTAAATTTGAATTTCAGAAAAAACTTTTAAAATGTGTGTATATACCAACTATTGCATGGGACATAGTTATGCTAAAAAATCACTTATTTAAACTTGACATCCTGTGTTTTATTTGCTAACTCTGGCAAACTTACCTTTAGATAATAAAGCAATAAAAACAATTAGGATCTTGTCAGCCTGCACCACAGTGCTTTCCTTGAACCAATATTCCAATTTTTTTAGTATTTTCTACCAATAACAAAGCCAGACAGCTCTATGCCTCTAAGTATAAACAGGATGCTGAGATCAGAGGCTATGCTGACAGATGCAGTGACTCTATGGGTGACATCTATGCCCCCGCATGGGGGGCCCAGGCAAGCCTTAACACCCCGGAATTTGTCATTCTATGCCCACAGTTCAGTTGGCACCGGTTACGTAGATGGTCATGTCCACCCTAGACCGTGAAATAGGATCCTGACTCCTATTTTAACATCAGCAACAAAACTATGAAGAGCCAGGCACTAGGGTCCATCCTAGGACCAGAGAAATCAACTGGAGGCCTCTTAATTTTCAATAATTTGGGGACCTTAAATTATTCCTAAGCCTTCATTCAGTATTTGCAACACGATGCCCTTCTCATCTGTCTGCTGGACAATTAACTAAGACTTTGCCCCTACGCAGTTGGCTGAATTGGGGTATTTTAGCATTTCTCTTCATGGATGTCTTTCAATGGGTTATTTCAAATGACTCCCATATATTGTAATAATACAATAATTTTTTTTACTTTAGGGCTATGTTTGTTTTTCCCAAACTCACTCAGCTTTTTTCCATGCTTCTTATTTCATCATACTCCAATATGCAAGGCATGACCAAATATACCTTGAGGTAGGGCCCACGTGGTTCTCTCCTGTCCTCACTGCTCCTTGGTCTTGTAACCCTAGTGGCCAGAAATCAGGAAGTCTGCCTGTCAGGGCTGGAGTTGGGGATCCCAAGCTGGTGCCTGCATTTATTTAGCATAAATCATTTAGTCTACCCCTGTTGACTGTAGTGACACAAAATAGATCTTCCAACTTTCTTACTAATGCTCTAGTTATTTCCAATTTTTCTGTATAGACCTATGGATTGCAAAAGAAGTACAATCTACAGCATACTAGGTTTTTCCTATTTCTCTAAAGGGGATTCTGATCACTTCTGCAGTTATTTGACCTGATTTGTAGCTTCAGTCCTTTGAGCAAAAACTGGAGATGGGACAACATGCCGTACATAGGTAGAGCTCACCTGGGGATGATGTGTTCCCTTGCACTTAGTTTTTTACTTCTTACAAACCTTTTTATGTAAGCACTCAACATCACACCTTGATCAGTTGCGCTGTGAAATGGTCCAGTTGATTTTTCTCTGATGGTGTCATCTGGGGACAGCCAGGCCGTCTGAAAACAAAGGTATGCCAGGACTCACCAGGGAACACAGTGCAGCAAAAGATAGAATCGATACGTCTAGATAAAACTATAAGGAGAGCTCAGGCAGAAACTAGTTCTTGGAATTTTTCTTAAATTTCCCTTTAGCTCTTTGTTCTGCAAGCCAAAATATAGATCTTTTTTCATGAATATTTACAGCTGGCCTTGAACAATGTGGCGGTTAGAGGCACTGACCCACCAGACAGCTAAAAATCCATGTATAACTTTTGACTCCCCCAAAACTTAATAGCCCACTGTTGACCAGAAGCCTTACTGATAGCAAACAGTTGATCAACACATTTTGTATGTTACATGTCCTATAGACTGTATTCTTAAAGTAATCTAGAGAAAAAATTAGTCATGAAAGAAAATACATTTACAGTGCTCTATTTATTGATACCATAAGTTTATGTTGTCCTTTACAAGGTGGTCTGTCAGTACCTATATCATTATTGTCTTCTACAGTACAAAACTGTATGTTATATGTATTACTAACACTGTATATCAAAAATGAAAAGATAATGTGAAAAATTCATTTACAGGTATAATGATTCATGCATTGATAAGAAGCAGCAGTATGACTGCTTTATGGTAAGCTAGGGTAGTCGATACAGTTGCTTCAAGGTAGCCTAGCCTGTACACGAATGAATGAATTGTTATAAAATCTTTATGGCATACAGTATTACAGTCATATTTATAATACAGTATTAGAAACATAGTTACATCTTTTAAAAAGCCACTTACCTGTGATGATAGGCTGACATGCAGTTTCTCCAATTACAAGAGAGGCATAATGTTCAGTAATGTAATTCTTTGAAAGCAAAGTTATAAGACGGTGAGAACTGATACATTAATCTTACATTAAATATCACTTCCCTTATGCCTATATAAGTATAGGCTATCCACTTCTATACAAGTTCTGCACACGATGTTCCACACGTATATTTGTGTATAATTATTGAAAAAATAATCCAAGTATAAGTGGACCCATGTTGCTCAAGTCTCAACTGTATTTAAAATATATTTTCCCTAGATTTTCTTGAACACTTTCAAAGCTGTTTTAAAAACTGAAAGAATAATACATCCTTCACCCAGATCACCAATTGTCAATATTTTTACTTGCATTTGATCTCTCTCGTATTTATATATAAAATATTGTCTATAAAGAACCCTGACTAACACAATAGTATACAAAACTTTTGCTCCAATATAACTGTACTCTCCCTTCTTTGTGCTATTACTGTCATACAAATTACATCCTTGTACATTAGAAGTTCATCAGTAGTTTTATAATTGATTTATGTAGCTGTCCTTTTAAAAATACTTTTATTATTAGACCTTAACATTTTAGGCCAGTTTATGTATGTGAATATTGTAGCACATAGGAAGAGAGTCCCCATATACTCCCATACAAAGTTTTCCCTTCTATTAACATATGACATTAGAATCACATATTTGTTACAATTAATGAACAATATTGATACACTACTAACTAAAGTTCATGGTTTATTCAGATTTCCTTATTTTACCTACTGTCCTTCTCCTGTTCCAGTATCACATGCAGAATAAATCACATGTACTTGCCATGTCTCCTTGGGCTCTTCTTGGCTGTGACAGTCGTGGAAAGTACTAGTTTTTAAGGACATTAGCAGGTCAGGTATATTGTACCGTGTCACTCTATTGGAATTCATGTGATGGTTTTCTCATGATTTGACTGGATTTATGGATTTTAGGGGAGGAAGATCACAAAAGTAAGTTGCTGTTTTACCACAGGAAGAGTACATACTATCAACATGATTTGACTGTTAATGTTGACCTGATCAGCTGGTTGATCAGGTGTTTGTCAAGTTTCTCTACTACAAAATTGCTCCCCTCCTTTCTATACTGTCCTCTTTGGGAGGAAGTCACTATGCACAACCCACATTTAAGGAGTGAGGAATTCTGGTCCATCTCTTTTAGTGTGAAGTACCTTAGTTTAAATTTAAATCTAGTTTAAATTCTTCATGGGGGACTCATGGATATCTATTTTATAATTTGAGTTCTAATCCAATACTAATTTTGTTGCCCAAATCGTTCCATCTTTGGCCATTGGAAGCTCATTAAGTTGGCTCCTGTGCCCCTCTGACATTCCCCCATCAATGTGTTTGTTGTTTTGTATTGTTTGTATCTTTGTTTTTGTACACTTCCTTACTTTCTGGCACTATAAGGTGCTACAGACTCATCTTGTACATCTTCTGTTCCAGTCTCAGGATCAGCCATTTCTCCAATTTGCCCTGGTTCCTTTTATTGGAGACTGGTCTTAGAAACCAAGGTCTAGGCACTAGAGGTTCTTGTTGCTACTTGGGTGACATTTCTTTTAGGCCCTCTCAGCTGATGGAGGAAAGAAATATATGTGTGTATGCTAACCCAAGTATATATGCATATCTAAGTATTTCTGTATGTATTCATCTGCATTTACATTAAGCTAAACATGAATTCACACTGATGTCTCCAACTTTCATTACCGCGTGGAGAATTCCAGCTTCCTCCCCTTGCTGATCTGTAAATTTCCACTCCAACAGTGAGAAATCTGGCTCCCATCAACCACCATCCATTTACTTAATTGTTCAATTCCAGTAAACATATGCAGCCATATTAGAATTGACGCATGTCCCCGCTGGAATCAACTTTCTTGCCTAAAGGGTGCTTAAGTGTGGTTCCTTTTAACTTTATCCTTACAGGCCCCATTCATTTCTAATCTTATTTGGGGCATCACCTTTCCCCTCACCCTCTCCAGAGAGGTTGTTTCACAAACAAACTACAGTTGGATTCTGTTTTCACAGTCTGCCTTCTTTCCTGGGATTCACTGGGCTCTTAAGTGATTTTCTAATTTGCGTTCATTAAGGTTTACTCTTTGTGTTTTAAAGTTCTATAGGTTCTGACAAATACACATAATGTCGTGTATCCACTATTATGGTATCATACTGAATAGTTTCACTTCCCCCAAATCCCCTGTGTTCCATATATTTCTCCCAAACTGGAAACCCTTGATCTTCTTACTGTCTCTATAGTCTTGTCCTTTAATGAATGTCATATAATTGGAATCATACAGTCTATAACCTTTTAAGATTGGCTTCTTAACCTAGCAACATGCATTTAAGTTTGCTCCATGACTTGTAGTGGCTTGATAGATCATTCATTTTTATTCCTGGATAATATTCTATTGAATGGATGTGCCAGTTTGTTTATTCATTCATTTATTGAATAGTACCATGGTTGCTTCTAGTCTTTGGCAATTGTGAATAAAGTTGCTGTGAACATATATGTGCAGGTTTTTGTGTGCACTCAAATCAATGGGGTGGAAATACCTAGGAACCCAATTGCTGAATTGTATGTTTAGACTATGCTAACCTTTGTAAGAAACTGCCAGACTCTCTTCCGAAGTGTGCCGTTTTGCATCCTCAACCAAAAATGAATGAGAGGTTCTAATGTTCTGCATCTTTGTTGACATTTGATGTTGTCAGGTTTAGATTTTAATCATTCTCATAGGTGTGTCGTGGCATCACATTATTTTAATTTGCAATTCCCCAATGGCAAGTGATGTTGAGCATCTTTTCATATGCTTATTTGCCATTTGTATATCTTCCTTGCTGAAATATCTGTTCAGATCTTTTGCCCATTTTTGAATTGAGTTGACTTTCTTGTTGAGTTTTAAGAGTTGTTCTTATATTCTGAATACAAGTCCTTTACTAGATGTGTTTTGCAAATATTTTCTCCCAGTCTGTGACTCTTCATTCTCTTAACAGCAACTTTCACACAGCAGTTTTAAAATTTAATAGAGTACAACTTATCTATTTTTCATGGACTGTGCTTTTTGTTAAAATCTCATCACCAAGCCCAGTATCACCTATTTTATCAGCTAGAAGTTCTATAGTTTTGCATTTAGGTCCATGATCCACTCTGAATTTTTGTGAAAGGTGTAAGATCTGTGTCTAAATTTACTTTTTTGCATATGAACATCTAATTGTTATAGTACCTTTTGTTGAAAAAACTACCCTTTCTCCTTTGCCTTTGCTCTCTTGTCAAAGATGAATAGACTGTATTTGTGTGGATCTGTTTCTGGGGTTTCTATTCTGTTCCATTGATCTGTGAGTCTATTTCTTCCACAGAGACCACACTGTTTTGATCACAGTAGTTACATAGTAAGTCTTGAAAGTGGGGAATATCAGACCTCCAGCTTTGTTCATTCTCCTTCAGTGTTATGTTGGCTGTTCTGTATTTTTTGTTACAATCAGTTTGTCAGTATCCACCAAAGTGCTTACTGGGATTTTGAAAAAGGACCCTGTCCTCCAAACATCAGGGATCTGTGCTCTTATCACTGTCTGCACCTCTGTGATCTGCAGCAAAGAGGCTTTGTCCTTGCACCTCCCCCGACCCGCATTGTTTCAAGACCCTCCCCCTCTGGCTGAAGTGACTTCCAGGGGATTTAAAGACTGGTGCCCCTTTTTCTCCCCTTATTTTTCTTTTTTCCCCTTGGCAGAGCCAGGCATTAAAGACTAGGGCAGGGCATTCAAAAGCAACTTGAATATACAGGGAAAATTAGAAAGTGACTACGTATGCACACTGATATGGTCCCAGAAAAACCCTGAAAGGCCCCTAGGCTTACACTTCAGGCTGATCCTTAGCACAGAGACAGCCTACAATAATCAGTAAAACTGAATCAATTAACAAAACAATAAAAAGCAAACTCTGAGGGAAGGTGGAGAATCTGATTTCCAGAGTTACCACATTATCAGATGTTCAGTTTTCAAGAAAACCACCAGGCACACAAAGAGACAGGAAATTATGGCCCACTCAAAGGATAAAAAATCAACAGAAACTGCTCCTGACAGGACCTCATGGCAGATCTAGTAGAATAGATCTAGCAGTTCTATTTTTCAATTCCACAATTTTGTTCCCTTCGTAATTTTCATCTCTTTCTTAATATTCTCTATTTGGGGAGATGTTCTCATTTCTTTAGTTTCTAGACATGGCTACTTTTCTCTGAACGTATTTATAAAAGCTGATTAAAAGAGTTTATCTAGTACGTTCAACATCTTTGCTTCCTTAGGGACAGTTTTTACTGGCTGCCTTTTTTTCTTATATAAATCATACTCCCATATTTCTCATGGGTCTTGCAATTTTTTGTTAAGTTACACATTTTAACTGAAAGTCGGATCTTCCCCTCCCCCCAGTCCTGTTGCTTTTTGCGGCTGCTGTTTTTGTTTTCCTAGGGTGCATTTGTAGAATCTGTACTCTTTGTCATGCACAGCCACTGAAGTCTCTGCTCAGTGGTCAGCTAATGATTGGACAGGGGCTTCCTTAAATGTCTGAGCCTGTAAGTCACCCAGGCTTTGCTCAGTGAATCTGTGTGTGTTGGAACAAGCCATCAGTGCCCTGGCAGGTGGTTTATAACTATTTCTCAGCCTTCACTTCTCGTTAGCACAGAGCCTCAAGGTCAACCAGAGGTGAGATATTAGGGCCTTCTCAGGACTTTTCTGGCTTTGCAACAGCTCTCACTTGTGTGTGGCCATCTATATTCCCAGGAGTATGTTGGACCTTTTCAAATCATCCTATAAACATCTCATTCCCCAGTTTTTCTCCTTTTAAGTTTTTGGGTCAGCCTTTTTTTTATCCCCAACTGGTAATGCTACCTCAGACATCTATGATGATAAACAATTGCCTCTGATTGTTTTTAACAAACACCTGGCATAGGACTGTTCATAGTTAGTCCTGAGAATGGAGCTTCTCAAGTCAAATAGTGAGAATTCTCTGTGGATGGGGCTTTTGAAGAGCTCCAAACTGTTCTGTTCCTTCCAGTGGCTACCAGGCTGCTAATTCTCACAGCTACCATAGTTGTAAGGCTATTGTAGTTTTCAGGGCTACTATGAGGCTGGGGAGATAGGGGAAGGGATGGGGCAAGTTAAAATGCACTAAAGCTCACTGTGGCAGCTGAGACTGGGCCAGTTTCCTTGAATAAATGCTCCTCAGATTGTTGCAAGTCTAGCTAATTTCAGAAGTTCTAAAGTTGATTTACAAATTTTGCCAGTGTTCTCATTGCTTTTAAGGAGGATTGAATCTTCAGAGACTGTTCCTCAGCCATTGCAGGGGTGCTTCTCTCTTTAGGCTGGTTTGGTCTCAACTTTTCTCACTTTTTAAAATGACATTGGTATCTTTGAAGTGTCTCGGTCAATTATCTATAGATAATCCCATATTATGGACAAAATTTATACATTATTACTTCAAATATGTTATTCTTTTCCACATGAAGTTCCAGTATTAAACTAAAATTTCTCAGTGTTCTCTGGAGGAGGGAAGATGGGGAGATGGAGAAATTAAGACTATCAAGAAATTTAACAGTATTGAAACTTTTTAAGGGAAAAAATGGCAAATCTTGCCATCTAAACACCGAAGTTCACCTGCCCATTTACCACTTATAATATAAGGACCACAGAAAAACAAATATTATCCAATAGCACTTGTAGTATTATGTCAGTACATAAATGGCATATTAACATTGTATTTAGATACTCCAAATAATAAACCAAGTAATGATCTATATAAACTGGGGTTTCTATAGAAAGAAAGTCACAAAATTTCTGAAACATACATCAGAGTTATTTCACCATTAGTGCAAATACCTAAATTTCACTTTATGTGCATATATTTAAATTTTTGCATGGTTTATAATAGAATATACCTACAATTCAATCTTGAATTTTTAGCAATTTCATAGGTATTATAGAGGTGAAACATGAATCACCATTAAATTGTTGAAGCCTATTAGCACTTTACTATAAAGAAATATTTTCCCTAATCCAATTAGCAACATCTGCCAAATTTGACAAGTGTTAAAGTGAAATCTAAAATTTTGCACTTGTATTATACTACATTTCTTTCAACCACTTTCTGCTTATTTAAATTTGTGGCATTTAATAACTACTTGTACAGAACTCCTAAAAAGTTAGGAGAATTGAACTAGTTAACTTCCCCTTCCCTTTCCTCTGAGAGGTAATTGCCTCACACAAGAGTTTAAAGGCTTACAAATATTCTTCCTTGTTTGTTTTTGTTTTGTAATAATCCCAAAGCTTTATCTCTTGATGATTTCTAAGCACATAGTCATTCTAGCCTGATTGTTTTATTAAAAGTTTCCTTTTCCTAAAAGGGAAATTAAAATTAAAAGTTAAACCATATACTTTGTATCAAATACCTAATATTCAATAATTCAGCCTTTATTTTGCTCTAGGATACTTAAACCATAAATCAGTGATTTTTTTCTGAGTAAATAGTTAAACTCTAAGATTTATTAAACTTTCCACTTGGCCAAGACACAAACTTATTATAAATAGGAGACTCTAAAATAAGCATCTGACAAATTTAGCAATGGAAATTTCATGTCTTCAGTTAAGTATCATAATTGATTGTTGAGAAGGCATCTTTCCAAACAATTACTTTCCAAACTTTGCAAATGCTGAGCACCAATTTCAACCCAATTATCTCTACATACATTTGAACAAATCAATGTCCAAAATCATTTCTTTACTAAAAACTGTTCTTATCCAATCCTCTTGCCATAATTGAGATTTTTTTTTTCCCCCTCACCATTTCAGAACCTCTACATTTTTAAAGCCAACAATTTCAGGGACATATTTCTTGTTTGTGTGTGTGTGCTGGCTATTTAAGTTTGTTTTGGAGAAAGAACAAACTCTGGAAGAAACCAGAGTTTATTCTGTTTTCCTCTGTGCCATGGAGGTTAGAAGTCCAGGTACCATATTTGCCGGACACTTACCTCCAGGGTCTAAGATGTTATTTACATTCTGCTAATGAGAAATTCTCATGGAAGCCTGGAAAAATGAAACTGAAACAGAATCCATTTCTGCACCTCTAATGCATGTGCTTGCCAAATTCAAACTTAAGCAGTGCCCTCCGACATCCCCTGTTGTCCTGCCTCAGGCCTGCAGGAGAGCCGTGAAGTTTGATTTCTATAAGCACCCTAATTCTGGGTAACAGCTGCCATCCGACTCTGTAGCAGAGAACCTGAAAGACAGATTTGGTTCCTCTAACTTTTGTCCCTTAGTTGTTCCAGTGAGTTTATAAGTAGGTGATTCCCTGAATTAGATCATTTCTGCTTGAAATACCTACAGTGGTTCTTCTCTTTTCCTGTACCCTGAATTATACGGCATTTGGCACCAAAAAAAATGAGGCGGCCTGCCTACTTCGGACTGTACTAAAGAGATCACAGAACAAAAGTGACAAGTTCAGGCCTCTGCGTTTTCAGTGCAAGGCATTGTCAGAATTGAAGAGCTAGTAAAAATCCCTAAAAGAATGTCTCATCTGTTGTAGCTATAGGGTCAGTGTATTTTAACAGCAAACTCAAACTTTGATCCTCAGGTGGTAAAAGAATTACAAAACTTAGCTTCCCATCCACATCAGGGCTCAATTCGTGAAATCAGATTCATTCAAATGTCCCCATTCCAGTTTTCAGGATACTATTTTAAAATCAATCGTGGACCTCCAAATCCCACTGACTTTCACTTCTGCCAAAGTAGAAAGTAGCTCCTCCTCCCTGGTCTTGAGGATTCAGACGTCCCCTTGTATACATCTGATCCTGTCCCTTGTATAGGATCCTGTACTGACTTCACCTGAGGAAGTTACCTTGCAGAGGGCTCTGCAAAGTATCTCTCCAAAGCCCACCTCCACCAACCCTCATTCCTTCCAGATCAGCAACTACAGTTAGATCTAAACATACCCAAGGGACAGGTTGAAAACTAGGAAGCAAGCATTTACACGCTGTCAGAATTGCAACTTTTGGTGGTTTTGTCAGCCAAAACCTAGGTATGCGTGTGGAAATAGACCATAAGGGTGTTAGACCAGGGAAGAAGAAATGTAAAATTGCATTGGTCCAAAATTATCAGCAATAGACCTGAACCTTTATAGTAAGCACTCTAATGCATTAAGCAGCTAGGAGTAAAGTTGTGGGTTTAAACAGGAGTTCAGTGTTGGCTTATATTAAGTGAAGTCAAGATGCCAAAACTTCTTTCATAAAATGTAGAAGGAAGAATCCAAAGACTTGGAAAGATGTAAATGTGGATGTAGATGTAAATGTGTGGATTTAGCAATCTTTGATGCCCCATCTCACACCCTCTTGGTCTACCTTTATGCTCCAGCATTGCTGCAGCAATTATGGAACTGTAGTCTGACACCTCTCTTTATTGCACACCTGTCTTACTTTCTGCCCCAGGGCTTCTGGTGCTGCCACATGAATACCTGTGGGAGCCCATGTCTCCATTCTGGCTCGGCCACAGACCTGGAATTGCAAGGTAGTTACCATTTGGCCAAAGGGTAATGGAATATTGTAGAATTATACTCCCCTATTCCATGCCTTGTACAGCACATTCTACGTGTGGTTCCTCAGAGGGTTCCAGAAACTCTTAGCCCTAGATTCCAGTAGTAATCAGGACCCCAATAATTCCCTTCCTGTTATAACATGTGTGGTGACTGTCAGCATCTTCCCCTCTCCATCCCGCAGCTTTTGCTGACCACTGGAACCTACTCTGTTTGCACACATGCAGACCTGGGTGCCTGAGAATTTGTACCTCCTGGAAGTCACCCTAGCCAGGGGCTGACAGAAAGTTGTACGTAAATATCTCACCTCCCTCACATCTTGGGTGGGCTAATCCTAAATCACATGTTCTGGGTTGGTTCCCAGAGTTCTCCTATGGCATCCATCTCTGGTTCCCACAGCATTAACTTGTCTCAGGATGTACCGTTGATTGGGAAGATGATCCCAGGAAATGCTGGTGAAGGAATGGGGAAGTGAGAGAAAGGCAGTGAACTTGCACTTGAATCCTTGCCCCAGGATCTGCTCTAGGGGCACCATAACTACGACAATTGTTACTACAAGTGGCCTTAGGAGGCAGATGCTCAGAATGGGAATCTAGCGTTAAACTCAGGCACATTAAAAAAATGTTAAGGGTTTATTTAAGCCAAAATCGATTTGAATCACACAGCACCAAACTGGAAGTGGTTGGAGCACTCGGCCAACAGGAGCTGGGGAAAGACATACATACAGAGAAGGTGCAGAGGCGAAGAAAGGAAATTGATTGGCTATAGCTTAAAGCCTACTGTCAGTCTGTGATTGGTTGTCCTCAGGTTTCAATTTTGTAACCTTGAGGCATTTATAGGCTTAGATTTTGGTTTGGTTAAGGGAGCCACCATGGCAATAGAGTTTAATTAAACACTAGAATTGGGTCACTCACTGGCCAGACTGCAAGAAGGACCCCATTACTGAAGAGACAGTCTTGGTTATCAAACAGGGTGGGGAAGAGGATTGTTTTCGTTTTGTTTTTGTTTTATAAATTTATTTATTTTTGGCTGTGTTGGGTCTCCATTGCTGCGCGTGCGCTTTCTCTAGTTGCGTCGAGCAGGGGCTACTCTTCATTGCGACGCGCGGGCTTCTCGTTGCGGTGGCTTCTCTTGTTCTGGAGCACAGGCTCTAGGCGCACAGGCTTCAGTAGTTGTGGCATGTGGGCTCAGGAGTTGTGGCTCGTGGGCTCTAGAGTGCAGGCTCAGTAGTTGTGGCGCACGGGCTTAGTTGCTCCACAGCACATGGGATCTTCTCGGACCAGGGCTCAAACCTGTGTCCCCTGAGTTGGCAGGCGGATTCCTAACCACTGCTCCACCAGGGAAGTCCAAGTGGATTGTTAATGGCAACTAGTGGGTAGAGGCCAGGATGCTGCTAAATGACCCATAATTCACAGGACCGCCCACCTGCCCCAACTATACAGAATTATCTGGCCCGCTGTCACCTACTGGGGATTAGAAACCCAGGTACCTTTCAAGTCTTTGATTATGCTAATCTCTGAGGGTTATTCTTTTTTTTACTTTAAAACATTTAATTTTTAGTAAAACTCAAATTAATCTCACAAAAATGTTTTAAACCCGTGCGCCAGTCAAACAAAAATGCCTAATTTTAAGGAACACTTACAAATCAGTAAGGAAAGATGAACACTTAAAAATCCCCAAATAAGCCTTGCATGTGTCATTTGCTCTTAATAAAAACAACACAAACACCAACAAATCTGTGAAAGAATAACCTCATCAGTAACAAAAAAAAATGCAAAGGGATCAGTCTGGATTCAATTAGGAAAACAGAAACCACTCTTGGCATTTCAAGTAGGTAGGGATTTAAAACAGGAAGTTAGGTGTTGACAAAACATCTGGAAAAGTTTGGAAGGAGGAAATTGACGAAGGGCCTCTGCTAGCTCTCTGGTTTTCCACCAAGGAATCTGGAAGTTGTTCCTGCCCCCAGGCCTGGACCAGCAGGAAAGCACTGAAGGGTCAGAGCTGCTGGCAACAAAGAGGCCCACCCTCCCCCTCCCCCCTCGCACAGAGGCCACTGTAAAGCTCAAGGTCAGCCAAGGCCATGCCTTTGCCTCTGACTTCCAGGAGAAGAATAATGGCTTTTGCTTTTGGGCACTTTCCAGCTCTTGCCTGAGGACCTCATCATGACAGAGGCTAAACCAGTATACTACTGAAAAAGGGTTCTGGAAAATGTGGGTTCCAGGCACCAGCCCTGTAAAATAAGGAGGGAGAAAAAAGTGTCGGAGGAAAAGAATGCTGCTGAATGCAACAGACAACAAAAATGGACAGACGATAAAATACCAATGCCACTCAGGTCCATGAGGTTGGTTACCTCCAGAAAGACGGTACGAATTTACACTTCTACCAGCACGGTGTCCAGTTTGATACAATGTGACCACATAAAATACGCATATTAACTGACCCACCAACCCAATTCAAGGGTGGTAATCACACAAATTTACAAAAACGTAGATATGCAGATACTCAACACACTATGTTTAAGGTAGCAAAAACTGACCAGCTAAAATATCCGTTAATAGGATTTTGATCAAATGCTTCTACATCGTACGAGTATCACAGCCATTAAACATAATGAGGCACATTTGTATTTATTGATATGTTATTTTTGTGTGACCTCCATAGTCCTTAGGTAAG
Source organism: Balaenoptera musculus (assembly GCF_009873245.2). NCBI lineage: Eukaryota > Metazoa > Chordata > Mammalia > Artiodactyla > Balaenopteridae > Balaenoptera > Balaenoptera musculus. Next base: position 3,877,553 of record NC_045801.1, on the reverse strand, counting down.
GATTTTGCATTTTATCCTCCAGAGCTCTGGGTACCGTGGCCCCTACTTGCTTCCCTAACTGCATCTCCTGCTACCTCTCCCCACACCAGCTAAGCCTCCGCCATGTGGCTACCTTCCGGTGCTGCTTTCCCTTCCGAGGTCCCCCTTCGCACTGTTGCTCTGCCCAGAACACTCTATATGATGTATATCATCCGATTTAGGCATTTATGTAAAAGCACATGTGAATATATGCATAGAGGAACCGGATTTAAAAAGGAAGATATTCTTGTATTTCTGTATCTATGGTTATATTTTCAGCTCTATGGGAGCTTATTAAATTACTTTGCAACTCCAAGACAGCTAGTTTGAAAATCTAACGGAAATGATACTTGCAACTTTGTGAAGAATTTGAAAACCTAGTGGAAGCAGACGCTCTTCTCGCAAAAGGTTTAAAAAAGAATGACTCACCAAGAGGTAGAAAATTTGACCAACCCCGTAACCATAGAAAACCTTTCCGTCATTAAGTTTACAAGTTTCTCTTGAAATATTACGCAGGTAGATTTTGTTGTATAAACCAGTTTAAGAATGTATTATACATGTAGAAGGGTGTTTACAACATTTAAGGGTATTTGCCTTATTTTTCTTTGAACATACATTTACTAACCAGATTAATAAAACATTTCCAATACCTTAGAAGCCCTCTACATGCCTCCTTCATAGCACCCCCTTTTCCTCCCAGCACCCAAAGATTAACACAAAAGTTAGGAATATGATCACGATTTCCTTATTTTTAATAAATGTAAATGTTATAATAAGAATACCAAAACATATATACACTAATATGTATAAAGTAAGTAACTAAGAAGAACCTGCTGTATAAAAAATAAATAAATTTTTTTTAAAAGTACCAAAACAATAAATTGGATAGCTGTTTTAGAAACTGAATAACAAGCCTAAACCTAGCTAAGAAAAGGGCACTGTTACCTCTGTTAGACAAAGGCTCCTGTGAGAAGAAAAACTAAACAGACTCCTTGGGTTTTAGCCTGCGGTCAGCTCCAACCATTTACAAGAGCCCATCCTGGTCCAGCTAGTAGACAAACTCATGAATGAGTTGTGAGAGACAAGAAAACCACAGCTGGGGCATTTAGAGATTGCAAGAAGAAAGAGGCTGCTCTTCTGCTTTTAAGATCTCCCTTGCCTACCTCCAGTTCTGAAGAATAGGTCAAAACAGAACTGTTCTGTTCAGAAATTAGTGTCCTCTGGTGTTTCCAGCATTGGGACCTAGAGAGCAGAGCAAGAACTCCATCAACATAAGCTCAAGACAAACCAAATACAGAAAAGAAGAGGACTTATCTAGAGAAATCATCCTTTGATGAAAGAAATGTGTCTTGGATTGCTCACCCTTGGGACACTCCTTTCGGGAACCCAGCCACCAAGCTGTGAGAAGTCCAAGCTCCATGAAGAGGCCATGTGCCTGTCCCAGGGGATAGCTGAGCACTCACTAAGCCAGCAACCACTGCCAACCATGTGTGTGAACCACCTTAACATCCAACTTAGTGGAGCCTTCCAATGACTCCAGACTCCATGTGGTGGTAAATCTCATGTTTCACCTTGGCTAAGCTGTGGTGCCCAGTTAGTTGTTTGGCCAAACACCAGCCTAGATGTTGCCATAAAGGCATTTTTTTAAGATGGGATTTAACATTTAAATCAGGAGACTTTGAATAAAGAAGATTACCCTTCGTAACAGGGGGTGGGCGTCATCTAATCAGTTGAAGGTCTTAAGAACAAAGTTGAGGTCTCCCAAAAAGGAAGAAATTCTGCTTCCAGGCTGCAGTATAGAAGTTCTGCCTGAGTTTCCAGCCTTTGGACTCAAGACTGCATCCGCAACTCTTGCCTGAATTTCCAGGATGCTGGCCTGCCCTGAGAATTGATGTTTTACATGTCAACTTGGCTGAGCCGCGGTGCCCAGACATTTGGCCGAACGTTATTCCATATGTTTGGATGTCTCTGTAAGAGTGTCTTGGGATGAGATTAACATTTAACTCAGTGGAATTGAAGTAAATCAGATTGCCTTCAGTCCTGTGGGTGGGCTTCATGTAAGCAGCTGAAGGTCCGAATGCAACAAAAGACTGACCTCCCCCGAAGAAGAGGGAATTCAGCCAGAAGACAGGCTTTGGACTTGAACTGCAATATCAGTTCTCCCCTGTGTCTTCAGCCTGCAGGTCCACCCTGCAGATTTTGGACTTCCCAGCCTCCGTAATTACATAAGCCAATTCCTTAAAATAAATCTCTCTCGGGCTTCCCTGGTGGCGCAGTGGTTGAGAGTCTGCCTGCCAATGCAGGGGACGTGGGTTCGAGCCCTGGTCTGGGAAGATCCCACATGCCGTGGAGCAACTGGGCCCGTGAGCCACAACTACTGAGCCTGCGCGTCTGGAGCCTGTGCTCCGCAACAAGAGAGCCCGCGACAGTGAGAGGCCCGCGCACCGCGATGAAGAGCGGCCCCCACTTGCCGCAACTAGAGAAAGCCCTCGCACAGAAACGAAGACCCAACACAGCCATAAATAAATAAATAAATAAATAAATAAATAACCCCCCCCAAAAAAAGTAAAAAAACACATGTTAAAAAAAATAAATAAATCTCTCTCTCTCTCATATGTATATATGTATCTCCTACTGGTTCTCTTTCTCTGGAGAGCCCTAACACATACATCCAGTACAGCTACAAATACACAAACACAGGTACAATCACACTAACACTCCTGAGCAAGGACCACCCAGCTGAGTCCAGTCAACCCACAGAACCATGAGAGAGATAATGAACTGTTGTTTTGAGCCACTAAGAATTTGGATGGTTTGTTACACAGCAATAGGTAGCTGGACCACTAAGCATTTTTCACTCACAACCAAAAGAATCTTCACAAACACATTGTCTATCCTTCCTTTTACAGTTTCTCCTGTGAGGTCTTGACATTTGAGGCTTGTTTCTTCTCTCCAATTTCCCCTAGTGACTACTTCATCGGAGAGTATTTGCTTTCTGTTCAGACTAATTATCTATTTTGACTTTAAGCCTTTCAAATATCTGTAAAGAATCTCAGTCCATGTGGATGAGAAGACAGACAAAAAGCAAGTCCTTCTCAACACTGGTTCTGCAGTGATTCCTGCTGTTTTCATTGGACTCGTCCCAAGAATACGCTAACGCTACATAATTTTCACTGTTTTATTAGACTGGTCGTTTCAGCAGGATTTGGGGAAAAGGAGTCATGTATGTGAGCATAATTAGGTATTCTTAGAACTTTGAATAATTATTGTGGACCTATGTACTGAACATATAAGCAAACTATTTTCTCTCCATTGTGAATTGGATCATTTATCAATATAAAATAGACCGTTCCATTTCATACTGTGTCTGAGATCAATATCTCCATGCCACTTTTCTGTTTGTTTGCATCGCCCTGAAACAAAAACAGAAGGTTAAAGATAGAAGGATAAACAAGTTTATGTGAATTTCTTGTTAAGCAAAATGTAGGTAAATTTTTTTGTAGCCCAATTGGAGAGTTGGGCACTTTTGTTTTTAATAAATGAGCTTAAATTCATCTTTCCTTATACGGGGCTCTTTTGCAATATCATATGGTGCTTTCAATTCTGGCTGTTCATATATGAAGGCAAGTCAAGTTCAATGATGTCTGGCCTTAGAGGTTTACTTCCCAGAGAGCTTGCTCCAAAGAAGGGAAGTAGTGGTGCAAAAGAACTGAAAGTATTTACGCCAGTTAAGTGTTGCTATAGTGTGATTAATCACAGCATCTAAACCATAGTACTGTTGCAAAGATTAAATGTGATCAGGTATGTATACGAACTTTAACTCCACTTATATACGGGCTAAATCTAGATAGTCTTGATGCTTGAATGAGTTTAACTCTATCCACTGTTCAGAGAATATACTGTTAGATGGACTTGTTTTAGTAACAGTCATTTGGAATCTAAAAAGTGATCTGGATCCTATTATCACAAAAGCTTGAGCTTTGAGTTTCCTTGTAAGAGTAGAAAAAGCAAACTAAATTTTTAGAGGACACACCTGATAAATGCCCCCGACCCTCCCATTCTCCACTGGTTTCAGAACACACTTAGAGAACCTATGAAGGAGCGGCAGATGAAACTCCAACATATTAGCTTTATTATTGATAAAGGTGGAGCTGGGGGCTGTAACTTCTTGTGAGAGACATGCAGGGCCCAGGCCTGGCCCGAGGGAACTAGGAGGATGGTGTTCTCTCTGGCCGGCTGGTACCCAGAGGAGGAGAGGAAAGGGCTGAGCTGGGCATGCCCAGTTTATTCTTCCTGAGCTTGCCAGCTGGTCAAGTTACTCTCTTTCCCTGATGCAAAATGAATGAAGAGGTGGCACAGAGCCAAGAGTTAACATTAATTGAACTCTTCCCACCTAGAAGGAAACATCTGGCGTAAAGAAGAAAGTTCCCCCCGTACTATTCATCTTATGGAGGAAAGTCAAGTGGCAGGCACTGCGGAGCCTCGGGAACCCGGCACCACCCTGGTGGTTTCCTCCTACCTCCTCCGCCTCTTCTCAGTCTCCTTCACTGTGTCCTCTTCCTTGACCCCGCCTTTAAGTGTCAGAGTCCCAGGGTCTGCTCCTTGCTCCTCTCCTCTCCTCATACCCAGCCTCCTAGGTGAGCTCATTTAGGACTTTAAATACCAGAAACAGATGGAAAGCTCACCACTTAATTTTCTAGAACTAATGTAACCTTAATATCAGAATCTAATCAAAATAAAACCAAAAATATTGATTGTCTTCTGAATATAAATGCAAATCATGCAACCTGCTGGCATATCAGTGTATCAATTGTAGTAGATGATACAACACATCACACAGATCTCCCCCCACCCCTTTTGTTGATGGAATTACTACCAGTGGATGGGAGTGTTAGTGGCTGATAGCTCTCAGCTGAGACCCTCCCTGGGCATTGACCTTGACTGGACAGAGTGTCTCCCCAAGGTCCAAGGCTATACTCCCTTCCTGGTGGATGCAGGGGGTACAAAGGCCCAACCACCTCGCCTCAATCCAAGACAACTCATGATCCATCAGTCGGTCCCAGCATTCCCTGTGGGGTTAGCTGTTCAACATCCCCTTCTGTCCAATCCTGGTTCCTTCTCTCCCTCCGTTGTTGCTGCACATAACTCTCCGTCTAAGAACCTGTTTCCATGGAACCCAACCTGCAGCATCAATAGACAGTGACCAAGTCAGTTTTAGTCTGAGAATACAGAGAGAATTCAACCTCAGGAGTTCTAACCTGTGAAAGTAATGAATTACATGATAAAGGAGGTTAAAAAATTGCATCAATGGCTACCAAATTGACATGTCATACAATTCAGCAGTAATTCCTAATAAAAATTATGTGTGAAATAGGATTAAATAGAAACTACTACTTATTAAGGGAATTTTCATTAAAATCTAGAACATTTTTCCATGTTATGTCTTGATTAGACATTATTGAGACTATTCACCAAAAACTATTACTTAATATTTTCAGAGCTATTAACAAGCATAATAAGGTATACAAAGTAAATGCTCAAAACAAATGTTTGAAAAAGAGACATCTTTATTTACAGATGCTATAATTGCATAACTATAAATCCAGGAAACCTTAGAGACAGAGGTTAAAAAAAAAATACAAATAAAAAATTTAGACGTAACTTTTGATTTCTTAAGGTGAGGAATAGCAGATATGTATTTAAAAATCTTTTCTCTAGCAATAAAAAGCTAGAAATGAAATTGGAATAAAATTCCATTCACAATAACAATAAATCTGAATAGGCCCAAAGCTGAAACAAGCCAGAGGTCCATCACCTGATGAATATATAATACAAAGTGTGGTCTATCCATACACTGGAATTCCACTAAGCAATAAGAAAGAATGAAGTACTGATCCATGCTAGAACACTGATAAACCTAAAAAACACTGTGCTAAATAAGGGAAGCCAGACACAAAAGACAGCATGTTGTATGTTTCCAGTAATATGAACTGTCCATAATGGACAAATCAATGGAGACAAAGTGGATTAATGGCTGTCTAGGGCTGATGGAAGTGTCTCCTTTTAGGGGTGATGGAAACATTCTAAAATTAGATTGCAGTGATTTTTTTTTTTGACAACTTATAAAAATAACCCCCAAAATTGAATTTTACACTTAAAGCTGAATTTTATGTTGTGCATATTATATCTCAATGTGGCTATTTTTAAAAGTCAACTCATATTTTAAGAGTTCAAGCACACAGAATTGAGCATAAATCTTTGGCAAATAAGCTTAATATTTTTAGCTCAGTGAAAACAGAGCTGTATCTTCTCTGATTTGTCAGTGTTAAATCTTCTCTCATCTGTCAATGTTAAGTATAATACAAGCATATGTTTTTATTCTACTTGGGGATGTTCTTCCTAAATGGATTCAGGTTTACTGATCAAAGGAGCTAACACTACTCCTACATGTTTAATATTATGAAAAATGTAAATATTATGAAAAATGTAAATTTGCATTTACCTAAATTAATTTATTCTTGTGATGAACTTGTATGTCAACATTGTTTTGTAATTTGTCAGCTTGAAGATAATTTCCAAGATATTTAGATAACTTAAAACCTTGGACTAATGTTAAATTGAGTTAATTAGTGATACTCATTGGATGCCTGGATAAATTTTAAGTGAAATAGAATTGTGAAACCCAGATCACAAAGAATGACTTTAAGGTTATGTGATTTTGCTTCTTATTTTTATACACTACAGAGAGGCTATATCTTTGGGTCTGTTAAGAACAGTTTCATTTTGCCACTGAGAATTTGTGTAAGGAAGGTGTGTGGCTGTAGGGAGCTGTGTTGTGCGTTTCCATGAGCTCTGATAGCTCAAATGCTGGTGTGTGACACGCGGTTCTCAATTACCCCCGAGTTTTCTCTGTAAAATATTACTAACTACTTTGATTTTAAATAACTAATATAGTGAATATACTAATTATTATACGTGGTTGAGACTATACTTGGGAGCAGTGGTTTCAGAGAAATATAACAATGCACGTGCTTCTGTTGCACAAGGAAGAGTAGTTTTGTCCTAAAGCAGCAGTGTTGAGGGTATTTTTGTTATCCAAACCCCTTCTGCATTCTTCAAAGTTCTTGTGGACTCGTTAGTTAAAAATCCAACCTGAGATTCCTTATGAAAACTTCTAGCAAAGCAAGCTTAGGGCCTTTATGGTAAATTAACACTCTTGGTGTACCTATGTACATAATCAGGGCCAAACTAATGAGACCAGCCTTACTCTGTGATCAAGAATAATTTTTTTTTTTTTTTTTTTTTAATTTTTGGCTGTGTTGGGTCTTCGTTTCTGTGCGAGGTCTTTCTCTAGTTGCGGTGAGCGGGGGCCACTCTTCATCGCGGTGCACAGGCCTGTCACTATCGCGGCCTCTCTTGTTGCGGAGCACGGGCTCCAGACGCGCAGGCTCAGTAGTTGTGGCTCACGGGCCTAGTTGCTCCACGGCATGTGGGATCTTCCCAGACCAGGGCTCGAACCCGTGTCCCCTGCATTGGCAGGCAGATTCTCAACCACTGCGCTACCAGGGAAGCCCAAGAATAATTTTTTTTTATCTTTGAGTAGAAGTGGAGATACAAGGGAGAAAAATATATGCTTCAATGGAAAATGATGGTGTATCTATAGCGCTCCCTTCCGTGTGTGATTCTGAGTTTATAGAAGCTATTTGACACCTCTGGAAGTTGTAGATAACTGATAGCAATGCAAAATCATTCTTGTTGTGAAATGCAAATGAACCCTCCACTGCCCCCAACCCACCAAAAAAATCCATTTCAGCTCCATTGGCACATCTCTATCAATATTTCTGATCTATAAATATGTGTTCTTTGGATTCTCCTTTGAACTGGTTGTACCACCTCACCAGTTTTCTCATTATTTAGTTAAACAAAATATTTAATGTTTTATCTTTATATCTGTGTGAGAATCATGATCTTACCTTTTTTTGGAAAATTCTGATCTACTGACTTGCGTACCTTGGAGAGCTCACTCTACGACAAAGGCTGCATTTCAATTCAATGAGAAAATAACTGTCTAGTTTGTAAATGTTGCTGGAATAATTGGCTCTCCATTTGGAACAGAGCAAAGCCAGACCCCCACGTCATACCATATACAAAAATGAGCACCAGGGGGATTAAAAATTGAAGTGTACGTATGTGACAAATACATGTAAAAGTGTAAAGATTTAAGTAATAACAAATGTGCATAATAAAACTCCTAAAAGAACATTTAGGAAAAAATGTAATAAGCTTGGTGCGCTGGAGGCCTTCCTGAGCAGGACAGAAAAGTGTGCTGCTTGAATATTAAAAATGCTAATTTTTATCTTTCGTATGGGTTACATCAGACTCCTACCTATTAAGTTGGTGTTATAAGGATAAACATTTCCTCAGGCTGTTATGTCTTTTGACTGTATAGTGCTTATTTTTATTCAAAATTTTAATCTTCTTAGTCAAATTTCTCTTGCTGTCCAGCTTCTGGGTTTCTTGTCTTGCTTTTGGAAAGTTGTTTTTATATTACTATTTTATATTATTTTTTTATGAAGTTTTATATTATTGTTATACCAAAGTTATGTTCCTATCCATATGTAGAGAGAGTTCTCCATAGATTTTTTTTTTTAACATCTTTATTGGAGTATAATTGCTTTACAACGGTGTGTTAGTTTCCGCTGTATAACAAAGTGAATCAGCTATACGTATACATACATCCTCATATCCCCTCCCTCTTGCGTCTCCCTCCCACCCTCCCTATCCCACCCCTCTAGGTGGTCACAAAGCACTGAGCTGATCTCCCTGTGCTATGCGGCTGCTTCCCACTAGCTATCTATTTTACATTTGGTAGTGTGTATATGTCAATGCCACTCTCTCACTTTGTCCCAGCTTACCCTTCCCCCTCCCCGTGTCCTCAAATCCATTCTCTACGTGTGTGTCTTTATTCCTATCCTGCCCCTAGGCTCTTCAGAACCTTTTTTTTTTTTTTAGATTCCATATGTATGTGTTAGCGTACGGTATTTGTTTTTCTCTTTCTGACTTCACTCTGTATGACAGTCTCTAGGTCCATCCACCCCACTACAAATAACTCAATTTCGTTTCTTTTTATGGCTGAGTAATATTCCATTGTATATATGTGCCACATCTTCTTTATCTATTCATCTGTTGATGGACACTTCCATGTCCTGGCTATTATAAATAGAGCTGCAATGAACATTGTGGTACATCTCCATAGATTTTTGAATAGAAAACGCATCTGGACATTTATACACCAAAGCATGCATGGTGATTTTTTTTTTTTAATGTATTTATTTATTTATTTTTGGCCGTGTTGGGTCTTCGTTTCTGTGCGAGGGCTTTCTCTAGTTGTGGCAAGCGGGGGCCACTCTTCATCGCGGTGCGCGGGCCTCTCACTATCGCGGCCTCTCTTGTTGCGGAGCACAGGCTCCAGACGCGCAGGCTCAGTAGTTGTGGCTCACGGGCCTAGTTGCTCCGTGGCATGTGGGATCTTCCCAGACCAGGGCTCGAACCCGTGTCCCCTGAATTAGGAGGCAGATTCTCAACCACTGCGTCACCAGGGAAGCCCTATGGTGACTTTTTTGTGGAGTAGGATTATGGATAATTTTATTCTCTTGGTTTCTGTTTGCTTATCCTCATTAAACAAGCAATACATATTCACTGTAAAAACAAAAACAAAAAAACAAAAGCAGCTTAATTTTCTAAGAAAACTTAAGTGCCTTATCTCTAGAAGGATGTTTAAAAAAAAAAAAAACTGTCTACATTGGCTGTCCGTGTGGCTGGGGACTGGGTAGATGGGGGACAGGAGTGGGAGAGAAACTTTCACTGAGTCCTCTTTTGTACCTTTTGAATTCTGAACCATGTGAATAAATAGTCTATTCAAAAAATTAAAACTGTGATTCCTCCAGCGCCAAGGGAAACACCGTAGCCCACGCACTGTCTCAGGCACCAAGTTGCCCGCGATCGTATCCTCCTAGCAGTGGCATCTTCCCACCAGATCGTAAGCACAACCCACCCTGTCGATTTGCAGCCAGGTCTGGGCATCAAAGGCCTGGGCTTTGGAGTCAAACCAACCTCAGTTTGAATCCATGCCCCAGGCCCTTAGGGACAGGACACCAGGGGGAATTTGATTTTCCCTCTCTGGTCGTTCCTCATCTCCAGAGTGAAGGTATTAACCTCAGCAAGCCTCCGAGTCTGGAGTTGAGATACTGAACGTAACGTGCCTCATTGTAGTAGATACTCAATAAATGGCGGCTAGGATTGATTTCCGATCAGACATCTTCTAGAGCAGGGTTTCAGAGCAGGCGTTGTTGATGTTTCAGGTAAGGTAGTTCGTTTTTGGGGGGCGGGGTAGGGGCTCTGCCCTGCACATTATAGGATTCTTACCAGCACCCCTGGCCTCCGCTCACTAGATGCCAGTAGCACCCACACCCCCATCACCCAGGAGCTGCGGCAACCAAAACTGTCTCCAGACTTGGCCAAATATCCCTTGCAGGCTAATCAGCCCCAAGTGAGAACCACTGATCTAGACAGCCCAGAAAAGTCCTCAATTAAGCGGACAGGTACTAAGCGTTCATACACAGGCTGGTCCATTCTCAGCTTCGGGCAGCCCGGCCTTGCATTCCGGGGTGGGTGGACAAATGCCTCCATCTAGAGACAGGGATGACTGTTCACATGGGCCAGGCTGGGCCCTCCTCTACACCTGCCTCATGAGAGTATTTCTCCCGTTCTCCTGTGACGGGGCCAGGCGCCAGAACCAGGATGAGGGTTCCGCACTCTCACGTTGCCTGATCAGCACGTTACCTGCCTCTGCTTTCCAGGGCTTCTAGGGACAAATGGAGAGAAAGAGCAAAGTAATAAAAATCAAGGCTCCCGCTGCTTCTCTGCTTACATTTAGAGCTTAAAGTAATAATAATAATATTGATGATAATAATAATCCTGTGTTTTCACTGGAAAACTAGTGGCCAGACAGCATCCAGGATTACACACACCCTGACTTCCTTGGGCAACTGAGGAATGAGTGAATGTCCCTGGACAGATGGGCTTTGGATGTTCCAGCTGGAGGCCGCCTGACCTTCTCACGGTCACAGGGGCTTCCCATGCCCACTGGCTGCCTCTGCCATTTTCACCATCCTCAGGCCTGAGGAACAGCTGGGCATCCAGGAATTGGGGCTGCAGTTCACCTACAAGATCAGGAGGCCTTCCTGAAAACTGCAAAGGGCCAGTGAGATGGATCTGAGAGGCAAGAGACTCCAAGAAAATCTCTTCCTGGCTAGTATTTCCAGGGCCTCCATGCAAGCTGTCTTGAGGGTGGGTGTTGGTCAGCCTGAGGGGAAAGACTAGCCCTGTGAGGTGGGATCATCAGGCGAGCAGGAACTAACCCCCTTGCTCTCAATGGAAGGTCCTTCAGCCTTTGCACAGGGCTGTCCCCATCCTGAAAATGGGAACATGCAGGGCTTCGGAGAGCCTTGCCCTCCCCCTCAGGTGGGCAAGCAGGGGAGAGAGGACAGTGAGGCTAGCTCCTGTTGCCTCCTGTCTCCTCCATCCCCATGAGCTGTGGAGACGTAGCCCCAGCTCTCCCTTCAAGAAAGGACTTGCCCTTCACCTGTAAATAGTGCTGTACCCTGGCAGCTTCCAGCTGTTCGTGTTTTTAGAGCCCATCTCAGCTTTTGACCTGTGTCTACACTCTTCCCAGGCAGCCACTGGGACTGAACAACATGAGGGGTGTGAGGGGGCGGGTACCAGGGCCTGGCCATTTCTGTCCAACACAGATTCCTCTAAGGAGCCATCTTTGCTCTGGAGCTCCTGGTCGAGCTGACCGAGACTTTGTCAGATCTACTCATGATCTGATGGTGTCCTCTACCCAGTGCTGCTTCCTCGCTGCTTTATCTGTCACACACATCATCCCCCAGTAACCTCTTGCAGTCCTCTCTTTGTCTTGTGGTCAGCTTCCGGAAGTCTCCATCCACACAGCCCCTTAGCCAATGCTGTCTCGGGTATGTCTGAGGAAGAGGCTGCCCCCTGCAGGCCTCCGTCTCCCCATGTGGAAGTGGAGGAGTTGGCCTTGCAGAGCTCCGGGTCTTTTAGCTTGGCCATCGCTGAACTTAGCCTCATTAGGAGGCCATATTTAGAAAGCTTTACTCATCATGTGCTGACATCATATCATTGGCTTTAGCACTCCAGGACGACTTCAGCCCTCAGGCACAAACCATTCCTGCTGTTTTCTCTTTTGGACACACTTTTAAAGCCCCTCGGTTGACCCTACTCTTCCTCCACAAGCCTCCACGGTCTTGGTTCCCATCCAGGGGGCAAAACCTATATCACCATGGATTTGTGAGAAACGCACAGAGTTCCCCAGTGTTAATCTCTTCATCTGGACAAAGAGGCCAGAGATTGGCCTAGAGAGACAAGTCACACAGCTGGCTGTGGTCAGATATGGGCAAGAAAAGTGTGTTCTGAGGATCTTTTACCTGAAACATTGTCTGTCCTAAAGATGACACATTGTGCAAACATATCTGATTTCATTCTCTCTAAATCTCCACTAAAACTGCAGAAAAGGGAATTTTTAATCTCATATGCAGAAGAACAGGAAGAAAAGAGCAGTGGACAGCAACAGATTTCAGTAACAGGAAAGCAGACAGGATAGTCGTACTTATTATCTCAGCTGCCCTGAGAAATTCAAGTGCTAGTCAGGCAGTGGGGAAAGCCAAGAGCCAACTGGCGGTACAGAGTCCTCAGAAGGCTCAGGAACTGATGGCACCAGGTACTTGCAGAGGTGGAGGGTGAAACAGGAGGCTAAAATAAGGAGCATTCAACGATAGCAATTTAGAAGCAGCCTTAGAAAGCCCTCTCACCCCACCCCCCCCTTCAGGGTTTCCCCTCCCTCACCCTGGCAGAAGCCTGGAAATTTATTCACTGGAGTGAGTAAAACAGAGAATCTCTAATCTAGAGGATCCCTGGACCCTTAGGGGCAGAAGTACTGTTAGAAAAGCAGGGCATTAAATTGTCACATGCACAATGAACAGTGAGATGTTCCAGTTCTTTTCCTTTCTTAGCTCCTAACTACTGGCAGCCCAACCTCAATCCTTCAGACACAAGTTGGAAAGAGTACTCTTTGTGAACCTCTGACCAACCTCAAGGACTCCTCCCAAAAAAAGGCCCTACTAGATCACCCTACACTGACGATCACCCTACACTGAAGTTCACAGTCAGCAAGTTCAACCCTGTGCTCAGAGACCCCATCAGCTCCTTTGTCCCCCACTCTTAAACATAAGCAGACAACCAAAGATTACCAGAAATATGAGGGGAAAGTCTAACATAAAAAGCAGAAACCAAAAAAAGCAGGAAAAACAAAGTTGAAATAATGGAGACAAAGCAGGAAGAAAGGTGGGGGAAAAAACTTATTAATATCCTCAGAGATGCTATATCCATGACATAAAACAGGATGCAATTTTTTTAGGAAAAAAAAAAAACTTTTGGAGTTTGAAAATAAAGGCAGACATGAAAAACTCAGTGGGAGGGCTGTAGAACAATTTTTGAAGAAATCTCTAGGAAGTAAGCAAAGAACAAAGGGATGAATAAAAGAAGGCAAAACATGAGAATATTAAAAGACCGTCCTAGGGGATACAAGATGTAAATAACAGGAGTTCCAGAAAGGGAAACCAGAGAAGAGGAAATCATTAATGAAATAAGTTTTTAAAATTGTTTTCCCAGATATGGCAATTTAGAAGCAGCCTTAGAAACCCCTCTCACCCCACCCCCCTTCAGGGTTTCCCCTGACTTTAAAGACAAAAAGGGATTACCAAGTTCCCTGCATATCAATCCTTACACATTATCATGAAATTAAAGAACAACAGAGATGAAAAAGATTGTATACTTTACTTCCAGAAAAAAAAAAACTTGGCATCAAAGGATCAGATATTAGAATGTCTTTAGACTTTCCAACATCAACATTAGGAGACAGAATTCTAAAGCAATACCTTTAAGAATTTGAAGGAAAATCATTTCCAAACCAAAATTCTATTCCTTTTCAAACTATTAATCAAATATAATGGTAAAATAAAGACAGTTTTTTACAGAAAAGTTCTTCCAAGAATTTACCCCCCAAGCAAACTTTTTGCAGAAAGCTCCTGGAAGATATGCTCCAACAAAACAATGGAGTACATGGGGAAGTGGGATAGAGGAAGCAAGAGATGAAAAACATAAAATGATGAAAGAGCCAGGATGACTGCTGTGTACCAAGCAGTTAGTCTGGACTGGAAAAGAGTAAATCAGGGACAAAGTTTTGATAACTGCCATTACCAAGAGACCTACTGCCAACTTTAGTAAGATCCAGGACACACTTTGTCTGAGTTTTTATACTATATCGTCACATATGATAGTTTTGCTTGGTATAGAATTCTAAGTTGTAGTCATTTTCCTTCAGAACTTTATGATGACATATACAGAGCAAGTGTAGCTTAAATTTAAATGTTATAGACACTACTGTGCTAATACTTGCCGAATCTTTTCTTTCTTTCCAAACAAAAGCTGATGGCTGGCTAACCCAGTGCTTTGTGTTCTCAAAATACTTGTGCGATCAGCTTCATTATAAAAGTTATTTTTAAAAGGTATTCTCATTAACCGATATGTGAATTTTGTGGTCTATGGCTTTAACCAAATTTTAACTAAGATAAAATCAAAGAAACTTGGGGCTTATGATGATACATTTCTACCAAAAGCAAGCACATGAGTTTGCAATCCAACAATTGCCCAAAAAGAAAAAAAAAAAAAAGAGATTCGTGTCTAAGAAGACACCTGAACTCCTAAAGAAGTCAGATACCCAAAAAAAAGTTTGGATTTTTGACTCTGTCTTCAGACAAGATGAGCCTACCCCTTCTCTCCATATTTATGATCACTGAATTGAAGACCTAAAGAAATTACAGTCTTATCCCACTGGGATTATCTCTGCAGCCTCCTTAGCTGCTTAAGATTATTTAAGCTTTCTGTGCCCCAGTTTCCTCCTACGTCAATTGTGGATAATAATAGTATCCACCTCATAGAGTGGTGACCATTAAATGAGATGACGTATGTAAGGCACTTAGAAGACTGCTTGGCACACAGTAAGTGCTATAGAAGTGTTTGCTCTGCAAGAGGTTCTGGAGTGGATGAAGCAAGAGAGGAAAACCCACTTTCTGTAGAGGATGATTCCCCAAATGTCTATATTTCTTTTCCAAGAGGAAGTCGTACTTTATTCATTTAAATCAGCAAACACTTATTGAGAGCCTGCTGTGTGATAGGTACCCTGATGCTGGGCCCTGAGGACACAGCAATGACAACGTTGTAGATTCTGCTCTCAGAGCTGGGGGAGGCATATTTAGTTGTCCAATTATTCGGTTACTGTCTTCTTGCAAGTTTTCACAAGTGCTATGAAAGGAAAGTCCAGGGCATTGTAAGAGTACAAGAGAAACCTGGAGTTTATGTTGAGGGGGCAGAGGAGGTATGACCAAGGAAGCCATCTCTGAGGCCTGAAGGATGAGTAGGAATTGACCAAGCCCCAGGAGGGGGGCCTTCCATGCAGACCAAAGAGTGAGGCCCAGGCCGTGAGTCAGGAGAACACAAGGTGCCCTGAGCATGCCAGGAGAAGGCAACTGTTACTGGAGGGCAGGGGGCAGGGAGGAGGCTGCGCAGGACTTTCGGGTCTTGTAGTCCAGGGCAAGTAATTCAGACAACGGCCTTCCTCTGCCCAGAACCTATTCATGGCTTCTCATCGGCTGAGGACAACAGTAGCCTACTGGTGGGGCGTTGTCGTCAACCAGGGAAGGTGGACATGAGTGTTGAGAGGCTCCGATTTGATTCAGAACAGACAGAGATCAGTGGCTCCCTTCTGAGATTTGACACATCCATGATGGGTGGGATCAGAGCTTGACAAATGCCTCAAAGTCACCCGCAGGCCTCAGGGCCTGGACCCCCGAAGAGGGGTGTCTCCACGTGACACTGTTCTAATTGCTCTGGTCCAGCTGGAGACAATGGGAGGGTGACAGGCACAGGGCAAGCCCTGGAACTACTACTCTGCTCCACTGGTCTGGTTCAGTGCTGTCTGCTCGGCTCCTAAGGATGCCCGGCAAGGAGTGAGCACTGTATGGGGTGTTTGCTGAGCCAGGGAGGGTAGGCACCAGGCTTATCGGTGAGGGAAGGGATGTCCAGGCAAAGGGAACAACATGTGTAAACGAAGGCGATGTAGCCCCATCCCCTGCCTGGCATCACTGATCCAGCACAAACTTCTGCTCATCCTTCCCTGTCAGGACTTTAAGAGGCTGTGGCTTGTACGTTGACATTGTCATTACAGCAATTAAGCGTGCCTAGGGGAATATAGACCCCACAGTGAGAGGTACAGAGGAGAAGCTTATCCCATTGTCTTTTAATTATTATTAAATACTCAGTGATTGTGCTGGACCCTGGGGTTCCAGCTGCCAAGCAATTAGACCCAGCCAGGCCTCAAGGAGAACCGCTGAAGGAAGTGACACTTCCAGGCTGCAAGCTCCCCGGTGAGGCAGGATGGACAGAGGGCCTGCCGAGCTGCCCCTCTCCCTCTGGGCCTCGGTCTCCGCACGTTGAGCTGCTCTCACCTCCTCTGTGGAGCCCAGACTAGGGCTCCTGGGGATGAGTCTGGGCATCTCCCTGAGCGGTGAGGCCAGTGAGAGTCGTGCACGGCAAAAGGGGGGTAACTTCACTCTGGGGTGACCACCTGTCACCACCTGCCTGGGACTGGAGGTGTCCGAGAAGGAGGGGACATTTAACGTTAAAGCCAGGAATGTCCCCGGCAAATCGGAATGACTTTGGCACCCTGCTTCTCCCTCACACATCCAGGGGGCCAGACTCAGCTGATCCTACCAAAGGCTCATAAAGCATGTTGTCCTTTTGCAGAGGTTGGAGGGGCCCTGCCCTCCCCCTGCCTCAGTTCCTGCAGACACCTTCCATCACCCAAGGTGGGCTGCCAGCTAGCCGTTCCCAGATCTGCCAGTTTGTCGGGGCTCCAGCAGGAGGCAGATGGAGTGCCCAGAGGTTTCCTTGGAGGGAGTGTAATGAAGGTACTATCAGTAGAGATGAGGGCAGGGCCAGGGAACCAGGAAGGGATGGTGAGGCACCAGTGGCCTGAGAACTGTGGGAAACCTTTGCCACTCTGTGTCCTGGAAGGGTCTGGGGGAAAGGAGGTGGGTGTGTTGCCAGGTGCAGAGAGAGATGGGCCACTACTGGTGCCACGGCAAGGCAGAGAGGAGTCAAGGTCAGTGTATGTCCTAATCTCTCTCTTCCCACCCTCCCATCTCCTACCAGTGTCTCCCATTGACCAAGTCCTGCGAGAAGCCAGAGGGAACCTGGATGATGCAGTTCACAGGGTCAGCCTCCCGGGGCACAGAGCAGGGAAGGGCTGGGCAGAGAACAGGTCTGGAGAATGGCCAGCACATCATCCGTAAGGAAGTTATCCCAGATCCGAGGCTTGAAGCTTGAGTTCAAGAGCCCCGGGGCCAAACCAGGCACTTCTTCCAACAATGCCAAGTATCCAAGAGGCACAGCCTCAAAGTCACACAGACCTCAGTTCAACACCTCACCTTACCTACGGTCTCTGCGTCTTCAATGACCACACGAGGATAATAACGTCACTATCCAGGGAGGCACCAAGGGCTAGGTGAGAAGACGGGTAAAGCATGCAGTGGGGGCCTGCCGCCTGTTTGAAGAAAGAGGGGAGAATGAGTGAACACAAAGGGTATTTCTTCGCTCTTATCAGATTGAGTTTAATCCCCTCACAGCACTCTCCTATGTAAAGTGTCCAGCATAGCACCTGGTTTAAAATATGCCTTTCTTTGGCTTCTGGATCCTGCAGATCTTAGACTCGGGTAAAGTAACCTCTTTGGTCCATGGGGATCAAAACGGCACCTGCCAGATATGCTCATTGAGAGGATTAAATAGGTACTTAGGATATGCCTGGCACGCAGTGAGATTCCGGTTGGCTACGGTTAACGCTTTTGTCATTATTGCTAGTATTAGGTTTAAATAAGATAAGCACTTATAAATCACATAGTAAGTTCCCCCAAAAGCCCACTGGCCCCACTTTACAGAGGAGCCACTTGTCATGGTGTTCTTGTGTGTCAAACAGTCCCCAGTTTCTCAACCAAACATTAATCTAGGTGCTGCGGGGAAGGTATTTTTGTAGATGTGAATAAGCCCGTAATCGGTTGACTTCCAAGCAAGAACGGTCACCCTAGATAATCTGGGTGGGCCTCGTTCAGTCCGTTGAAAGGCCTTTAAAGCAGAGCTGAGGGCTCCCTGATAAAGAAAAGAATTCCACCTGTGGAGAGCAGCTTCAGCCCCTGCTGGCGAAGTGCAGTCTGCCCTTCCTGATGCTCTGCCCTGTGGACTCCAGACTTACTGAGCCAGACCCCACAATCACGTAAACCAGCTCCTTGCAATAAACCTCCTAATGCACATCTCCTCCTGGTTCTGCTTCTCTGGTGGATCCCTGCCCGACCACAGCACTGAGCCTTTGACAGGTTAAGGGACTTGCCCGGGGCTTGCTCAGCACGAAGTGGAGACCCAGGCTGAGGACCCAGGCCCCTCTGACCCCAAGCTCTGAGCTTTGCCTTTAACTGTGGAAGGCCATGTGGCCCAGGGTGGGCCCTGGCCTCCAGGACTCAGGGATGAGTGGGTCTTGGTTATACCCCCGTCAGCCCCTGTGCCTCGTACCTCACTCCCCCTCGTGCCCAGCACCGCCACCTGCACTCCACGCAAGCAGCTGGCGTTTGTCTCAAAAATGAAAGGAAGAGCTGCTTGCTGGCAGGACAGGGTGGAAGTGCGCAGCCCTGAACTGGGGGGGCAGCCAAGGCCCCTGCGCCCACTCAAAGAAGTCCCTCCCCCTCAACTGCTCATACTTCTTTCAAGACGCCACCCACCCACCCCCCTTTAAAAAACCATCTATTCCTGGTGCGGCACTGGGGCATTGCCATGGCAACAGGGCAACGCGGGAGGCTCAGTAAGCCGGCGTGCTTCTCTGATGGTTCTGTGGGGACCTCACGGTTCGCAGAGCAGCTGTACAAGCCAGCACCACCTGCTTTCAGCGGTGAATACACACCCTCCCTTCCTACGCCCCTTCAATGAGCTTGCCTCACATCGGGCCCAGGGGCCAAGCACCCTGGCAGAGGGGCCAGAGAAGGGTTGGCTGAGAAATGCAGAAAACCAGGGTCCTGTTCTAGTGCTGAAGCTAGGAGCGGGGCGGCTGTATGGGCCGAGAGTGTGGGAGGTGTGTTCCTCCAGGGAAAAATCAACCCTGTTACCCCGTGAAGGGGAACACTGGGTGGGCGGTGCTCCCTAGGAGGACAGTAGAGGAAAGATCCCACGTAAGCAGTGTCCTGTCCCTTTATCCAGAGCTGGGCGGGAGCTGGCCATCCTGAACCCTGGCAAGTGAGGGGGCAGCTGTACCACTGGGGTTGACGTAAGGCTGAGGCTCACCAGGTAGTGCTTCTGTGTCCAAGCAAAGGAAGGAGAGACTATGTCTTCCATGTCTTCCTGTGCCCACTTCATCTCAGTTCAACAGACATGTCACATGGGCTGGGGAAGCATTATTCCCATTTTGCAGGTGAGCATTGATATGACTGCTGGGAAACCCCTGGTCCTCTCCACCATCCTCCCCCACCCGCTCCCCCATCCATTCCCCCACTGCCAATCTCAGCCTGTTCGCCTTTCTCTTAGCAGATAATTGGTTCTGGTTTTGAAGGAGACATGGCCACATAATCCTGGACAGATGATCATTCACAATCCTCATGTCCTAATTGCTCATGTACTAAGCAATTGCTTTCCTTTCCTGTACAACGGAAGTTAACTTCCCCGAGATCTTTGCCTGGGCAGAGATATGCACCCAGCTCTCAGGATGCGATGATCCCCGTGATGATGTTTTGTCCACTTAGGCTGAGTCGTCTGGGTGTAGCGGTCACGTAGTGTATGTAGCTGGCAGAGTCTGCCAGGAGACAGAGAGCATACTCACACTGGGTGATTTGAGAACCGTTTAATGAAGGGGCTATTTTCAAAAACTTAGAGCATAAAGAAACCGTAAAGGGTAGTGCAGTACCGGAAGCTAATAATGTCAGGGCACCATTACCCCCTGCGCCAGGGTAAGAGGGGCACTTCTGAGCCTGGAAGCAGAGGCTGTGCGGAGAAGGCTACCTGGGAGAGGCTGGGACCCTTGCTTAGGAAACACTCAGACCCCAGGGTCTCCACGACTCAAACAGAGGGAAGAAATGCTCCCCCTCCCTTTCCTCAAACCTCCTGACTTTGTGCCAGAGCTCCCCATTGGCCGAATCTAAGTGGAAGCCACACAGGTTTGTTTCCATGGACACAGAGCAGAGTGGATAAAGGTGGAGAGAGATTTGGAGGGGAAAATAGAAGATTCCCAGCACAGCATTTGTCTTGGGACACTAGAGTCAACTCCAAGCTCTCACTGGCTCACTGAAATTGATTAGCTTGTACCATCAGCCAGTAGAAAGTGCAAGGGTAGATCTGGTCTCAGGTACAACTTGATTCAAGACTTAAATGCTCTTAGGCTCTGTGAGATGTGTCAGCCCACCTGCTTCAAGAGGCCCCAGATACACCTCTTCCCTACCAAGTCCTGCTGGGGGAAAAAAAGGGAGGGCTCCCACTGGCTGATTTGGGTCACATGGTCATCCCTGGAGCAATCACCGTGGTGGCCCAGGGGACATGATGCTGTAATTAGCCCAGCCTGGCTGACAGACCACACCTGTGGCTGGGAGCAAGGTCTGTTGCCAGCGCAGGGGCCCTGCCATTGCTGAGTGTGACTGCCCAGTGGTGCAGCCCAGAACTTGAAACAACAAACACAGGATGACTTGGGGGACCCACTGTGAGACAGGCTTGATATCGTTGATCACCTGACCTCTATAAGCTCCTGCTCTGACGGGCGGACCACGGAGATGTCTTGGATCTCCTGGAATTAGTGTCAGCTCAGAGCCAGTGTCCAGGAATCCCCCCAAAAGTCTGATTATTTCCCTTTCCCCACGGCACAGTCACCCTGGTAAACAGCCTTCAGAGAAGGCTGGGAGAAAGGTTAATAATATACACTTTAGGTGCTGTGCCCGGGTCCTTCCTCAAGGGCACCCGGCCTCCCCTTCATTCAGAGGGTTCTGAGTCAGTCATCTGGCTCAAGTCTGAACAATTACCAGAAGAAAGAGCAACAGGGGGCAGGCACCAGACGCATAAACACCCTGGAAGCCGCTTTTCCTAGTAGACACACAGCCCACGGTAGACAAATAGTCAAAGGGAATGTGTGTGGAATGCATACAGCGGAACCGAAAACAATAACCACGAAATCAGGGTCTCAGAACAGTGCTGGCACACAGCTAGCTTTTACTATGAGCATTGAATATATTATCTCAGTAGGTACCTTGACTCAGGGGGTGATGTTAATAATCATAATTCCTCAAAAGAGCCCTGTTTTACACACAGGAAACCTGTGGTGTAGTAAGCTACCTAAGCATTGCTACCTAAGACTGTGGGCGCTGAGCTGGGAGGCTGACCCCAGAGCTCCCACCGTCCCTGCCACTGTGCCCAGCCCTGCAGGTGGGCCAGGTGACAGAGCCCTGCATCCTCAGGCTGTTTGGGTTTTGT
Source organism: Balaenoptera musculus (assembly GCF_009873245.2). NCBI lineage: Eukaryota > Metazoa > Chordata > Mammalia > Artiodactyla > Balaenopteridae > Balaenoptera > Balaenoptera musculus. The sequence goes on along the minus strand of NC_045801.1, from coordinate 3,855,848 downwards.
TTTTCAATGCAATTCTTGGTCTGGCTGAGGCTGAGTTGATCGGAGCTGCTAAGACAGCGGACTTGAGCTTCTCAGGCAATTTAATAGCTGAATCCACGGACTTTCTAACTCCTCGGCAGGGACTTGGAAAGGCCGCCCAGGCTGTGTCACTGACCCTGTGCCTGGAGCTCCCTCCACCTATCTGTGTTCTCTCTTTGGATGACTGATTTGGGCTCTCGGGAGGGCTTGGCAGGGCTGGAATCACAGCTAGGCTGAGGTTTATTCCCTGCTGCCATCAGCTCTGGACACATTATGAAAACCAAGATCTGGATTTTTATCCACAGTCAGTGCCTCTTGATCCAACGTCTGCCACTGCTGATTGAAGGATGCTGAGGGTCCAGGAAAGGAAGTGGCTTTCTCAGTGTCCTCATGTGTAGAGGGTGTCACTACCCCCTGACATGGGCTCTTCTGCACATGAGGGAAATGCTGGACATGACAAAGATTCTTTTGAAGTCCCAAAAATGGGAATGGGACTGGAGTGGCTTATGCTTAACCCAGATAAGTAAGACCCTGACGTGGAATTGATTTCAGTGCATGCAACTGTCTCCAGGAAGATGCTGTGGGCTGATCGTTAACTCATAGATATTCTTTACTGTTACCGAACCAAACTTGGGTCCACTTGCCTGCAGGCAGTAAAGTCAATCTACTGACACTGGGTTGTGGTGAAGGAAAGTGCAGCATTTATTGCAGGGTGCCAAGCAAGGAGAATGCGCAGCTCGTGCTCAACTCCCTGACGGCTTTCAGGGAAGGAGGTCTTAAGGCAATGCGAGGGAGGGGCTGCAGGGTACGTGATCAGCTCATGCACAATTCTCAGATTGGTTGGCATCAAGGTGAAGTTTCAAGTATCATCAGATCTCTGGTTTCAATGGTCTGGGGTCTATGTGCTTGTGGTCAGCAGTTGTCATCTGGTGGGGGTCTGGTTCCTATGAAAAACAACTTAGGACCGTGTGTCAGGCCTTTATCTATATCTTTCAGAGAACTGGGAGTTCAGCCACTCCGCCACGTGACGTATTTATAGTCTAAATTGTTACCAGTTTCCTGGCCCAACAGCTATTCTTGGTTTCTACATCTTCACACTTCTAATCATTAACTCTTGAGCCAGCCTTTGAGACTCAGGGGAGGCCTGAGAGACTAAAGCAAAAGCCTTTTATTTCCAAGGACAGGGACATGGAGGCTTGTATAAGGTTTCAACGGTGAACCATAAACTCGGCAGAGGAACTTGGTTTTGGGAGACTTGGTTTTGTTATGAACCAAACATGTGCCAGGCACCACAGGCCTGAGAAACCAGTGTCCCAAGGGGTGCGGTTCCGTCAGGATATAGGCTGTGGATAGTCCGAACCCCAGCATCTTAGTGGTGTAAAGGTATTTTTCCCCCTCACTTTCTGTGTCCGCTGTGGGCCAGCTGGGGACTCTATGCCCCACCTCTTCACTTCAGGACCTGGACTCAGCAGCCTCTATCTTGAAACCTGACTGTCAGCATGGTGTTCTGGAGGGTCTCACGTTGACAATTGATGCTCCAGCCAAGAAGGGACCAATGTCACTTCACTCAGGATTCATTGGCCAGACCTAGCCCCATGATTCCACCCACCCAGGGGACCAGGAAGTGCCAACTACCTGTGGCTGGAGCATGGAGAACGGGAAGAATGGGTGCACCAGCGCATGCGGGGTGGGGTTCTGACGGTTGTAAACAGGTGTGCTGGGGAGCGAGGACCCCTTTACCCATCATGCTCGGGCGTCGCTGGGCTATCAGAGCTCTGGGTTTCTTCATATAGCAAAGGCTATGAGGCGCTGTGGTGTGGTGGCTTGTCAATCTCCAGGAAGGGGACACGGGATACGGCAACGCACATAACCTGTGTTGGCGGGTGGGGCTGGGGACAAGCATTCCACAGAATGTATTTTGGGAAAGGCTATGAGTTATTACGTGAGAAGGACTCAGCAGATGAATAGGCAGAGCACAGAGGATTTTTTAGGGCAGTGAAACTGCTCTGTATGACATGGTGGACACATGTCATTACACAATTGCCCAAACCCACAGAATGTACAACACCAACAGTGAACCCTAATGTAAACTATGGGCTCCATTACTGTATCGTGTGGTTAGATTTTCACCAAGTTTGTTAGTTATGTTTGTGAAGGCCTGGCACTGAATACAGGTATACACAACATTCACTTTGGGGGTCCCTGAAGAGGACCCCAGGGGGAAGTGCAGTTACACTCCAGTGCAGCTGAAACCAAAGTGACAAAGAGGCCTGTGACTCCTGATTGGGGGCGACAGGCCACAGCATGAAGAGCACGCTGGGCAGTGGTGCCCAGGCACAGCCAGGAGGCCAGCAGGGCTGCAAGGGGGTCAGGGGAGCAGGTCTGGGAGGGCCTTGTCAGCTGGGGTGGATGGGAACCACCGGGAGGGTGGAGCAGGGAAAGTGACCCGACCTTATTTACACTCTAGAAGGATTGTTTTAAGTCCCTGTGTGTTGTCAGGATTCAGAGAACTCTACACCCAGAAAGGGTGACTTGTTCTGTATGTGAGTTATGCCTCACTAACCCTGAGTTTAAAATGCAAAAGCATGCATTGGCTTCTGTATTGAAAGCAGACGGGAGGAAAGGGGGAGGGGAGGTGGGGGGGGGGGGAGGGCTGACGCAATAATCCAGGCGATACCTGGTACTGAGGACCCAGGGCGGGTTGGTGGAGGTGAGGAGAAGGGGTCAGATTCCGGATAAATGTTGAAGGTAGAACCAACGGGACTTTCTGAGGGCTTGGATTTGGGGTAGAAAAGAGAAGTCGAGGATAATTCCAGAGTTCTTTGGCCTGAACAGCTAGAAGGATGGCACTGACTTACTGAGATGAGAAGCCCTTCAAGAGAAGCAGGAGTCTGGGGAGGTGGGGGGAGGGAGGTGATGAGGCGTTCACGTTGGACCCGTGAAGTTGGAGATGCCCGTTGGAAACCCAAGTGAGCACGTGTAACGGGCAGGTGGATGTACAGACCGGAGATTTTTAATGAATGGTTGCTGGATGGAAGGGAGGGAGGTGGGGAAGAAGGGGAGGAAGAGGGAGAGAGGGAAGGAGAGAAAGAGGGAGGGGGGAGAGCAGGAGGAATCCACACCTGACTGTTGTCCCGTCCGAGACCTGCCGTGCTCTCAGCAGCCTGGCCGGCTGACACTAGATGGAGGTCTGTCACCGCACACTGAGACTCATGGATCAGAGTGAGGCCTTCGTCTCTAAAATGTCAACACAGATTGTAAATCCTCTTCCAGATGCTGCCTGTGATCTCCTTGGGAACCTCCCAGAGGCAGGACGAGGAGACCCAGCCTGAAGAGGTTCTCTGTGGGATGACAGTGCCAGGGACAATGGCCTGGGCTCCCTGACCTCACCTGGGGGAGGGACGCGGCATCTGGCCCTTAACTGTACTTGCTGGGTTCCAGCAGTGTCTTCGCTGATGCTTGATGTTCAGGCGGGGCTGGGGTGGTACGGAGCGAGGAGAGGAACCACGGTCAGGGGAGGCTGGCCTGGGCTGGCTGGGCTGATGATCTCTCTGAACCCTCCCAAAGGTGGACGCCCATGAAGGATGGACAAAATAAAGCCTCCTCTGACCCGTGAACTGATTTTTAGCCCTTGCTGCTATTGTGAGAAACCCTGGCTCAGATGAGAACACTGAGTGGTGAAAACAGTACCAAGCTTGGGGGTGGTGGGAAGATGAAACGAGTCCATATCTGGAGAAGAGCTTAGGACAGGGGTCTGCACACCGTGGCCTCCAGGCCACACCTGGCCCCCGGTCTCCGCGTGGCCCACCAGCTAAGAGTGAGTTTTACATTATTAAATGGTGCAGGGGGTGGATACCAAAGACGAAGAATATTTTGTGACCCATGAAAATGCTGTGAAATTCAAATTTCAGTCTCCATAAAAACAGGTGTATTCGACACAGCTGTGCCCGTTCATTTACGTGTTATCTCCGGCTGCTCTCCTGCTACAGTGGCAGAGTTGGGGTCTGGCATTAAGTCTAAGATAGGTACCGTCTGGCTCTTTATTGTCAAAGTTGTCTAACCCCTGGCTTAGAAGACCCGGCTCCCGAAACAAGGTGTTCTATCGAGGAACAAACTGTGGTGATGTGACGTTGATCATTGAGAGTCAAGGTTCTTACCAGGGTCAGGCCCGTTCCCTATATGAGCCTCTGTTCTCAGGGAGCAGAGCAGAGCAGGCAGCAGGTACCCCATGAATGAGTACACTTCCGACAGGACCGGTAGAAAGGAGCCTGGCTTCCGTGGGGTTCCACCTGTGGCCATGATGCGCTTTGGTCCAGAATCTCCCCTTAATCTCAGAGTTGGGACAGCACGGAGAAGACCACGGTCCTCAAGGTGTGGTCCCCACCCTAGCAGCCTCAGGACCCCTGAGGCCTTGTTAGAAACGCACAGCTGTGGCCCCATCCTGGACCCACAGTGAGGATGGGGCCTGGCAATCTGTGTTTTCAGGAGCCTTCTGGATGCGGGCAAGATCGGAGAATACCACCCCTTCAAGAAGCTCTGACACTGGCACCCCCAGAGTTCCGTGATGCCCAGGCCTCTGGAACGTGAGTGAAGTCAGAAGCCCCTAACCTTTCAGCAGCTACTGTGGGTTTCCGGGAGCACAGTTGACCTTTGACACAGAGATTATAGAGCAGCTTTATCTGCCTGTTTCTCCTTTTTTCCACACACACGCAGAGACAGGTAGAAAAGGGCAAAAGGGGTTGTCTCATGTTTTGAACTCAAATTCCTCAGCCAGAAAAACAAAAATTGGCAAATCGGGGGCTCTCGGTTGATTTGAAGTCCTTGCCGAGGTTTTTAGGGGCAAGGCTTCTTAGCGGGCCTGCCTGCAGTGAGGAAGACCAGTGACAACTGGTGCCCAATTTTGACTCTGTCCACCTTGCTTGAGAAAGTTTTCCGAACGTGGCTTAAGGCAGGAGAGCCTGGACAAAAACAGCTCTTAATTCCCCTTTCTTAGTGAAGGAAGACCAAGACACATTTGCAAACGTGCCATAGAGATTTTAATGAAAAAATTAGAAAAGTGCATTATTTTACAACACTACAGTAAATGATTTTCTTTTTTCTGTAAAGACATTGTAAAATATATACAGGGTTGCTTAGTGCATTCGTTACAAAAGAAAGATGCAATCCCTTGCATAAATTACATATTTTACATGGGCTGGATGTCTACTTGGACTTGTAAACATTGGTGATACAGTTTTGTTTTGTTTTTGTTTTTCATTCTTCAGATAAGCTGCGATAGTAAATACCTCTGATATTCATTTGATGGTTGTCTCATTCTGTTAAACTTCAGAACGGCATTCTAAGGCCATTTGTGAAGGCGCCCTCTCCACAGGTGGAGAAGGCCAGAGAAGATAAACGAAAGGAAAACGAACAGGAACAGTAGGCTTCTTTGAAACGGGTTCACTGTGGTCCAGTTGGGATCACTGAATCTGCCAAATCTGGTGCGGCTTCCCACCCAAGGTCTGATGCCTTGACCACAGTTGGGCCTGTCATCCAAATCCCAAACGCCCACCAACGTGGGAAGGGAGGGCCCTGCTAGGGGTTCGGGACAAACCGTTCCATCCTCCTGGCATGTGGCCAGGCTGACCCAGCTTCTGCTAGAAACTTCCTGATCTCCATCACTCCTCGGGAATGTTCTGGAAGCCTTCCAGCAGCAGCATTGCCATCAGAACAAACCCAGGTCCTTTTAGCATGCAGTCATGAAAATGTCCAGCCGTGCCAAGAAGAAAGAAAAAAATCCAGAGACCCAAAGATACCCGGTCAGTGCATACACGCGCGCGCCCCAGATGAATAAGTGAGGATCACACCTCTGTGCCCCCAACTCCCAGAATGAACTCCCTGTGCATAGAGGCTAATCATTTTAATGGGTGTGAGTTTGAACCTAATTCAAGCTTAACCTCTTCTATGCCTAGGGTCACAAATGACACTTTTTTAAATGTATAATGTTTGAGGTACAAGGATACACAGTTGGCTGAAGTTAAAAAGGGTACATGGTAGAGGGAGTATCAGCAATTTCTTGGCCTGCTGGGAATAGACTAGAAATTCTTCCTTCTTGTTAAGCGGTTCAGTGACTTTTAAAATCTCCTCATCCTCTTTGACATCTTTCCTGTGTCTCCTCTGTTTGTTCAATTACAAGCCTTCTGATCAACATTACGGACAAACGAGAGAGCCTCAGACCTTCCAGGTGGGGTTAGTCTGTTTTCCTATTTAAATTTCACTCAATAAGGCCAACAGCGTCACCTAATCCAATGCATTTTCTGTTCCCTGGAGATTTCTGATAAAGCACAGTGTGGACTGAGATGGCCTCTGGAGGTCCCTTCCAACCCCCAACGGCCGTCAAAATGCTATTTGTGGGCTGAATAAACAAATATGTAATTAGCCTTTTTCAGGACCATGTTCTTCTCTGAGGAGCCGTCAAATTACAGAGAAATCTGGTTAATTGTGGGTTCTGCTTTGTTGGATTCCCACTAATCGTGTTTTGCCTCTCATTCGATTTTTATTTTTCTACCCAGCTTCTAAAATTCAGCTCAAGAAAATGCAGCAATAGCTGAGCCATGTTCTGCTTCCAAGAAGTGCTCATCTGACTCTGTTTCTAGAACGTGTGCCTCTTGGGAGCATGTGATCCAGTGGAATTTTAGCCTTATGAGGCCACGGAATTCGACCGTCCAGTTCACCACAGCGGCCTCTCACTGAGGTTGATGGCAGATGCCCAAAAGCTCTGTAAATCATCGCTGGGTAAGTGAATCAATCAGCAGGGGCTACTGCTCCGAGGGGGCCCTGCGGAGCCACTGCTGCAGCTCATGTCAGTAGCTGCTTTGATCTCTCAGGTTAAGGAAAGGTAGGACTTTCCCCAAGGTTTGTCAGGGAAAGGGGGGCTTTGGTTCACTGGGCAATGTCCCCCCCCCCCCGCCCATTGCCAAGCATTTGGTCCACTGGGGACTGAGCAGGGCCACAAAGGAGAACCCGTCAACAGAAGGGTCAGAGGAGCTGGGTAAAGACATGATTCTTTGGTGCGAGGAGGGTTATAGAACAACTCTACCTGGAAAATGTGACGTTCCCCAGGGGAAAGGAGCTGGCCCTGCTCAGGAACCCTATGCTTGGGAGGACTTGGCCATCCTGCCTCCAAAGCCCCCCTCCCACCCCCCCAAGGAAATGTCAACCAAGAGTGTGGAACATAATGACACTTATCTCCTGTCATCTTCACCAGCATCTGCCTCTCCCCTGGCCATTCCATTCTTTGTCTGAGAGGAAGTGACTTGCCCAAGGCCACTTGGCCTGATTACAAAGAGGAAGGAAAGAAAGCTGGGGCGGGTGCTTACGAAGGCCCTGAGGTCTCCACCTCCCAATGCTCAGGAGCTGGAAGGGGCAAAGCTGAGGTTTTATGTTTTTAGTGGTCGAGGCTTATAGTTAAACTTCACAAGACCTCCCTCTTCAAGATCAAGAGCTACTCTCTGGATGGTAGGAGTCCCCAGGCAACTCGACTGGAGCCTCCAAGAGGCTGGAGTTAGGATCCAAGAGTGAATGGGATGATGTGAAGGATAAAAACTCCCCAAGTAAAAAGTTACCTTGCCCTCAAGTGCGTCCTCTTCTCCTCTCTCCATCCCTGATTCCTGGTCACAGGCAGTCACAAAATCTGTTGCTCCCAGAGTCTCAGGAAACAGCGAATTCTTCACGCCAAGAAAGCCCAAGAATTATACATTTTCCTTTTAGTGGTTTCATGCTAAGCTTTGGTCAAGCTGTTGGAAGCCTTCACCAGAACAAGCCCCCAGGATGCTTAAATGAAAGACCAAGTAGATCTTATCCAGAAATATTCCCATATGCACATTAGAGCTAATGTCCAGAAGAAGGAAGAAAACCTCCACCTAAAGAAAGAATAGGACGCCACAGAATTCAAATTGGGTGAGACTCCAGGATCTAGTTTCAGACTTTTGTAATCAGAGGAGAACCCAGTAGGGATATCAGGATGGATAGCTCCTCCATCAGAGCCCAAGACTCAGGCTATGGGTGTTAGAGTGAAGGACCTTGAAATAAAATGTGTGGGCACTGGGGAGCCATGGAAGGTTCTTGAGCAGGAGAATAGCCTGGATGATTTAAGGTGTGACCAGCTTGTGAAGGGCCTTGACAGCTCACTGACTCATCTTTCAGGTGTGGCTCTGTGGGAGGGAGCCACTGAGCACTGGATGAAATCGCTGCTCCCTGCCCTTTCACACGCCTGGGCCTCTGCCCATGCGGCAGTGCCCACTTGCTCCTTCAAGGCTCTCCTCAAAGATTACCAAAAGCCAATTCCTCCCTGAAGCCCTGCCTGCGTTCCTCCACCAGACTGATCACCTCTTTCCATAGCTGGACTTCAAGTGCCCAGGAGTAAGCTTGCAGGAGCCTCAGACTGACCTTTACGAGAAATGCAAACGGCGTTAAGAACTCTAGCTTGACACTCTGCTCAGAATAGGCGCCCGACGTTGTCACATGCTGTCCTTGCAGCCTCCCTGTGCAATGGGGTTTATCTGAAATCTCCAGCTTTAAAGGCTGTAACACAGGCTCAGGGAGGCAAAACCACCACCTGCCTGGGAACGGCGGAAGCCTGTCCCAGATGTGTGTGCAGCTTTATTCCCTCACGCTGCTCTGCGGAGAAAGAGGAGTCCGCCCTGTCCTGTCTCAGGGCCCCAGAGCGGGCACTGGGCAGGCGCAGAGCCGAGGCCGGGGATCCCGTCACTCGCTGTGTGCGCCCCACGCTGCTCAGCCTCTACCAGAAGTACTCCCGTGAGAAAACGGTGCTGCCCTGGCTCCTGGTGACATGCGCATCTCAGGGCTCACTCACTCCAGGGCAAAATGTCACAAGTGTGCCCCTGGCATCTGAAGATGTACCGATCACCTGCTTTATGGGAAATGCCCAGCTGTGGACAGCTTGTGGCCCTATTGCACATGGCCCACCCAACTCTGCCGGGCAAATGCCTCTGAATCGCCAACGGTGGGGTGATGGTTTTTGTCCCGTGGATGTGCATCGGTTTCCAGGGATGGAACAAAGGCCTGCAGTGAAGTTAAGACGTGCCTTGATGACAGGGGCGAGTGGCCATTTAGGCAAGATGCTGGAAGTCTGATTGTCTTTACGCCCTGCTGTGGGCGCTGCCCAGAACGTATAGCTCCTATGGCCGGGTCACTGGAGGTTTGCGTCCCAGTGTATTTGTCCATGATAGAAAGAAGGACTGGGGACCCCAGAGGAGGGCATCATTGAGTCCCTCATGGAACAAATAGAAGGAGCTTTTAAAGTATGCGTAAGATGCTCCCATTTCCACCTCCATGCTGGGGAGCGGCAGGGATACCTTCCAGGTAGTGGGAACAGAATGGGCAAAGGCTCAGAGGCGGGAATCTGTATGGACATATTTTCTTGATCAAAATTAAAGGGACCGAGCCTCAGCCGGTGGGTTGCTCTATGTTACCAGAACTGAGAAGGCCATGCTGTAGAACTTGCCAGTGCAAACACAAATCTCAAGCAGAGATGAGAAGCAACTGGGTGCCGAGTACCCCACTGGCTTACGGGCATCCTTCCAACCACCCTACTGGGCTACACTTGCTAGCCCTTTACAATCCATGAAAGAATGTCTTGGTGCTTTATGTCTATTTATAGCTGGATCATCCCCACAGGTGTTTAGGGGAAAGATTGCTGACTCTCAGCAGAGAAGAGAGATCCATGTGAGAAGTTAGAAATAGCAGAGCCTCGCTCGGCTTTGGTGACGAGACCCAGCATCCAGGGGCTCCTGGACACCTTTCCTACAGCTTCAGTTCGTGTCTCCGGCAAAGGAGAACAGCATTTAATATGCCTTATTTATCTACGATGAAAGAGATGATCACAGAGGTCTCCAGAGAGTCAAATTTCTCAAATGCATTAATCGTAACAACATCACCTTTAATTCCTTAACCTGAGGAAACAGAGGCAGATTGTGGGCCCGCCCACAAGAGAACTGGCCCAGACTCCAAAGCGGCAACGTCATGACAAACAAAAACGGAGAAAATGTCCTAGACTGGGGGAGTCTGGGGTAAGCAGACAAGCAATGTGGGATGCGATCTTGGATTGTCTCTCAGATTCACAAAAAGGCCCTGGAGGACATTTTTGGGACGACGTGAGAAATGTCAATATGGGTTACGTCTTAGACAATATTATTGTATGACTGCCAAACTTAAGGGTGATAACAGCACCGCTACCAAAGAGAATGCTTTTGTTCCTGGGAGAGAAACAACTTTTCCCTTTGGCCGAACCACCTAAAAGTTGCAGACGTCACTTCATCCTCCAAATGTCCCTGGGTATGAATGTCGGGGGTGTGGAGGGGTTTAAGCAAATGTGGCAAAGTTCTGAAGGCTGGTGAGTCTGGGTGAAAGGGATATGGAAGTTTTCTGTAAATCTGGAATTTTCACAACAGAAAGTTGGGGCGATAGGGAGGAATCATGGTAATAGGTTTCCCTCCCCCCCTCAAAACAGCAATCTCTACTAAGGTGTGCTCAAGAAATAACCAGATAAAATGGATGTATGCCCAGGGCCTTGGGGAACCCAGCACGCACGGGGCCTTGGTTTGCACGACGACCACCCTTCCTGATGCCTCTGCCTACTTACTCGCCATCTTCCCAGCTCCCAGGATGCTGGCGAACAAAACGATTTTGGGTTTTCATTTTTGTGGCTCAAGCCTCACATGTGCCCAGTGACCAGGACATCAGGCCAAATGTCTTCATCGGTCTAACTGATTTTGTGCTAAATGCTCACAAATTCAGCCCAAATTGGCCCACTGTGAGGATGAGGAAGCTACAGAGGCCCAGGGAGGGGAACGGATTTCCAGGAGCCCAGTGAAGCTGGAGGTGAGAGCCGGGTCCCTGTCCTGCCAAACCTTCCTTGCCTGGGATGCCTCCGGGGTCCCACACAAACCATGACTCCGTAAGAAACACACGGTAGCCACTCCCAGGCAGCAGGCCTGCATGTGACAGACCCCACATCCCACCCCTTTCAGGGCGAAGATACAATTCATTGGAGTGTGGGACAGATGATACCGCCCATCCCACCAAGAGAACGGACATAGTCCGGCGCAGGCCTCAGACCCCACGCCTCTGTGGATGCCCTTAACGGGTACCCTAATTAGGGCCTATTATTCAAGAAGAAGTTTACATAAAGAAATAGGGCCGAAAACCTCAGTGATGGGTGGTTTTCCTTCTTTAATCATTTTTACCTCTCTCACCTTCCCCTCCAAACTCAGTGTGCACAACGAACGCCTCTAAACCATTCTTCCCTCCAGCTTCAAACCGCTAGTGACCAGGAATCACTAAGAATCACTAGGAATCAAGGCTTTCAGATCTGGAGGCAGAGAAAAATGACCTGCCTGGGTTTATCTGCAGGTTTCCAAGTCACCATCCAGATATTCTCCCAAGCGAGGCCCCGTGTGCAGAGACCAAACGGTGCACCGAGATTAAGCAGTCAACTCACCCTTTTCTACAGATGGGTTCTAACGAGCACCTGCGAAGCCAGGCCTCCTGGGCAGCAGTCTGCATCCATCTGCTTCCTCTGCTGGAAGGATTAGGGACCCAGTGGGGATTCCTGGGCTGCAAGTGATCTGCTGCGATCATTCCAAAGCGCAGGTACCCTCCTCCCAACTGGTGATGCACAGTGGAGCACAACAGATGCTTCAGAGAGAGTATTTAAATTTAGAGCACCAGGCAGCCTGCTGTGTTTAAGAGGCTGCTGCCTGAGTTTCAGGACAGAGTGGTGTGGATGGAAAGAAGCGCTCTGATCCCAGCTCTGCGGCTAACCGGGTATCTCAAAAGCCAAACAGGTTGGTTCACTCCTATGTAAAGAATCTAGTAGACCAATGGTATGACAGCACCTTCCACCCAGGATGGATGTCATAAAGATCAAAATGGGATGGTCTCTAGAAAGCATGGCACTCAGAGCTGCTGGGATAATCGGTACCACTGCCTACCTTCCTTTTGTCTTTGATGGAGGGGATGGATTGAGATCTCCTAGTTGGAAAGCATTCAAGTGAGAGTCCAAAATCTCTTTGAGTATCTATGTGGCATGTTGATTTCTAGACCCCCACCAGGGACCACGTGGCAGGCCAACCTCCTGTGATGCTGGTGGAATGTGGCTCTTCTTCAGCTCATTCTAACAGAAGTTGGGGCCCAAATTCAAACAACCTGGTGAGAGTTCTTCCCCATCCCTGAGTGGGTGTGGTCAACTGGAAGAATGGTGTGGGAAACCTGGGCTGAAAGAAATCATCAGCTGTGAGTGGGGAAGAGAGACCTGGGTCTGAGATGCTAAAAAGTCCAGCAACAAGGACTGTTTGGAGGGTGTAAGTGACAGCAATGACAAAGCAGCCAAGAAGGCAGCAGCAAGATAAACAAGTGGGAAGACCTAGGTTCTGGCTGTGGGGCCTCAGATTCGTGTCCAGCCTTCCTGGACCTCGATTTCCTTTCCTGAAGATGAGGGACCTCAGCGAGGTGACTCAGACTAAGTTTCCCCCTGGCTTTTGAGGATTCCAATGCTGATGGGGTGGGCCAAGCTCTAGGTGGAGATGCCCCAGGCCTGCTTTATCAAGAGAGGAGAACCCTGGAGAACTCCTGACTCAGCGCCCCCATCAGAGCACCTCACTGGATGCACCTAGAGGACTCCTTGGCCAGAGAGCGCAGTAGGGAAGAGCTGGACCATCTGAGAAAAAGAAGGACATCACAAGGGAAGCAAACCAAGGTTCCCCTCCACCCCCGACCACTCTGAGCATAAACAAGGATGTTTACCTTCGGAACAGAAGACTCGGTACATGTCTTTCAGGGGCTGAGCTGGTAGCAAAGGGCAGGGGGTGGGGGGGAGGATATGGAACCAAGAGAAATTCCGAGTTGCTTCAGACACTTAAGCTGGTGGTCATCCCACAAACAGAAAAGACTTCATCTTACCATCCTTAATCCTAAAAAGAAGAGTCAGCTCTGTGGAAAGAGAGATTATGGGGTGTTTTCTAAACTTCTCTGCGAAGGGAGGAGGTCCCTGTCACTGGAAGCATTCAAGCAGAAGTAGGTCACTTTATGACCACTGTACACTGGTGAGGGGACCAGTTCTGAGTGAAGGGTTGAACCCATGTTCCTCTAGCTGACTCTAAGAGCCTGGTGCACTTACCTGCGGAGAAAGAGATGCAGGTTCCCTCATCTGAGGGCTGAATGAGGGTGCCATAGTGTGGTGGGGTCAGCTTCTTGGACCCTTTTGGGGTCCAGACTGAGACTAATGTCTCAGTTCTAGCAAAGACCAGCTCTCTGACGTTGAGCAAATCTCTCACCCTCTCAGTGCCTCTCTCTCTTTTATAGATCAAAGATTATCACACATACACCCATTTGAGGTCAAGTCTTAACTGTACAAAGGTTTTGCTGAGAAACCCCACACTTACTACAAGCAGCCTTCTCCAGAGCATGAAGCACTCTGCAAATATGCACTAGTACTTTTGCACCTGTGACTCGCTAAAGCCAACAGTCTCTTCCAAGAGAAAAAAAAAATTAAAGAGCAACTGCTTCTATTCTCTAGACAGATTTTAGAGCCCTAAAAAAAATTTTTTTTAAGTCTTAAAAATGAGTTAATCGATATGACCTTGAAGATCAATAACTGTCCTCTTTGGCCTAGAGAATCTGAGGTTCCCAGACTCATTCCACAGGCCCTGTGTCCTAGATGAAGGGGCCATTTCAATATGGGATGTAAAATTAAAGTGCTTGCCTTTTCAGAGGACTCTTGAGGGCTGTGGTCACTCCAATGGCCCAGATGCTTGGGAGGGGTGCACTTGGGGCCGTCTCTTAGGAAATCTTGTAGGTCTCCTCTTGCTTGGGAGCAGATCCTCCGTCCTGGGAGATCCCACTGGGGCCCCCACTGCTCCTGCTGAGCAGCCCAGCCAAAGCCAGAGCTGGAAGAACTGGAAGAACTTCCAGGTTTTGAAAAAGGGCCGTGAGGATGGCTGATTTTTAGAAATGGCTGAGACAGTGATGAGGGAAATGAAGGTCCTCCCGTGAATCTGGAGGTGAGACTTTCCTTTATTCCTGTCATGGAAAGGGCCTCCAATGTGCCATGTTCTATAGGCCCCCCAGGATGTTAGCAGGCCTTCCCTTTGGGGTCATCCCCTATTGAGAGTGGGGAGGAATTTCTCCATTATTCAGAAAAAAATCACCCCCTGAGATTGACAAGTTCCCAGCAGGCCAAGACGCAGCTCCTTGCTAAACTCTTCCTGAGACCAACATCAACATTCCCTTATTTACAAATCAAATGCAGTTAGAGACAATCTTTCTTAAAATACATTATATATATTCTTTAAAATGAGGAATGCCCTGTCATTTTTCATTAGGAAAAGAAACCACATCCACTTACTAATACCCATTCTCATCCAAGCATCCTGAACTGTAATTCTTATTCATGTAGGTAGATGCTACACAAATCATCATCATCATCACACAAATAAGAGAGAATAAAATACTCTGTGGTTGCAACAATTTTCCAGTTTCCCCCAACACGTCCAGTTACATAGAAAATTGTTGGAACTAGAGATGGTAAAATTAAAAATGTCTCTAATAAATTAATATTATTGGCTTTTGATTATTCCATTGCTAGTTTCGTTTTCTTGTGTTGATAACGCATACCAGTTTAACAAAGTGCATGCTTGTTTAAAAAATTTTTGAACTGGCAAGCTAAAATGATCTGTGTCGGCTTGCCCACCCACCCCCTAAAAAGAAGTTTTAATATAATTTAGAACCTAGCACTTTAAAAATGTGGTCATGACATATCTGGGAGAAAGACTGCTTGTGGAACATGCTTGATTTGGCAAGATGATAAATCAAAAACCTTGTGGGTTTTGTTTTCCCGTTTTGTTTGGAAGCAGCCGAAAGCAGGCTATTAACAAAATTGTGTGACGGAAAAGAAAGATGAACACCTGATATTTTCCATTTTGTCACATCAAGCACACAGAAGCACACTGGTGTGTGCACGCGTTCACACACACTCAGACCACACACATTCGGCCACCCACTGCTTGGGGAGGAAAAGAGAAAGGAGTTGGGTCAGAGACACCACCGTGGGTGGGCACTCGAGGCTCTCAGCCGCGTGTGCAACTTTGGGTCGGGTATCCTCCGGGCTCTGTCTCCTTGTCTGGGTCTCACACCTGTCCTGGGAAAGCCACCCCAGAGATGGGGCGGGCTGGGGAGAAATGTAAGGCATACTTTGCTGGGAAGAAGGAAGAAATCCATGCTTCATGCTCAGATGCGAGTTTCACAGGAAGACGGGCCTTTCTTTTTTCCCTTTGGCCTGCTCTGTCTCGCTGGAAAGGTGGGGAAGAAATGAAACCGAGAAAGAAAAGGAAGGAGAGAGAGAAAAACATGATGACAATAATCATAACAATAAAGGATAACCATAATAAATAAATAAGACAAGGTGGGCCAATGAGACTGAACGTCCGATATGACAAATGACTTGTTTGTTTGCATTTCCCTCCCCAGACCCTAGATGGACTTCCGCCGTCGCATCAGCCTGTGGTTGTCGGTAAAGCTGTGTAACCCGGGAGAAATGGAGCTAATAGGGGACGGGAAGAGGCTGTTTTTTAATGTGCTTGGTGAGATCTCCTCGATCTTGTAAGAGATGGGGTGGAAGTACTGGGGGGCGAGCTTGGCGCTGAAGGAGTTCTGCTGTGCCGCCGAGCGGCCACCGTATTCCTGCGGGCGGTAGCAGGTGCAGGAGCACACGGACTGCAGGTCCGCCACGTCCGCCTTGTACCGGGGCCGGCCCTGCCGTGCCTCCTCGGGGATGTGGATGGCCATGCTGTTGCGGTTGCCGGCGAGGGACGCCCGCTCCTCGGCGTCCCGCCGCTCGTCCTCGCTGTTCATGGTCAGGAACCTGAGGACCACCAGGTTGAGGAAGGCCCCGATGACCGTCAGCCCCACCAGGATATACATGAAGCTAAAGGCCACGTAGAGCGGCTTCTTTTGCAGGGCGCCCTTGGTCTGCAGGGCCACGTAATCCCCAAACCCAATGGTAGTCAACGTGATGAAGCAGTAGTAGTAGGCGTGGAAGAAGCTCCACTCCTCGCACTGGGAGAAGGCGGCCGCCCCGATGCACAGCGTCCCCATGCAGGAGAAGAAGCCCACGGTCACCATGTTCTCCATGGACACCTCCGTGTTGCGCATGCCGCAGCACCTCTTGATGCGCTTCAGCAGGTAGCGCACGAACGTGTTCATCCGCTCGCCCAGGCTCTGGAACATGACCAGGGTCAGCGGGATGCCCAGCACCGCGTAGAACATGCAGAAGGCCTTGCCCGCGTCCGTGCCGGGAGCGGCGTGTCCGTAACCTGCGGGGGGGGCGAGAGAGACGACAGGACAGGGAGAGGGCGTCAGCCGGGGCCTCCTGAGGTTCCGGGTGGCTACGGAGGCGGGCACGGCAGTCGCGATGGCGCTGGGGGCGGGGCCAGCGCCTGAGGGGTGGGGCGAAGAACAGGGAGGAATCAATGGAGAAATATCCTTTGGGGCTTCCCTGGTGGCGCAGTGGTTGAGGGTCTGCCTGCCAATGCAGGGGACACGGGTTCGAGCCCTGGTCTGGGAGGGTCCCACATGCCGCGGAGCGACTGGGCCCGTGAGCCACAACTACTGAGCCTGCGCGTCTGGAGCCTGTGCTCCGCAACAAGAGAGGCCGCGATAGTGAGAGGCCCGCGCACCGCGATGAAGAGCGGTCCCCGCACCGCGATGAGGAGTGGCCTCCACTTGCCGCAACTGGAGAAAGCCCTCGCACGAACCGAGGACCCAACACAGCCAAAAATAAATAAATAAATAAAGTAAGTAGCTATTAAAAAAAAAAAAAAAAAAGAAATATCCTTTGAAGTTTGGGGACGGGGGAGGTGGTCTGGGGCATTTGGTCACAAGAGGAGCTTGGGGGTCATTTCACTGCTCTTCCAGTAACACAAAGTTTTTTCAAAGAAAAGCAGCATATTCACTCATAATATTTTGCAGAAAACTCCAGAAGTAGCCAGCCCAAGGGAGAAAATTAAATATCCCAACATGGATCAATATTAAGAGTGAAGAGTCAAAGAATGCTAACTAACTGGGTTTTGTTGTTGTTGTTCTTGTTTTTGACCGCCATGATTTTATTCTTAGATAAATGCTCCGTCCAAGGCCAGGTAGGGCGGACAGGTGGGCGGACGGACGGACAGCCAAGGAGGTGTGGCTCCCGGCACCTCCCCCCCTGGGAACTGTGGGGCTGCCCAGGGAGGTGGGGACACCACGGAAGGTAAGAGGGGTGCACGGGGTGGGAGGGGATGATGGATCCCCTGGAGTCCTTTCTGCGTGTGCTGGGGAAGGGGAGAAAGAACCCCGGTTTCCACGTTCTCAACGGTGGTGCCAGAAAGCTCAGCATGGAGCAAAGACGACTTGCCTTCTGCCCCAGGCTCCCCGTGTCCCCAGCTCAGGCATCGGGGATCCGCCAGCCCACAGCTAGTCTGTGTGGACTCCTTGTCATACATCACCTCCTTCTACCCTCGTGACGACCCTATAAAAGAGGCACGATGCATCTGACACCACTGGCTAGGAAACCGAGTTAGTTACTTAGTAGCAGGGTAGCTTGGTTTCTTCAGAGTTGGTGGCTGGAAAGTCTGGGTTCAAATCCCAAGAATGAGGCTTTTTTAAAAGCAGACGTCTTGAATTGAGAGAGGTCATTGCAAGGTGGCGCATGAACACCACGAGGGCAAAGATTGTTACCTGTTCTGTTCCCTGCTGTATCCTCACACCTAGAGAAACACCGAGCACATAAAATACCGCTTTAACAAAGGACAGAATAAATTTATGCCACTGTGTGAATGCGGCCTTGTCAGAATCGAGGGAACGAATAATCCTTAGAGACCTCATGTGTGTAAGTGCTTTTGAAACTCTTCACGCAGCTGCACAGACCATCACTTCGTTGATCCCCTGCATCAACTGTGCAAAACCGAGCCTGTATATCCTCACATTCACATGAGGACAGTGGTGCTGGAAAGGTGAAGTTACCTGCCGGCGTCACCCAGCTGGTCAGTGATCATATCAGAGCCAGGATAGGGTCTGCACAACATGGCAGAAGAAACCTAAGACTAGTTCAAGTTCCGGGACTGATACTGCCCAGAAAAATACCAGGATCATGGGCAGTATTTGGACTGAGAACTTGGAGGATGCACATGGCCTTCCAACATCTCAAATCCTGCCCCATCAAAAAAGGCTTCCCTGGCGCTCCCCTGAGCCACAAGCGCATGGTCATTTAACCAGCTGCACTACCTTGGGCCCCAGACTACCTCTCCCAGCCTGGGTTTCCTCATCTGTTACGTGGGACGATGATAATTTTGAGGTGGGGATGTTGTGCAGATCTGCTGAGGTCAGAGAGCAGCTAGCCCAGGGCCTAGGATTCAGGAGGGACCTGCACCCCGCCCACTGCGTCCCCCAGGAAGACCACCCTGACTGCCCTAGCCCAGGCCTCTCGCCCAGAGACTCATCACTTCCGTTCAGCCTGCCTCTCCCCTGGCATGAACTTGTGCCACGTCCTGCCTGCCCCGGGGGCCACACTGTCACGGCAGAGATGACATCACACGTTTGTATCCTCTCTGGCCCTCAGCCCACTGAGCCAGTGCAGAGCTCTGACCCCTCAGCAACCCCACAGCCCTTACGAAAGAGCAGAAATGGCAGGTCAACACTGGAGTTGGGCCAGAAAGGACAGAACAGGGAAACAGCAAGAAGGAGAGGACAACAGGCATATCAATAGAAATCATCCAATCTGAAGAGAGGAATGAAGGTCAAAAATTAATAAATTTTAAAAGCCTCAGAGACATGTAGGACAGTGTCACCAGGTGTCCTAGAAGAAAGAGAATGAGACCAAAAAATTGAAGAAATAATAGCCAAAATTAACCAAATTTGGTGGAAGACAAATTTACAGATTCAAGAAACTCGGTAAGCCTCAAGCAAGATAAATACAACGAAAACCACATACATTCCACATCGGAATCAAGCTGCTGAAAACCAGAGAGGGAAGATCTTGAAAGCACCAGAGAGAAACCATGTATCACATACAGGAAAACAACTATTTGAACAGCACTTACTTCCAATCATAAACAACAGGGGCCAGGAAACAGTGGAATAACATCTTTAAAGAGCTTTTTAAAAAAGACCGTAACCCAGAACTGTCTATCCAGGGAAAGCATTCTTTAAGAATGAAGGCAAAATCTACTTTCAGACTAAAAACTTGTTTCCTGCTGCTCTGCCTAGCATGATTACTAAGGAAGTTCTTCTGCCTGGAGGGAAATGGCACCAGATGGAGACTTAGGTCTTCAGGAAAGAGTGAAGTGCATCTTGGTAAACAAGTGGGTTTATATTTATACAAAGTTCAGGGGTGGGAATCCCGCGACATCGCCATATAGCTCACCTGTGTGGCTGGTATAAAACCCAGATGGATGCTGGAAGACAGTAGATTGCTGGCAACTTAATAAGGCGGTAAATTAGCTAACGGTTCCGGATGGGATATATTTACTGGAGGAAACCAGCACAGCATTTGCTGGCTCAAACCCAGGTGCTCAGGCCCCCCCTCCTGTAGGTAAAAATGATCAGAAGCGGTGTCCCTTCACAGGGCCTGGACGGCAGTATGCCCATGTATCCTGTCCCGGGGTGGTGTCAATTTTCCCGCGGCCCGTCATACTACAGAAAGAACTCCATCATTTTGACATCCACAGTATATCTCACTGATCCGTTACAGCAATGACATCCCTTAGCAAGACACGTGCACAAGCGAGTGTGGGCCGGGAACACCCCCAAAGTTCAGGGCCTTCCAAAGTTCAGGCCCTAGAATAAATCTCCTGGGGCCCCAGTGGTCCAGGACACAGGACCATTCCCACTGCAGCGAGAAAGAAGCTGCCCAACTTGCAGAGCCTTTCAGGAAGACAGAGGCCTGGCCGGATATCTTCAAATTTCCCCATCTAGACGCACCCATCTCCACCCTGCTCTCCACTGGGGAGGCTAAGTCTGCATAAGCCACCTCAAGGGGTTCTTGGCCCTCTGGTGTCCAGCTGAGTTCATCCAAGGCACAGCCCCAGCAGGAGGTCAGAGGACGGGAGGAAGATGAGGACCTTGGTAATGAATCTGCCAGCAGGTTCACGCCATGGAGCAACTCTACAAGCGCTAGCAGCTACATCCCAGGCATGTTGACTGACAGCTCTCCACAGTTGCTCATCCCAGGCTACCACACCTTCCCTCGTTGCTTTCCCTCCAACCTACCCACCCTCCCACACTATAAATAGCCATTAATTAACTGTTCAAGTTGAGAGTGCCACCTCCTGCAAAGACTCTGGCTGATATACCACATGTATTCTCCACTGGATCTGCTTCCCAGGTCTCCTTATGATGCAACACGGTGGCACTGCATGCAAACGGGTCAACACATATCAAGTCTACATATAGAATATTCATAAAGTATCAATGGAACACACAGACATAGCATGGATGCTTTATACAAATACACGTGGTATACACTTGGAACTTTGTGAAAGATGGATGTGTCGGATAGAGTAACTGCACGTGGATGTGAAACATGTGGGCAAAAGCCACATACCATATATGTATTAGACCAACACACAAAGCATCTACAGTATACCCACCGCACACCCAGAGTCACACACTTTGTGTAGGATGTGCGTGTGCACGGAAAGTGCACTCAAGGCACAGGATGTGTGCACCACATGTATGCATAGGCTGCAGGGATTGTACGTACCCATATCTCAATAGCATCCATGATATCTACAGATAACAGGTATATGCAGTGGAGAACATACAAAATACACATATGCCAGACACACGAGAGAAGACAGCTTCTCCTTCCCAAGAGGAGAATGGAATTAATATACAGAAATCTGTTATATTTCTATAACAACGAAAGATCAGAAAGAGAAATTAAGGAAACAGCCCCATTGACCAGCACATCAAAGAGAATAAAATACCTAGGAATAAAGCTACCTAAGGAGGCAAAAGACCTACTACACTCTGAAAACTATAAGATGCTGATGAAAGAAACTGAAGATGACACAAACAGATGGAAAGATATACCATGTTCTTGGAATGGAAGAATCAATATTGTTAAAATGACTATACTACCCAAGGCAATCTACAGATTCAGTGCAATCTCTGTCAAATTACCAATGGTATTTTTTAGAGAACTAGCACACAAAAAAATTTTAATTTGTATAGAAACACAAAAGACCCCGAATAGCCAAAGCAATATTGAGAAAGAAAAATGGAGCCAGAGGAATCAGGCTTCCTGACTTCAGACTATACTACAAAGCTACAGTAATCAAAACAGTATGGTACTGACACAAAAACAGAAATATAGATCAATGGAACAGGGTAGAGAGCCCAAGAGGAGAACAAGCTACAAATCTTCAATGCTCTCAGAGAACCTGTGTGACAACTCAGATCCTAGAAGACTGTGGGTGGTTTTTGTTTTTTTTTTTTAATCTGTGAGTGAATGAAGGCAGCCTGGCCTTCCTGGGCTGGGAGCCGGATTTATGCATCTACTCATATGTTACCCACTGAGACTCATCCAGAGCCTTGACTATGCACCATGACCTGTGCCTGGCACAGGGGATCCACGGGGGCTTTTCATATTCCCCCGAGATCTCCAGAGGGGCACCAGCCAGCCCGTGCTCAGAGCCCCACCCAGTGCCTGGACAAGGGGACCTTAGGTGGAGGGCATGGGTGTCGCAATGCCACTGAGGACTCCCAGGCTGGTGCCTGTTCTCCTGGGTTACCTCCCACCCCACCTGTGAGGACCAGTCCCTTGAGCTCAGAGCCACATCCCTGTCCAGGTTTTCCCTTTGAGATCCTGGGCTCCCCCTGCCCCCCATCTTCCCAGGCACTGGGAGCCAGTTTCTCCTCCACCGACAAAACCTCAGGAATCCCACCTAGGACCATACTGCTCATCCTTCCATCATCATAAACAATTCATCCTTTTGGCAAAGAGACATCTAAAATTGATTTATACGGGGCTCAGGAGGTGTGCTTGGGGTGCAGAAGATATGCTGAAACCTCTGGGCTGCTGCTCTGTGACCTCAGCAGAGTTATTCAGTTCCCTGGACAGATGTGAGAAATGAGGCTGGAAAGGGGAGATCAGACCAGTTCACGGTCACTCTGCAAGAGACAGGGTCATCCTTCCCCAGCCCTGCAGGAGCCCAGCAGTGACCAACATGACCGTCACCCAGACCTCCACAAACTGGGGAACATGAAGACCACCAGCTACCAGATGCGAAGCTCCCTACACACAGGGGACACAGTGACTCACACTGTCCCTCTGCACCCAGCCCTGCCGCCCCCTTTCTGCTGACTTTTCCACGTGTGCAGAGCCAGAGACTCAGACTTGCTTGTGGCCCCGATGGGCTGCTCAGGTGGCCACAAGGGGCCAGGCCCCTGGGTGTGAGGCCAGCCGTGGGGACCACTGACATGGATGGCGACGGCGGTGACAGCCTGAAAAGCCACCCCCAGTGTGCACACACGGCAGCTGCGTCTCCAACACTGTGCTCCCTGGGCCAGGGTTCTCTTTGTCAGCAGGTGGCAGGGCCCAGGACCAGGCTAAGGGCAGAGGCAGGTGGACATATGGGCTTCTGCTTAGCGCCTGAGCCCAGGACCCTGGCCTCCCCACCAGGAGTGCTAAGGGCAGGGCAGGTGGACATATGCGGTGAAGGAGGTTTAGCAGAACAGAAAGGAAGACTGCAAGCCCAGCCCCACATTCCAGCCCATGCACATGCACCCACGCGCTAAGCCCAGGGGTAGGGATGAAGTATTCGAAGAGCTGCAAGGCTATTTGCTAATAGGAATGCACAAAGTCAGCCTTGCAAAGAACCTCCACTTCGCCCGGCCGACCTCCCCACCCAGAAAGGGCTGCAGATCCCAGCGCCACACCACAGGCCAGCATGGGCTTCCTAACCTACACGTCCCAAAAGGGGATAGAACTGTTCAAATAACAAGCCCCACCTTGAAAAGCTGATCTGGACTCCTGAGCATCCTAGAAAGACACCTCGGTTTCCTCATCTGTGAAATGGGGCCAAGGACAGGGAGCAGAAACTGACAGAGATGCAATGGGAATTGACCTCTTACCAGGTCCCTGCTACGGGCTAAATGTTTGTCCCCCACAAATTCATATGTTGAAGCCCTACACCCCCCCAGGGCGATGACGTTTGGAGGTCATCCCTCCCTCCTTCCCTCCCTTCCACTGCCTTCTTGCCAGACTCTGAGCTCCCAGGAGGGCAGAGCCCACCCCTGGCTCACCCCTGTGGACCCCAGAGCCCAGCACAGAACAGGCACTCAGAATTTAGAAGGCGGCATCACCATGCACATGACCTCCGTCTTCCAGGCCTGCCTTGAAGTCCTGGCCCATCCCCAAGCCCAGCACGGCTGAGGGCAGCTTCGCCCAAGACACTGCATAATCCAGCCCGATTTTCATGGTCCCTTTAATATACTTAGTGGGTCTCTTTGATCTGTCCTGGGAGAGGCTTTGCAGAGAAGAGGCCTGCATCTCTGGACTGCAGCTGGCTAACAAATAAAACAAATGAATAGGCTCTGTCTTCCCGGAGGGGAATGAGGTAGGGAAAGAGGGTAATAAAACTAATCATTTCTATTGGGTTGGGGGCTCCCCAAAGAGCCAGCTGCAGCTAGAAGGCAGCGCTCCCTTGCAAGACACCCTGTGCTCCCCCGGCTCCTACTAGATTTCCCAGAAGCTGACAACCGCCGGGTCCGAGACGTTCCCAGGCCCAGCTCCTGCCCTGGGCAGCATTTCATTAAGATGTCATGAGTGTCCAGCGGGCTGTCCTCACTGTGAGAAGTAAATAAGGCAACTGGGCAGTGTGGGTCGTAGACCAGCCTCACTCCTGACACTCCGGGACTGTCCATGGCTCCCTCCTTTTCCCTGGGAATCTAGGCCTATAAACAGTTGGCCGTAAAAGCCCTTTCCAGACTCTCACAGCACTTCACAGTTTGCAAAGCTTCCCCCACCGTGGAGTGCCCCTCCCTGAAGCCTGCCCTGATTCCCTCTGCCAGAAACGACCAACCCAGCTTTGAATTCCCCTCCAGGACACTTCAGCGGGCGGGACAAGGCTGGCCCCTGGCATCAGGACAACCTGGCATCAGAAGCCCTGACTCCGCCCCTTAGGGACCGTGGGTGCCCAGGCCTCCTCATTCTCTTCAGTCAAGTTCACTGCGATCCCAACCTCCCAGGGATACTCTGCTGCTCACTGGGCAAAAGTGGCCGTCAAGGCCAGGTGCCAGGTGACAGTGGTCATGGGCATCTCTTCCAGCCCAGAGGCCGCCCGGCCCAGGGAAGGAGATGGCCACCCAGGCATTTGGGCATCAGGAAATTTGCTGCTGGAAGAGAATGAAATATTTATAAAGGACACGCAAGGATTTTGTGCCTGTACGACTTAAAATAGGCACAAATTCCATTAAAGAATGACTCAGCGTGGCTTTGTGGAGAGAGGTGCCGGAGAAGGGGGCTGCCCTCAGCCCCCCGTGCTTTCTGGCTGGCTCCCCACTTTAGCCTGCAACAAGCATCCCACTCATCTGTCCTCCAACTGTGCTGGCCCGGCTCCAGCCCCCGCATGGGCTCTGCGTGATTATGAAGACCCAGGTGTCTGCAGACACCAAAAAGGAAAATGATTCACGGGCCCCGTGGGGCTTGGGGAGTGGGGGTGAGGGTGGGCAGGAAGGGTCCTCCAGAGGTTCCTGGATGGAAATCAGTAAGTCCCAAGGACTACATCTGGCTCCATCTCCTACTTTACCAACCATGACCTTGGGAAAGCCACCTAGACTCTAAGCCTTTACTCTCTTCTGTAGAGGGGAGTGAGGAACAAGGCATCCCTTCCAGTCAGTTCCACAGCACTCTACAGTCTGCAAAGCTTTTCTGCATTCATTCTTTCATCTGAAAGGGCCATCCCTTGTGGCAGCCCCAGGTCAAGCCACCCTTCTCACATTATAACCGAACCTGAATTTCTCCCGGGTCCCACCACGGGGGCTTGGGCTAATGTGCAGGACTGCCGTTCAGCCCCCGAGAGGGGAGGATGCTTCCTGTGGGCTCCGATTGGGTCTCCGGCCAAGCCCTGAACCAATAAGCCTTTTGTTCTTTCCTGCCAGACTTGAAGGGGCCAGAGTGTGATGTCCGGAGCCTCTGAAGTCATTTCACCACCATGAGGATGAGCCCAACCATGCAGGAGACTATCCTGAGAAACGGGGGCTATTGCTCCACCCCCAGGTCTGAGCCCAGTCTCCAGTAAGCCCTTCTCAGGCACTCCTGTCTGTGTCCCAGTAATCTGGCTTCAGCCAGTGTTTTGACTGCAGTGGATTAACACTCAACGTGTCCTACACCTCAGCATGACTACAAATAACGAAGAGCAGTTTGGGATGGATAACAAAGCACTTTGCAATTCACACACCCCTGCACCCCACACGGTTTCTCTTACAGCCACTAGGTCTGTCTGAGGGGAAGTGGGCAGGTGAGGCCAACCAGGCCTGTGGGCAGCCGGCGGCCAGCTGGAGACCCACGTCCCCGGAAAGAGCAGCTGCTCCCCGAGCCCAGCAACCGGGGCTGCAGGCCAGGGTGACCCAATGTCCTGATTTTTAAAGAGAAGCTGGAAACACTGGATATTGAAAATGTGGGATCTAACTGGTATCTAATGAAACATTTTAAAACGTGGCACAGGCCAAGCACAGTAAGAGAAAACTGACCATCTGTCCAACGGATAAGTCACGATGCTCAAGAACTGGAGGAGAAGGAGGAGAGGACAGAAGGGACTTGAGGAAAGGGAGGGCGGGGGCAGCAGAGGGAGCAGGAGGGGGCAGTGAGAGGCCAGCCAGGCCCGTGGCTCCCCACCCCCGAGCCCCATCTCACGCCCCCCATTCACCTTCCCCCATCACAGTGAGGTCCCTGCTGCAAGAGTCATCTGCTGGTTCCATTTCACAGATGCACAAATAAAGGCCATAGACGCGCCTGCCCCGCTCAGAGCAGCAAGCAGAGCCACGGCCAGGTGAGTGTGACCATCCTGGGCACCATCCCCAAGGGGACTCAGCCCACAGGACCACGACCCTATCTCACAGACGAGAACCCTGAGGCTTTCTGTCCAGGGCCGGGGATTCCAAGGCCTGAGCCCTGGCCCCTCTCAGCGGCGCCTGGAGGCCTGGTGACTTGCTCAGTCACCAGTTTGGCACTGTGATCCCTGGAAGAAAACCTGGCAGATTTGGTGTTTTATTTAATGACAGAGCAATTCCCTCATTAATTTCCCGAAACGTTCCCTTTTGGTTTCGCTTCATTGTTTTGATATGTCTTAAGAGGGAAAGAAGACCTAAAAATATATTTTTAAAAATATGCAAGCTCACAAGGCGCAGATTTCTAACAACAGCTCATGATAGGTCTTTCTCTTCTGTCTGGAGGGAGGCCTCATGTGAGGACGCCCTGGGGAGAGCCCGGTGAGCCCCTTCCTGGGAGGGCTGGGAAGGCCGGGGTGAGGGGTGTCAGGTGAGACCAGAGCCCGCTCGGCCTCAGGGACCTTCCCACTCATATCCACCTGGCACCCACTCCCCCCGCCTGTGCTAAATGGACACTGCGTCTCTCGCTTGGTCTGTGCTATAACTCAGGAGCGCCTGGCAGATGAGACGGTGGGCTCCTAGAAACCCTGGTCCAGACTCCAGCTGGGCCTCTTCCCAGCTCTGGGCTGCACCCCCCTGGGTCCTGTTTCCTTTGTGTTATGAGGATCCAGTGGGATCCAGTCACGTGTCGTTATCCCTATCTTACGGAGGAGGAAACTGAGCCTGGGCAGCCCCGTGTGCTTCTCCTTTAGTCCCACAAAGACCTCGGGAGGCTGGCATCAGGAGACCCCACAGATGGGGGCAGAGATGCATCCCAGGGGTCCCTGAGGGTGCTGAGAATGACGCCCACCGCAGATGGTGGTGACCACCCAGAAGTCAGCGGGGAAGTAAAAGGCAAGACTTTACAGTTTGCTCAAGACTGTTCTCTACTCTTAGCGCAGACCAAAGTAACAAAAAATACTTCCTTTAAAAACCCTTTTTAGCAACTCTACTCCTAGTTATACAGCCAAAAGAATTTAAAATAGGTATTCAAATACTCGTACACGCATGTTCATAGCAGCACTATTCACAACAGCCAAAAGGTGGAGACGGCCCAAATGTCCATCAGCAGATGAATGGATTAGCAAAATGTGGTCTATCCCTGCAATGGGATATTATTCAGCCTTAAAAAAAAAAGGAATGGAAGCAACCTAAGTGTCCACTGATAGATGAATGGATAAAGAAAACGTGGTGTGGGACCTAATTAAACTCAAAAGCTTTTGCACAGCAAAGGAAAACATAAACAAGATGAAAAGACAACCTACGGAATGGGAGAAACTATTTGCACATGACTCAACCAACAAGGGATTAATTTCCAAAATACACAAGCAACTCATACGGCTCAATATCAAAAAAAGAACCCAATCAAAAAATGGGCAGAAGACCTAAATAGACATTTCTCCAAAGAAGACATACAGATGGCCAACAGGCACATGAAAAGATGCTCAACATCGCTAATTATCAGAGAAATGCAAATCAAAATTACAATGAAGTATCACCTCACGCTGCTCAAAATGGCCATCATCAAAAAGTCTACAAATAATAAATGCTGGAGAGGGTGTGGAGAAAAGGGAACCCTCTTGCACTGTTGGTGGGAATGTAAACTGGTGCAGCCACTATGGAGAACAGTATGGAGGTTCCTTAGAAAACTAAAAATAGAACTACCATATGACCCAGTGATCCCACTCCTGGGCATGTATCTGGAGAAAACTGTAATTCAAAAAGATACATGCACCCTTATGTTCATTGCAGCACTGTTTACAATAGCCAAGACATGGAAGCAACCTAAATGCCCGTCGACAGATGAATGGATAAAGAAGGTGTGGTATTTTGATGCAATGGAATATTACTCAGCCATAAAAAAAGAAGGAAATAATACCATTTGCAGCAACACTGATGGACCTAAAGATGATCATACTAAGTGAAGTAAGTTAGACAAAGACAAATATCATGATATCACTTATACGTGGAATCTAAAACAATGATACAAATGAACCTGTTTACAAAACAGAAATAGACTCACAGACACCGAAAACAAATTTATGGTTACCAAAGGGGGAAGGGGTGTCAGGGGAGGGATAAATTAAGAATTTGGTATTAAAATATACACACTACTATATATAAAATAGATTACCAACAAGGACCTACTGTATAGCACAGGGAACTATACTCAGTATCTTATAATAACCTATAATGGAAAAGAATCTAAAAAATATATATATGCATATATATATAAAATCTGAATCACTTTGCTGTACACCTGAAACTAACACAACATTGTAAATCAACTATACTTCAATAAAAATTTTAAAAAGAAAAAAAATAAATGAGTGAACCAAACGAAAACAAGCACACAGATACTGAGAACCAGGGTAGTGGTTAGCAGGGTGACGGAGGTCGGGGGAGGGCGAAATGGGTAAAGGGGGTCCACAGTGTGGGGACAGATGGAAACTAAACTTTCAGGGGTAAGCGTGCGGTGCTGTGTCCAGAAGTAGAAATATAACACTGTACACATGAAACATATAATGCTACAAACCAATTAAAAAAACTAATTAATTAAAAAAAAAAGAAAAGCTGGTACATGTATACAATGGAACATTACTCAGCCATAAAAGAGAAGGAAATCTTGCCATTTGTGACAACACAAATAGACATCACGCTAAGTAAAATGAGTCTGGGAAAGACAAATACTGTATTATCTCACTTATATATAGAATCATAAAAAAAAAATCAAGCTCATAGAGAAAAGATTGACAGCTGCTGGAGGTGGGACTCGGGGGACGAGTGGGCAAAATGGGTGCAGGGGATCAAAGGAGCAAACTTCCAGGTGTAAAATAAATAAGTCCTGGGGACGTAATGTACAGCACAGCGACCGTAGTTCATAACACTCTATCGCATATTTGAAAGTTGCTAAGAGAACAGATCTTAAAAGTTCTCACCACAAGAAAAACAACGGTAACTGTGTGTGGTGATGGATGTATTGTGGTGATCATTTCACAATATAAACAAATATAAAATCGTTATGTCATACACCTGAAACTACCATGTTACGGTTCAATTATATCTCATTAAAAAATGTTTTTAACAGGAAGGAATCTCTGACACATGTTACAACGTGGCTGAGCCTCGAAAGCATTAGTCAAAGAGAAAGAAGCCGGACACAACAGGTAACACTGTACGATTCCATTTGTATGAAATATCCAGAATGGGCAAGTCTACAGAAACAGCAGATTAGGGGTTCCCGGGGCTGGGGGAGGGGACGACACAGCGACTGCTTGATGAGTCGGGGTTTCCTTTTGGGGTGATGGAAATGTCCTGGAACTAGACTGAAGTGGTGGTTTGCAAAAATTATTTATGCACTAAATGCCATTGAACTGTAGACTTGAAAATGGCTAATTTTATATTATGCCTATTGTACCTCAAGAAGTGGGGGGAAAAAAAACATTATTTTTAAAGCCAAACGCTTCCCATTTTCCGGGGGTCCCGGCTCTGACCCGAACAGGAGAGACATCAGGAGCAGGACTGGGTCAAGGCATACCCCCTCCCAGACCCCAGCCCCTCAAATATCTCAAGCTTGGACCCTCAGAGGCACGGAACCTCACTGCTGGAAGAGGTTAAAGGCCCTCCATCCGCCAATTAAGTTTGCTCTTGAAGAGGATCATATAAAATGTGGCCAGTAAAGAGTTCAAGGGGCTGAAGTGATGGTTAAAGCCTACAACTCTCAGTATTTTCAGGCCCACTTGCTAAAGAGCCTCGGACCGCCAGTCAGCGACCAAAATGCAAGGGCGCCCTCTGGCGGGCACACGGACAACTGCAGAGCCGGAACTCGGCCGCATGGGCCACCAGCCCTGGGTTCCCCTGGGACAGCGTCCAGAACCAGGGAGTCAGGGAAAAGCCATTCATCTTTTTCACAGAAGACGTGTGCCGTGTGGTGAACTTCTCATAAGTTACCACCAACCAACGGCATCACTGACGAAACATACTAATAGATGATGGTGGTCACACCACTGTCTACAGAGGGCATGCACTGCGCCAGGGACCGAGCTAGCATGTTTCACGTTCCTGAACTCATTCGCTCTGCGGGGAGAGGGAACGCCCTCTGCATAGTGAGTGGTGTTCTCTCGGGGGGCATGGATGGGAAGCCCCAGAGTCAGACGGAGCTGGTGCCCATCCTAACTCCCCGCTCTCAGCCAGCCACATACTGAAGAAGAGGTGTTTTCCTTCTGTCTCCTCCAGCCCTCTGCAAGAAAATCCTCCTCCCTCTCCCATTCTACTCTCCTTCCCTCGCTGCCCACGGTCCATAACGCCCCCCCATCCCAAAACAAAAACTGCAAGGAAATCTGGGGAAACAAACCTAAATTTAAAAATTAAGTTCATAAAAATTATATAAAATCGGGCTGACTTTTGAAAAGTCTAGGGTAGACTAAGACAATTTTAAGACAGGCTTAATACCCAAGAATACCCACTCATTCGGTAATCATTGATACTTGTATTTTTAAAGAAGTAAAACCAAGTCACAACTATTCAAACTCGTGCTTTGTTTCTCTTTGAGGTGGAGACGCTCCTTCAGGGCCTGGAGGGCAGGAGAAGGAGGGAGCAGGCGAATTCATGGAGGAAAGATCCGTGGGGGCCGAACAGAGAGAGCCCTGGATGCCAAGGTACTCAGCCTCTGAGTGCCAGCTCCCCAAAGCCCCCAGCCCCCAAGGTGCGGCCTTCCCTTCCCTCCCAGACCTTCTGCCCCCTCTCAGGGCCCGGCTCAAAGGCCACCTCCTCCGGGGAGGGCCCTCTTCTCCTCACCCCCAAATCCCAAAGGCGCTCTGGCATACAGGGACCTAAGGGACACGGCGTTAGGTGGCCTGTCTTCAAGCCTGGCTCTCCCTCTCGGTGAAAGGAGCGTGATTCCCGCTGCTGAAGGCAAAGACACGCTGCTTTCACAGCTGAAAATGCTAAAATGCAAACGCCTCTGCCTCTGGGACACCCGATGAGCTGAAGTGAAGGTAAAAGGTAGACAGCTCGGCTTCCCAAACCGCCGCCCTGGGGTCTTGTTCCAGGGCAGGTCCTGAGGCAGGGGGGTCCGGGCCTGGGACTCTGCATTTCCCTCCAGCTCCCTGGATCCTCCCACCACTAGGGAGGGATCTGAAGGGAAGCAGGGCCTGTCGGAGCTGAGGGGGTCAGCGCCCGGCCTCAGGGGATGTCACCCGGCCTGGTCCCAAGTGTGTGGTGATGGTTAGAACTGAGCTCATGTCGCGTGCACGACTCAGCACCCGCCGGGGGTCTGACAGCAGCAGACTTGCTCCCCGTGGTGAGAGAGGCTCACTTCCTCAAGCAGCAGAGGAAGCAGGGGGGCTCTAGCCGAGAGCGCTGGTGCCCACCCAGATGTGGGCCCTCTCCTGCTCCGTGCACGGCGGGCCACACGGCCCTCGGGCCTCCTGCAGGGCTCCAGGCCTGGCCCGTAAACCCGGCCTCGGGCTCCCGTTCTCTCTCCTGTGTCCCCTCCCTCCTTCCTCTTCCCCGCTCTGCCTGAACAGGGAGCCGACCCGGGACCTCGGGGAGGACGGAGCCTCCAGCTGTTCGGAGCCCGGCTTCCTGAATGACCGTGCGCAACAGAGGCCCTGCCAATCCCCGGTGACTGGGACACGAGGGGTAAAGGAGCTGGGGTCGCATGAAGCCGGGGATGAGGGGAGGTGCTTGCTGCGCCCCCGGCTCACAACAAGCGCTTAGTGGAGATCAGGGTTTACCAGTACAGGGGCCACACTCAAGGGGCAGGTACGCACAGGCCGTCATCGCCGACCCTGCTGTCCAACAGGATCCCCCCGACTTGGGTGCAGACACGGATGAGCCCTTCTGTACCTGTTTCCACATCTGCCAGGGGTGGCCAGGCGGGGACGGCCGTGTCCATTTCACAGGTGAGAAAACTTGGTCTCCGGGACATGATTAGCTGTGCGACCTTAGGGACATCCCATATGTAGTGGGGCGAGGCGTGGGACACGGCCGTGACTACACAGTGCAGCCTGCTGTATGATGCTGACAGCCCCCGTGCATGTGTATGCAAATACTCACACACGCATGCACACACAGACATACACAGAGACCTTGGCACATACACATGCACACAGAGATACACACACACGCATGCACACACAGACATACACAGAGACCTAGGCACATACACATGCACACAGAGATACACACACACGCATGCACACACAGACATACAGATACCTAGGCACATACACATGCACAGAGATACACACACATGCAGGCACACCACATACACACATGCACACACATGTATGTGTGCACACACAGACATACACAGATACCTATGCACATACACATGCACACAGAAATACACATGCAGATGCCACATACACACATGCACACACATGTATGTGTGCACGCACAAGCAGACACAGGTATACACAGATACACATGTACATATACACAGGAACACAGAGATGCACCTGTAGACACACACCACATACACGCACACATGTGTGCACACAGATACGCACACATGCACACAGAGACGTACACATATATGCACACACATATGCCCACACGCACACACACACAGACGTACACAGATATATATGCACACACATATGCCCACACACACACACACACAGACGTACACAGATATAATGCACACACATACACACACACAGACGTACACAGATATATATGCACACACACATGCCCACACACGCACACACACACAGACGTACACAGATATATGTGCACACACACATGCCCACACACGCACACACACACAGACGTACACAGATATATATGCACACACACATGCCCACACACGCACACACACACAGATGTACAGATATATGTGCACACACACATGCCCACACACGCACACACACACGTACACAGATGTATGTGCACACACACATGCCCACACACGCACACACACACACGTACACAGATATATGTGCACACACACATGCCCACACACGCACACACACACAGACGTACACAGATATATGTGCACACACACATGCCCACACACGCACACACACACAGACATACACACATATATGTGCACACACACATGCCCACACACGCACACAGAGACGTACACACATATATGTGCACACACACATGCCCACACACGCACACACACACACACACACACATGCACCTCTGGGGCCCAAGACACTCTGGAGAGCAACAGAAAAGCAGCGAGATAAAGCTGAGGAGCACAGCAAGCCCCTCACTCCCTCTCCAGTTATTAAGCGTGAGCGTGCGCTACACGTGAGCACTCACAAAAGCCGAGGGGCAGCGCTCGGCACACAGCCTCTGTGCTCGGTCCCCTAGCTGGAAAATGGAGAGTAACAAGAGCACCAGCCTCGTGGAGCGGGGAGGCCTCAAGGATTCCAGCCAAGCCACGTGCCTAAGTATGCACAGCTAATACGCGGGCCACCGCGGCGCCATACGACCACCCTGTGTTCACCTCCTTCCCGCGGCTGCAGCCCCTGCGGGAAGACACGTGCACGCACACGGCCTGGACCTCGGCTCTCCCAGACCCTCGCTTGCACAACGGCAGCCCGAGGTGTCTCCAGGTCAAGTGGAAACAGCCCGGCGTGAGCCACACCAGCTCGGCCTGCTTGCTCGTCTGTGGGACTCTGGGAACGTGCTCCAGCACCTCGCGCCCGGGTCTGTCCTGGAGGCGATGTCAACCCGCGCCTCCCCCAAGGCTTGCTGCGAGCATTGAAGAAGGTGACAGACACGAAACACCGGCACTGGCCTCCCTAAGGTCAGGGGGCCTCTCCTGGACCCTTCGGCCTGTGATTTTTGCCTTTTGGTTTCCCAGACAACCCTGCAAACGTTGTAAATGAGCTTGTCCCAGGCGCACATGAGTCTCCTTTCTTCTACTTTATGCCCAGGGACTTTGCACGTGCTGTGCTGCCAGCCATGGGCGCCGGCACCCTCCTCGGCTCCACCTTGCCTACAGGTTCACCCCTGGGCCCTCAGCCTCAGGCTGGGATGGCTCAGCGGAGGGACCCAGTGCGGAGCCAAGGTGCCCCTGCCTCATGGCTCCCTTAGGCTGGTGGCCTCAAGGGACCGGGTAAGTGCCAGTCCCGAGGGAGCAGGACTTGTCCCAGAGGTCAGTGGGAGGAGACCCTGAGGAAGGGAGAGCATGTGGGCAGCCCCAGCCAGTTACTGCTCTGCAGGGTCACAGCCCAGGGGGCCTGACCTCCTTCGCAGAAAGGGAGGCGTCCAGATGCACAGACCGAACGTTTGCAAAGCCTCTGCCTCATCGATGTCTTCCCTACCCTCTCCGCAAGGAGGCGTTGGTGTCTGGGTGCCAGGGGTCTGCCAGGTGCCCTCCCCGGAGCCCTCACTCCCCTCGGCCCGAGGGTTGCAGGGGAGGCACGTCCACCGTCACTAGCCCTGCAGGACGGCACCATCTCTCCCGTATCTCGAGGTTTCCCACTCCCTCCCATCTCCTGGAGGGGCCGGCTCACCCGTGCTGGACCATCTGTCCTCCCCAGACCAGCAGGAACACCTCAAGGGCAGCCTCTGACTTTTTTCTGGAGCCCCAGGACCAAGCCTGGCATGACGAATGGCCAGACAAGGGAGGTCTCCTCTGGTGCGTCTCTTCCAGGTATGATTCCACTCAGGACTGACACTGGGTGTCAGTGGGATCCTTGGGTGAAGGCAGATGATACAAATTGGCCGAGGCATGCCAGGCCTCTCGTGGTGTGCACGGGAATTGTGTTTTACCAAGGACTTTGTAGGAGGGGCGCTGCCTGGGGCACAGGGGTGGTCAGCGGATGAGGAGGAATCACCTGTAACACTGGCCAGGGAGGCAGGGGCAGCCTCGCGCTGCTCCCTGCCTCAGTCACCATCCGATCATTCCCCTGCGGCATACAGAGCCCTGGAAGAGGGGGCTGGGCGGCCAGGCTGTGGGCAGAGTTGGGGGCAGGCAGTGTCCCTCACACAGCTCTCTAAAGCCCATCTTATTCACGGCCATAAGTATCCCAGTGTCTGGTACACAGAACCTCAATAAAACATTGTGAATGAATGAATAAGTGAACAAATACAAACCATCTAGTATATAACATGTCAGCCACGTGCCAGCCACTGTTCTAAACACCCACAGGAGGTACAGTTACTACACCCATATTTTAAACAAGAAAACTGAGGCTTAGGGGCCAGTAACTAGCAGAGGATCACCCAGCTGTCAACACGGCCAAGAGGGAATTCAACCCAGAACCCTGCTCCCTCAAACCCCCTGTCCCCCGAGGCCACCTTGCTGCCAGGGTGGGGTCAGATTGTCACATACGACAAAGCAGTGCTCCTGTCCCATGGGGAGGTACAGGCAGGGTCTTGGGAAGGAGGCCAGGGCAGGAGGAGGGAAGGCAGCAAAGAGGCAGGTGGGGAGTGTCGAAGTGGACGAGAGGAAGGTTGAGGGCTCTGACATCAGGGCCAAATGGCTCAAAAGTCTCCAAGGGTGACACCTGCCTTTATGTGAACAGACTGCCGCAGGGCAGGGTGGGAGCATCTCCTTTCCTGCCTCAGCGGGTGAAATGCCTGTGTCTTTCATCTCTGCACTCCCGGTGCCTGGGACATGCAGGCACTTATTTCATCCCTCATTCATCCAACAGGTAACTACTGAGCACCCACCCACCATGTGCTGGGCATGGGGAAAGCCAAGAGAGTGATGACAGCAGTGATGGGGATGATGATGGGGAGGGGGAGGAGGAGGATGGTGATGAGGATGACTTGGGTGATGATCACAACAATGGTGATAATAATGACCGTGACAACGAAGATGATGGTGATGAGGAGGAGGATGACAATGATGACAAGGACAACAACGATGATGGTGTGATGATGGTGATGATGGTGATGGTGATGATGGTGATGGATGGTGGTGATGGTGGTGATGATGGTGATGATGGTGATGATGGTGATGATGGTGGTGATGGTGGTGATGGTGATGGTGATGATGGTGATGATGATGGTGATGATGGTGATGGTGGTGATGGTGATGGTGGTGATGGTGGTGATGATGGTGGTGATGGTGGTGATGGTGGTGATGGTGATTGTGATGGTGATGATGGTGATGGTGATGATGGTGGTGACGATGATGGTGATGGTGGTGACGATGATGGTGATGGTGGTGATGGTGACGATCGTGATTGTTGATGTGATGATGGTGGTGATGGTGACGGTGATGATGGTTATGGTGATGGTGATGGTGGTGATGGTGATGATGGTGGTGATGGTGATGATGGTGATGGTGATGGTGGTGATGATGGTGATGGTGATGATGGTGGTGATGGTGGTGATGTGATGATGGTGATGGTGATGGTGGTGATGGTGGTGATGGTGGTGATGGTGATGATGGTGATGATGGTGATGGTGGTGATGGTGATGATGGTGGTGATGGTGACGGTGATGATGGTGATGGTGATGGTGATGGTGGTGATGGTGATGATGGTGATGGTGATGGTGGTGATGGTGGTGATGGTGGTGATGGTGATGGTGATGGTGATGGTGGTGGTGATGATGGTGGTGGTGGTGATGATGGTGATGATGGTGATGGTGACGGTGACGATGGTGACGGTGATGATGGTGATGGTGGTGATGATGGTGATGATGGTGATGGTGATGATGATGATGGTGGTGACGGTGGTGATGGTGGTGATGGTGGTGATGGTGGTGATGGTGATGGTGATGATGGTGATGATGGTGGTGATGGTGGTGATGGTGATGGTGGTGGTGATGATGGTGATGATGATGGTGGTGATGGTGGTGATGGTGATGGTGGTGATGGTGATGGTGGTGATGGTGATGGTGGTGATGGTGGTGATGGTGATGGTGGTGATGGTGATGGTGGTGATGGTGGTGATGGTGATGATGGTGATGGTGGTGATGGTGGTGATGATGGTGATGGTGATGATGGTGGTGATGGTGATGGTGGTGATGGTGGTGATGGAGATGGTGGTGATGGTGGTGATGGTGATGGTGATGATCGTGATGGTGGTGATGGTGATGATGGTGATGGTGATGATGGTGGTGATGGTGGTGGTGGTGATGGTGGTGATGGTGATGATGGTGATGGTGATGATGGTGATGGTGGTGATGGTGATGATGGTGATGGTGATGATGGTGATGGTGGTGATGGTGGTGATGGTGATGGTGATGATGGTGGTGATGGTGATGATGGTGATGGTGATGATGATGGTGATGGTGGTGGTGATGGTGGTGGTGATGGTGATGATGGTGATGGTGGTGATGGTGATGGTGGTGATGGTGGTGGTGGTGATGATGGTGATGGTGATGATGGTGATGATGGTGATGGTGATGGTGGTGATGGTGATGGTGGTGATGGTGATGATGGTGATGGTGATGGTGATGGTGGTGATGATGGTGATGGTGATGATGGTGATGGTGATGATGGTGATGGTGACAGTGATGATGGTGACAGTGATGGTGATGACGGTGATGGTGATGACGGTGATGGTGATGATGGTGATGATGGTGATGGTGATGGTGTGACGGTGACGGACGATGGTGATGGTGGGTGTGACGATGGTGATGGTGATGGTGACGGTGATGATGGTGATGGTGATGATGGTGATGATGATGGTGACGATAAGGAAGAAGAGGAGGAGGAGGATGATGGAGACGAGGCTGATGAGGATTATAATGACAGCAGCGATATGATGATAATGATGACAAGGATACAATGATGACGATGATGATGGTGACACTATGTGTCAGGCACTGTGCTAGGCACTGGGAAGGTCAAGCTAGTGATGACGACGATGAGAGTGGTGAGGACGATGAGGGCAACACCACGAGGATGAGAGGGGGAGATGCTCTGTGTCGGGCACTGTTCTAAAGGCTGTAAGTCAGTGGCATTGTCACAGAAGGCACAGCAGCCACTAGGGTGCTGTGAAGGATGTGAGACAGAAGGGCTCTCGGATAAGCCTACTGTATCCTCAGTTCACGCTGTCGCTTCCCCAGGACCTCACATGCTAAGCCACCCACCTGGCCCCTGGCTGTAAATGAGGAAGCCAGCCCTGGGCTCAGCATCTGAGAAGGGCAGGGTACCTGCTTACCCACCCATCCATCCCCATGGAGAAGAGCCTGCCCAGAACCTCCAGCCCTGCTGCAGGAAGCGTTTACAAACAGAAGCTGGCCTCAATTCATCTCTCCAGAGCCACGGAGCCCTTTTAATTAAAGAGCCTGCCCAGCTGTCTGTGGATGAGGGATGGCCCTTGGACCGTGAGAGCGGCCCTGTATCAGTCTTGTTAGTGGCTTGTGTCCTGGAGCTGCTTGTGCAGGCCTGGAGACTCAGCCTCAGCCAAGGGAGCCAGGCCAGAGAGGACCGCCCCATATCCTCCTGCCCACACGGCCGTGCTGTCTGCCAGGATGGGCTCCACCCCACTCAGCCCCCAGGGAAAATGAGGACGGGCTCCGCTTCTGAGGCTGCCCTGGGTGAGGTCCCCTTCTGACTGCACTGTGCTCCTCTGGAGATCCCCAGATGCTGGCCACAGGGAGAAGCACTGGGCACCGGTTACAGGAAGAGTGCTGGCCTCTCTGGGACCCAGTTTCCCCTCTGCCACACGGAACAAGATTGGTCCTGCTGCCTGGGGTGTCTGGGAGGGCTCAGTGGGGTAACTTGAACTCTGATTGGACAGGGCCAGGTATTTAGAAACTGCTGCATTACCACTAAAAACAACACAACGTCACCATCTGTTACTGACCTTCCTGAGAACACCGCAGTTGACGCGAAATGACATTGCAGACACACAGTAGGCCCTCAACAAATGTGAGTGGAAACCTAGCCCCCTTCCCATCCCCATCGTTCCCCCAATCAAAACCCGTCCCCAGAACACTATTCCTCCAGGACAGTCTGCTGGAAGAGCCAGGTGGGTATTGCAGCAGGAAAGCTGTCCAACCTTTTGCCTACAGGATGGAGGTGACATTCGGGGAGCCCTGTACTGGCTGGTCTAAAGTTGGACTTGCACGTGCTCACATGGGTCACGTGACTGAGCAAGTCACTTAGCCTCTCTGAGCCTCCATTTCCTCATCTGTCAAAGGGAAAGGAACCCCCCCAAATGGGGGGTGGACATTGTGTGTGATTCCTGCCCAGGGCCAGGTACTCACAAGTCCCAACGGTGGTCATCTTCTCCCCCAGCCAGCCCTGGGCCACCCCCACGTGTCTTTCCGCAAAATCCCACATCCCGTCCTTTTGAGGCACCAACCATTCAGGTGCTCCCCAGCCCAGTGTTTTGCAACGCATGGCCACAGACCATTCATGGGACTCCCTAGTGCAACGGTCAAAATGCAGATTCTGGGCCCTGCCCCTGACCCATGGAATCAGGACCCTGGGAGCAGGCCCTGGAATCTACCTTATAAAACTACCCAAACCGGGTTCTGAGAGCCACAGCCCTAACCTGAGCTGGGCTCTGGGTTTGGTGCCCATTTCTGAGC
The DNA here is from genome assembly GCF_009873245.2 of Balaenoptera musculus. NCBI lineage: Eukaryota > Metazoa > Chordata > Mammalia > Artiodactyla > Balaenopteridae > Balaenoptera > Balaenoptera musculus. Next base: position 3,816,179 of record NC_045801.1, on the reverse strand, counting down.
CTGGTGTGAGGTGGAAAGTTGGATGGATCTCCGAGGGTTTGGATGCAGCTTGGATGGATGCTCGCAGGGCCCCCAAAGGCAGATACCCACTGTTTTAGGCTTCTCTGTACCAGCCCCACAGGGAGAAAATCCTGCCCACCCAGAGCACTGCCCTTAATACCCTTCCCGAAAAAGCCAAGGGCGACAGTCACTGGGGTGGACTCTCTCCTGAATCTGTCACCATCAATTCCCATCACCATCTGATGCTGGAGCATCAGACACCACCAGGAAGGCGAGCAGGCTGGCATCTCTGAGCAGGGTGCACTATATTCGTAATCACTCTGTCATAACTATGAGAGAAGACCCAGGTCCCGGCGCCACCTCCTCCGTGTCTCAGCCGTGTGACCTTGGGCAAGTCACCTAACCTTGCAGAAGTCAAACACTGAGACGCAAAACAAGAGATGGAAAAATCCCCACCGACCTAATCCTTCTTAATTTATCTCCTGGACTTCCAGGCACTTCTCTTTGTTTTCTACTTTTGAGATTTTTCCATTTTGTAAATTGCTAATTGTAGGAATAATACTTGCTTACTGAAGAGCATCGCAAAGTTAAAAAAAAAAAAAAGTCTACAGAAGCAGGAAAGAATTACCCACAATCCCACCACTCAAGAGGCAGCCCTGTGAACATTTTGTTGTATTTCCTCCAGCCTTTTCCTAAATACATCTTCCATGGCTGAGAGCAAACTGTATCTAAGCAATTATGTAGCCTTCTTTCTTCTACTTACAAGAAAATGCTTATGCCACTATATTGCCAATAAAAATTTTCATAAACATTTTTAATTCTTCATAAACTTCAAGTAGACGTGCCATAATTTCTTCACCTAAATAGGCTAAATAGGGAATCCATTGATCTCCAGTTTGTCTCTGTTGCTAATGACCATTTGTGTTTTAGCCAAAACCACACTGTTTCTTGGCCCTTGGTATTTTATTCATACCACATTAAAAAGACCAGAAACCAAAGAAATGCCTGAACCTGGGCTGAGCACAGCAAGAGATTCAAAGCTGAAAAGGATCCCTCGTTGTCCCCTTTCCTGAGGGCAGCATCTAATGAGAAACTTCTTCCCACGGCATGCCCATCTTCTAGGAACAATCACCCCCATTTTCCTGGATGAAGACACATGCTTAGAGAGGTCAAGTGATTTGCCCCAGGTCATACGGCTAGTATGACCCCAAAGTTCCAGCTATTCCCATGCTGATGGTCACAGCCAAGGCTGGAGACAACCAGGCTGGGATGAACAGGGCGGCCCTGTGCCCCAGGGTAGGGTCAATTCCTGAGCCTCTCACCCGGCCAGATCCAGAGTCTCTCTTTTCCCCTCACTGTGGCCCTTCTCTTTCAGCAGAGGGGGTCCCACCTACTGCTGATGAACCCAAACTGTAATGTGCTTTCTGAGGTCACAGAACTTCACTGCTGGATAGCCAGCTTCCAGAATGGCAGAGTAAGGACCTCCAAAAATCTGCTCTGCCAGATAAACAATGAGAGCACTGGGAAAAGTGTCAACATCAACTTTTTCAAATTCTGGAAATTAACAAAAGGCTTTCAATAATTCAAGATGTTTATTCAAGAAAAATGACTAAATTACAGTAAGAAAGGAAAGCTTTATGGTATTTTAACTTTCCCTAGTCTCATCTCCCTGTCCCCAGCTCCATAGTAGCCTTGAAAGCCAACAGCCCAGCAATCGTGACAGCTGTGAAAACAGCATCCCAGCAGCCATGGGAGGGGGCAGAGGAGGGTTGGAGCTCCCAAAAAAACCTATACCCAGAGAACTGCCACTATTTGACCTGTCTGGCAGCTTCCTGAAAAGTTCCATTCCCATGGCTAGTCTTTATTTGACCTGACTCAGAGCCTGCTCTGTGAGAGACCATATACCCAGGGCATTTGCTAAAAACAGTCAGAGGAAAATTCTTTAACAGTGCAGCTGCCTGAAGTGGAGTTACCAGTTGGGGCTAACAAGAGGCTGACCAAAAAATTAAAAAACTGGGTAATGGAAGACTTTGAAAAGCTCTGACATGTTCCTGGGAATCTAGAAAGTGCACATTACCAGGGAACACTTTAGATGGCCCTAATCCCCCACTTATGGATGACCATGAGACTCTACCCAAGCAGGAAGTGAAGGCTAAGATGAAGTGGTAAAATGCCTGCCAGAGCACTGTGTACCCCAACCCACACATAGATTCCCTCAGCCAAGACAGGGAGACTTATCTGCTCAAGGCATTTAAGGAAATTTCTGTCCAACAGTTAGATGACCACTAAGCTAGCCAGGCAGAGACTTCATGGCCACATGTGACAAAGAATACAGACTTACAGAATTCATCCAGGAAAGTTGCTAAGCCTGCAACAGCAGCATCAAACAACAACAAAAAATAACAACGTTAAAATCCTGGAGGTTAAGGAGCAATTTGATTTCCAGAGTTTCCATATTATATCATTGTAAACGTCTAGTTTTCAACAGAAAAATTCCAAGACACACAAAGACACAGGACAATATGGCCCATACACAGGGAAAAAAAGGGGGGTGGACAGTCAATAGACACTGTCTCTGAGGAAAGCCAGAGATTAGTAGTGATGCTAAATCGGGTTTTATAAATATGTTCCAAAGACTAAAAGAACGAAACCATGTCTAAAGAAATAAAGGAAAGCATGAGAATGATGTCTCCTAAATAGTAAAGAGATAGAAAATTATTCCTTAATAAAAATTCTGGGATTGAAAAGTACAATAAGTGAAAGGGAAAATCCTCCAGAGGGTCCAACATCAAATATGAACTACAGAAGAAAAAAACAGTGAACCTGAAGACAGGTTAATTGAGATTACCAAGTCTGAGGAACAGAAAAAAAAAAAGGAAAAAAGATAAACAAGCCCTCAGAGACCCATGAGACTGTAATAAAAGATCACCATTTATTTCATTATGGTCCTGGAAGGAAAAGAGAAAAAAGGGGCAGAAAGAATATACAAAGAAATAATGACCCAAATCTACCAAAATTTGATGAAAACATTAATCTACACATCAAAGAAACTAAACAAATCCCAAATAGGACAAAGTCAAAGAGATCCATACCTAGAACACATATAGTTAAGCTACTGAGTCATAAACAAGGATAACCTCTTGAAAGAAGCAAGAGAAGAATAACCCAAAATGTACAGGGAATCTTCAATAAGATTACAACTGACTTCTCATCTGACACCACGGAGGCCAGAAGGCTCTGGTGACATGTTCAAAGTGTTTGAAGACAAAGACTGTTAACCAAAAATTCTATACCCAGCAAAACTACCCTTCAAAACAAAGGAGAAATTTAGACATTCCAGATAACAAAAACTCAAAGAAGTCATTGCTAGCAGACCTACCCTACAAAAAATATTCAAAGAAGTCCTTCAGGATTAAATAAAGGACATTCGACAGTAACTCAAATCCACAGAAGAAATAAAGAATGCCAGTAAAGTTAACAACTTTACATAGGTAAATGTATGAGTACCTATGTGTTTTTATTTGTAACCCTTTTCTTCTATCTGATTAAGACAATTGAATAAAGCAATAATAATAAAACAGTGTTGAAGGCTTATAATGTGTAAAGATGTAATTTTTTTTTTTTTTGGCCAGGCTGCACAGCTTGCGGGATCTTAGTTCCTCGACCAGAGATTGAACCCAGGCCCTTGGCAGTGAAAGCGCTAAGTCCCTACCACTGGAACCTCCAGGAAATTCCCAAAGATGTAATTTTTTTTTACAATAATAGTGCAAAGGAAGAGAGAGGGAATGGAGTTATAGTGAAGCAGTTTTACATACCATTGAAATTAAGTGAGTATCCATCAAAACTAGACTTTTTAAAGTTAAGATGTTAATTATAATCCCAGGGAAAACTTAAGAAAATAATTCAAAAAATATATATAGTAAAAACAAACAACAAAGAAAATCAAAATTATATACTAGAAAATATCTATTTAAACACAGTAATGGAGGAATCAAGGCACAAAAAAGAATACATACGAAAACAAATAGCAAAATGATAGACTTAAACCCTACGTTTATCAATAACTACATTAACTATAAATTTACTACATACTGCAATTAACAGGCAGAAATTGGCAGATTGGACAAAGAAACAAAAAACATGATCCAACTATAGGCCGTCTATGAAAGACACACTTTAGATTCAAGGACACAAACAGTTAAAGCAAAAGGATGGAAAATATAGATCATGCCAACTTGCCAAAAGAGCGGAGTGTGGCTATACTATCAGACCAAATAAACTTTAAGGCAAGATTTTTAATAGAGACAAAGAGGGACATTTTAGAAGCATAAGAGGTTAAATCTATCAGGAAGGCATCATAATTATAAACATACATTTACCTAATAACAGAGGCCCAAAATGCATGAAACAGAAACTTCACTGATGTAAGGACTGGTTCAATTTTTTTCCCAGTCAACTGCCATCAACCACACCCTGTCCATCAACCCTTCAGGATACCTGGGAAGATTCCAAAACTGTCCAGTCCCTTTCAGTTATTCAATCTCAAGAAAGTCTACAGTGCCATCTCAATTCAATTAATCTTGTCTCCTCCTCTACTTCCGTGACAGAATGGAGCTGGCATCCTGACTGGGAAACAGGAAGAAATGGAAGGGGACCCGCAGCCTGGCGATGACACCTGCTCCCATCCCCTCGTAGACTCCGTCCTTGCGTGAGTGGCAGAGCAGGGGGAGGGGACTCAGCTCCCTCCCGTGGCCTCAGCTCTCTCCCACGACGTATTCTGGGCACTTGCTCCCAAGCTAAACTGCACCCAAATATCAAAGCCCAGTATTCACATGGATCTCTACGGTTGACAGACGCATCCCATATGTGGCTGCTAATTAACGTAAGTGAGAGGGGCATGGAGAGGATGAAACCTGAGCTTTGAAGCGTAGTAGCCAGCTGTGCCACCTTGGGCACGTTACTTCATCTCTCCGAGCTCCACTTTTCTCATAAAATATTAGCTGCTGATATGCACTGAACACTATTTCCATGCCAAGTGATGCTAAATGGATAAGCCCACTAACCTCATCATAGTCCCCCCAGCAGGTCCTAGTGTTATCCCACTCTGCAGAAGCAGAAATGGAGGCACAGGGAAGGTGGAAGGACCTTACCAGAGGCCAGGCCACTAGCAAGCAGCAACGCTGGGGTTTGACCCTCGGCGGTGTGACTACACGCGTTTGTTCATTTTGCAGGTGTGGTCTGGCACCATGCCTGGCATATAGTAGTTGACCAACAAATGCTAGCTACTCTCCCTTCTCTGTCCAAAAGTGCCAATGAACCCCGAGGCCACGGGGTGAATAACGCCCTGTGCCAAGCAACTGGGGAAGGATGAGAACCCAGTTACAGAGCAGTTTTGCCCTGCATTGGTCTGTGGCTCCATCCCCACAGCTCTGAGTATGTGGAATCTGGGCCTGGCCACGTGGCTCATTTTAGCCAAAGGGACAGTAGAAAATGCGATGCAAGAAAGGCTAGGAAGGGGGCTTCCCTGGTGGCGCAGTGGTTGAGAATCTGCCTGCCAATGCAGGGGACACGGGTTCAAGCCCTGGTCTGGGAAGACCCCACATGCCGCAGAGCAACTAGACCCGTGAGCCACAACTACTGAGCCTGCGCGTCTGGAGCCTGTGCTCCGCAACCAAGAGAGGCCACGATAGTGAGAGGCCCGCGCACCGCGATGAAGAGTGGCCCCCACTTGCCGCAACTAGAGAAAGCCCTCGCACAGAAACGAAGACCCAACATAGGAATCAATCAATCAATCAATCAATCAATCTTTAAAAAAAAAAAGTCTCCTATAGACAGCATAGAGGTGGGACTATTTTAAGAAGGCTAGGAAGTGCTTCTGCTTCAGGCTGGCCTCTCTGACTGCTTTTGAAGCCCAGCCTCCGTGTGGTGGACAAGACCCCAGCTTCCCTGCGGGACAGAGACCACGTGGAGCAGCCAGCCCAGCCGAGTCCCCCAGACCAACCAGCCCCCGGCTCGCCGGCACTGCACAAGCAAGCTGTGGCCAGACCGCAGGGCCGCCCAGCTGGGCCTCAGACATAACCTCTCTGAGGTCAGCGTCACACCTGCAAGAAGAGGTAAGGACCCCAGCTCTGCCCCATCCATCCCAGAGGTGGCATCAGGGGACAGCTTGCCTGTGCCGGGGCTGAGTGGCGGCCTCATGCCTCACCCGGTCCCTGCACGAGCCTCCAGCGGGTCACGAAGCCTCTGAGCCTGCTAATCACACCTCCGTCCATCCCGAGCCCCGCCTCTTCCTGCTCTTCTGGGCGAGGCGCAGATCGCGGGGCCTCCTGTGCTCGGCGCGCCCCCCAGCCCAGAAGAGCCGTAAAACCAGCCAAGCTCGGCTAACGCTTAGGAGCGGGCCCCAGGCACTGTGCTCAGCTCCACGCAGCACAGAGAGGTGGTGTGCCACTTCAATGAAATAACGCCCATGGCCTTCGCATCTGCAAAGCATCCCTGCTTGAGCATGTCAGCAGTCGAGCTGGTGACTTGAACCCTAGTCTGTCACCTAACCCACCCTCTTAAATGTCTTCTCCTTTGCTCTACCCCAGAATACCCGCCAAGCTCCTGCTATGCTGTACACTCCCCACTCCCAGAACAAGTTGTTGACGCCACTGGGATGATGGATGGGCTAGTACCCCCAGCCTGTGATACCTCACACCCTCTTTTTCTCCAAGTCGGCAGTCAGGGCCCATCTGCGGGGCCCTTATAAACTGGTTTGGGGGTCCTCCCGTGCTCCTGCAGCCCCGTGCTGGCCACGGTCAGAACCCTCAGGTCAGAGGGATGTATTCTTCAATGCTGTTCATCCTGGTCACAGACCTGCACCCAGAGCCACTTGGGCTCACCAGGCCTCCTCGAACCATGAGCCCATCTGCCCTCGGGGCTGCCCAAGGACAACCTTGGACAGGGACCCTGAACCCTGCGGGGGTGGGTCTGTGGATAGAATTCAGGGGTGTCCAAAACTTGGATGTGGAAAATACACCATCTTCAATTCACCCACCCTCTGGCTGAAATTTAGCAATTCCTTCTATTACACTTATGAACAACAAAACCACAAAGAGGGGTCAGTAGTGGCTATTGCTGTGACGTCAACAGAATGAGACGTGTTTCCCTCCCATGTGTGCAGCTGGGGACATTTGAGACATCGCAGACATGCATCATCGCTGGGGCTCATGGTAGTCACTTGGGCCCACCATGGTCCCTGTATTGAACGTGTCGGTCAGAAAGCACACTTATCAGTGGGTCACCCACTCTTAAAAATTAGTTTCAGGGCTTCCCTGGTTGGCGCAGTGGTTGAGAATCTGCCTGCCAATGCAGGGGACACGGGTTCGAGCCCTGGTCTGGGAGGATCCCACATGCCGTGGAGCAACTAGGCCCGTGAGCCACAACTACTGAGCCTGCGCGTCTGGAGCCTGTGCCCCGCAACAAGAGAGGCCGCGATAGTGAGAGGCCCGCGCACTGTGACGAAGAGTGGCCCGCGCACCGCGATGAAGAGTGGCCCCCGCTTGCCGCAACTAGAGAAAGCCCTCGCACAGAAACGAAGACCCAACACAGCCAAAAATTTAAAAAAAAAAAAAAATTAGTTTCATACCTGTGTTTCAGTTTTACTGGTTTCTAGAGAGGATTAAGGGAGATGACCAGGGAATCGCCCTGCCCGGGGCCTGACACCAGGTAGGGGCTCTGTCTCTCCTGGTGGTTTGGGGCACCCTGTGACCTGTACTTTTGGGGATGGCAGTGGATGCCTGGACCACCCTGCAGGGAGAGTTCACCCACTCCCTGCAGCTGCACCCCAGCCCCACCCCAGGGTGCCCTCGGGGCACAGGACACTTCCCTCTCCATCTTCTGTCTCCTAAAACTACCCGGCTTTCCCCAGCCTGTGGCAGAAAGGCCACCCGTCAGCATGCCGAGCTCGGCACGGACCACACAGCCTGCTGCAGATTACCCGAGGGACACTGGGCCCTGGCCTCCTCAGACCGCCTCAGCCCCCAGGAAATGGGCATCGTGACCTTTCTTCTCCTGGAGGTGGAGTGGCACATGAGGGTCACCTCAAATAATGGTGTCCTCACCCACTCTGACCCACACCTACCTCTCCAGCCTGCCCCGGCGGCACACCCGATTCTAATACACCACGTTACCCCCTCGTCCGTGAGCAGGCGGAGCCCCTTCTCACCAGCAGCCATGCCCTCTGTTTGGTCTGACCCCCGATCGTAGGACGAGCTGACCTCGGCCGCCCATCCATCGCAACTTTCCTGATGCCGCTTCTGCCCAGTGCCCACCCTCTGCGCCCGGTCAGGGCCATGATCCCCTGGTGATATGCTTCTCTTCCCTCCTCGCCCATCCCCCGAGCCAGCCCACACCTGACCAGGAGCTCCCTGAGGGCAAGGCCTGTGCTGCAGGAGGTGAGAGACGAGAACTCTGGAAGGGCCCACTGGAGGACCTGTCCCGCTGGCAGGGCTCACCCTGTGCAATGAACAGGTCTCCTCCCAGACTCTGCCAGACAGATGTCCATTGCTGCGCTGCATCAGGGACCAGCCATAGCTCAGTGAGGCAGTGAAGTGCCCATGGCTGAGCGTATGAAGCTAGGGCTGGACAGCCACTCACCCAAGGTGGTCCGGAACAGACCCCTGCATCAGAGGAGGAACGCTGAAGTGTCCTTACTCCAGCTCAGGTGCTCCTATAACCCAAGTGGCATCTATGGCTCGGGGACAGCCCTTTCCCCACCTAAAACTGAAATCAACTAAATTCCATCCCCCACCGAGAGCAGGTTTTAGTGCAAATCTAGCGGCTCCTTCAGAGACAGCCGTCCAGGCTCAGGAGACGCTAAGTACGGGGCTGGAACCAGAGGTCCTTGAACAAAGGCGATTCAACCCCTGCTGAAAAAATTGGGAACAGCACCAAAACAATTAAATTGATTGAAAAAGAAGAACTCTAATTCACTCGTTTGCTGTAATCAAAACCAATAAACAATTTTAGTGAGCTTAAAAGCATGTTTTTTGTAAAAGCCTGAGGTTTTTTTTTGTTGTTTTTTTTAAAAGTGAGGCTCTTGTAGAATGCCATGGGTGTGAACTAGCCCCCAGCCTTGTGAAGTGACAAGTGACTTTGCAAGTCAACATGCCCTCCCTGGGCTCCACTGGGATCTCTCCCCACCTGGCTTAGCCTGGTGGCCAAAAGGCCCGGAGCACAGACAGTTCTCGACAGGTCGCCCCCCAGAAGGGACCCTGGGAGAAGCTCCTTTCTCTGGGTAGAACCCACCCCCTCACAGGACTTTGAGGAGAGAGGGTGAGGTCGGCAGCCCCAAGCTGGATCCCACACCCGAGGGACACAGGACGGGGGGCTGGGGGGTGAGAGCAAAGAACATTCCAGAACCCGGACCCCGGAGGCCAAGGGGTGGTTTCTGAATCTGTTGTGTGATGGTGATGCCAACCCGAGCTCCAGCTGCTCCCCCCAACCGTGAGATCACCAAGCAGGACGCCTCCTCCAGTCTCCTTCCTTGCCATACCCACTCCCCAAAGAGAAACACTAAGCCCCTGGAGTGGCACCCCCATGTGGGCAGAGGGCGCCAGCCAGCTGGCTCCAGGCCCAGGGTGAGCATGTAATCCACGCCGGGACACCAGGATCCTCTCCGTCCGGAAGGAGGAGCGGGTTTGGGGGTCTATGGCTGATGAAAGTGAGCTGTGTACTGTGGTCAGAAAGGGGAGAACTACCATCCACCCCCTGCTCAGATACCCCAGGGACGCCCCAGGCACTCCAACAAAGCCCAGACCCCTAAGAGTCGAGACCTCTCCCAACCCGCCCCAAACTCGGCTAGGCCTCCAAGAGCCCCCCCTACGCCCTCGGCCTCATCCCTCTACCTCTCATCCTTGCAGCGGGCGAGCCAGCTTGCCAAGGTCACAGGTGTTCTCATCTGGCAAGTGGAGATCCTAACGCCCCCTCATCCCACCCTGTCACTGTCCCGCAAAGCAGGGACTTGCTGCCGGCACCACGCTCAGCAAACAGTTCAGACTCCATGGAACCAGCCAAGCCGGATCCCCTCCACCTCTGTGTCTCCAAGCTGCTCCCGTTCCACAAAGCCCCCCCTTACAGGAAGTCCTCCTGATATTCCAACAGGAAGCACTTTGGAGAAGCTGGGGGAGAAGCATCCCTTCCCTCACTCATTCATCTCACGGCTGAACGCTCACTGTGTGCGGGTTTCATGGGAGCCCAGAGAGCTCGCGGGTGGACAATTCGGGCTGATCAGGGAAGAGCCAGGGCCCCCCACTCTGGAAGCCAGGTTCAAGGTCCACCCTGGTCAGTCCCTGGGCTGTGGGAGGAGATGAGGAGGAGACCCTGGGAGCCGGCAGGAGGTGTCCCTCACCTGGACCGGGGGTCCAGAGAGGCTCCCTGGAGGAGAGGACTTCAAACCCGTCCCCCTGCAGGACTCAGCTGCAGCTGGACAAACCCTGCACATGGAGGGGCGGAAAAGGGGGGGGAACTGGGTCCCAGACAGAAGGACTGCCTGAGCCAAAACCTGGGTGAGACCAAGTGAGACCACACCCTGTGCCCCCTGAGCTGGGAGCTTAGGGAGGGAGATCACTGGAGGGGAGGGCTCGCGTGGGGAGCCGGGGCTCCAGGGACTGAGAGGGCCTAGCAGGGAGGAGGGACACAGGGGCCCTGAGAATTCCGACGACACCTCCACCTGGCACCGCGCATCATGCAGCAGGCAGAAAGGTGAGCCTGGACTCCAGCTCCCCGGGCCTGGGGTGTTCTCGGCATCAACACGGGCCCCGGCAGGGTGGTGGCTGTGGTCCCCACCCTCCCATGGCACCTTCGCTCGGGAGCTAGTAGCTGCTGCTGAAGTAACAGTAATCCCAGCTTTAATACTCTTGCCATTAGGAAGGGCCAGGGCCGTGCAAAGCATTCTGCAAATAAAGGGATTTTGGGGACTGTGGGGTGCGGGTACTATCATTATCCTTATTATCCTGTCTGACCGACGAGGGACAGAGGGGGAGGAGCTAACCAGCATCTCCTGCTTGCAGGTGGCAGGGCCAACAGACCCAGCCAGGCTGAAACCGATGTGGCCAGAAATGTATTTCACGCAGCGTGGCAGCAGTCAGCGTGTGAAGCTGGGTCTCAGAGCAGGCTCTCCTGACAGCGCGGCTCCCTCTCTCTATCCTACTATCTGATTCCCTTCTATTCTAGTTTGTGTTTTAATGTGCTGGCTGTGACCCACTAACTTGATTTCATGACCCACTAATGGATCACAGCCCACGGTTTAGACGATATTCCCGGGCAGGGCTTTGCAGCCTGAGGCGGGTGGGATGGGCTTGGGAGCGAGCGGCTGGAACACTCAGGTGGGTCCAGAGGCTCAGACTCCCATTCGTCCGTGGGCATCATTGCCCCTGATTCGGAGCTGAGGCAACAGGCTCGGGAGGCCTGCTCCGCGGCCCCAGCGGGCACAGGGTGCCTACCTGGGTCCATACCAGGCGGGAGGAGGCTGCAGAAACAGAAGGCTGGCACCAGACTGAAACACGAGGCTGCTTCCCTCCCCACACCGTGGGCCGTTTTGTCATCTCAGAATTAAGAATGTGGAGTGGGAACCATGGGCCGTGGCCCCCCAAGCAGGGGCTACCCCTGAGGGCTCCAGAGGGTCCCAGGGAAGCATTCCACAGGTGCCCATGGGGCCCTGAGCATCAAGGGTGAGCGGAAGATTGATGCTGTGTGACTTTAGGTGTCTCACTCACCCTCTCTGGGTTCTTGTGGAACCACCTACAAGAAGAGGTCAGGATTCTTTCACCTTCCAAAGGCTGGGGCTTCCCCGTAAGCCCAAGGCCCATCCCACTCAAGGATTTGGCTGCAGAGGGCAAAAGCCCCTGCCCCTCCCCGCCCAGGCCTACCTGCCCTCAGCACTGGAAAGGGCAGGGGCCATCAGAGTCCAGGCTGGGCGGTCAGGAGGTTGGCAAAGCCAGGCAGTGGAAGAGCTGGGAGCCTCCCTAGTTCTGGGCTTCCCTGTCTGTAAATCAAGGCCTGAACTGCCCCCCGCACAGGGTATGTAAAACGTTACAAGAGAAGGTATCTCAGAAAACACTGAACTTGTTTGATGCCCAGAGCAGGTGCTCCGGGGAAGCCAGTCCTCTGCCCTCCTGCCCATCCCCCAGCCTCCTGGCACCTGGGACCCGCCACCGCCAGCCTGGTCCACGTTTGTCTCGGGGACAGCTTCAGCCAGACACTCTCTCACATCACCTAGAGCCAATTAGCCATCCATCTTGAGCACCTGCTTTTGACGCCCCGAGAGGTATATGGGGGAATTTGTTGTCACTGCCTGGGGCCTCCCACTCCTCCACCTACGCCCCAGCCTCCACCCCGGCGGCAGCAAGAGGGGTCTCCTGAACCTCAGACCAGATGCTGCCCTGCCCCTGCAGGGGACCCCAAAGACTCCTCCAACACTGCTCAGCACCCCACCACCTTAGCCTGGCGCCCCAAGTTCTCCCAGTTCTTACCCCCCTGCCCCTCCTGACATGCTCAGAGCTCCCAGGAAAAGCCTGCTGCTTCCCCACTGCCCATCCTCTGACACCTGCACCCCGTGGCCCTGCCGCTCACCAGAAGGATCCCTCCTGCCCCCTTCTCAGGTCGGAACTGTACCCAGTGTTCAAGGCCCAGGTGGATGTCAGCTCCCCTGGGAAGCCCTGCCTGGGTCCAGAGAGCAGGAGGACCCCTGGGGCCAGCACCTATCGGGAAAGGCTGTGAGCATGGCACATCGGCAGCCCCGCTGAGATGCAGCCCCATGGCACACACGCCTTGTGGCATGTCCCCTGCCGGCCCTGTGCTGGCTCCTGCAGATGTACAGTGCTGGTTCCGTTTGCAAAGACCAAGACCAATAACGATAGACATTTTGCCAAATTCATCAGTTTCTGAATCTCTTCCAGTAACCCGTGGAGAAGACGGGTGAACATGTGCAGATGAGGCAGTGGCATCTGAACTTCTGTTAATAATAGCACAACAGGGATTCTAGTGACCAGGTCAACATGGAAGGAGGTCTCTAGCGGCTGGCCACAGGGCTCTATCTCGGACTTGACCCGAACAATATTTTTCATTAATGACTCAGATAATGACCCAGAAGAAGCCTCTCACACAGAACAATGAGGGACAGCCCACTGTAAATGGATGGGTGCCCTCAAGGACGGTACCATGTCTTTGTGTCAAGCAGTATCTGAGACATGGGAATAATAGGTATTCCAGGGACACTTGCTAACTGACTGAATGAATGAATGAATGGTATTTTGGATGGTAGTTCTGGCCATCTTTCCAGCATTTTAAAATCTTGACCCTAACAAGATAAAATAAATCGTGATAAACAAGAATTCCCAGAAATGGGCTCTAAGTTTATGGCTCAAACATAGACTTGACATTAACGGGTAACTCTTAGTTGAATACAGTAAACTGACATGACCGCCCCAAAAGAGATCTCTGACATCTCTAACAGGGGGACCCTGGCTCACTGCCCTGAAACTGGTCACCAGCCCTAACACATCCACATAGTAGGTGTGCTATGCATGTAAAGGCGAATCGGTCCCTCTGTGCACTGGGCACACAGGTCCCTAACCAAGCATCCCCTCCCACCCTCTGTTGGCAGCAGGATTCTCTGCAAGTCTGAGGTTCAAAGGCACGAGAAGGAGTGCTAGGGCTGTGTCCCGGTGAGCGTGGGTTTTCGAGGGGGGCACTAACACAGTGGGATGGGCCCAGGAACATAAGTCTGAAGAAGGGGTCCCGGTCTCCCCAAACCCATAGCCCCGAGAAGCTGGTGGGAGGTCTAAGAAAAAAGCTCATCTGTGTCCTCACCTTCATTCATTCACTCAGCAACTATTTACTGAGCACTCAACCGGTAGGCACAGTTGTAGACATTGGGATTCTTTTGTGGGGAGAGGAAGGAAGGGAGACAGACAATGATTACCAAACACAATAAATAAGTAAATTATACAACAGGAGAGAGGGTGGTAAAGGCACATGTCACTGTCTTCTGCAGCAACCCCCATGGCTACAGGACAGCCGTGCAAAGGCCCTGAGACACAGGCATGCTGGCCATTGGAGGACAGCAGAGGGGCCGGGGTGGCTGGTGAGGGGGAGGAGGGAATGACAGGGACAGTCGCAGGGACCCGACGGGCAGGGCTGTGGACCATTTTAAGGGCTTTGGTTTTTCCTCCAACAGACACAGGAAGGTCTAGAAGGTTCTGAACCCACAGTGTTCTGCCCTGGCTTCCACTCTAAAAGGTAGGTCTCCAAATCCTTTGCCCCCTCTCCAGAGGCTACCGCAGAATATAAAATGGGGTGGCCACGTACAAACAGCTCGGCGGTTCCTCCAAAAGTTAAACCTAGAATGACAACATGAGCCAGCAATTCCCCTCCTAAGTATGTACGCCAGAGAACTGACAACAGAACTCAGACAAACACATGTTCATAAGCGATGCTATTCACAACAGCCAAAAGGCGGAGACAACCCAAGTGTCCATCAACACACAAACGTGTGTGTCCTCACAATGGCACATTGCTCAGCCGTGGACACACGCTACAGAGAATGAAGGTCTGACACAGGCTGCAACGTGGACGAACCTCGAAAACATTCTGCTGAGGGAAAGGGGCCAGACACAAAAGACTTCGCACTAGATGATTCCACGAAATATCCAGAATAGGCAAAGCCATAGGAACAGAAAGCAGATGACAGGCGCACCTCAGAGAGACCGTGGGTTGGGTTCCAGACCACCATAACAAAGCAAATATGGCAATAAAGCCAGTCACATGAACTTTTTGGTTTCCCAGTGCATGTAAAAGTTATGTTTATATTATACTGTCGTCTATTAAGTGTGCAATCGCATTATGTCTAACAAAATGGACGTAGCTTAATTTTAAAATACTTTGTTGGACTTCCCCGGTGGCACAGGGGTTAAGAATCCGCCTGCCAATGCAGGGGACACGGGTTCGAGCCCTGGTCCGGGAAGATCCCACATGCCGCAGAGCAACTAAGCCTGTGCGCCACAACTACTGAGCCTGCACTCTAGAGCCTAAAAGCCACAACTACTGAGCCCACGGGCCACAATGACTGAAGCCTGCGCACCTAGAGCCCGTGCACTGCAACGAAGAGTAGCTGCCGCTCGCCACAACCAGAGAAAGCCCGCGTGCAGCAGCGAAGACCCAATTCAGCCAAAAATAAATTAATTAATTTAATTAAATTACTAAACAAAAAAAAAATCCAAAGGTATTTTAAAAAAATAAAAATACTTTGTTGCAAAAAAAAAAGCTCAGTTATCATAGAAACGCCAAAGATAGCTGATCACAGATCACTGTAACAAATATAACAATAATGAAAACGATTGAAATATTATGAGAATTACCGAAATGTGACAGAGACACGAAGTGAGCCAATGCTGTTGGAAAAAATAGCACCAATAGACTTGCCTGATGCAGGGTTGTCACAAACCTTCAATATGCAACAACCAGTATCTGCGAAGCACAGTAAAACAAGTTATGCCCGTCTGATGGTTTTGAGAGCTGGGAGGAGTGGGGATGGAGAGTTAGTGTTTAACGGGTATGGGGTGTCCTTTTGGGAGGATGAAAATGTTTTGGAACCAGATAGAGGTGATGGTTACATTACACAACACTGAATGTACCAAATGCCACTGAACTGTACACTTTACAATTACTGATTTTATGGGATGTATTTTACCTTAATTGGAGATGGGGGTCACACAAGCCCAACTCAAGATGGTAGCGGCTGCAGTATCGACCCCGACTTGGGGCTCCTGCCTCCTACACCCTCCCCCCACCAAGGGGGCGGCCACTAGCTCAGCACACAAATTCAGGAACTCGCCGTCACCAGCTAGTGACCATAAACACCCGCTGGCATCAGCCCATCCAGAGCAGCCGTGTTTCAACCCAGAGCCTGGTGCAAACGGGGTTAACCAGTGAAAAGCACATGCTGGCCTGCAGACAGGTAAGGACAGGGCGCCTGCCCCCAGGGAGCCACTCCCCGGGCTATGGGTGGGTGGGAGAGACAGACGCCCCACGGGCTGCCCCACTGCCCGGAGCTCCGTCCTGGGGACTGGGCTGGGGCTGCTGCTGCCCCGCCCATCTTTCCCAGTTTCAATCTCCACCTCACGTCTCCCCCGTGGCAGGAAGTCATCTGCCTGTAAGAGGGAAGGAGCCTCCCGAAGCCTAAAGAATTCTTTCCATGGGTTTTCATAATTCACTTCTGTGAAATGTCCCCCCAAAATAATCAAAGATGGCTGAGCTGCTGTTTGCCCTCCAGGAAGTGTTCTCTTTCCTTCCACACCCCAGATTTCAGGCCCTTCACCTGCAGACGGGGTCCAATTGCTCACTTGCATTGAAGATGGATGCACTCCGGTTAAATTCTCCTTTTTCACTGTAACTCAGCTGGTGGAAAATGACAGGATTTTCAAGTAGACACGATCTGGAAAATTGGCCAGAGTGGCGTGTCAGAAGCGCGTGTTTAATTATGCAAACGCTGGCGCTGGGGGCGCAGGAGGCCTGTGATGAACTCACTGTTGGATTTGGGGGTTGGCGGCAAGTGGACATCGTGGGTGTAGAAAGAGGGTGGGCTGAGCAAAAACAGAGTCACAGGGTAGGCCAAATCCACTCCCCAACATGTCCCACGCACATGCCACGCTCCCTGGGTTCCTGCCGTGGACTCTGCATCCCACCCTGGTCGAACTCCCACTCCCCATCCTCCTCCTGCACTGTGCCCAAGGGGGCACCCCCTGCTCAAGTACCTTTGATGGCTCCCCAGCACCTGCAAGGCAACCGGGGTCTGGTTCCAGGGCTGCGCTGCCTGGCTTCCAATCCCAGCCCTTCCACTTCTCAGCTGTGTGACCCTGGACAAATGACTTAACCTCTCTGCCTCAATCACTCATTAAGAGAAAATTCACTGAGCACCTAGCATGTTCTAAGGTCTGGGGATACAGTAGAGAACAAAGCAGCGCTGACAGAGAGGCAGTAAACAAAGTCTCCCCACCAGAACGGAGGATCCAAAGAAACTGAGAGGAAACTCTCCGTTCACTGGGGGGAAGAGGCAGTGTGGGGAGGGCCCCTCTATTTCATCTTACGAAAGGCAGTGAGAGAGCAAGCCAGGCAGATACCTGAGGGGTGGAGAGAACGGCATGTACAAAGGCCCTGGGGCAGAAGCAGCCAACCCAGGCAAATTAAGGTCCCGAGGCCATGGGAGGAGCTTGGCGCAAAACTCCCCACGGCTTCTCATTTCACCCAGAATCAGCTCCAGCGTCCTGAATCTGAGTTCAGTTTTCAGTGGATCATTCTGGCTACTGTGTGAAGCGTAGACTGTTGAGGGCAAAGGTGGGGCACCTTTGGTTAGTCATGTCACCCCCGTGGCAGCTCTATGAGTACCAGGAACTACCCCCCCCGCCAGCCCAGCCTCAAGCCTCACCGTGAACCCTGAAGCAGCCTGGCACACACACCACTGGTTAATTCAGTGCTTATTATGATTGTTAACAGGGCACCAAAGAGCCCGAGGATGGGCAGTGGAGGCAGATGCTGCCTTAGGACAGGGGAAGGGGCTGAGCCGAGGTGCCCCTGTGCCCACCCTGGTGCTTGTGGCTGCTCTCCCCACCCCCCTCCTCCCTGTCCTCTCCACTGAGAGGCGACCCCCAGGAGGGAGGGGAAGGAGGGTGAACAGAGGACCCACGTCCCCTCCCCACCTCAGGTCCTTGCCATCTGACCATAGCAGGAAGGGACTGGCTTTGGACCGGATACAGACTGAAAGTTTGCAACTGGCCCAGAGTGAATTTCAACAACCAGAAGTCCCTGGGAAAGGCAACACCCTGCCCAAGATGTGGGTGAGGTGGCCCGCGCCCAGTGAGGGGTGCAGCCCTGCCATAGCTGGTGCCGACACAGGGGAGAAAGGAAGCAGCCTCCCATCAGCCCTCAACGGGCTGGGCCCGGAGACTCACCGAGACTCCCCCAGCCCCTCGTCCCCTCGCAAGTGATGCTGGGTGGGGGCCTTGGAGCCCCAGCCAACCGCAAGAACCTCTGCTCCTACTAATACCGAGAGTTCCAGAATCTCTGGATTAGGCTGCGGGTCAAGAGAATGCGTTTTAAATTCCATTCCACTTCTTCCTGGCTGCAAGGCCAAGGCTGGATGACCCGTGAGCAGTTCACCAAACGTTCGAGGAGGGGCTGGAGCCAGAGGGAGGCCTGGAGGGGGTGTGAATGCGGGACAATCTGCAATCGCAACTCAACCTCTATCAACGGGCACCAACGACCACACAGTCAGAGACGCAGGCATCTGGTCCACCTCCAGGATCAACACCCCACCATACACACACACCCAGTCTGTGGTCCTGGGGCGGGGGGGCTTCCAAGCACAGCCCCATCCCACCCTCGGCCCGAGTCTTTCCCTGGCGTCACATATAAGGATGCGGTCTCCGCTCCGGCTAAGGCTGCGGTTTGAGCCCCACTCACCCTCTGCGTCCTCCCCCCTCAGAGAGAAACACCTGGGCTCCTCTCTTAGCTCTGACAGCATCACCTGAGCCCTCAGATCCCCAACCAAAGCACCTAAAATCCGTTCTGTGCCTGAACTTCCCCATCTTGTGAACCCCCCATGTCACCAGTTTGAGTCTCAAATGTCCTCACTCTCAACCCCCTGTGACCTGGGTAACATGATCCCAGCTTTTTGCAAAATTAAATGAAATGGTAGGATAGGCGGGCACAGGCTAGTGGCCAGCAGATGAAAAACACCCACAGCAGAGGTTCCACGCGGCGCCGAGCCCTCCCAGTAGACCGGCGACAAAACCACCCAGGATCAGACACACAGGGAGCTTCAGACCTGATTTTCCGAAGGCACCACCACGCTGGAGTCATCCACAGCTCGCCTGGCTTCAAGCCCGACACGCACTTCTCAGCCCACGACGGCTCCAGAGCTCTGTGTCCTCGTTTGTGAGAAAAACGCTTCTCCACTTAAATGCATTTAAGGACCAACACCTGAGCAACCTGGGCGTGGCGAGCTGATCACATGCAGGTGGGGCGGCCGATTTGGGAGAACCGCCCTCCCTACCCGGTCCCTCGGCTGTCCCAGGGGCTCAGGGTTCAAGCCCCTGTCCTGCCCCTGGCCTACTGCCTGCATCAGCACCCCTCCCCGTAAAAAGCTGGGGGGAGGCTTCCCCTGATATCCGTCAGGTGAGGGGCGGGAAGAGGTAGAGGCTGCCGGCCCTGGAGTCCTGCAAAGGCACGATTCTCGTGCCGGGAGCTGGGGGCTAATTAAATGGTTATTTGTTCTGCCTTCCAGATAGGGGAAATATGCACCCTAAAGAGCTTTCAGGAGAAAAAGTGCTGCGTGACGATTATTTAATATTTTATGGGTCCATAAATACACCAAGCGCTGTGCAGCCAAGCGCTGTCAGCCACTGGCTGCCGGGAGCACCCGTCAGCAGGTGGCATGCTCTGGGCGCCCCTGACACCCGGTTCCCGGCTGGCAGCAGCCCAGGGTCCCTCTGAGTTCAAAGCCGCCAAGACCAGGCAGGGGCTCCCAACCCCGGCTGCAGCCTCTCCCTCCCTCCTGGAGTCAGAACTTGGCATCTTGGGGGCCGGGGATGGTGCGCTGTGTGCCGTGATGGCAGTTTGCGGCTGCTCCCTGGGGGCTCCGCAGGGGCCCTCCTTCCACGTGTGGCCCATGGGGGTGCAGAAGCGCTGGCCTGCCTGTGCCCTGCCGCCCAGTGTTCGCTGCAGGAAGCGATGCAGAACCATCACACAAGCCACCGGCCCTGTCGGCCTCTGATCCCAGACCCGTTTCCAAGTAGCTGAGACCGACCACTCTTCTAAAAAGTATTGTATTATGAGAGATCACAAATGCCTGGCCAGGAATAAATGTTTGGACATACTTTATACACATTGGCTTTACCTTAGCATAATAAAAAGAGTACCTGAAATGTCTGCTTTCTTGGTGTCAGATTTGCTTTGAATCAAATTGAGGTCTCCCACCCCGAGACCCTGCCTGATCTAGTCCCCCCGCCCCCCCGCAGATGACCCTCCTTCCAATCTCAGGGTCCATCGTTCTGGTGGTCCACACTCAGAACCCCCCACCAGAGACCTACCCTTCCTCCTGCTCTCTCCAGAAATTTCTGGGGTGGGGCTGGGGCCCCTGTGGGAATGTGAGCCCCTGGGGGCAGAGCCATCCCCACTGCCTCTCTGACCCCACAGGGCCCGGCTTCCCCTTGTCCACTATATGCAAACACTTGTTCGACAGACACTCAAAACTCAACTCAGATGACACAAGGGAAAGTGCTTTCAAAATCCATAAATCGCTCTACAAACACAAGGCGGTATTATCGGCTCAGAAAGAATCCGTCTTCCACGCTGTCCAGAGGCCCACAAGCTCACTCCTCCCCACGCCAGCCCGGGTCAGCTCTCGGCAGCACCCTCCCGAGACTGTCTGCTCCATGCTGCCCAAGGCCTCACGGCCCCCAAGTCCCCCAACCCCAGAGCCTCAGAGCAGAAGTGGCAGGCTCTAATCCCCACGTTCCTTTTAGCCAGGAGGAAGTGGAGGCCCAGAGTGGGCAAGCGAGTGCTCGAAGGCCACACAGCAAGTCAGTGCCCACACAGCAATCCAGTGCCAGGACGCTGAGCCTCATGCCCAAGGCCTTGTCCACTCAATTTTCTCAGGAACAGAGCTTTCCAGGTTAACACACCTGATGAGAAAAAGGATGATGCTTTCATTTAAGAAAGAGAAAACTCTAAGTCCAAGCATAACCTAGGAATAGCTGAGGTTTATCTGAATTTTCAGCTTATATAGCCAGGGAAAGCTCGGGGAGGGTTTTTAAGACTTACTTGTAAAACATAAGGCACCAAATCGCTTGGGTGCCCCAGTGTCCAGCTGCCCCAGCCCCCTTCATCTGGGGACAGTTCTGCCTGATCAAAGAAGACAGTTTCTGAATAGGAAGCTGGCCTCAGAGCGTGTGCCCATGTGTCCAGGCCCGTCCAGGTGTGCCATGGACTATATCAGATGGCCAGCCAGACAGACACTCTCCAGCCCTCAGGGCCCCTCCCCCTCTCCCTCGCTGAGCTGCAGACCCTCCCACCTCGGGGAGGCTCCCTGACAACAAGCCCCTCCCACCTCGGGGAGGCTCCCTGACAACAAGCCCCTCCCACCTCGGGGCCTCGCTGGCTCCTCGCTCAGTTGACACCAGGTGTGCTGGGCAGACACCTGGACTCTGCCTGGGTCGAAGCTGGGATACCATCCCTCCAGGAGCCTTTCAGTTTGGCCCCCAGTGGTTCCCTCACACAGTACCTGGTTCAAATCTTCCAGACCCCTCGGGATACTGTAAGGTCCAGAAAGATAAGCACTAAATGCCAGGTTAGTTGTTTAATCATGGCCTCTAGTGGGGAAGGCGGGTGGCAATACTGTGTCTTGTTTACCGTTCTATCCTGGAGCCTTGTACAAGACAAAGCACAGATTTATGGAGCACCTGTGGTATCTGCTGAAAAAGGATGGATGGGTGGGGGGGTGGATGGATGGGTGCGTGAGTGGATGGATGGGTGGATGGATGGATGGATGGGTGGATGGATGGATGGATGGATGACTGGATAGGTGGATGGATGGATGGATGGATGGATGATTGGATAGGTGGGTGGATGGATGGATGGATGGATGGATGGATGGATAGATGGGTGGGTGATTGGATAGGTGGGTGGATGGATGGATGGATGGATGGGTGGATAGATGGTGGGTGATTGGATAGATGGATGGATGGATGGATGGATGGATGGATGGATGGATGGATGCGTGAGTGGATGGATGGATGGATGGATGGATGGATGGATGGATGGATGGATGGATGGATGGATAGATGGATGGATAGATGGGTGGGTGATTGGATAGATGGATGGTTGGATGGATGGATGGATGGATGGATGGATAGATGGATGGATAGATGGGTGGGTGATTGGATAGATGGGTGGATGGATGGATGGATGGATGGATAGCTGTTTCAATGAACAGATGGTTCATATGGACAAATGGATGGATGGGTGGGTGCATGGTTGGGGATGAATGGGGGGGTAGATAAATGGGTGGATGGGTGAATGGGTAAGAGGACAGTTTGTTGCAAATGGACAGGTCAGTGGGTGGATAGGTGGACGCACGAGCAGATGGCAGAGCTGGAAACAAAACACTGGTGTGGCAGGATCTGAGTTCCCTGCTTTCTCAACCCTCCCCTCCTCCACTCCTTTTCTCTCAGACACTGCTTGGGGACAAGACGACAGTGACAAGTGACGGGGGTTAGGCTGCAGACCCATGTGGCCTCCAGTTGTCAGGAAGTCTGACAGTCCATCTCGCTGAGAGCCATGCCCTCCTTCCCTTCCCCATCCCTTGCTCAGCCCTCACTTGGTGTCCAGGGGAGGAGAGGCAGAACTCTGCCACCTCTTGTAATCACAAGGAGCAAACAAAACAAAACACTCCTTCCCCGCTCGTTCCCAAAATAGCCTCTCTCGCCACCCAGACACGCTGGCTGGCTGGCTCTCCCTCATTCAAACCTGACTAGGCAGATTTTCTAGAGCCCTGAGCTGGGGATGGGGGAGGGAAGGGGCAGGAGAGGCTGGACTCCCACCAGGTCCAGAAGGGAAGCAGGGAGCTGACTGGCGTCAAGCCCTGTGCTGTGGTGTCACGACGTGGAGAATCCCCAGTCCACCCTTCCAGGAAGGCACTGTGACCCCCATTTCTCATACAAGTAAACTGAGGCCCAGAGAAGGGAAGTAACTGCTTAAACTCTCACAAGCAGGTGTGGCTAACTCCACTGGCCTGCTTCCCCCACACCCTGAGCCTCCTCATCCAGGGGCTCTGCCAAAGAGTCGGAGGGGAGAAAGCAGATGTGGCAGGCCAACGCAGGGTAGTCAGGGAGGGCTTCCTGGAGGAGAAGACAGGATTCAAAAGAGGATTTCAACCTACAGCAAATGAAAGGCAGAGCAATGTTGGGGGGACCTTGGGAAAGTTCCTGGAGCCCTGTTAGCCTCAGCTTCCTCATCTGTGTAATGGGAACAAGAACCCTGGGAGGGAGGTGGAGTGAAGTTCAAATCAGACAAAGAGCTAGGGCCGCCCTCTGATGGGCACTGAGCCACATGGCTCGGTGGACACTCAGGTGACTCAGGGGCCCTCTGCTCCACTCTTCTCACAGGCCCAGCAAGGGAGGTTCGGAGGAGCCAAGGTCAGGGGCCACTGATGCCCCCAGTTGCAGGTGAATGAACCCCACTGGGGCTCTGATCTGAGCTGAGAGGCAGCTGTCAGCTCTCCCCGCCGCCAGCCTGGCCCTCAAGAGCGCAGGAAGCAAAATGGGAGGAGCCTGAGAGGGGAGCTGGAAGTGGCTCGGCCCCAGACCCTGACCTTCCACCCTCCTCCAGCGCACACCTCCCTGCCACGCCTGCTGTCCAGAGGCAACAAGCACGTTCTCACCTCTGGGCCTCCGCCCACGCTGTTCCTCCTGCCCAAAGCACCCTTCCCCATTCTCCTTGGTATGCTTCCCCCCCACTGTCATCTCAGGTGGGACCACACTGACTTCTCCCTCACCATCTCAGGCCGGTTCTCCCCAAGGCGCTCCCAGCCCCGAGGAGCACACAGACAAACAAGCGGCTGGGTGCACGGAGCCTTGTCAGATGGCCTCTCCTCCAGGAAGCCTCCAGCCTCCTTGCCCTCACCTTCCCGGAAACGGTTGATTACTTCCTCCTTTAAGCCAAACTTTGGAGGGGCTCAGACTCACACAACGCTCCATCTACCGCCGCAGAGACTTCCTGAACGATCATGAGCCTCTCCCAGACCCGTCGCTTCTCTCGGGCTCCACGCACTGGCCAGGTACAGGCCACCATCATCTCTCACCTGGACACAGGCCACAACCTCCTCATGGCCTCCCCATCCCTGGCACAAGGGACGGACCATCCAGTGGCCAGAACGGTCCTCTCCAACACAAATCGGATCATGCCCTAGCCCTGCTCGACCCCCCAGCGCCAGGGCTCTACCCCACCCCGACCCACCCCTGCACAGCCTGTGCTTCCCCCTTCCAGCCCCACCTTCCGGCAGCCTTCCTGGCCTCGGGATCCATTCTAAACCCACCACCTTGCCCCTCCACTCCACTGCACGTGCTGTGTCCTCCAAGGAACAGCCATCTCCATCCTGCTAGGTCCTCTCGACTAAGTCCTGCTCCTCCCCAGGGCTCAGCTCTAACGTCACCACCTCCAGGAAGCCTGCCCTTGTGTTCCCAGGGAAGCCAGGCTGCACTGAGCAGCGGAAAGGCAGGTGCTGGCTTGAGCTAGGACTGAACTCAGGCATCCTGGTGTGCCTAACCTGCTGTGTGACCTTAGGCAGGTCACTGAGCCTCTCTGAGTGTAATCCTCTTAGGAGTCTAACCAGAAAACGAGGACCCACTTGAAAAATTTAGAACAGAGGGAATTCCACCCAGTCATGGGGGTGACAAGAAAGCTGAAGCAGCCCAGAGTGGGGACCAGAAGCTGCCACCAGGCTTGGGCAGTGAGAGCAGGCAGGCCAGGGTCAGGTCACTGGCCAGAGCAGGAGCCATGGCACTCTCCACCAGGAGCTGGAGCCGCTGCCAGGGATGCGGGGGAAGGGAAGGTGCAGTGTGCACCCTCTCATCACCCTGCCGTTTGAACTTCTGCCGCTGCCTGCCCTGGGCTAAAATCCCCCAGACCAGAGCGCAAGGGAGCCTGGGAATGAGTTCCCTGCCGTCCACCGCAGGAGAAGGGGGCAAGTGCATCTGCGAGCACAGCCCTTCTCCCACCTGCCAAGCGGAGCTGATGGCATGGTCACGGCTAGCAAGGCCGTGTTCCAGGAGCTCTGCGTGACTTAGCTTCCGTCTCCCTGCAGAGTCCCAGGCTTGTCAGGGCCCTGGACCAGCTCTCTAGGTTCCCGCTGACTCGGGCGCTGTCCGAGGTGCTGAGACCCCCAAGTTCAGAGGGTAACACAGCATGGAGAGAACTAATGTTCTCTGGGGGGTTGTGGAGGGGGCGGCCCTGGGAAGCTCCCCGAGGGGACAAGATCAGAAGTGATTTTAAAGTAAAAATTAAAATACTGAGGCAGGGCAAGTTACCAAGGGAGGCATTCCCGGGGGGGAGGAACAGCACATGCAAAGCCACTGGGGGCCCTGTGGGTACCAAATGAGTTCATAGGCCAGAAAGTGCTTGTGCCCCAAGGCACCCCATGTGGATGGGGGCCCTGACTGTCATAGGGGACTGGCCCAAGGCCCCCCGCCTCCTAGGGACACAGCTACAGGCTAGGTTTTCCTTACTGGTCCCAGGGGTCCCCTTCAAATTTCTGAAGCAAAGCTCATGCCTAGGATTGAGGGCACAGGCTGGGTTTCTCTCCTCTTTGCTCTCTGCCTCAGGCACATTGATTAAAAATGGAGAATGCTGCCCTGTCCTGCCCTCTGGCACTGGGCCCCAAGCCCCTGGAAGCACAGACCTGACCCCGGTGCCAGGTTCGAGGCACCCGCCTGCTGCCTATCCAACAGCAGTGGCCAAGTGATCAGCAAGGGGAGAGGGTGGGCTCCTTCCCTGGGGGCCTGTTTCTCAAAGGTTCCCCCTCCTCTTTTTATTATTATTCCCCTATTTCTTCTCAAGTTCTGGAGAGCTGGAATTTGAGCCTGGGGGGTCAAAACTGAGAGCCTGGGCAAATGACGTGAACAGACAATTTCCTGAGGAAAAAAAAAACCACAAATAACCACTCAACATAGGAAAAGATACTCAACCTCACGCTCAAGCTACACCAAACTACCATTTCCCACTAATAGGTTGCTGGTGGGCAGGCACAATAGTACAACCCCATGGAGGGGAATTTCTACATCTACCAAGTTTACAAATGCATGTGCAATTCCACTTCTGCACATTTATCCTCAAGGTACACCTGCACACGTATGAAATGACGTTGGTACAAAGTTATTCATTCACGAGTTGTTTCCAGTCCTTTTCTATCAGGAATAGAACATCAATTAGTAGAGACCTCACTGAATTCTGGTACATTCGCAAAATGGAATACTATGCCTATGTCAAAAAAAAAAAAAGGGGGGGGAAGTTACGTACTGGTATGCAAAGATCTCTGGGGTTTATTGTTATGAGAAAGCAAGAGACAGAACAGTAATAGAGATGCTGCCTTCTGTGTAAGAAAGGGGGGATAATAATAGATGTTTGTGTCTCCATCAGAAACACAAGATATTAATAAAAATGATTCCTACTTTATTAGTAAGAACATGGAAAAACAGATGCAGATGGGATGGAAAAAACAGGATGGGAGTGAGTTATTTCAATGAACACCTTCGTATCTTGGCTTAATATCTGAACTATGGAAATGTATCAATATTACCTACTGGATCAAATAGTGGTCAGAGCGGTTTTATTTATTTTTATGTGACCCTGGGCGAGTAACACATTTCCGAAGGTGCTAGTGTTAGCAATAAAACTGAGCCTTAGCCTCTCTGTAATATTATTATATTGATGAAATGTGAGAATCGCTAAAAAGCACTTAGACCGCCAAATCGCAGGTAGCAATCACTTGGTAATAACAGCTGACAAGGAAGAATGGGGCTATTATGACCCAACTCCTTCATATAAAGCACAAAAATGACTGGGTGAAACCTACATATTGGATATATTTTTCATTTAGTTAACATACATTTATTGATTATCAATGATACATGCTGCTGGCCATTAAGGGGCTTAGCGCGCTAGACAGTCGCTCGCACCTAGGCTGTTTTGAGACTTTCTGTGTCTACGACCATCCCCATATTCCAGATGGAAAAACTAAGGCTTAGAGAGGTCAAGCCATCTGCCTAAGGAGGTCTCAGAGCCAGTCAGTAAAAGGAGCCCAGTTCCCTCAGCTTCAAAACCCCCATTGCTGCCCCACTGCCGGGGGGGGGGCATCCTCAACCCCCAGCTCCCAACAAGCACTGGCACCTTCCATGCATCTTTGGTAGAAATGCAATGACAATGCTCAGATCCAAATAACTTTCCTGGGGCCCCACTTAGAACGTGGCAGAGCCAGGGCCGAGGGCGGTGGACGACAGAGCACCAGCCATGCCCGGGCCTCCAGCCACACAGCGGGGACCACTCATGCCACAAACATGCCCTGAGCTCCTACTATGTGCCAGCCCTGTTCTAGCCACTGAGGACAGAGAGTTGGGGACAGCCTCTCTCCCACTGGAATGTAAGCTCCCTGAGGAGGGGAGGTGACCATTTAGTTTGTGAGACGGAGTGAGGCGGGGTCAGGGCACAGGTGATAACGCAGGAGGGGTGTCAGGGCTAGGAGAGAGCACGGCCAGGCAGCCAGGTGGGCTTTGAGCAGATCTCGGAGGACGTAGAGGTGTCCAAGGGGACAGCATCTCTGCTGGAGGAAGATGAAGTGTCAGGGAGCAGGGTGACCGAATTCCTGCTCTCCTCCTGCTTCCTGGGGGGAGTACAAGGCGGGGCAGGGGACCTAAGGCTTTGTGGTCCACTGTGAGGACTTGACTCAAACCTTCCAGAAGTTTCCATCTCCTTCCAAATGCAAGCCGGAACCATGCAATCAGACCCCGTCTTTAGCGGATCTCCCTCAGTCTAGCTGTGGTGTGGGGGATGAAGGGCCAGCGGGGCAGCTGCAGGGTGAGGGGAGGCCAGGCTAGCGCCAGTGGCCTGTCCAGGGTGTGGCCAAGGTGACAGGAGGAGGGCTGGATGCTGGGTCGCTTCTGCAGGTGGGCCACAAGCCTGGGTGTTGGGTTGAACGGAGCCGAGGTTTCTAGCCTGAACCACTGGAAGGACGGAGGAGCCAACACCCGGGCAAGGCGGGCGCTGCTGGAGGCACCGGGTGGGGCAACTATGAGGATGACTGCTAACAGCACTCCCATTTTGCAGATAAGGAAACTGAGGCACACAGAGGTTAGACTTGCCCTTTGCAGAACCAGGGCTCAGCAGAAGTCCCCCCGCCAGGCTGCTGCCTCAGCACCCAGGCCTGCCAGGCGCCCCAAGACGTAGGCACAGCCTCTTTCCTTCATGGGGAAACTGAGGCTCAGAGTGGAGATAGCCCAGCTCCCCAGGTCTTCTTTGGGACTGAGGCCTGGGCCCCACCGCCCAGGCAGGCTGAGCCTGCAGACTCCAGCCCTCTGGGAGCCCGCCCCACCCTGCTTCCCCGTTGCCATGACAATCGCCTTATAATTCCTCACCGCCCAAGTGGCAGGGTGGACACAGCGTCTGGAGTATCCCAGCTGAGGCTACCAGGGGCTCAGGACTGGACAGTGCTGGCCTGGGCGGGCGGCTTTGCCCTCCTCCAGCGCCGGCCCAGGGTCTGCCGTGCTCTGAGCCCCCTCTCTCCCCGCTGCTGGGGCTCCGGACCACGGAGCTGTCCCACTCCCTGTGGACTGTCTGGTGTCCTCCCCTCTTCGGGCCGGCCCGGGGCCTCCCCCAGTCCCTTGGCTCCTGAATTTCCACTGCGGGCAGGAAGGGGCGAGTGGGGAGGCCGGTGGTCCGCCCTCCCTGCCCAGGGCTCAGCAAGTGAAGGCAGGAGGAGGACTCAGAGGGGCCAAAGGCACAGGTGTGGCCGAGTGAGACAGGCACTCGGTCAGGGATGGCCTTACCCTGAGTCTCCAACCAAGGCAGGCCCAGGGGGCTGTGGGCACACATCTGGCTTAAGGCCTCGGCCAGTGCCCCCCCTCCCCCCAACCCCTGCTCACCCAGCTGCTCCTGGCCTTGAGGAAGGGTCAAGCCCGGGGGGCCGTCACTGGGCACCATTGTTCCAGCAACTCAATATCTCACGAGGGCCTACGCTGAGCCGGACACGGCTGGGCACGGCCTTGCTGGCGCACTGGGAGGAGAGGGGGCCAGGGGACCAACCTCAGGCCAGGAGTGGACCACAGGGATGGGGCGCCATGGCAATAGGCTGGGAGCCAGCGTGGCTGGGGTGACCCTTCAGTGTGAGGAGTTTAAAAGGAAGCTCCCCTGCCCCCAGCTTCTCACCAGGCTGGCCCCCGCCTCCCCACGCCCAGGGGTCTTCGGCAGTTCTACCTGAGGGATTTGGAGGATGTTTCCTTCCCAAAACAAGGATGGGCAGACCCCAGTACCAGCACAGTTCTACACAAAGTACTCAGGCCGACGCAAACTATTATATAGAGAATAGATAAACAACAAGGGCCTACTGTAGAGCGCAGGGAACTATAGTCAATATCCTGGGATAAACCACAATGGAAAAGAATATGAAAAAGAATATATATATGTATAACTGAATCACTTTGCTGAACAGCAGAAATTAACACAACACTGTAAATCAACTACACTTCAATAAAATTTAAACAACAACAACAACAAAAAAGTAATCAGGACGACATCTGCTCTGTGTTTCAGCTTCTTACGGTGGCTATAATGGATTGCCACAAACTTGGTGGCTTAAAACAGCACAGATTTATTTGTGTGCAGTTTGAGAGGTCAGATGCTGAACTGTGTCTCATTAGACTAAAGCCAAGGCATCAGCAGGACTGCACTCCTTCTGGAGGCTGTCGGATGCCATGGCCCCTTCCTCCACTTTCCAAGCCTCTTCCCATCTCTCCCTCTCTCACCTCTGCTCGCATCACGACGTGCCGTCTGTGACTCCGGGCCTCTGTCTCGCTCTTTCAAGGACCCTGTGATTACCCTGGGCCCTGGACAATCCAGGACACTCTCCTATCTCAGGGTCAGCTGGCTAGCAACCTCGGCTCCACCTGCTGCCTTAATTCTCCCTGCTGTGCAAGGTAACATGTTCACAGGTGTGCGGACGTTTCTGGGTGAGGGGCACATTTATTCTGCAACTGCCAGGTGCCCACCCCGCCTGGAACATTTCACAGGTGGTCCCCCGGAGCTTGGCTCCTTCCCCCCACCCCTCCCCTAACAACTTACCCTTTTGTGAAATGGGACGAGGAGGCGCAAAGGGGGGTGAGGGGCACTACCCCAAGATGCACTCCAGAACAGCCGAGGCAGGATGACCCCCAGCCCGCCATCCAGACCAGGCTTCTCCAACTTGAACATGCACAGTCCCCTGGCGGGGCGGGGGTGGGGGGTCTCATTAGAAGGCAGCCTTGGATGACGAAGGTCTGGCTGAGACTCACCTGTCCGCCCAGCTGCCAGTGAGGCCAGCGCTGCTGGCCCCAGACAACACTGAGCGCGGCCGAGTGGGAGGATCTCGGCTCTACCCCATCTCATCGGAGCTAAGCTCATCAATGCCCACGTTCTACTCCATCACCACCACACCTGGGATGCACTAAGGGGTCGTAACCCAAAGCTGAATCTTGCAAGGGAAGAACCGGGGACGCATCTGGGATCTGATCCCAGCTACCCGGCTACCAGCCATGCATCGTGTGGCAGTTAGGCATCCTTAGTCTAGAGCAGAGAAAACTGGGGGCCAATAACAGTGACTAATAGGAATAGAGGTGCAAATCCTGCTTTTACCAAGTACTGCCCGGGTGACCAGAGCCAAGTTCCTAATATTCCTGAGCCTTGGTTTCCCTACCTGTAAAATGGGAATAAAGCCTGTTGTGCAGGGTGGTTAAAACAATACGCAATAGTATCTTAAGCCCTGCTATATGCCCTTTCTATGAAGTGCGAAATAAATATAGACACATGAGTACCTACCTCTTGGGTGCTGGCAGGTTTGAATGGGTCAGCTCCTCGCTGGCAATCTCTATAAGCTGGATCATCCCATTTTACAGATGAGGAAACCGATGCAAGGGAGGCCCCATCCATCAGCCAGCTCTGGAGGCCGATGAGCGGCACAGCCAGCCCTTGAACCTGGCAGCCGGCCCGAGTCTGTGCTCTGAGCCACAGCAGCGTTGCATACAGCAGGTGCTCAAATGCCTGCTATCTGAAAAGGCTCCACAGAAAAGTCCAGATCCACATCAAACCGTATCTGATACCTGAAAGCCCACCACCTCTTCACCAACAGGCAGTGTGGTTTTTATTTCTTCCCACTTAGGTTTCCCCCACCTGTTTTTCGACCTTCAGCCATGTGCCTCCTTGGGCACTGATGCCCGTGGCCTTGCCCTGGCCTGGAGGGCTGGGTCTCGCCCTTGAGCAAAGGCCCCCCACCTCCGCCCACGGCAGCATCACTGGGGCTGCATGTGAGGCTGGCGCAACACCCACCCACCCGGCATCCGACGGCTCGGTGGTCGAGGGCCCAGTGGGGACGCGTGGCCTGGCTCGGGCCAAGGCCGCATAGCCGCAGAGGCGCCTGAGTGAGGTGGGAGTCAGGCCCCAGGCCTACGTTCCACAAGCAGCCGTGCGACATGGGAGAGAACACAGCACACACCCGGCACGCGATGGTTCCCGCACTGCTGACGCGGAGACGGAGGACCTTTCGACACGATGAATCTACAGCAGAGGGGGAAGCGTCCACCGACGGAACACCAACCGCCAAACCTTAAAACACCTCTACGCAACGGGTCCACACCAGGAACACGCCGCAGCTTCTGGAAGGTCTCCAACGGGTCAGGCACTTAATACCTCTGCTCCAGAGGCGACAGGCGAGGAGACACGGCTGGGGTCCGGCTGTGCAGCC
The DNA here is from genome assembly GCF_009873245.2 of Balaenoptera musculus. Lineage (NCBI taxonomy): Eukaryota > Metazoa > Chordata > Mammalia > Artiodactyla > Balaenopteridae > Balaenoptera > Balaenoptera musculus. The sequence continues at coordinate 3,784,603 of NC_045801.1, read as the reverse complement.
TCTCACTAGGACTCGGCTCTCCGTCCTACGGGGGCGGAGTCAGAGGCCAGAGGTGGGGGAGGAGCCCAGCCAAGGGTGATGGAAGCTCCCAGAACGAGGGCCGCACTGTACCCCGTGTGGGACGTGTGTCCTCTCTCTGAATCCTGGCCAGGACCCCAGAGGCCGGGGCCCCCGTACACACCCCACAACTGGGAAAAGCCGAGGCCTCCAAGGCCAAGGGGCTCGTCCAAGGTCCTGTGCTAAGCGTTCAGAGCAGCCTGACTCCGAAGTCAAGGCCAGGACCCTGGAGAGAGCTTGCTCCCTCTGGACGCTGCCCCTAGGGAGTGTCCACTGACTTAAAAAAATAAACTAATTAAGGTCCCATCTTTAGGATGTCTTCCCAGTTCTGCTGGGGTCTCCGTGGGCATCCAGAAGGGGAGAGGCCTGGCCCAGCAGAGCCTGTACCAGAGACCCACAGACGACGGCAGTGGACGGAGAACCGATTTCGCGGCTGTGATCCTCTTTTTTTTCTGATCATGGAAAAGAAATGAAGAGAGAGAAGAGATAAGAGGGGCAGGGAGAGGAGGGGGGAGACGGGGAGGGAAGGGAGAGAGAGGCAGGACCAGAAGCGCCCAGCGCAGCTTGGGTGGCACCGCCCTCCCTGCTTCATGGAACTGTCAGTTTTCCAGGAAAGGGGGGGGTGGGCGGGCGGGCAGGCAGGGCCACAGGGTAAACGTGTCCCTCACCCCTCTCAGCCTGCAGTCTCACGAGCCACCGGCTGGCCCGTCCATTCCCTGCAGACAACATCGAGGACCCACAGAGAGTCCTGCCCACAAGGCCACCCAGCCAGGGGGGGCCGAGACCAGCCAGCCCGCAGACCCTGGCTCTCCCCACGCCAGCCCGGACCTGTGGATAAAACAAAGAGGCCCCGCGGGGCCGGCAGCCCTCCTGCCCATCACGTCCCACCACCCATGCCTGCGCCAAGCTGATGGGCCACACACACCCGCTGGACACCAGCCGAGGCGGTCCCGATGCAAACCCGCGGCAGCCGCCTGGGCCACCGGGTTCCCCCTCAGGAGCCTGGGCTGGGGTAGGGGGCGTGGGGACGGCACCATCTCTGGATCACGCGGGGCGGCAGGTGGCGCCGGGCGGGAGTCAATGGCCATGGGGCCCTGAGCACGATCCTAACGTCACCTCTCCGGCTCCACAGCCCCGAAGGGAGCCAGGAGGCCCAGACAGCTCTGGAGGTGTCACCCAGGGAGACAAGGCGACCAAATTCCGCCTGCGCCCCACCTGCTTGGATCCTGAGACACTGTCTCCATTCCGGAACCTTCATTAAAAGGATTTTTCACCAAGGCCAGGCGACCTGTGAGCAGCTGCTCAGGGAAACCACTCCCTTGGGGACCCTTCACGGCCCCTCCCCGCTCATCCCCCTGCCCGGAGCCAACGCAAGCGCCTCCGCCATCGCCCTCAACGTCCCTCTGCGTCTCTGACTGCAGCCCTCCTGATGGCCTCCCTGGCACCGCGACCTGAGCGGGACAAGGATTCAGTCAGGGGCCAAGGAGCAGCAGCACGCAGACCGACCGAGGCAGGCGACGCGGGCCCGGGTCCCTGGCCTCCTCCCAGCCTCGCCTCGAAGCTGCCTTACACCCCTTCCCCAAGGCAGGGCTGCAACTGGCATCAACTGAGAACAGTTCTGGCCCCCAAATCACAGCTGAACTGCCTTCTCAGGCACAAGAACGTCCCCTGGTGCCCAGAGCCCCCTTCCTGGGTTCTGGGCAAGGTAGGACCCAAAGACAGGCTCACGAGGGGGGCGGGATCACGTGAAGGGCCGCCAGCCACGGGCTGGGGAGGCCGAGGGAGCGTGGGAGCCAGAGCCCTGCCACCTGCAGGACACATCCCACCTGCCTTGACGCCCTTCCCCTCTTCGGGAATCGCTAGGCTAATGGACGAAGCCTTTGTCAGGACAACCCCCAGCCCACCAACCCCTCCCGAAGCGGGGCTGCTCAGAGACCCCAGACACACCACATCCCTCAGTCTGACACCTCTGACCCACCACGCCGGAACTGTTTTTTAGCAATTACGCCAATCACTCACCTGGACCCCATTTCCTCTCCTCCCTAAACGACCTGCAGGAGACTCAAGGGGCCCTGAAAGTGGCAGAGGAGGACGCTGGCTCTCCCCCGTTCATGCCCACCCCCGCTCTGTCATCCCTACAAAACCCTGTCCCTTTGTAAAATCGATCCCACACACCACGGGGCCCAGAGGGTGAAGTGATTCACTCCCGGGTAGGTCCTGCTGACGTGTGCGGCTCTCCTGTGACCTCGCCCTGCCCGGGGATGGAGAGGATGAAGACCCAGATGCCACCCGGCCAGAGGCACCATCCACGCATTTCCTTAGAACGGCCAGCGCCCAACACCGTGAGGGACCCGGTACCATGAGATTTCACCTACAGGAAGATGCAGAGAGGTGAACTGCGTTATCGCCGTTGCAAAGGTGAGAAGCCCGAGGCTCCTGGTCACGTGCATAACTGCCGTGTAAGCGAAGAGGGCTTAGCAGCTCCGGGGGAGGACGTCAGCTGCCGTCCACGCCCTCCAGCAAGGACCCCCCAGCACGGGCTCCACCGTCACAACCAGGCAGCTTTTGTGAGGATGGAGCAGAATGGGTTGTAGATGACGACACTGCAATTGTACTCACAGGACTGCATCCTAAGGGGACAATTGGACAAGTGTACAAAGGGCTGTGAACTGGACAGTCATCACAGCGTTCCTTACAGCAGCAAAACTTGAAAGGATCTGAATCTCCAACACCGGAGAGCAGTTCATTATGGCTTGTTACGATTCCACCGCACAAAAAAGAAATGAAATTGAGTTATTTGTAGTGAGGTGGATGGAGTTAGAGTCTGTCATACAGAGCGAAGTAAGTCAGAAAGAGAAAAACAAGTACAGTATGCTAACACATATATATGGAATCTAAGGGAAAAAAAAAAAAAGGTCATGAAGAACCTAGTGGCAAGACGGGAATAAAGACACAGACCTACTAGAGAATGGACTTGAGGATATGGGGAGGGGGAAGGGTAAGCTGTGACAAAGTGAGAGAGTGGCATGGACATATATACACTACCAAACGTAAAATAGATAGCTAGTGGGAAGCAGCCGCATAGCACAGGGAGATCAGCTCGGTGCTTTGTGACCACCTAGAGGGGTGGGATAGGGAGGGTGGGAGGGAGGGAGATGCAAGAGGGAAGAGATATGGGGACATATGTATATGTATAACTGATTCACTTTGTTATAAAGCAGAAACTAACACACCACTGTAAAGCAATTATACTCCAATAAAGATGTTAAAAAAAAAAAAAGGATTCCACCGCAAAGATGGACCATTAAAGCAGGGCTAGAGATGTCCACTATTATACTTACATCCATGAGAGTAGGTTCTGGATACGCTAAATGGCAAACACCAAAGGTCCAGGAAAGTAAGTATAGTACAATCCTGTTTTCTTGCAAAATAAATAAAAATAAGAATAAGAACAGGAAACAGATGCCGGCTGTATATGTATTTGAAAAGTGTGGACCAATACACTAGAAACCGTAGATTCAGCGGGTAGGAAATCAGATCTTTTTCCTCACCTGTACTTTCTAACGTTGCTTACAATGATCACGTATTGCTGACCTGATTATAATGTTTTGCTTTTTAAAGTTAGAAACACCGCAACAGGACACGTTTGGGCGGCCTGACCTCCCACTGAGAGTCTTCCCAGCTCCGGGACTGGATGATGACCCCGGGGACGTCCCCATCACCGAGCAGGGGTTCTGTGGCCGCATCACCTTGACCCCGGCCCCCACCCAGCCACGTGGAGCAGGAGTGGGAGTGTCCCCTGCTCATCCCATGGGCTTCCTTCCCGGATCCATGTCTGCTTTAATCACAGCATCAGTAAGAGAATATCCAGATAAGAGCAGCAGCTGGCCTGCACGCGTGCAGGCAGGTCACCTGCCAGGCCCCTCCTGGAAGCAGAGGCAGCAAAGAGAGCCCATGTGCAGAGAACGTCTGGGCTCCAGGTGGCCTGACCCCAAAGACAGGCTCTCCACGGTCAGCACCTCCCTCCCTCCCTTTCCTGGCTCATCCCTCCTAGGGGTCACCCTCCTGGACCCCCTCTGGCCGAGTCTTTGCTCTGTAGCCCCAAGGCAGGACCCCGAAGCCTGCCCAGGGGAGGTGACATGCCGCCAGAAGCTCCCGCAGGCAAGAGGCTTGGCCAGCATCGAGCCCCTTCCTGAGGCCTCTCGCTTACATCCTTTCTCTTATTCACAAGTATTTATTCACGGTTCCCTTGTGCTAGGCACACCGCGGGGATGGTGGGAGGAGCACGGCCCCCAGCTTTCCCCTTGGGGCCTGCAGCCCAGTGGGAGAGGCAGACGTTGAGAGAATTCACTCTCAGCTCACAGGTCAAGCTCAGATGCACGATGAATGCCATGCGGGGGAGGCCGGGGGCCCCGGGAGCCAGCAGTGGGCGAGACCCCGCATCAGGCCAGGCCGCAGCTGGAGCTCCCGTGAATGTCAGCCGCTCATCACGGTACCGGCCATAGCCAGTCCCTCACCCCCGGCCTCTCATCGAATTCCCAGAGCCCAGGGGTGACTCTCTCCTGGGTTCCTCATCTGTCCCACACGGCACGGGCCCCGCCCACTGATGCCCCGGCTGGCCAGGGGCCGGGGGAGGGACGCCACGTCGCGTCCTCTGAAGGGGGTCCTCGCAAGGCCCCTGCCCCCCTGTTACTAATTGCTCAGACCGTGCTCTGGGCAATGCCGCAGCCAGAAACAAACCCGGCCCAACCTACTGGCCAGTCAAAACCCGCTCACTTGGGAAAAACAGAGAAAAACCAACAGCCGACACCAGGCAGTAATAAAAATCATGCTACAAGATGGTCTCAAAATAGATCCCAATACACAATTCCCATGGCAACTGCCCCACGCCTGAGGGCCGCCTCCGGAGGAGTACGGCCATGGGGCAGGTGGGCTCAGGCTCTCCGGGACACTGCGCACCTCGGGGGCAGAGGGCCCGGCCCCCTTTCCAGTCCTGTGTCTTCTCCAGGGACATGGTGAGTCAGGAGCTTGGGCTCCAGCAACAGCCTAGAACGTGTGGACTGGGACGGGCCACAGAGAAGCTGCCCAAGCCTGCAGGGCCTTCACAGCTCCCCCGAGCCCAGCTCCCCAGCAACACCTCCCGCGAGGCAAGGTGCCAGGCCCCACAGGGCGGGCGAGGTGGGCAGCGGCCAGTCCAGCGGGGGGACACGACAAGGGGGAGAAACAAACAAACAGCCATGGGTCCAGCCACGGAGTCCTCGCCTCACCCCCTGCAGAATGGGGTGTGGGCCCAGAGAGTGACAGTGAGGAAGCCCTGGGTCCTCGGCTTCAGGACCTAATCCCCCCTGAGTGGCCAAACCAACACCCAGCAGACACGAGCCCAAAGCCTTGCCTGCAAGAGGCAGCAAGGCGATCAGCGCTTGCTTCGAGCTGGTGGAAGGGGGACGGGGTGATGGTTAAAGGGCACAGGGTTTCTTTTTGAGGTGATGAATGGCTCTAAAAGTGACCGTGGACAGTTGCACAATCTGTTAAATATGCTGAAAACCATGGAATTGTACACCTTGAATGAGGAAATTGTACGGTCTATGAACTGTATATCTCAATGAAGCTGCTACATAGAAGAAAGAAAACCCCGCCAGACCTGTGCCAACAATCAGGAGGGGCACCTTAGCAGGACCTGGCCGATGCCAGGTGAGCAGCGGGGACGCCAAACATTCCACCGATCACCTCGACAGTCAATATCTCACTTGACAGCCCTGATAATCTGACCTGCTAAACGCCAGTAGCCCACTTTTCAGGTGGGGACAGTCGGGTTACGAGAGCTTCAGGAGCTCACCAGGGCCGCAGAGCTGGCCAACACAAGCTGGAGAGAGAATTCGTGGAGACAAGCGAAACGCCAGCCGTCCACGTTTGAGACAGTGGGCTAAACACCTCTGCAGGTTGTAAAGATACCACCCAGGAGGCGGCCCAGCCTCCCATTTCCTTCTGCGGTGGTGGGACCTCAGGGTCCCACAGAGAGAAGAGAACCCATTCCAGCATTACACTGAGTGCAGAGCCCACCCAGTGCCCCGGCTTCCTCCAAGGCTGGATTTGGGGCGCCCTCCTCCCAAAGCTCGACCCCACTGCTCCAGCCCAAGGCAGCTCTGCCCTCCCTGCCGCCTCGGCTGTCTGGGCTGTCTTTGGATCCTTCCAGCTCTAGACCACCGTACCCACCAGGGAGACAAAACCCCAAGCTTGTTTTCCACGGCCCGTTTGGGGTGTGTTATGTACTGAATGTTTGTGTCTCCCCAACGTCCACATGTTGAAACCCTAACACCCAATGCAATGGTATTTGGAGGTGGGGCCTTTGGGAGGTAACATTATAGATGGGGTCATGGGGGTGGAGCCCCATGATGGGATTCATGTCCTTATAGGAAGAGGAAGGGACCAGAGTTCTCTCTCTCCAACACAGAAGGATACAGCAAGGAGGCGGCCATCTGCCAACCAGGAAGGGGGCCCTCACCCAACCAGGCTGGCACCTTGACCTCAGACTTTCCAGCCTCCAGAGCTGTGAGAAATGAATTTCTGTTGTTTAAGCCACCCAGCTTGAGGCATTTTGTTATGGTCACTGAGCTGACCAAGACAGGGTGCCAGGGCCAGGTGGACAGACAGCAGTGCCCCCAGTACTGTGTCTGTGAGGCAGGGGACCCGGCACTCCCATTTCACAGATGAGGAGCTCAGACACCCGGTGGCCCTGAGGCCAAGCAGCAGATGGGGATTCAGCACAGGGTGGGCCCTTCAGAGGCCCCTGTGCACAGAACGTGCTTCCCTGAAAGCCACACCCAAGGGCCATGTCCCCGGCATGTCAGCCCAGAGGCTTCCCCACGCTGGGTGCCCACATGCACTCCTGGCCCGGTGACACAGATGCGGTGTGGAGCACCAGAAATAGCACTGGCCGCGGAGTCAGACACACTGGGATTCGAATCCTGGCTCCACGCTACTTGTCTGAGTGAAGCTATAGGTAAATGACTTCATGTCCTGGAGCCCTGGGACCCCACGGACCAGAGGTGGCAGGACTGAATGAGGTAATAATGTTCACGGCAGGGCCTGCTCGGGGCATAGGCAGTGCCTCAACTGGAAACGAACACCAAAACCCTCAGGGACTGGGGGATGAGGGGAGACATCCCATGATCCCCTGCACGCCTTTCCACGCACCCCATCCCCTGGGCTTCCTGTCTCCCCCACATGTGCTGGGCTCTCTCAGCCCTCACCCAAGCTGCCCCACTGCCTGGAGGGCTTGTTTCCCCTCCCCACTCCCAGGCATCTTCCACGGCCCGGGCCAGCCTTAGCTTCTCCCAGAAGCCTCTTGGGACAGACCCGCTGGTGTTGGCCAAACCTGGCAAACCTCACACACTTCCTCCCGGGCACACAGCTGGACTACATCTCCCAGACTTCTTTGCAGCTAGGCAGGACCACATGACTGTGTGCTGGCCAACGGGATGTGGGCAGGCATGAAACACACCAATTCCAGGTCTGTCTCTGCACACACCTCCAAGCTGTCTTTCCCCATTGGCTAGCTGAACGGAGAGCACTCCAAGGACCTAGAAGAAGGCACAGCCACAAGATGGAAGAAGCCTGGGGCCCTGAGTGACCTGGTGGAGCAGAGTCTCTAACCTGCATTAACTTGAGCAAAATAAACTTGTATTGTGCTAAGTCACTGGGACGTGGGAGTGTCTGTTACAGCAGTCAGCCTATGCTGACGAATACACAGCCCCAACTCCTCTCCAACAACAAAGATGTCCAGGAGTGGCTCCCTCCTCAGGCCCCCTCCTGGCCCTTGGTCCTCTGCACCACCACTAGCCAGGTTCTTGTCTGTCTCCCACCCTGGTCTATGACCAAGGTACAACCTGTCACTTCCTCATTTCCGTTTCCCTAGCTGGGGCTGGTGCAGAGTCGGCAATCATAAATTTTGCCTGATGAAGACACCAGAATTCCTCAGGATAGGATCACCTGGAAAATGAGAGGTTTGTTCCCAGAGGGCCTTCCAGTCTCAGCTTGTGCCTGATTCTCCAAGCGTAAGCAATGACTAGGGATCAGCCCCACGTCAGGCACCGTCCTAAGCTCCTCCCAAGTACATGCTCACTTTACCTTTCCCCAAACCGAGGCAAGTCACTTGTCCACGGCCCGTGGCAGGCAGGTTGCAAGTAGCGGATGAAAGCCAGGCCGTGGGGCCCCAGAATGTACATGCTTCCCCCAGACGTAGGCCAGCATCGTGTTTGCCCCCGCTCCAGCCCCACCTCCTGCTGAGGACACACATCCAGGCCGTGGCAGTCTGGCCCGAGGGTCAATTGTCCCCAGGGCTGCCCTTGTGAGCTGCTCACCCCCAGATCAGCTGAGTGCAAATTCCGGGCACTCAGGGCAAAGGAATCAAGAGGGACAGACACTGTCCACCAGCTGAGTGGAAGTGAGGCATCAGAGAGGGACGGTGGCCCGCGAGAGTGGGCCTCCCTGCCCAGGAGCCTACTTGGGCTTGAGAAGGAGGAACCTATCCCAGGGGCCCGGAGACCGAAGGGAACCAAAAGGGACACCGCACTCCGCACACGAGGTGCCTCACAGACGCCACCATCCCTTGCGAGGTGGGCGCACATGTCACTAGCACTTCTCACCAACACAGGGAGCCCACGTTGCTGAAACACCGCCATTCTCCCCACCAGCTGGGAGACAGACACCCCCTCACGTGCCATCCTGTACCCCACTGCCCTGTCCCTCATGTCTACCAGCTGAAGGCTGATGCTGGGCAGCGGGCCCTGCCGCAGCTGTGCTGGGCGTCAGATGCTTTCCCTGTCACCTCTGGGTGTGCGAACCCCATGTGGCAGATGGGGAAACTGAGGCCGAGACACTGAGTCACGCCGGGGAGGAGGGACAGCGCTGGGCTCACGAGCAGGCCTGCCTAACCCCAGGGCCTGTGGCTCTGTGCACAGCACTTGTCCTGCAGGCTAGTCTGACCCCAAATGCCAAGAAGCGTTCATCACCCAGCCCGCCTGGCCTGCTGGTTTGTTCTAACCCCAAGAGACAGCTCGGGGTCAAGAGAGAACATAATTCCTCTAAACACTGAGCACTCAGCAAAGGGGGAAAAGTGGGTCGGAACCCTTGACAAGAAGAGAAAGAAGCGGGATGCTCTGAAATCCAGCACAGTACCTGGCACCCCAGCCCGGAGGCCCAGCGCCCTGGCCAGCCCAGGGCCGCCCAGCTGCCCCCCCTGCTTGGCCTGGCACCCCAGCCCGGAGGCCCAGCGCCCTGGCCAGCCCAGGGCCGCCCAGCTGCCCCCCTGCTTGGCCTGGAGCCTCCTGGACTCGGGAGCCCAACCTTCCTCCCCAGGCTCTGCAGGGCCGCAACAACTCCTGGGAAGTTCTGGAAGCGGGATTCTGCCCAAGTGTGGGCCCCCCTCTTTCAGGTGGAAGGATTCCGCAGGGTCGCGGAGAGGCCTCTCCTGGCAGGTATGCCCCTCGGGCCTCCCCTCCTGGATTCAGAATTTGAGCCCGCCTCCCCTCTGTGGGCTGAGAGCCCCGAGGTCTCTGTCCCTCTGGAACCACTGCCCCGTGCTCACCCGGGCTCTCCGGACACCCCTCTCCACGTCACTTCAAAGTGCGTCTGGATCTTAGTCCGCAGCCAGCTTGACCCTTCCACGGGGGCCTCCAGCTCTGCTGGGATGAGGCTCCGGGGAGCAGGGCCCTCACACACCTGGGGTGTCCTCTGGCGTCCGCACGGGCGTCCGAGCCCGCTGTGGGCAAGGTCACTGGTTCAGCTGCACGGCCACTTCCAACGCCACACAGACACTATTCCCTTTGGGAGTCTGGGGCCTGCTGGCTTGGGGGCATCGTGGCCAGCCTGAGGGCCATCACTGGGCCTTTAGGGACATATGGGCTCCCGTTCTGGACCCAGGGCTTTGCTCTAAGATGCAGCAATGAACGGCCTCTGCCCAGGCATTAAGTGGGCAAGAAAGCTGCACCCTCCCTCACGGGGCATGGCTACACCCCGCGTTACAGTCACACGGCGGCAGAGACGCAGCGGCTACTGCAGGGGCCCGGGTCTACACTGACCTGAAAGACTACCCCTGATGCATTTGCAGGTTTTTTCTTTTTAAGCCCATTTCAGAGTAGTAAGCATTCAATGTGGGGCCTGCACGTGGGTTGGCCACTCCATACCGTACTCCCTTTTTCCTCACTGAGAGAACCCCAGTTTTACTTGGAACAGCCATGGGCCCAGCTAGAAACACCAGAGGTGGGCACAGGCCCCTGATCTGCCCAGTGACAGCGGAAGCGCCTGCCAGGCAGGGCTCTGGGGGAGCCCATGTCCCCGATACACAAGGGCAGCCCCAACAGACACCCACCTTCACTCCTCCCCTTCCTCCCACCGAGGAGGCAGGATAAAAGCTGCTCGCTAAGATGGGGGCACAGGGGGCCAGAAGGGCCTGGGTCCTTGATGACTTCCCCAAGGAGCTGGCCTGCTGACACCCAAACTTCCTGTTCTAGGGAAAATCCCAAACTGGTTAAGCTGCTGTGGTCAGATTTTTACAAGACTCACAAGAAGTCAACCCATTCCTCACTGACACAGGTAGCGATCATTCAATCCAGGATCTCTGGGTACACACATGCCTGGATAAGACTGAGGGATTGTTAGTAGGAACCAGCCAAAGTCACCAAGAGGTTACCACGCACCAGCCTTTTCTCCATTAGTCCTCACACTGGCAGTCCCATTTTACAGATGCGAAAACTGCTCAGAGAGGTTAATGAACTCACCCAAGGTCACACAGCCTGTGAGGGCACAGGTCAGGATCTGAACCCAGGTCTTTTCAGAAATGCTCAGTTTCCTCCTTCACAGAAGGGGAGATTGAAGCCAGAGCCGGGAAGCAACTCCACACCTGGGGGCAGAGCAGGACTCCAAGAGGACTCACTCGTTAATAAGCAAGTACTGAGTTAGGACATGGGGACAAGGATGAAACAAGGACAGAGGCCGCAGCCCCACTACCTTCCCACCTCTGCTCTGGCCCTGGAACCCACACTTCGCCTGCAGCCGGAGGCTCTTTCTCAGCCTCGCTTTGAGCCACATCACAGCTGTTATTATTCACCAAGTGATGCAGTGACCCTGGTGGGGTTAGCCTGGGGCACATGGCCTGGGGGTCTGCAGCTCCTGGGTCCTGTCCTCCGAGCCACCTGGGCCCACCCATGCCTGCGGGGACTTGGGGAGTCATGCCCGAGGCCAGCAGGAGCTGGCAGAGACTCTTCCGGCTGGCACAGCCTCTGCCCAGGGCCAGCCAAGTGCAGGCTCCTGACCTGGCCTGGGTCAGCAGCGGTAGAGGTGGAGGGACCGGAAGTTCCAGTGCCCAATCCTGCAGGGGTGTCACAGGGGACAGGGCAGGTCCCAGCTTCAGGAAGGAGCCTTCCCCTTCAGCTGCCCACCCTGACCTCCTGCTTCACTGGCCTCAGGAATCAGAGCAAGGGCCTCGTCCAGGGCCTGCAGTGGCAGCTCCTGAGGCCAGCTGGGCCCTGCATACCTCCAAGGGGCTAGAGTTGGACAGCACTGAGGGCCACGTCGGGGACAGTCCTGGGGCTGGGGGAGGGGCAGAAGGGAGGGATCCTTCCCATGGAGGAAGCTGCCCTCCTGCGACTTCAGCGTCTCAGGTCTGCCTCTCCCCTTCCCTGAGGCTACCACCCCACCCAGAGCCTCCCTCTGCACCCAGAAGGCATGAAGGCTGCATCCCACCGCTCCCCCTCTCCCCTCCACACCCTGCAGCCCACCCTTCCCCTGCAGCCAGAGGTCTTTCTCAAGTGCACCTTGCAACCCCTTGCACTCAAGTGCATGCAGTGGTTTATTTAGCCGAGGGAGTGTCTGGAAGTTAGGTGAGCTCCCACTGTGTGCCGGGATTGGCACTTGTACTCTTTCTCTGAATCTACACACAGCCCTTTGAGGTTGACACTCACAACCCCTACTCTGGAGCTGAGAAAACGAGGGCACAGAGAGGTTAAGTAACGTGGGCAAGAAAGCCACACACTAGTAAATGGCTAAGGATTTGAGCCCCACTGGCCCAATTCTCCAATTCCAGAGCTCTGCCACCTCCCTCAACTCTTCCAGGCCCCACCCATCCAGCCCGGGGCACTCGCTCTGGCCTCATCCCCAGCCTTCTTTCAGTCCCTCTCCTGCCACAGGGCCTTTGCACATGCCACGCTGTTCCCTCGTCCTGGGCAAGTAACTTCTCCCTACGTCAAGTCTCAGTTTAAATGGCACTTTCGGGGGACGCTGCCCCTGACCACCTAATCGGAGTTTAGTCCCCAGCACTCACTCTCATAGCACCCACTTCTTGCCCTTCTCAGCACATCCCACGACTTGGAGCTTCAGATTTGTGTCTTCACTTGTTTAACAACTATCTCCCGGAGCAGACATGTGGCTTTCGTGTCTGTTTCATTCACCTCTGAGCCAACCGCATCTGGCTGAGTCCAGCACATCAACATCACAGCATCCACTGTCCATCCATCACGGACCACATGCCAGGTACCAGGCCAAGCACTTTACCCACTTTCTCTTAATTCTCAGAAAACCTCTCAGAAGCAGCCACTGGTCTACCCATTTTACATATGAAAACACTGAGCTGCTCAAGAGAAAGGCCAGGACAAGCACCGACAAAGCCTGAGTCCACAGCGGTTCTAACCACGGAGCAGGGCTCCTCTCACTAACAAGCTGCTTCACGCGTGCGCATTGGATGAAGAGACAGCAGGGCAGCCTGGAAGGATGTGGGCCAGAGGGACCAGCCTGAGCAAAGGTGGGAAGCAGGAGGCACAGACCACAGTGTGAAGGACAGAGGATGCTGGCAGAGATGGGGAGAGTCGTGGGGGGAGGTCCACACATCTCCGAGGTTTGGACTTGACCCTGCAGACCTCCCAGAGCCCCTGAGGGTTTGGGGGCGGGACAAGGGCCACAGGCTTTAGGAAGCTCACCCCACACCACAGGGGACATCAGGCTGACTGCTCCCTTTGCTGGAAGGTACTAGAGTCCCAGAGGCTTCCGTGGTGAGGCCGGCGGTGGGTTGATCCTACGTCAGGGGGTGGGGCACTGGCCACCTGCAGTGGACGCCTGGACCCAGCACCCTACTTAGAGAGGTCTGCACGTGGACCAGTGCACAGAGTGACGTTGTGGAGAAGTTTATTTAACTGACTGGCAGCTTGCCTGGCCTGTAGTCAGAGCCGCACTCGGGGCTCAGGAAAGCAAGCCACCTGGAAAAGTAGCCCAGCCTCAGGTGGACGAAGGAAGGCCCCCTTCCTTCCCATGGCCTGCTCATACAAAAGCTCCCGGCAACCCCAAGGGAACCAGACCAGGCCCTGCAGGTACCCTGGGATTTGGAGGAAAAACAGCAAAATCAGCAGGCTCCTGAGAGTGAGCCGGGAGGGTGAGGGGTGCAGGGAGAACCCCACTCCCACGGAAAGCGGGGCTGCCCTCCCAACGGGACTACCCACCACTTCGTGCAAACACCTGCCATTCAGATTCGTGGGCTGTGGTTTTTCAAGGATTTGCTTTTCTGAAAGACTTGGAGAATATTCTAGAACAATTAAATATAGCTCCTGTGGAAGCTGTTCCATTTCCATGCCTATATTCATTCAACAAACATTCTCCGAAGGCTTGCTCAGCGCCAGACACTGGCGGACAAATGCCTCAGTCCCTGCTGGGAAGGCAGCGGGCAGGGGAGGAAGTCAGACTTGGGAGGAGCTGGGCATGACATGGGGTGACAGGGGCTGAGCTGGCAGGGGCCCTGGAGCTACAGGGACAACAGGAGGGACACCTAACCAGCCAGAGAGGAGCGGTCTTTAGTGGTTAGGGACTCCATCTACATGGCACAGGGTGCGGTGCTGAATGGCGCTGAGTGGTAGGCAACAGCTCAGACTCCAAGGGCCGTGGTGGGCAATGCCTGTGCACTGCAGGCAGCTGGGAGCCGTCGACAGCTTTGGAGCAGGGGAGTGACTCGATCTGATTTGACGGCCTGTGGCCAGCTTGATGCATATCAGCACAGGCCTTGAGCCATCTCAGAAATGCATGCACTGGGACAAGGCCGAGTGGGTAATGTGGTCTCAGTGCAGTGTTGCATGATGCCCCATGGCCCCCCGCCAGCCCTTTAAAAACAAATGCTTAGGTCATCCCCAGAGCAAGCCAAAAATTAGAGCGGGCTCCTCTGTGTGCCCAGAAAAGACTGAGGCTGAGCTGGAAAACTAAACCCAAAGGAAAAAACCCAGAACATTTCCGATGGCTGGGTCTCCTGGGTCTGGTGGGAGGCAGGACTTCAGCCAGGGGCATCAGGGGCTGGGGGAGGCGACAGTGACAGGACAAGGTCCTGGCTGATTGCCAATGCCCACTGGATAGGAAGAAGCGAGTAAAGGTACCAACAGCACCTAACACCCCACCTTGTAAAGGTCACTGATGGGCCCAGCAAGACGTAAGAGGAGGGCACTGGCCTGCCAGCATCTCCCCTGCCAGAGGGGTGGAGAGCAGGTGTCTGGACACCAGGCGTGAGAAGAAGGCAGCCAGGGAAAGCATCACCGGCCGGCAGCTTCCTCTGCTCACCTCTCCCACCCCTGCTCCTCCCACGAGGTGATCCCCTGCCGACAGCATTCCCCATCTCAGCTGCATCTTCTCTTCTGACCCCTTTATGACGGGACTCTCGGGACACCCTGAGACGCCAAACAACGCAGCCAGTGGCCTGTGTCTTCAGCAGCAGGTCCAAGGGTTTCCATCGCCAGCCACCGGAGACCTCAGAGCCAACCTCGTCTGCGGGCTCACTTCGCACTCAGGAGATAAAGCCCAGACAGGGAAGGGAAACCTGCCCGAGGGGTTGGAGCTGACCACGTGGTACCAGATCACATACCAGGACACGTGGTAGCTGACCATGGCCGAGGGCTCAGAGAGCTGTCCCTGGTACATGGGGTGTACAGGCGGAATCTGCAAGGCCTCTGAACAGGCTGCCAGGAGGTGCCTTCCACCCCAGAAGTCCGGGCTTCATGTTCCCTAGGCCTTCAGGCATGTGTGAAATCGGGCACGCAGCCACACCCCCTTCTCCATCATCTTCCAATGACTGGTCTAAGTGTGGCCACAGGATCCACCCCTGGCCAATGAGGGAGAAGCAAAAGTTGCTGGGTGGGGCTTCCAGGAAAGTTTGTTCAAAGGGCAATCTCAGCTGGCATACCCCTTCTGACCTTTAGCCCACCCTTCTTCTTCCTGCCTGGGACATAGATATGATCAACACGGGTATAGATGACAACACGTAAAGGAGACAAAGCAGGAAAATCAAAGGAACTGGGAGCCCAGATGGCCCTGGACAGAGTACCGCAGAGACTAGCACCGTCACTCCCCGGATGTTCCACCCAGACGTCCCCCGGGAACTCCAGGTCCTCCGGTTGTCTCCAGGTCAGCCACATCTCAGCACAGCCCCCATCGATGTTCATGACACCAACACATTACTCCGCAAGCCCTTCTTGTGCAATTTAGTGCCAAACACTCTACAGTAGGAGTTATAACATTTGACACGTTTTCTTTTCTTTTTGTCCTTTATCCTAGGAAACTCCATGTAAATTTGAACTTCTATCATGGCCATCATGAGAGTTAATATACATGAAACAGGCACACAGCCCAGATTCCTGGACCTTTGTACCTTATTTTTAGGCATTTTGTTATAAGCCATATCAAAATCTTCCTAGAAGAGAAAGGGTAAAAATAAGCTCAAAACATGTGTGTGTGTGTATATATATGTATATATATATATACACACACACACACATACACACACACACACACACACACACATATAACAAATGCTAATAAAAGAAAGCAGGCACAGAAATAATATCAGGAAAAAAAGAACCCAAGGCAAAAAATATCAAGCACATTAAAAAAAAAAAGCATGTTTTATAAAGGCAAGCTTATCTCCCCACCAAGAAGGAATGAGAAACACGAACCTTTATGCATCTAACCAGATAGCTTCAAAATACATAAAACTAAAATTGACAGAAATACAAGGAGAAAGTGACAAACCACAGTGACGAAGCACTGAAAGAGACACTAACAATCTCCTTCAAAAATAAAGTAGACCTAATAATAATGACAATCAGATGATTATAAGGCAAGGGCACAAGCAGAAATGTCTGTAGAGCTAGGCAGCTGAAGTAAATGAGTGAGGTGACCTGATGTGATGATGGTGGGGACTGTGGCGAACTGGAAAGAGCACGTGCTCCATGAAAGGCATGAGAATTAACAAAATAATGATCATTTAAAACAGTATAGAAGCACAGGTGTGCAGGCTGATTTAGCTAATAATCACTAGTTTCAACCCTTGAAAAGGCTTTGAACAACATAACAAACAAGTTTGACTTAGATTTATATAGAACTTCATGCACAACAAAGAGATAAGTTCTTTTCAAATATACATGGAATGCTACAAAAAGTAATCATTGAGCTACAAAGAAAAATTATAGTAAATCTTAGAATACAGAAATTATGCTTTAGAAATGTGCCTACAGATAGTGAACACTCAGTAAACATTAGCTCTCTTAAACTTCCGGAATGCAATAGCTAACAATTTTCTCAACAACTTGAGGGCTATTATTATTATTACTTATTATTCCTATTATTACTATCATTATCCTCAATTTTATAGATGGGAAAAGCCCAAGGTCACAGTTAGTAAATGGCCAAGAAAGAATAATACCCAGGCAGTCTGGCTCCAAAGCTTATGCTTGTAACCAACTATGCTAACTTTATGTGTGTGTGTGTGTGCATAATTTTAAAACACATACACACACTTCAAATAATTCTTGGATTAAAGAAAATACTAATTTTCAAGTTATTTACAAATAAGTGATAATGAGAGACCTATGGGATATAGCCAAAGTGGCATGCAGAGGAACATGTATAGCCTTTGATACATTTATTTAAGAAACAGAAACTGTCAGTGTGTGAAGGGCGGAAAAGAAAAATAAAACTAAAGAATGTAAAATAAGTATTTAATAAATACAAAAGCAAAAATCAATAAGATAGATAACCTTACTATACTATAATAAAACCAAGAGCTGGTTCTTTTGAAAGATCAACATATGTTGGCAACTAATTCAAAATATTTTCAAGCAATGTAAGGGCCAAAGAAAACTTGTGAGCAGGCCAGAGCCTGCATAGGAGCCAACTGTTTCATCCTCTTCTACACAGCAACCTGCTGGCAGCTGTTACCTGGAAGTGGGGCTAAGGGGCTAGACTGTGACGAGAGACTTCCACTTTTACTTTACGTTTTGTTCAAATATATACTAAGGTAGAGGTTAGAAGTATAATAAACCCCCAAACACAAATAATCAAACTTCAGTAATTAACAACCTATGGCCAATCTCATTTCATCTAAACCTCCACCCACTTCCCCTGCAATTCAGATAATTTTGAAGCAAATCCCAGACATTTCATCTCATCTCTAAACGTTTCAGTATATATCTCTAAAAGATAAGGACTCACTTATTATATATAACCATAATAAAATAATCACACCAAAAACTTAACATTAGTATGTATGTGTGTTTAATTACGGAAGTACTACACGCTACCTGTTAGAAAATCCAATTAAGAAAGAAGTTTAAAAGAAGCACAGTAGACCTCATATACCCCAAAACATACTGAAGGATCACCCGGAGTGAACAAATGGGGACACTGAGGCTGAGACCAGGGAAGGGGTTTGCCCACCGTCTCCCAGCCAGTAAGAGGTGGAGCAGGGATTTGAGCTCGGGCCTCTTGATGACACATCCCAGGCTGGGTCCGCTCTACCGTGGCAGCCTTTTGACCCAACATGTAACCAGATTTTGAAAATAATGATAGGATAATTAATACATCGGGGCAACAAAAGCTCCTTGGCCGTAGGGATATACGCTCACACTCTTACATGTGATAGGGCAGAGACCAACATTTATGGAGGCAATTCTGCACGACAGGCCTGGATAGGTACTTTCATTTCCATTTTTCTGCTCATAGCAGTCCTAGGAAGATACTATGGGCTGAATTGTGTCCCCCAAATTCATATGTTGAAGTCCCAACCCCCCACCTCAGAATGGGACCAAATTTGGAGATGGGGTTATTTAAAGTGGTGATTAAGTTAACATGAGGTCAGTAGGGTGGCCCTAATCCAGTGTGACTGATGTCCTTATAAGAAGAGACTAGGACACAGACACCCATAGAGGGACAACCATGCGAAGACACAAAGAGAAGGTGGCCATCTCTAAGCCAAGGAGTGAGGCCTCAGGAGGAACCAAACCTGCCAACACCTTGATCTCAGACTACTGGTCTCCAGAATTGCAAAAAAAATAAAGTTCTGTTGTTTAAGCTACCCAGTCCATGGTGCTTTGTTATGGCAGCCTGAGCTTGATACAGAGGTAGATGATACACTGTCTATTTCACAGATAAGAGAACGGCACATCTTAGAGCTATGAAGTGGGCAGCATTTGAACCCAGATGAGAGTCCAAAGCTATGCTCTCTCCACTGCACCAGGCAGCTAAGCATGGAGAGCAGGAAAGGCTCAGCAAGCGGCGTGGACAAACTGTTGGTCCAGGAGGATGAGTAGACTGCACCCTTGCCTTGGCCTCATCATGGGCAGGTGTATCTCCTGCCCTTACACTCTGGACTTTGTCAGTGACTTGCTTCAGACAACGGTATGTGGAAGAAATGACAGCACGGTAGCAGGGTCATGGCATAAGACACCTCACTTGCTTTCACTGCCCTCTTGCACCTCTGCCATCACCAAGAGGAAAACACACAGTGGCTTGGAACAGAGCTGCCCCGTCAGCTTCAGACCAGCAATGAGAAAAAAGCTGCCCAGCTGAGTGCTCTGGAGCGGTCAAGCCCATCTGAGCCACAGTCTGTGAGCAATAATAAGTGGTCATTGTTTTAAGCCTCTATATTTGTGGGTGATTTGTTACACGTCACTAGCTAACTGATATAGAAGGTCAAAAGAAGCAGTATTTAACGAAAGAGTAACAAGCACAGACTCTGAAGTCAGACTGCCTGGGTGTAACTCCTGACTCTGACATTATTTTGCTGTGTAACCTTGGGAAAATTGCTTGACCTCTCTGATCTTCCATAGCCACATCTGTAAAATGGGACTACATGAAAATATCTATCTGATAGGGTTGTTGAGAGGATAAAGTTAATTGAGATGGTATCTGTAGAAAAACAAAACCCCATGAGTGATAGCTCTATTGTTGTGACAGGGACTAGAGATTAAGCTTGCCCTGGGGTGCTCTGGTCAGCATGACCAAGACAAGCAGATGAGAACCTTCTGTCTTCTTTTGTTTTAACATCAGTCCCACATCTGCCTTTCCCTACTAATTTAGTGAGGCAGTGAGCTCCCTGTCACTGGAGGGTCAAGCAACGATGCCATCCTGAAAGGGTAGGACCAGATGACCTTTGAATCCTCTTGACTGTCAGACAGTAATCACCGAGGCAGGTCTTCTGCCCTGTATCCAACCCATGATGCCAGGAAGGTGAACAGTGGTATAAAGAAGAGAATGTTGGGCTTGAGGGCAGGAGACCTGGGTTCAAGTCCCAAACTCCACTGTGTGACCTTGGGAAGCCACTGGACGTGTCTGGCCTCGCTGGCATAACAGAGTTAATCTTAACCATGCCTATTTCACAGGGTTGTTATGTGGATGAGAGATGGTAGCGGATGGGACCCTGCTTTGTGAACGAGATAACAGCGGGGACAAACCACATCCATATCCACAGAGTCCTCCACAGGGATGTCACTCCAGGCGTATTGAGGGAAAAGCCCTCCACCTCTGAAGTTATGTCTTTCGCTAGCGTGGGGTGGGCAAGCACATGGCAGGCATACTGCCACTGTCCATTCTATACCCGTGGCACACATGACTAATCAATCACAGCACTCCTCCCCACTGGAGCTGCTTCTCAGCTCAGAGTTCCAGTGACCAAGCCAACGGGCTGGACCAGGTTGATCAGGCAAAACCTCCGACCCTGGGAGCCAGACCAGGGCCCACCGGCTCCCCTGCCTCCACCTGGCTCCGGGGTTTCCAGGAGGTTGTGGGTTCCAGGTGTCAACTGCCCCCGCAAGACTCCCTTGGACTAGCTGAGTCTGGGATGACGATGGGTTCTCACAGCTGTGGACACAAGCCCTCTAGCCCCACATGACCTGGTCCAGGCCACATAAAGATTGCTAAGAGAATGTCCTAAAATAGTAAGAACATCCAAAACACGTCTTCAACATTGCTGAGGGCTGCTGAAATTGCAGTGAGGCTAGAAGCCCTGCACCATATGCTGTTGTTTACAAGACAACACACATCACTCCCAGGTGCTCGTGCCCTCTGACCTGGGAATCCCACCACCACAACAAACCCTTAAGTAATAACCCAGCACACACACACACACACACACATTCAATAAAGCACTATCTATAATTGGCAAAAAAAAAAAAAGGAAAGACACATTAAAACACTATAAATAGAGAAGTGGTTAAATAGATGATCATACATTCATTTAGTGGATATGGAGCTGTGAAAATATATTTCCCTTAAGACTGCAGAAACACAAGGTAATGTTTGATATAAACTTAAAGAGAAAAAGACTCTGAAATGCCTAGACACCATGGGGGCCTACCAATACCTATCTCCACTCCTTCCTCACCTTCAGAACCCATTTGGCTTGAAAAGCAACATGCTACATTTTCCCAGACTTCCTTGCAGATAGGGTTGGCCATAAGACAAAGTCCTGGCCAATGACGTGTAAGTAGAAGTCCTTAGGTGGACCGTGTAGGCAAGCTGTTTAGAAAGGAGCAGGCTCAGCTGATACAGGCCTTTGTCTTTTGTTCTTTTTTCCTGCCAGGAAAGGATGCCGGAGGTGATGCTGGAGTTAGGGTAGCCATCTTGGAACCAAGAGGCACCAGCCTGAGAACTGAAGCCAAGCTAAGACGGCTGAGCAGAAAGATAGAAGGAGCCTGAGTCTCTGCAGGCATCGTGGAGCCACCTGTCAGCCCATCTACCTGCCCCAGACTCCCTCATTGCTGTTTGGTCCGGTCACGGTTACCTGGGTTCTCTGCTACAGGCAGCGGAACGTAGTCCCTTACAGATTCATCCTGATGAAAGGATAAAAACAGTGAGCACAGTTGGGCAACGAGGAGAGTGGGAACATGAAAAGCTAAAGCCATTCCTGCATGTGACCACGAGACCACAGGGGAGTGGTGGGGACTTTTCTCCCCTCTTTATGAAACGATCTCTGCCACGGTTCACTACTTCCCCTTTTCTGTGTTGTAGGAGCTACTTTGTGAACCAACACACACTGGGCATCCACTTCGTCGGCGTTCGAATCCCTCTGGCCTAAACACTTGTCCCAAATAGATGCTAGGCCAATTGTGCCAACTGCCAGGGCCCCTCAGCACTCGGGGCGCAGTCAAAGAGGTCATTATCTCCCCGGAAATGGCGCTCACACTGGGAAACCCTTCATTACGACCAGACTCAAAGGGAACGTTCCCCCACAGCCTGCGGCAGCCCTGGTCGAGGCCCTTTCCTGGGGCCCAGACGAGCCTCGTGGTTAGAGCCCAGCCAGGCCAGCCCTGCATCACGAGCAGTCATTTCCCACCAGAGTCCAAGACAGAAAAGGCCCCGACACTGCAGGTGCAGCCCGTGGGACACCGAGCTGCCTCCAGACATACCTGGGGCCTCGCAGCTGGGCCGGAGCAGGAACCACACCCTCGGTGCTCCCTGCAACACAACAACGCTGCCTAGAGCTTCTGCTTGAGGTGGGGAAGCCAAGCGCCCTCCTACGGTTCCCCCCAACACCTCCAAGCTCACCCCACCCGCCCGGAGTGAGCGAGCTCGCCTCAGCCCCACCTGAGCGACTCATCCCAATCCCACCTGGGCTCCCGCCCCCCATCCACATGGGACTGTGCCTGAAACATCAACGCCGGAGTCACCTCCCTCCCGACATGTGGCTGTGAGGCCTCCTCTGGGCAGGAGGAGGGGGCAGGTAGAGGGAAGGAACCCACTTCCCAGGCACTGACTGCGCACACGCACACGCCACACCGCTCGGCCCCCTCTGGCCATGATTCGGAAGGTGGCTTTTTCTCCCAGTCTGCAGAAGAGGCTCAGGGAAGGGAAGTCACCAGGCCAGGGGACATTTTGCACTTCGGGGAATATCTGGCAACGTCTAGAGACGTTTTTGTCACTACTGGGTGGGGGAGGGGGGTTGCCACTGGCAACTAGAGAATGGAGACCAGGGATGCTGCTCCATGTCCTGCGATGCACGGGACGGTCCCCACTGCAAAGAGGTATCAGCCCCGAATGTCAACGGTGCACGGGGAGAACCCCGCCCCAGCCCGAGGTCCCCCGGTGACCAGAGCCGGGGCCCCGCGTACAGCCCGCGCTCTTTCCCGCCCTCATGCCGGCATCCTCACTGTGGTTCATGAGCAATCACGGTCCCCTGCCCACGGGAGTGGGGACACTGCCAGTGGGCACCACGGAAGTACCTAATGGAATCCCCAAGAGTCAGCAGGGAGATCCTCACCAAGCTCCCCCGTGCACGAAGACCACGGCTCGAAGGTGTGGGAGAGGGACAGCAAGGGGGGCAGGCGTGCACACGGGGAGGGTCCAGGGAGCAGCTGTGCCCAGCCTGGACACCTCAGGGCTGCAGCTCCCAAAGTGGCTGCCGGCGCCAGGCTCTGCCCCTCACTCCCAGCAGGCCTCACCCGCCCCTGAAACCCACAGCACCCCAGATGTGTGCCACCCTGCACGCCTCCAACAAATGGCCAACAGGGACCAAAGACACCACTGCCGCATGCTTCACAGTTACTGGCATTTTGGTCCCTGTGTACAACATCTTGTTCCTGACGGGCCATCGGGCAGTCAATCATCAAACACCTTCTGGGGCCCGGTATGTGCCAGGTGCTCAGGACACTGGGATAAAAGGCCTGAGCCCAGCCCTCAAGCGCCTTTCACGCGAGCGGACCTAGCACAGTGCAGGCCCCTG
Organism: Balaenoptera musculus; assembly: GCF_009873245.2. NCBI lineage: Eukaryota > Metazoa > Chordata > Mammalia > Artiodactyla > Balaenopteridae > Balaenoptera > Balaenoptera musculus. Next base: position 3,761,529 of record NC_045801.1, on the reverse strand, counting down.
CTGTCACCTACTGACCAGCGCCCAGAGGACACACACGAGTACAGTCTCAGGATCTTGTGCGTGCACGAGGCCAGGCTGGGTGGAGGGGACAGCACGGGCAAGGTCCCAGGCGGGAACTGCCCGGCAGCGGTGTCCCAGGGGGCGTGGGGAGAGGGGGAGGGAGGTTCGGGGGCCCACAGGGCGGGAGGGGCAGGCAGGGCGCAGCAGGGCGGAGGGCTGGGTGCCTTGACAACACACTGAACGCCTCAGCCCCGGGCAAAGGCCTGGTGAGGCTGCCCGCTGGGAACCTCTCGCCTTCCCGTACCTCACGTCTGGCAGGGCTGGTGACAGCCCAAGGCTGTTTCACAGGTGGGTGTCTCTTCCCGCCAGGTGCCTGACAGACTCACACGAGCCCGTCACTAGCGGTGGCCTTGGGGACCGAGATCACACATCTAAGGCGTGGGAGTGAGAAGCTCCTCATTTGGCAAGACGGGTCCCTAACCTGCTGTCCTCCCTTACAACCAACAGCTGAAGTTCAAAAGGCCAGGCCTCTGCCCTGCACCTGCCCAGTGGCCCCGAGGCTCATCCGAGCGGGAAGATGGCCCCAAACCACTCAAAGTCCCCACAGCTCTCAGGGCTGGGCGCGCACCTCGGCCTCCGGCAGGTGCCCTGAGCGGCCCTGGGGACTCAGGTGCCCCCTGTGGAGGCTGCGGCACACACACACACCCGGGGCACCCTGCAGGAGGTGTGGTGGGCCTGGCTCTGACCCGAGAAGTTGGGGGTGCAGGGGTGTCAGTGGCAGAGGAAGATGGTGGCGTGGGCTTCAGAAAGGTCACCGTGGCTGCAGGGTGGAAGGCGGCCTCCCGGAAAACCATATTTTCCCAGCAGGCCTGGGTTGAGAAAACCTACTGCCCAGGGCTGGACCCCATGGCCCCAGAAGCCCCCGAGGCCTCCAGCCTGGCATCCCACCACGGGAGCCTCCTTCCGCTGGATGCCAGAAGCTTTTCCATCTCCGGGGTTGCTCTCTCAGTACAGAGTGGGCATGGGGCAGCCCCCCAACGAGGGTCAGGGCCACGGGACCCAGCAGGGGTGGGGGCTGGAGACAGGCAGGGGATGGGATGTCCCCCAGGACGGGGCAGGAGAGCAGGGCTGGGAAGCTGCAAACGACGACGCTCCAATTTGCCAAGAGCCGGCGGAGTGCAAGGAGGTGCGAGGCACCTGGCAACCACGGTCAGCACAGCAAAGCCCCGGGGCTGTGACAGGAGGCCTTTCACGGTTGTTCTGGCACGTTCTCTGATGCTCGAGAGCCACCAAGCTCTACGTCCCCATTTCACAGATGAGAAAGCCCCAGGCTAAAGGGACGTGCCTAGGATCAGGCCTCCAGGACAGGCAGACGTGAGCAGTCCTGCCCACGGCTACGGGAACCCCTGAGATCTGCCTGCCGCCCCCGGCCCCGAGTCCCTTGGACTCAGGCTCTGGAGGCAAGCGGCGCCATGACCCGCTCCTGCGGATGGAAGACCAAGGCCAGCGGTAGGGCCTGGCCCCGGCCCCCTCCGCTCTCGATACGCCCAGCCCGGCACGCCCCTTGCCACCCAAGGGCACCTGCACCCTCACGCCAGCCACAGCTCATCCGCCTCTGGTCTGGCCCCATCCTTCACCTCATTGCCACCCAGGGCTCCTCCCAGGGCTGGGGACACGACAAGGTTGAGGGCAGTTCAGGGCAAGCCCACCGCACGGGGCAGCCCTGCCTTTGAGCAGCTGTTTCCCGGCCAGGCCCGTCATCGCTCAGGACCCCAGGAAGGAGCACGGTTGCGGAGGTGGCTGAGGGCAGCAGATGGTCCTCAGCTGGGGACTCCCTGTTTCTCCCGGGCCCCGGGGCAGACATCTCACAGAGTCCTGGCAAGCCGGGCCAATGCACTCACAGACGCTCCTAAATTTTCTCATCTTCCCCTGCTGCAAATTTTTCCATCAACCATCCCTTCTTCTCTGGGTCCACAGCACATAGTTGTTTTGCGCTCCGAGATCAACGTCAGGGCCTGGATTCACTCCAGTCCAAGACAGAGAATAACAGAAGTTCACGTGAGCCAGAAGCTGGAAACATGTCAATGCAGGGAGGGGGCTGCCCAGAAACGCTGGGGTACTGACTGGGAGCGTGAACAGAAGTCCAGTGCAGACCAGTGCAGGCGACTCTCTGCTCTCCCACACGTGTGCTCTCCCTGCATGATCAGACCTGGAGGGCGCACGTGTGCACCAGAGCTGCTCAGAGGAGAGCGGCCGGCTTACAAAGGCGTTATCAAAAGAAACTCAGGGGCCCTGGGGCCATCTCCAAATTCCCTAGACTGTTACAGGACAGGAAGTGAACCAAGCTCGACTCAGCCCTTCTGTTGGAGAACTGTAAGCCACAGGGTGGGTGCCATCAGCTTAAAAGGGAGAACCTTCTACAGACGGAGGTCCCAGAGTTGGGACAGGCAGGAGAAGGGAACTTTGAACAAAATCCCTTAAGAAAATGAACACCGGACCTCGACATCGCCCGCCATCCATGGGTGGCCTGGAGGAGGATATCCCCGAGGCGGAGGGGAAGACCCTCAACCAGACTCTCACGTCCCAGATTCCACTGCCCATGGACTCTTTTTTTTTTATTTGGCTGCACTGGGTCTTCATTGCTGCGCGTGGGCTTTCTCTAGTTGCGGCAAGCGGGGGCTACTCTTCGTTGCGGTGTGCGGGCTTCTCATTGCAGTGGCTTCTCTTGTTGCGGAGCACGGGCTCTAGGCACATGGGCTTCAGTACTTGTGGCTCGTGGGCTCTAGAGCTCAGGCTCAGTAGTTGTGGCGTACAGGCTTGTTGCTCCGCGGCACGTGGGATCTTCCGGGACCAGGGTTCAAACCCGGATCCCCTGCATTGGCAGGCGGATTCTTAACCACTGCGCCACCGGGGAATTCCAGGGTCCTTGCCTCCTAACTCCCTCCCAGAGCACTGCCAGGACCAGCGTTACATTCATCTCCTCCGGCATTTTCCCTGGTCCTCTGGCGCGGCTGGTGTGAAGGCAGAGCGGGGCTGCTCTGTGTTCTGACTCACAGGGGCAGGTGCCCGGGGCTGCCCACCTGTCCATCCTAGCTCCCCATGCCCATCCCACCCTGGACCACTCCACACACATCCCACTCCAGACTCACCTGCGCTCTGGGTGCTGAGTTCCCTCTCCTTTCCTGGGCCTGGGCCCCCGAGTTCCACTTTCTAAATGGAGACCTTCTGGCCCCTCCTCAGGTGACCACCATAGAGACTGGCCAGCCCTTTAAGAGAAGACCCCCCCCAGTACACACACCCCCTTCCACATGGAAGCCCACAGATCAGAACTTCACACAATAACCTCAACATTCATCTAAGCACACACACTTCATCACATGTGAAGTGATGAGCTCCCTGTCACTAGAGGCGTTCAAGAAAAGGCCGGCTGATGAGGCAGGATCGCGGGTGCTGGTAATGTTCTGTTTCTTGATCTGAGTGCTGGTTGCATGGCAGAGTTTGTTTATCGGAATCACTGAGCAGTACACTTGTGACACGTGCGCTTCTCCATACGAACATTCTACTTTCTTAAAAATTAAAAGTGACTGGGATCGGCTGACCATTTGGCAGGAAGGAGATGAGGCTGGAACAACTTGAAGATCCCCCGCCATCGAGGCATTAACACTCACTGAGCCCTGCCAGGGGTGCCGTGCCCCTCCTCCTCACCACCATGCACCCACCCTGACCCGCCCATGGGAGGAACCGGGTAACATCCCACTGACGGAGGAAAGACGGAAAGACGCATGGAGCTGAGTGAGTGCTCCGAGCAATGAGGAGTGAGCGAACGAGTAAGTGAACGACAGCACGGAGGGAAGAACGGACGGATGCGGGGATGTGTGGAGCCTGACACACAGGTGCGGGGAGGGCTGGCTGAGGGGCAGAGTCGGGGATGGATGGGTGCAGGTGCGAACGCAGGTCCACAGGGGAAGAGATGTACACGGAAGCCTGGCTCACCTCCCGCTCTGACCTCCCCGGACTTAGCAGATGAAAGTCCAGGCCATCAGGAAAGAGCAGGTGAAGGCAATAGGTGTCTGCACACAGGGTCTCAAGTGATCCCTGCTGTCTCAGAGCCCTCAGCGTGGTGTCTCATACGCCTCGGGAGAGCAGTCTCTCTCAGGTCACCCCGAGTCAAGGAACCCACCCCTCTGCCTCCCCCAGGACATCTATAAATAGTCCGTGCTTGCTGGAGGGCCAGGGCCACGTCGAGCAAGGCCAGGCCCGGGCAGGCCTGGGAGGAGGAGCTGAACACGGCACCTCATGCTCCTGCACCCGACCAGCTGCCATACTGAAAGTCACAAGGAGACCCCAGCCTTCCCGTCCAGCCCACCGTGTGCTGGGTGGCCGGGTCCTTCACTCGGGCCTGGCTGAGCAGGTTTCCTGAACCGTGAAGGTAAAGGGAGAAGCAGAAAGACACAGATGGAACATTCCACAGGCCCATCCCTGGCTCCTGGGTGGAATCCATCCTTGGAGCCTGCGGTAAGGAGATCCCGACTGCAGAGTTCCAGGCCCTCGGCCTCAGTGGGCACTGCCTTCTCTGGGCCTCAGTTTCCCCATCTGTAAAGTGGGGCAACACCTCCTCCCGCCTCGGGGGTGACGTGAGCGCATGTGCGTAGAAGTGGTGCTTCCATCCTCGGTCCTTCTGGAGGTGACCACTCTGTGTGGGGCTCTGTGCAGGCCCCGCCGGTGCCCGGAGGAGACACGGTTCCTCCAGGGGCAGAATAAATGGCACCAACAATGCTGGAGCTGGGAGGTGCGGAGGGCAGGGGGCACAGCTCGGGGGCAGTGAGGGGCAGAGGGCAAGCCGCGCCATCCTGGAGGGCGAGGGCCCACCGGGATCCCCCAGCCCAGCCCCTGGGCTGTCTGCCGGCGGCTTGGGAAGGGTTAACTGAGTTTATCTGTCCCCACGCTTCACGCTGGACTGCACCCAACTGTTTGGGTTTCCAGCTCCCCTCCTGCCTCGAGGCCAGGCCTTATCTTGTCATCTAGACGGTCCCCAGAGCCTCAGAGGCAGCACAGGCCAGGCAGGGGCTGGCACGCGGCGAGAGTGTAAACCGTGGATCGAAACCTGCACCCCAGAGCGCGGGAAGAGGACATGGGAGACGCTTTCCACTTGGTGAGAAGTCTCTTCAAGGTCCTGCGGATGAGCGAGAAAAGGGGGTGCCCCACCGCATGCTGGGGTGGGGGACCTTGAGCAGGGAGCCCGCAGGAGCGCAGAACCTTCTCGGACTGTGCCCCACCCCCTGCCAGGGACCCACCTCCTGAGCCGGGGCCCTCATCAGCCGGGCCCAAAGGGCCTGACGTCAGCCTGCTCCTCCTCCAAACAGCAGCACAAACAAAACCCAGGGCCCTTCTTTCCCTCCTTCCCCTGTGAGGCCCAGTTTTTAAATCGTCCTCTTAGATCCTCCAAATGAGATCTGAATTCTAAGCACAGTTTCCTCTTTAATGATCCTGAAGGTGGTAACTACTTGCAACACAGATGTTAGAGTCGAAAGAGAAGTGTCTGGAGATTCCCGCTGTTGTCAGAAGTAGTCGCTGATGGCGGGACACAATTTTGGCCTCAAGCGCCTCCTGTAGGAAGAGCCCCAGTGTGCTGGGGGTTCCTTCCCACCCAGGCCTTAGCCCTGAGCAGAGCAATTCAGAGCAGGCGCTCTACAGCCCCTGGCCACCGCGACTCCTGACTGCCACCACGCCTACCAACAGCTCAGGAAGGCAGGTGGGAGGGTTTCCAACCCGCCTGCTAATCAGATGGGCACGGCAGGGGATGCAGAAGGAGTTTTCATCTTGAACATGATGGAGAGTTCCGAAGGCCTCGGGCTCGCCAAATTTAGAACGCAACAATACCATCTCCTGGGCAGCAGCTACAAGTGGCACAGACATCAGAAGCAGCGAGCGGGGACGGATGGCACCCAGAACTGGAGCAGCGATGGGAGTGAATCTGCCTTCTTGGAGCCAGTGGGACCTGTGCTCGTCCCGCCTTAGGACAAAGGTGCCTGTGCCTGGGCTCCCGGGAGAGCTGGGCGGCGGTCAGCGTGAGAGCCCAACAAAGCCTCTGACGAAAACAGCGGCCACAGATCCAAGGCAAAGTGGCAATTATATATGTTCTTAAGATCCCGTTCACCGAGTGCGCTACTAACTGCATCTGGGAAGCAGCGTACACTAGCAGAGGGAGTGAGGGTGCTTCCTGCCCCACCTTGGAGACTCGAGCTCAAAGTTGAAGCACGCATGCTCAAGAAACCGCTCAAGGTTAGATTAAACAGAAGAACGTCCGTGAAGATGCGCCTGACTCATTAATATCACTGCCCGGTAGGAGGAGGTTCCTTGGAGGGCCTGGCTTGGGGCTGGGTTTTGGTCTAGGCCTAGGAGCACCTTAATTTGCATTTATATTAAAAAAGAAGAAAACAAACAGAATTAACTAGAAAGGTGCTTGGTTTCCCGTAAATCTGAGCTCTTCAGAGCTCAACAGCTTCCTAGGGCAGAGTCCGAGGCTCAGCTGATGTCAAAATTCATGGATTCTCACCTACGAAGTGCACACAGCGCTGTACCAGGCGGCTGCAGGCACGAGGGATCCCACTGGCCCTTCAGAGTCACCCTGGCGGGAGGTTACCGTGTCACGCCCCTTCTACAGGTGGGGAAACAGGCTGGGAGTCAGCACACCACCCTCCCCTTCATGGTCTCCCCGTCTGACAGGACTCAGGTTCCAAGCCCGGTCAGCTGGCTCCAGGTTCGCATCTTTCCACCGCAGGGCAGCTGAGTTAGGACAGTCTTTTCTTCCTAGCCTTACACATATATTCCACCCTTTCTTTCTGGAAAATCAGCTGGAAACTCAACAAAAGAAGTGAGGAATAAGTCGGCACAGTCACCAGCTGCCCCTCCACACGCTTCACCTGGCCACCCTGCCTTGACCCTTTCTCTTTGGAGCCCTAACCGTCAGAGGCACATGCCCAGAACTGCCAATCAGGATCAATAAACGCAATCGATAAGAACCTTATCAGGTAAATGGAACATCTCTGGGTTTGATTTTAACTCCAACTCTCTTCAATGCTGCAGTTCAACTCTTGGGACCAGCCCAAGGTTTCCTGTGCTCATTTCACTACTGGTGGCCAGCGTGCTCGCAGATTTCATCTGATTTGGGTCTACATCACTCAAGGCACTTTAGGGAGTGATGAGTTCTTCCCCTCCCCAGGGGTGGTCAGTTTTGGAGGCATATCCCCGGCTCTCTGGCTCTCGTGTAAGCAGGCCCCTGCCCCGCAGGATGGACGCCCCGTGCATGTGTGTCATGGCCACAGCTCACACTGGAAGTGTAAAGAACAGAAACGATGGTTATGACTGGCTGGCCCTTTCAGGAGCTGGAAGCACAGGGTGGGAAAGGAAGGACTTTACTGTGTTTTGGCCCCTGGGCCAAGGGCGTGTGGCAAGAGGAGCAAAGCTGCTTCCACAGACAACAGAAGGACAATTTCCTCCTGAAAACATAAAAACCTACACCAATGAATTAAACATTTCAAACAAGATGACTCTCTAAAAACTCTTTTCAACCAAGAAGGAAAGACAAGCCGTCCTGTGCTGGCGCTTCCTGTTGCATATGGCACTGAGAAATCCTGTTTTTTCAGCACACAGAGCTTTCCAAAGAAGGAAAAATATCAAGGGGAAAATCAGAGAAGGAGGTCCAGAGAAGTCAGGCAGGAGGGACGGAGAGAAGGATGGGGAAGAGGAGGCCTCTTCTCAGGGCACAGGGGCACAAAAAACTGGAGGGGAGCAAACTAGAGGTGGCCCCAAGCCAATACAGTGGCCCTGACAGGTCCAAGGAGGTGGCCATGAGAGGCCGGGTGCCGCGCTGGGACAAGGTGCACACCACAGAGACACCACCCTGCCTCCTGCAGCCGTGGGGAGGGCAGCCCCAAACCCACTGGGATGAAGTGACCTGCTCTATTCCCCACAGGTCTACAAGTATGATGGACGCAAGTTGCCCGAACCCCTTGGCTTCAGTGGGGGTCCTGCCCTAGGTGCCCACGAGAGGCTGCTTCACGGGCAGCACCTTTGGGCTCAGACCCCCAGGAATCCCCAGGGTGTACCAACTGGACTCTCTCCCCAGACCGGAGCTGAACTTCCCCGGCTTCTGGGCGATACGCACACGTGCCTTACCCACCGGCACAGCCTGGGGGTGGGCTGGTCCTGCCCCCCCACGGGCCCTCCGCCGCACTCCTAGAGCCTCTCACCAGGCTGCCACCGCCCCGCCCCCCCATCACCAAAGAGCAAACCCTCTCCTCCCAGGGGCCTGGCACGACCAGGTTCCAGCATGGAAGAAGAGGAGCCAGGAGGCAGGAAAACTGAAACCTGGGCTCGGAGAAGGCTGGAGGCTGGCGAGGGTCAGCGTCTGCCTCGCTCCGAGAGCCGTCCGCGGCCACCTGAGTCGGTCTCCGCGCCGCAGGTGCCAGGCCAGCCCTCTCCAACTCCCGGAGAGGTAGTAAGTGTAAGGCTTGGAGGCCCGCGCAGCCCAGCCCGCGCCGGGGCGGTGGGTGGGTGGGTGTCTGCTGTGGGATTATTCTTAGCGCTCCACTCTCTTCGCAAAAGTGGCGCCTCCGCCCTCCAGGCTCCGGCACGCTCGCTCCGGGCTCGCACGCCCGGCCCAGACACCGGCGCGGAGGAGAGCACCGGGTGGGGTCCGCGAGGGGTGAGACGGCGCGGAGGCGCAGGAGAGGCGGGGGCTCCCGGAGAGGAGGGGGCCCTGCGGGAGGGGCCCCGGCGACAGGCTGCGTTTAACCCTCGGCGCCCCGCACCCAGCCCTGCGCCGCGCGCTCAGCCGCCTCCCCGGACTCCTCCCGGGACGCGGGGAGCCGGGCGGCGGCGCGCCCAGCCCTTACCTATGGTGGTGATGACCGTGATGGCAAAGTAGAAGGAGCCGGCGAATTTCCACTGGACGCCAGCGCGGTGTGGCTCCGACTGCAGGATCACCAGCTCCAGCTGCCGGTAGTCCTCGCTGCTGATGTTGTACTTGCCCTTGATCCGGATCTCCTCGGCTTTGAGTTTTTCCTCCTCGCGCATCTCGTGGTCCGACTCGAGGGCGTCGAAGACGGCGGCGCCCACCAGCAGGTAGGTGAAGGTGCAGACGATGAGGGACAGAGTCCGCACGTTCTGCCTCTTCATGGCCGCCAGCAAGGAGCCGGCGCGGGGGGCATGTCCCGCAGGCTCGCAGCCGCGCGCGTCCCACTGCAGCGCCCGGCGGCCGCCGCCGCCTCCTCCGCCGCCGCCGCCGCCGCCGCCTCCAAGTTGTAAGCGGCGGCGGCAGCAGCAGCAGCAGCAGCAGCAGCAGCGGGGAGGCGGGGGGCGGGGAGGCTGGGGGGGCCCCCCTCCGCCGGGGCCGCCACAGCCGCCGCCACCGCGAGGCGGCTGGCGGGGCAGGGGCGGCGCGGGCCCGGGCTCCGGCGAGAAGGCGGACAGGCACAGGAGGCTGCTCGAGCGCCGGGGCCAGGCGTCCGGGAGCCCCGACACCCTGCGCCAGACCCGGCCGAAACAGCCCGCCCCACTGCGCAGGGCCATGCACGGCGGCCCCGCCGGGCACCGCGCGGGCCTCGCTGCCCTCCGCACCCCGCCCCCAGCTCCCGCCGGAAAAGCAGGGGCGGGAGCGGGAGCCGGAGCGCGGCCGCCGGGGCCCGCGCCCCTCCGGGTCCGGCTCCGGGGAGGCGGCGCCCAGCTAAGAGACCACAGGTCCGCACGCGCCCCGCGGGACCTCCTGCCCCTTTTACCCCTCTGCGTTCCCCTTCGAGGGGGGGTGAAAAAGTTTGCGAAGTGGCGGCGTCTCCGGAGTCCCCAGCGAGCGGGGAGGGGGCCGAGCAGGTGCAGCGGTTGGGGCGGCCGGGTGCCCGAAGGTCCGGGCGCGCTGCGTCCACCCGGGCGAGCCGGGACGCGGCGGGGTCCCAGCCAGGCGTCGGCCGGTCCACGAAGTTTGCTCGGCTCAGCCCCCGAGGCGCGGGAGCGGGGCGCGGCCCCCGGGTGGCAGGGCCCGCGGCGGAGCGGCCTCGGGGGCGGCCGGGGAACGGCGCGGCGGCGGTCGCCCAGCCCGCTCCTCCGGGGGCGGCGGGCGCGGCGGAGGCGGCGGCGGGAGGGGTCCCGCGGGCCTCGCGGAGATGCGGGGTGGGCGCGGGCGCATGAGCCGCGCGGGGGTCGGGGCCCTCCGGCGTCCGGGCGTCCGGGGAGGCGGCCGCAGCGCCGCTCTGCCTGGAGCGCTGCGTGCGTGCGCGCCGGAGGGAGCCCGAGTGTGTGTGCGTGTGTCTGTGCGTATGTGTGCCTGTGTGTGTATATGTGTGTGTGTGTGTGTATGCGCGCGCGGACGCACGCGTGTGCGCGCGGGCGGGCGTGTGTGTGTGCGCGCGCGCGCGCGCGGCAGCCCTGCTCCAGCGGGAGGGCCACGGGGGGCGGGGGCCGGGCTAAGCCGAGGCCCGGCCTCCCTCCTTCCCTCCCTCCTTCCCTCCCTCCCGCAGCCTCCCGGGCGCGCCACCTCCCGCCTGGTCACCAGCCAGCTGGAGAGGCTGCCGCGGCGGCTCCCGCTGCAGACCGAACGCGGCGCAGGGCGCACGCGAAGAGAGCGCGGGAGGGGCGGCCGGTGCAGCCGGGGAGGGGGCGGAGGCGGGCCGAGGACTGGGTGTCGCCCGAGAGGGGGTGGGGGGCGGAGCCACCAGCAGGTTTTGGCGGGGGATGGGAGGATAAATGAGGCTGCTTGGGCCGTTCTAGGCCAGCTCCCCGAGAGCACATGCAACCACGAGAGGCGGAGAGTTTGAGGGACCCGGGGTTGGGAGAAGAAACGGGATGCAGCCCAGCCGGAGAAGGCAGACAGGCGGCTTAAGGGGAGAGGGGAAATCCGGCGGAGGGTGGGAGCACGAGGGAGGGTCGGTGGGCTCCCGGGAGCGCGGCGGCTCACGCGGCTCCCCCGGGGTCAGCCACCTGGCCCGGGTGCGTGTCATTGGCCTGGGGTACCTCCTCGTCGCGTGCTGGGGTCCCAAGGGCCGCGTCAGACCCGGAGAGCATCGCCGGCCGGTTGGCCCAGCACCGGCCGACCTGAGCCATTCCCAGGGAGAGCGCTGAGGATGGCAGGAGCCGCCACTCTTCGGATCGGGGCCGCTGGGGAGGACGCCGCATTCCCCTTTCCCTGTCTGCTTCCTGTTGCTTTTCCGAGAAACACTCCTTGGTTCCCCGAGGTTGGGCGCGGGGTGCACCCAGAACTCAACCCTGACCCTCCCCCCTGCTCCCCGCACCGCGCGACGGCGCCTCTCGGGACCAGCCTGGGGAGGAAACCCGAGGCTCGGCCTGGGCGTAGCTATTCCCTGAGTCCAGAGAGGGGTCCTCGCTCGGCTTCACCCCCTTTCTATTTCAGCCTCCTTTGCCCTCTTCCCCCCATCTCCCTTCAGGTCGTCGAGGGGGTTTCCCTCAACCACCGGCCCCTTTAATTGCCTCTTGAGCAAGGGAGCCCGAAAGCGGCAAGCGCAAGTGGCGGAGACCCCCGGGCTCCACTTCCCTGGGTCAGGCGATCTCCCTTGGACCCCAGACAAGAAAGAGATGGAGACTTGGGGAAAGGGGCGCCCCGCCCCGGCGGCGGGCTAAAAAACGGGGCAGAGGCTAGCCATGGGCTATGAGGGGTAGGCCAGGGAATTATACTCAACCCTCGCGCAGCTCGCTCCGGGAGCCCTGACCCCTCTGCGTCGCCCCCTCGGGCCGTGCTTGGACTCCCCGCCCACGGGACTCTGTCTGGGTCGAGCGAGTCTAGGGACCCACGGAGGCTCCCCGGCGGGGATGCTCTCCATCACATTTTGGGGACTCGCGGGTGCTTGCGCCCCGGGCGCACCAGGGAAGGGGGCCCCCGCTGTGGGCGACGTCTGGGACGCCCGGTCTCCACTGGGTCTGAGCTCGCCCACGGGGGCGGGGAGCCCCACCCCTAGCAGGCGCTCTCCCCAGAAGTCATTTTGGAAACCGAGGCCCCCGCGCTCGGCGAATGAGCCTGGCCGCCCGGTGAGTCACCGCGAGCGGGCGACAAGGATTCCCAGCAGCTGGTAATTAATTGCGCCGTGGCTCGGCCCACGACGGAACCCCAGTCGGGCCTCCCGCCGCCCTGCAGCGGCGCCACCCCTGAGTCACAGCCGTCGGGCCTACGCCGTCCGGAAGCAGCCTGCCCGCCTGGATGCCACCAGGGGGCACTGGACTCCGACCCACAGGTCGCCCCGCTTTGAGTCAACCCCTCGTAGGAAAGTCCAAGCTGTCCCCGCTGGCAGGTGCGGGAGCGGGGGATGGGATGCTGTCCACCCACAGATTCCAAGCTTTGTAGGGAGCCACTTTTATTCAGTTTACATACAACCTTTCAGGAAAACGGAGCCGCTTTGTGTGAGTACTGGAAGGGACCTCAGAGATAAACTAGTCCAAACCGCTTGTTTTACAGATGGGAACACTTCCAACCGGAGAGGATCACGTGCCCAGGGACACAGGCAATTTGGATCCAGAACCAGCACTGAACCTCCTCCTGGCTTCTGTCCTGCGTTCCTTCAAGGACCCAGCTGCCTTCTGACCCCAAGTTCACAGTGCCACGAATAGCCACAGACCACTCCCAAACGCTGGTTCTTCCTTTACTTCCCCCCCTCCCCAAATATGGCCTTTGGACTCAAGAGAAACAAGCCTGGGAGCCGGGCCTCTGGAGGGTTCTTGGTCGGGGAGGGGGGGTAAAAGGAGGGTTTCCTGGTCTGTCCATCCAGCACCCACACTCCTCTCCTCACCCTACACTCTCCTTCCATGGTCTTGACCTGCAGGTGGAAGTGAACTCCTTGAAGCAGAGCCTGGGTCTTGACATCTTCCCTGTGTCCCCAGCACTCATCCCCAAGGCAGGTGCTCAGCTAGCACTGTGGGTTGCTGCCGCATGACAGTCCAGAAAGCGGTTAGGCTGGTGGCAGTGCGTCTGGGGAGACCACCTCCCTCTCTGCCCCTGTGGTCTGGGAGCACCAACTCCAGCTCAGCCTAGAGGTGGATTCAGAGCTCAGGTGTGGCCAATCAGAGCCAGGTTCCCCCAGCCACGGTGATTGGCTGGGCGTGGCTCACCTCTCAACCAATGAGAACCCTGGGAAAGCATTTCTTTGAGGAGGCGTGGGAGGGAGGCAGGTACTGAGGCTGCAGGCCACTCCCCTACAGGGAGCAAATACATTCACTTTTTGGTTTAGGCCACTGTGAGTTGGTTCCAAGCAGACCGGTGCTGCTGGTGCCTGTGAGCTGGCAGCCTGTCTGTGCTCCTCCAGTGATCTGTCCCTGGGCCTCCCTGGACCTCAGTGTCTTCTTTAGTAAAAACAGATGTATCTGATAATGGAGAACATCATGGTTTTATAACGCTATCTACCACCTAGTTGTTTGCTAGTTTCTTTACACACAGTGGGCGTGTCCGTAGCCCCTGGGGCTAAGAATCACTACCCTGTGTTACCCAGAGAGGCCGACCAGCTTATTCGGGCCCCTCAGTGAGTCAGAGTGGACCTCACTCCCAGTCTAGTGCTGCTTCTACATCAGCGCTATGTGTCTGTGAAAGACTCAGCTGCGGGCGGGAAGCAGGGAGGTACTGTGCTCCAGGCCAGCTACCCAGTGCAGCACATCACACCTCCGTGCCTTTGCTCATGCTGTTCCCTCTGCCTATATACCTTTCCCTGTCCTCTTCAGGCTCCCGTCTCCTCATCTTTCAAGATTCAGCTCTGGCAGCATCTCCTCCAGAAGCTTCCCCTGTCCCCAGCCTGGATGAGGCGCCTGCGTCCCTGCACATACTTCTATCCTGTGACCCCTTTGGTGCCAGTCACACCTCCCCTGCCAGACTGTGAGCTCCTTGAGGGCAGGGGCCATGCCGGCCTCAACTTGGTCATGCAGGACCTGCCACACAGTAGGTGCACAATAAATGTTTGTTAAAAACTAAAGAGCAGAGTTGAGTTCACATGCCAGTGTGTCTGAAGTCATCACCCCAAGTGAGATCTCTCAAAGGAAGGCAGGAAGAGGTAGATGCAGAAGAGTGAGAGAAAAAAAAAAAATAGCTGTGCAGATGGCAAAGGTGGTTGCCTGCCAGGACCCCCAGAGTCTCTGAGGTTTAGGCCTTGACTCTGATGTCCCTGGGGGTCCAACACAATGAAGAAGGAGGAGAAAGAACATGAAACGCAGAGGTGGAAGAGAGGGCAGAAAGCAACAAGAGCTCAGACAGTGGAAGGAGTGAGGAGTGAGCCTGGAGAGGGGAGTGGGTCCAAGGGTGAGCTCACCAATATTGACACACAGGCTGCCTTCCCTTGGCCTGGGCCCATGGCAGACATTGCTAATCAACCCCAGCCCTGTCTTTGGTCGAGATCTGTTACAGCCTGAGAATCTTGAACACAGGGGTCCACACAGGGCTCATCCTGGGCTCAATGCTCACCTGTTTCCTTTCAAGGCCATCACCAATCTGGCCCCAGCTGAGATGGCAAAGAAGTGTTTACACCCATCGTGAGAGGACGTAGGGAGCCGTGAGCAAGTGGCACCGTGATGGTGGTGTATGGCGCCCTGGTGGGCCGGTCCTGAGTGAGTCTTTCTTGAGCACGTGCTGGGTGTTCAGCCTGAGCTGGGCACTGAGCACTCATGATGACTCTGTGAGGCCATCGTCATCCCCTTGGCCGGAGATGAAGCCAAGGCTCTAAGCTTAGGACAGTGACCATGACTGCAGAGCCTTCGTGGGGTGGGTGGGAGCTGGGGGGCTGCGTCCTTCTCTCCAGGCACAGGCAAGCAGGCTGGACCAGTGCGATGGCGAAAAGGCTGAGAAGGAAGAGGGGGAGTCAGCCCAGCCCCTGGTACACAGGAGGTGCTAAAAGTTGTTTCATTGGCTCAGTGATTGAATCCCAAATATGCTAAGGCTGGTCCCAGGGCTGATGTGGTGAGAGCCGGGGGAGGGAAGCAGGAAAATGGCCCAGGGCTTCCAAGACACAAGAGGCAGAGCCAATGCCAGAAAAGGGAAACTGAGGCCGGCCAGGCTCAGTCTGCCCAGAGGGTTCCAGAATGTCATGTCAGGGGCAGGGGAAGTAGTTCATAGGGTGGACAGTCAGAGTCTGTGACCTGGGGCTGCTGGACCTCCAGCTGCCCCCTAAGTCCATCAACAGGTGATGTGAGGACACAAAGCCCCAGATGGGTGGGCCTCCTCCCTGAGATGTGAAGCCCAAGGGGGGGTCTTACTTGGAATTTCTGAGCCCCCGAGTTCTCCTTGTGCGGTGATGTCTCCAATTGTGACCACGTGGGCAAAGACGCCTGGGAGATTCACACTCTAAACTGTTGCAGGAACAATCGGTGTGCAGATTCGAGGCTCAGGGAGGATCCGATCTGCTCCTGGAGTTAGAGGACTCAAGAGTGGGAAGTTCATCTAGCAGGTGAGGAGCCAGCCAGCCCTCTCTGGGACTCAGGGTGACATGCGGACGAGGGCAGAGGCAAGGCCAGGGGCCCCGCCTTCGAGCCAAGGGCGGCCCCCAACCCCCCCGCCCCCGACACACACACACACACAAGCCCTTGCTTTACTGCAGGAAATATGATTAGTGGATTTCAGGCTTCTTAACGCAGCCTGAACCACTGCCCAGCTCCACACCTGGTCCATAAATAGCTCCATCGTGTTCCCCACGGAGCCCCAGTGCTGCCAGGATCAATCAGGCCATCAGCAGAGGCTTCACCAGCTGACAGCTCCTGAGGGGGGCTGCTGGAGGGGCACGAACCCTGTGCCCACCAGGAGGGTCTCATTAACCGAGGCCGGAGCGGCAGGGCCAACCCCTGAGGGAGGCTGTTCGAAAGCCAGGCCCAGGAGATGGGAGGGCAGCACGTCTACACCCCCAGCGGGACTCCTGGGCCGTGGGGAGGGCAGCCTGTCCCCAGCCTCCGCTTCTGGGTACGCGGGGCTTGGCAGAGCAGAGGCTCCTGGGCAGTTGCTGACTAGATTAATGAAATGGATTCAAGAACGACATACCGGTGGCCAGGAAATGGCATTGGTGACCTTTCTCTCAGTCACCTCCTCATCACCACCCAGTACGTAAAATAATTAGGCGCCCATAGAGAGGGGACATTTGTTGAACCCAGCTCTTCTCCTTTGTAATACTAATGCTGATGTAAATAAGATTAATTAAAAATAAAAAATCTTCCGCTCTTGAAAACAAACAATAGCTTATGGAAAACGCTCTAAACGTGGGACGTGGGGAAGCTTGCGCTCGGGAGTGAGACCGGCTGACCCGCGGTTGTTGATGCGGCTGCGGACAGAAACGCCTGGAAGTTGTCCAGCACGGGCGCGGGGCAGAGCCGGGGCGCGGGGGCTGCTCTGCGGACCCCCACCCCCACCCCCCCGCCCGAAGCAGCGTGTCCCTAAAGCGCACACGGGCTGTGAGCAGGCTGTCCATCACCAGCAGATCAGTTCTCCCAGACGGACCCCGACTGGCACTCGGGCTGTGGGATAAGTACCGGCTTCTGAGTCAGGCGGCCGGGATCCAAATCCCAAGCTTGTCGTTTCCACCCGGCGTGACCGTGGGCGAGTGGGCGACCCGCTCCGTGCCCCTGCCCCCCACCCCACCGGTTGGCTGGCAAGGGCTGAAGAGGGCTCTCCGTCCATCCGGATGAAGCGCGGGGAGGCGTGTGCGGCTCCCGGGCGGAGGCCTGGCCCGCAGGCGGGGCCACGCGGTGCGGGAGCTCGTCCCGCCCGCCCCGCGGAGGACACGCTGCCCTCCTCTCTCCACCTCCCCGGTCCGGGAGCCAGCTTCCTCCGGGTGGGAGCTAACTTTAGTCCGGTCACGTGGCGCCATCGTTGTCCCTGTGCCGAGAGTTTACAGATCCCCGCGGAAGGTGTTTAAATATTTTTCCTTTTCAGAAGCCTGGTTCTCGCCTCTGCCATTTTCACCTTTGTGTGGCAGAAGGTATTTTTGCAAACGCACCCGAGGTGGCAGCGATTTCGCAGCGAGACACGGCATCCCTGTACACACTGCTGCTATTTTGGGGACTCGCAGGTGTATCGTTTGTATCATCACGGGCCTGTCACCTCCCGGGGGGAGGGAAGAGAGGGTGGGGTGCTTCCAGAGGCTCCTCTTCCACAGGAGCCTTCCCCTGGTAGCCCTCCTGGCCCAGGTGGGGTCTGGGCGTGGCCCACGTGCCCCGGTGCGAACAGCCCGTCCTCAGCTCTGTTGCTCCATCCCCGGCTCCGGTCCAGGCCTCGAGATTCCTAGGACAGGGCCTGTCCGACCTGTCTGTGTCCCCAGCACAGAGTAGGGATCAGGAAACATCCACTGAGTTGATGGGAGCTCTGCAAGGGTCTGGGGCTTCAGAGAGGCTTTCTCTGCCCCTGAGCTGCTCTCTGCCCCAACATCACCTGCCGGGCTCGGGGCCGCCGTGCCAGGCAGGGGCTGGGAGTTTGTGACACAAGATAGATGGGAGATGGCCATGGCAGGTCTGGAGCTGGAGACCCATGAGTCACGGGGGCTGTGGGAGCCCAGACCAGCCTAGACTGCGGGACCCCAAAGGGCTTCCTCCTGGCCAGTCCCCAGGCCGTGGGATGGGCTGATCCCAGCTCTCTGGTTGCTATGGGCGTGAAGCAGGCACAATTAAACTCTGAGGATGCACACATCGTGGGGCCCCATCCAGGGTTTAAGTCTCTTCCCACAGGGCCAGAAGGTACACTGGCACTTAGGTCTCCTTCCTCGTTTGATGAATAAGGAGACCGCAGCCCGGAGAAGTCCAGGGACTTATGGGAGGTCACAGAGTCACCATCGTCTGCAGAACTGGGACACCATCCACCTCCCAGGCCCCCGAGCCCAGGTCCAGGGCCCCCCAGAGGGTCTCCAGGGAGTCCACATAGCTTGGCAATCCAGCCCTTGCCTCGAGGAGTATTGGGGAGCCAGCAGCAAGGTCTCTGCTGTCACAGAGCAATCGTCCTGCTGGGAAAGTGAACAGCAAACCAGTTAACCATCAGGGAAAAGCCAGAGACAGGTGATTGCAGGAAGATGAGAAACACGGGATGGTGAAAAGTGTACTGGGCAGAGACAGATTTGAGGTGCAGTGGTCAGGGATGGCCACCCCGTGGAGATGACACTGGAACTGAGACTTGAGTGACATGTTTGGACCCAGGAAAGGGTGTCTAAGCAGAGGGAACAGCCTGAGCAAGGGCCCTGGGGCCAGGGGAGGGACACTGGCTTATTCAGGGAAGAGCCAGAAGGCAAATGTGGCTGGGATGCTGGCCCAGAGGAAGCTGGCACAAGATGAGGTCAGAGGTCAGGGCTCCGAGCCCCCCCCCAGGAGGATGGGAGGCAGGGCCAGATCACGGAGGTTCTCACAGCCCATGGGAGGAAGATGGATTTCACTTGTGCATTCACGGAAGTCCACGCGTGCACTGTGTGGGGAGGGAGAGGAGGCACATCTGCTTCACTGGACAGCGTGGGGCACCCACATCCTGCAGAATCAGCACCACAGGGCACCTGGGGAGCTCTCCAACCTGGAAGAAGAAAGGTCCCCAAGAAATGGGTGGTCAATTAAAACAATGACGACTCCAATTCTGATGACTGTGAAGGGGCGGGGCCTGCAGTGCACACAGCCCACGGCCCCAGCCTCCCAGAGGCCACTGCTGAGCGTCTCTTGTTGGGGCTGGGGTCCACTCACAGGGGACCAGGCGCCCCGGGGGTGAGTTGGGTGAAATCACTGCAGCTTCTGATGCTGTCTGGTCTCCAACGACCTAGGACAGGCCTGGTGGACAAGGTGTGATTTCCGCAGCAACAGAAAGAGTCCCCAACTCCCCAAATCCCTTCCACACCTCCACTCAGATGCCTAAAATCTCTTTAATGGTGGCAGGTTGAATTACTGACTCTTTATAATCATTGTACCCTTTTAATTTATTTATTCTTGATCACAAACAATACTTTTTGCATGAAATATAAAAAGTAGAGAGAAATATAAAGAAACAAAATCCTAAGGATTTTCCCCAGGGAAGTTAGCACCATTTCAGCAATGGGTCCGGCCCTGGGAAACACTGACTTTTACACCCTGAAGTCCACGGATGCTGATGTAAGACCTTCCTTAAGTGTCAAGTGCAAGGGAGCAGGTGAGAACGCAAAGGGGATGGATGTTCAAGAAGGTTCGAGGATACGGTTAGAGAGGACGACGCCCAGGAGAGAAGGCTGAGCTGAGAAGGACCACATCACAGGTTGCACTCCTGTTTTCCTCACGCTCAGTTGCCGCTGTGCAGCTTGGATGGAGCCAGCCAGAGATTCCGTCCCTTGAGTATGTGACAACCGTGCAGTCCTAACACAGCGCAAGTGAATAGCCCCGGATCAAGGCCGGCTGGAGCATGGGCGCATCAGGACCACGATGCTGGGGGTGGAGGAGGGCTGGAGGGGACACCTTGTGCAAGGAGGTGGCCCATAATGGTCAAGGACTCAGTCTGCGTGTGCACTAGGGCCGACCTGGCTCAGATCTGGGCACCGACTTCCTGGGTGAACCCCCGGACTTCAAGCCTCAGGCCCGTCCCTTGCAGAATGGGTGGAATGAGGGCTCCTGGCTGATTGGATGGTGGGGAGGATGAAAAGCCAGGTACCACACTGGCACAGTCTCCAAGCTTGGGGTGGAGGTAGTGCAAACAGGTGGGCTTTGGAGTCAGATGGTCCTGGGTTTGAATCCTGGCTCCACCATATACTGGCTGATTGACCTTGGGCCTGTCACTTCACCCAAGTCTCAATTTCCTCATCTGTGAAATGGGGACGTGGTATGTTTTGCACTTAGCAGAGTGCCTGGCACAGGTAAGTACTGAAGGAAGGCGAGCTGGTTGTGTCTCTGCCCCTAGCTTTGAATTTCACTCTCTCATGAGCTACTGGTGCTTCTCCAAATGCAGGGTCACCGGTGACTCCTGCACAACAGTCCTGAGATTTTGAACCCAGCAGAGCAGGGGCAGGAGCGGGAGAATTGGGACATCGGAAAGAGGAAGGGAAAGTGGAGGACCAGAGAGAAGGGTGGAGAGACTGGGGGATCAGGGAGAAGAAGGAGAGATGCAGGAACCAAAGAGGAGGGACAATGTGGGGTGCAGATGAGGTAGAAGGGGGGAGCGATGACGGGCAGGGGTGAGACGATCAGGGTAAGTTTCCCTGACTCTGGTCCTGGTGGACACCTCCTTGGTGCTTCCACCCAAAGTCTCTCTCTCCCAGACTATGTCTTAGAATCTGAGACCAGAGTAGAGATACAGGTCTTCATTCTTCCTTGACACGAATGCCTGTTAAGCATCTACTCGGCCAGTTCCTGGTCCAGGCCCTGAAGGCTGCAAAGGTGAGGTCAGGATGCTTACACGTCACAGACCAAGGTACTGTGTACATGTTGGCTTCCATGATCCTTCATCAGCAATACTATCCACATTTCAGTCCCAAATGCACCCTACACCCCTTTCTCTCCTGTGCAGCCCTTGCTTGGCCATACTGACCTGTGTTCTGGTCTGCACCTCAGCTGCCGTGGAAAGCATCAGGAAAAGGGTCAGGCCAGACTCTGGGGCCAGGCCTCACTTCACCTCCTCTCTATTTGCCTTTTCTGAGCAGTAGCCTTTTTTTTTTTTTTTTTTTTTAATTTATTTATTTATTTTTATTTTTGGCTGCGTTGGGTCTTCGTTGCTGTGCACAGGCCTTCTCTAGCTGCGGCGAGAGGGGGCCACTCTTCGTTGCGGCGCATGGGTCTCTCACTGCGGTGGCCTCTCTTTGTTGTGGAGCACGGGCTCTAGGCACGCGGGCTTCAGTAGTTGTGGTACTCGGGCTCAGTAGTTGTGGCTTGCAGGCTCTACAGCGCAGGCTCAGTAGTTGTGGCTCACGGGCCTAGTCGCTCCGCGGCACGTGGGATCCTCCCGGACCAGGGCTCGAACCCGTGTCCCCTGCATTGGCAGGCGGATTCTTCACCACTGCACCACCAGGGAAGCCCTGAGCAGTAGCCTTTTGGCAGCTAAATTTAACTGAGTATTCAGTTTCCACCCTACCATCCTTCCTTCCCTCCCTCTTTCACTTGGGTCAGATCGCGGCGTGATGGCTCTCCCAGCTCCCTCCCCGTTTCCTCTCTTACGTGTCCTCCCTAGTAAACTTCTTGTGTGTTTAGTTGCATCTCAACATCTGCTTCTTGGAGGACCCAGATTAACACAGGGGCACTCAGCTATCAGATCTGAGCCTCCAAAGAGCTGACAAAGAAAAATCATGGCATCTAGGGGGTGCCCAGAGCCAGAAAGGACGGGGAGAGTTGTACCTGGAGAGTGAGAACGCCCCGCATCCTATCGGTTTCTGAATCAGTCAGGATGGGATAGATTATACAGCATGTTATGGACTGAATGTCTGTGTCCCCCACGTTCATATGTTGAAACCCTAACCCTCAGTGTGATGGCATTTGGTGGTGGGGCCTTTGGGGGGTGATCAGGTTTAGATGAGGTCATGAGAGTGTGGCCCCGTAATGGCATTAGTGCCCTTATAGTAAGAGGAAGAGATCAGAGCCCTCTCTCTCTCACTATCTCTCGGCCACGTGAGGACACAGTGAGAAAGGGCATCTGCAAACCAGGAAGAGGGCTCTTGCCAGGTGCCCGATCTGCCAGCACCCAGTCTTGGACACTCCAGCCTCCAGAACCATGAGAAATAAATGTCTGTTGTTTAAGTCACCCCCCATCCCCACCACTGTCTGCAGTATTTTGTCACAGCAGCCTGCGCTGACTGAGACATAGCAGTACCAGAAAAATTTTTAAATAAAAACATCAGTGGTTCAAATTACAAAGGCTTATTTCCTGCTCATGTGAGTTGATAGTAGCTCTGTTCACTGGCCCCCTGAGACGCAGGCTGACAGACGCTCCCCCGCCCTAGGCTTCCACCATCCCCGACAGGGAGACAGAACCTGACAGATTTCACCATGGTCCCAAAAGCTTCTGCCCAGAAACATCCTCCATCACTTCTGAATGCACTGTGTTGGCCAAAGCAGGCCACATGGCCAAGCCTGGGGTCTTCTGTCCACCCTCATACCCGGCAAAGACCTTCACCCAAGAATCCTGTCCCTAGGCAAGTTCCCACTCACCTGTGAAGGCAAAAGGAAGATTCTGAGAGTACACTTCCCAAATTCTCTTCTATCCCCTGCATCCTTCATTTGAAGAAAAGACTCAAGAGAAGATCCAAACCTGAAAATAAAGAAGACAGAACAGAGCCCACGAAATGAAGAAAGATGAAAAGGGAAAGACATAACGGTGAGCAACGGAACTCGCTATGTGGTAAATTAAATAAAAATGAATAAGGATAGACCTGTCTCGCACTGTATCATCTAACTGCTAAGTAAGGGTTCCTAAAATTGAAGGTCCGTACTGAAAGGAAAAATTGTAATGATAGTCTATTTATAAAAGTCATAGCTCAGCAATAGCTACAAGTTACGGCCAGGAAGGAAATTTATAAACTTTGCAAGGATCTCATCTTGGAGGGGGAGGGGAAAGGAAGAAAATAAAAGATGTCTAGAAGTGTCATCTTATTAGACTGGGGAGGAATAATCAAGGGAAAAATAGAATATCTTATTGTGTGGAATAGGTGGTATCTTATTTTCAAAGTAGAGAGATCTGGCAAACAGGGAAGAGAGAATGGCCATCAGTGCAATGGAAGGGGTCTTAGGGTCTATCTGCTTGGGCGATCATAACAAAATACCACAGTCTGGGGGGCTTACACAACTCATATTTGTTTCTCACAGTTCTGGAGGCTGGAAGTCCAACACAACATTGTAAAGCAATTATACTCCAGTAAAGATGTTAAAGAAAAAACATTAAAAAAATAATAATAAAATAAAATAAGTTGCTGGGAAAATATCTACAAGGATAAAGCAAATGAAAATAAAGTAGGACGGGTAGATAGTAATCTCAAAAAGGTTTAAAATATTTATATGTGATAAATTAGAATGTTATACAGTGAAATGCTATACAGTCATAAGCCTGTATTTAAAAAGAAAAAAAAGAGTTAAATATATAAGCAAAACCTATTAGGAAAGGAAAGAGAACCTGATAAAAATATAATTAGAGTGAGAGACCATTGCACGATCTCTGTGAGAAATGGACAAGAGTATTAGAAATTAAGAAACTGTTAGAAGTTAAGAGGCAATCAAATTTATTGCATGGCCATTGATTAGATCCTAGTTTGAACAAATCAGATTTTTAAAAGCCGTTTTAGGGACAATTAGGGAAATTTGATATGGATGGAGTTTTAGAAGATTATAGAACATCACTGTTATTTTCTCAGGTGCAGTAATGGTATCATGGTTAAGTAGGGAAGCATCCTTCTTTAGTAAAGAGATAAACTGAAGTATCTAGGGGTGGAATGCCATGAAGCCTATAATTTAATTCTAAATACCTCAGTAAAAAACAAACATAGCAAAATGTACACAGTTATTGAATCTTGATGATGGATGTATAGTATACGTTATCTCTCTGTTTTTATGTATATTTGAAATTCAAAAACAACAAAGTAATAACACCAGAACTGAATAATGCAACCAATAACTGTGACTGTATATATAATATAGTTATATATATATATAGATATAGATATATATATATATTTTTTTTCAAATAGTGAATCCCTTTTTATGTGCCCAAATGTCACTGAGGAAAATCAGTATATATATAATAGGCTGACAAGAAAACATTACCAAATTCAAGAACCCAAGAATGAAGTTTTCACAGGCCTCATGCTCCAGCCATATTCAATACAAGTAGTAATTAATAATAAAATGGGAGCCAAACACTTTACTTGCAAATTTAAAACATTCATGCATAACTCTTGGATCAAAGAGAAAAATCAAGGGAGAAATTATATATCATCTGGAAAACAAAGAAAAAGAAAATGCTTCATGTTAAAACATATGGAGTAAAGTTAACAGCTTAGAAACACACAGCCTAAATGCCTTCATTCGAAGGGGCAAAGGCTAAACATAACATCATTTTTAGTACTTGTCTCAAGCAATTAGGAAAAGAAACAACAAAAGAAACAAGAAAAGGGGAATTCATAAAGAACTGAAATTGATGAAATAGAAAAAAAATTTAAATAGTGGGCAGAATATGTAAATGCAAAAGCTTATTCTTTGAAATTGCTAATAAAATAGAAAAAACCCTCGTGAGTCCAATTATGGAGAATGAAGAGAGAGAGTAAAATTAGACAAGATTAGGAGTAAGAAGGCAGACATACCAATATAACTACAGATACAGGAGAGATAAAAATAATTATGAGAGAATATTACATGCAACTCTGTGATAACAAATTGAAAACCTCAGGGAAATGGATGATTTCCTAGTAAATTACCAAAATCAGTCCAAGAAAAAATGGAAAATTTTAATAGACCAATTACCATAGAAGAGATTAGAAGGTGACTGGAGATCTATCAGTGAAAAGACAGCAGAATCAGACAGGCTCACAGCTGAGTTTTATCTAATTTCTAAAGAATGAATCATTTTAATACTGTTTAAGCTATTTGAGGCCATAGAAAAGGATAGGAGAGAAATACCCTTATTCATTCTATGCATCTAGAATATCTTTAATACAAATACAAAATAAGGGGAACTATAGACTGATGGCACACATATAGGTGAACATTTCTAAATAAAATACTAGCAAATAGAATCTAGCAACTAATCAAGAGAACAATATATTACCCTTCAGGTTCATTGTGGGAAAGCAGTGTGTGGTTTAGGACCCTTAGCCTTGGGGACATTTTGTAGGCATATTTTCACCCCTCTTCTCTGAGCGTCTCTTGGCATGACAAAGTAAGGACATATTAGGCAACGATCAGGGGGCTCTAATGAACCAGACTGGACAAAACGAAGACATCGACATCCAAGGGAGCCTTAATATCTGTTAGCAAATGCCAAGATTTTATATGGAGATTTTGTGGGGTTTATTTCCAAAACAGCCTCTAGTTGTTTCAGCATCTTTTAAATGTTCCAAAGAACCAATTTTTTTTTTTCTATATGAAATCCACTGAGGGAAAGGGAATTTTCTTGGTTTTAAATGCACACCAGAGCACAAGATCTAATATTACTGAATTCTCGCAGCAACTCTGTGGGGAGTTGATATGATTGACACTGAGGCTTGGAGAGGTGAAGAGACTTCCAAGAGCACTCAGATGATGCAGGCAGAGTCAGATCTCAACCCTGCTGAGACTGACTGCAAAGCCCAAGCTTTCAATGGCATATGTGAACGCCACATGTGGAAGTCCCCTGGCGACTTCTTGGTTTAGGGAGGAGTTGCAGTTCATTTAGCCAAAGCCAGGAGAGATGGAATGAAGACTACATTAGGTATCAGGAGACCTGGGTTCTATTTCATCCTCTGCCCTTCTGCAACATTCTGAATCCCTACATAGCTGGTCTCAGAAGGGCCAGCTGTGGGTTGCTGTCCGTGGTGCTGAAGGTGCTCTTGTCCGAGGGCTCCCACTTCACCTATTTTCAGAGGAGCTGGTCTGGGCAGCTGCCAGGAACACACTGTGATTAATCAGCAGGTTTGAAATGGCAAACTAAAGGTGGAAGGAAAGAATTTCTTTATTGGTTTGCTGAATCTGTGCCAAAGGAGCTTTCTTTCTTTTTTTTTTTTTTTTACCGAAAGCCATGTCTTTGACAATTCTCATCACCTGGGCCTGAATTGAACATCTCAATTTTTGGAGAGAGGAATAGAACTAAGTTTTCACTGCCCAGGTGAATAAATGGAATATTACCTGATTCCCAGAGCCCCGTTTCCCCTCTCAGGTCCCATGAGGGATCTGAGGGAATCCAGAGGGAATCTATGCTAAATTTTGTGTCAGTTACTCACTTGTCTCTATTGTCTTTTTTTTTTTTTGTAACAACTTGGTATGTATCCTTAACAAATACACTGATTTGCTTTTTGGACTTCATGTAATTAGAATCATATCGCATGTGCTTTTCTGTTGTCTGCTTTCTTCCATCAACGTTATGTTTTGGAAGTGGATCCACATTGTTGCATATTCATCATTGTATACTATTCTGCTATATGAATATGCTAAAACGGATCTGTACATTCCATTCTTACTATGGAATGTGAACTTATGTCCTTTTTTTCCCACTATGAACAATTCTGCTATAAACATTCTGGCACACAGCTCATGTTACACAAGCCACTGTACATTCATTACGTTATGTACATGGTAGTAGAATCGTTGGGTCCTAGGTTATGACCAGTTCAACCTCACTAGGTGTGGTAGAAACTTCTGGTGCTCATTCTCCCCTCCTCCCTAAAAGAGACATGCCTTGTTTGCAGTCAGGTGAGGCCATTTCCAGGTTGAATAATCTCATTATGGTGTAAGACCCTCTTCATATTTCTCCCAGTTTGTGACTTGTCTTTCCATCTTCTTTATGGTCTTTTGATGAATGGAAGTTCTTAGTTTTAATATAGTGAAACTTATCATTTTTATGGCTTGTGCTTTTTGTGTCTTATTTAGGATATCTATCCCTACCCCAAGATCGTAAGATATCTTTAATGTCTTCTAAATGTTTTATACGTTGCCTTTCACATTTAGGTCTTAACCTAGAATAATTTTTATGTATGGTGTGTAGCAGGGCCCAGTATCTCTCTTTCCCTATGGCTACTCACTTACTTTCTGAGCACTATTTAAGGAAAAGTCCATCCTCTTCCCACTGGCATGTGACAGCAATATTTCATACATCGTCGGTCTCTATATGCATAGGTCTGTTTCTGGGCTTTCCATTGACCCATTCTTCTATTCCACAGTGTGTACTTGTTTAGCATTATAATACATTTTGACTTATTCTTCAAGAGTATGTTGGCTATTATTGGGCCTTTGCATTTATATATGAATTTTAGAATCACCTTGCCAATCTTCACCACCCCACAAAAAAATTAAGATTTTTACTGGTGTTGCATTGAACCTATAGATCAATTTAGTGAGAAGTTACACCTTTATGAAAGAGAGTTTTCCAACCATTTACTTAGATCTCCTCTAATGTCTTCCAATAAATTTTTATAACTTCCTCCATAATGGTCTTACACATTAAAGATTTATTCCTGGATTCTGTGTTTGTTTCCTATTGTTTCTGTAACAAGTTACTACAAACTTGGTGGCTTAAACAACACAAACTGATTATCTTACAGTTCTTGAAGTCAGAGTCCAAAATGAGTCTTGCTGAGCAAAAGTCAAGATGCGGGCAGGGCTTTGTTCTTGTGGAGGCTCTAGGGGGACAATCTGTTTCCTTGCCTTTTCCAGCTCCTAGAGGTTGAGGCACCTCTTGGCTCACGGCCCCTTCCTCCATCTTCAAAGCCAGCAACATCGAGCTAAATTCCTCTCATGCTGTCATCTCTCTGGTTCTCTTTTGTTTCTCTCTTTCCCTTTTAAGAAACCTTGTGAATATATTGGACCCACACGGATAATCCAGGATAATCTCCCTATTTTAAAGTCAGGTGATTAGCAACTTCAATTTTATCTGTACCCATAATTACTCTTTGCCATGAACCCATCATTTTCACAAGTTCTGGGAATTAGGACGTGGACATGTGTGGAATGTCATTATTCTGCCTACCACAGATTCTTTATATTTTTTGTAGTTCTATAAATAGTAATGTTTATGATTTTATTTTCTAGCTGGTTTTTGTTGTGGTACCAAAATGCTGTGGATTTTCTATATTGATTTTGTATCCAACAACAGTGCTTAAGCACTTACTAACTCTGATAAACCTGAAGATTCTTTAGGATTTTTTAGTGTAATTGATGATATAATGTGCAAATAATGACAGTTTTGCTTCTTCCTTTCCAGCCCTTATGCCTTTTATTTGCTCTTGTATCTAAGTTTCTGTGCTGGCATGGACCAATTATACAATGTTGAATAAAAGTGGAGATAATGAGCATCCTTGCTTTGTTCCTGATCTTAAAGAGAGTGCTTACATTTCAACATTAAGAATAATGTTTTCTTTACCACAATGTTCATTGCAGCTCTATTTACAATAGCCAGGACATGGAAGTAACCTAAGTGTCCATCGACAGATGAATGGATAAAGAAGATGTGGCACATATATACAATGGAATATTACTCAGCCATAAAAAGGAACGAAATTGAGTTATTTGTAGTGAGGTGGATGGACCTAGAGTCTGTCATACAGAGTGAAGTAAGTCAGAAAGAGAAAAACAAATACTGTATGCTAACACATATATATGGAATTAAAAAAAAAAAAAGGTCATGAAGAACCTAGGGGCAATATGGGAATAAAGATGCAGACCTACTACAGAATGGACTTGAGGACATGGGGAGGGGGAAGGGTAAGCTGGGACAAAGTGAAAGAGTGGCATGGACATATCTACACTACCAAATGTAAAATAGCTAGCTAGTGGGAAGCAGCCGCATAACACAGGGAGATCAGCTTGGTGCTTTGTGACCACCTAGAGGGGTGGGATAGGGAGGGTGGGAGGCAGGGAGATGCAAGAGGGAAGAGATAAGGGAATATATGTATATTCCCATCAGTGTATAGCTGATTCACTTTGTTATAAAACAGAAACTAACACAGTGTAGTTATACACTACACTAAATCAGTGTGTAGCTGATTCACTTTGTTATAAAACAGAAACTAACACACCACTGTAAAGCAATTATACTCCAATAAAGATGTTTAAAAAAATAAAAAATAAAACAAGTACCCTAAAAAAAAAAAGAATTATGTTTTCTGTATGTATACTTTTAATAGATATCCTTTTATTAGGTTAAAGAAACTCTTCTAGACCTAGATTACTAAGAGGTTTTTGCGGGGTTTTGGGGTTTTTTTGAAAGTCATAAAAGGATGTTAACTCTTATCAAAGACTTTTCCCACATCTATAAGAATGATATGATTTTTCTTCTTTAATTTGTTAGAGTGGTGGATTCATTACTATCTTTTCCAATGTAAAATCAACCTTGTATTCTCTGAATAAATACAGCTTGATCATAGTATTCTTTTTTTTTCTTTTTGCTGTGAAAAATAATTTTTATTTTATTTTTTTTAACATCTTTATTGGAGTATAATTGCTTTACAATGTCGTGTTAGTTTCTGCTGTATAACAAAGTGAATCAGTTATATGTATACATATATCCCCATATCCCCTCCCTCTTGCATCTCCCTCCCACCCTCCCTATCCCACCCCTCTAGGTAGTCACAAAGCACTGAGCTGATCTCCCCGTGCTATGCAGCTGCTTCCCACTAGCTGTCTATTTTACATTTGGTAGTGTATATAGGTTGATGCTACTCTTTTACTTTGTCCCAGCTTCCCCTTCCCCCTCCCCGTGTCCTCAAGTCCATTCTCTGCATCTGCGTCTTTATTCCTGTCCTGTTCCTAGTTTCATCACAACCATTTTTTTTTTAAGATCCCATATATATGTGTCAGCATACAGTATTTGTTTTTCTCTTTCTGACTTACTTCACTCTGTATGACAGACTCTAGGTCCATCCACCTCACTACAAATAACTCAATTTCATTTCTTTTTATGGCCGAGTAATATTCCATTGTATATATGTGCCACATCTTCTTTATCCATTCATCTGTCGATGGACACTTAGGTTGCTTCCATGTCCTGGCTATTGTAAACAGTGCTGCAATGAACACTGTGGTACATGTCTCTTTTGGAATCATGGTTTTCTCAGGATATATGCCCAGTAATGGGATTGCTGGGTCATATGGTAGTTCTATTTTTAGTTTTTTAAGGAACCTCCATACTGTTCTCCATAGCGGCTGTACCAATTTACATTCCCACCAACAGGGCAAGAGGGTTCCTTTTTCACCACACCCTCTCCAGCATCTATTGTTTGTAGATTTTTTGATGATGGCCATTCTGACAGGTGTGAGGTGATACCTTGTGGTTTTTGATTTTTTTTTTTAACATCTTTACTGGAGTATAATTGCTTTACAGTTTTGTGTTAGTTTCTGCTGTATAACAAAGTGAATCGGCTATATGCATACATATATCCCCATATCCCCTCCCTCTTGCGTCTCCCTCTCACCTTCCTTATCCCACCCCTCTAGGTGGTCGCAAAGCACCGAGCTGATCTCCCTGATGAATGGATAAAGAAGATGTGGCACATATATACAATGGAATATTACTCAGCCTCATTGTGGTTTTGATTTGCATTTCTCTAACGATTAGTGATGCTGATCATCCTTTCAAAACGAAGCAACTGACTAAAGGATTAATCTCCAAAATATACAAGCAGCTCATGCAGCTCAATATCAAAAAAACAAACAACCCAATCCAAAAATGGGTGGAAGACCTAAATAGACATTTCTCCAAAGAAGATATACAGATTGCCAACAAACACTTGATGATGGTATTCTTTTACACATATCACTGAATCTGTTTGCTAACAGTTAGATTCAAATTTTTTGCATCTACGTTGATGCAAAATTTTAGGATTTAGCCTAAAATTTTCTTTTCTTATGCTGTGTTTGTTAGAGTTTGATATCAAGGTTATACCAGCCTCATAAAATATACCTGAGTGTTTCACCTCTTTTCCCATGTTTAGGAATATTTTGTGTAGCATTAGAATTTTTTGTTCCTCGAATTAGAATTCACTGGTAAAAAACCATCTGGGCCTGGAGTTTTCTTTTTGAAAAGATTTTTAAGACTTTTAACTACAGATTTGATTTCTTTAATGGTTTTAGGATTATTCATCCTATTTATTACCAGACATTTTAATTGTTATTATACTTACTAGAAAATTTATATTTCATTTACATTTTCAAGTTTATTGTTATGAATTTCTTCATAATTTCCTCTTATAATAGTCTCCTATTATTGTCTGCAGTATCTGATGTCCCCTCTTCACTTGTAGTGTGGCTATTTGTGCCTTTTCTTTTTTCTTTATTAATCCACTCAGAGGTTTCTCAATTTTATTAGCCTTTTCAAGAAATAACCTTTGGCTTTTTGTTATTGTGTGTCTCTTTCTTATTTTATTAATTTATGATCTTATGTTTACTATAGTCTTCTATTTTCTTTGATTTCTTATGCCATCTTTTTTAGCTCCTGGATATGGTGCTTTGTTCATTAACTTTCACACTTTCTTCTTTTGAATGTAAGCATTTAAGTTTATAAAACCTTCTTCTAAATACTGATTTATGTGCATCACACAAGTTCTGATATACTTTTATTAATTGTTCAATTTCAGTATTTCCTACTTTCCATGGTTACTTCCTCTCTCAACTCTGAGTTATCTAGAAGTGTTTACTAGATTTCAAACACATGAGAATTTTATAATCATCTTTTCCTGATTTCTAAGTTAAGTATATTGGGTTCAGATAATGTATCTGTATGGTAACAGTCCTTCAACTACTTACTGGGCCATAAAGCAAATCTTTAACATACGCCCTTGATAAAAATGTCTTTCTAAGCTGCTGAGTATTCTATATAAATCCATTAAATCAAATTTAATGATGGCATTTTACAAATCTTTTATGTCTTTAACAATTTTTATCTTCTTGATCTTTTAGTTACTGTGAGAGGTTTGTCTATTTCTCCTTTTAGTTCTACCAAGTTTTTCTTTATGTATTGAAGGCAGTATTATTGGCTGCATACATATTTGGAGTTATTATAGGCCTCCTGATGTTATTACTTTTATCATGATGTTATTGTTTTTATTTCTTAAAGTAATTTATTTTTTGCTTTAGACTTACTTTTTAATTAGGATTTTTCTGGTACATTTTTTCCAACATTTCATTTCAACCTACTATATCTTTAGGTTGTAGTGTCTCTTGTAAATATCATAAACATGATTTTGTGGGTTTTGTCTAGTCTTTTATCTGGGATATTTAGTTTAATTTACTCTAAGTATGGATATGCTTTATTTCTACAACTTATTTTATAACCACTTCTAGGTGTTACTTAATTGCTCTGTGCCTCATTTTTTTCACCTGTAATATGGGGATAATACCATTATGGTTGTCATTTTGTTCTATTTGTTCTGTCATTTCCATTAATTTCTTTGGTCATTTTCTTTTCTTTCTTTCCTACTTTTTGATTGAATAATTAATTTTCCTTATTCCATTTTTTTGGAGCATCTAGTTTAGAAGTTGTTCATGTTATTTCTCATTTTCTTCGTGCTTATCCCAGAAATGGAAACTTCCATAAACAAAGCACCAAAGCTTAAGTCTAAATTACTCAATATCTTTACCCTCCTCCTGAACCTTTAAAATTGAAATTAAAGCATTTTAGAATACTTTAATTCCAATCATCCCCTTACCAACACTTGTGTTGTTTTGCTATATGTTAATTCTGTTTTAAGTTAATAATTATTACTATACAGTAAATGTTTGTTTAGATTTATCCACATGTGTACCACTCAATCTGTTGTTCCTTCTTCCTTGCATCTCTGACTTTCTATCTGGCATCAATTTCTTTCTGCCTGAGATTCATTCTTCAGAACTCCCTTTAATGAGGTTTTGGTGGTGGAACCCCTATTTTTGTTTATATGAAAATATAATCATTTTATCTATTGAAAAATATTTGCATCACTCAGCACATTCTCCGATACTATACCACTGACTTCTGGACTTTGTTTTTGCTGATGGAAAGTCAGCTGTCAATCAAATTGCCACTTCTTTGAAGGTAATCTGTCTTTTCTTTCCAGCTCCTTTTAAATCATCCCTTTGTATCTGGACCTTGAAATTGTATTATGACATGTCTATTGTGTCTTTTAAATGTTATGCTACTTGGAATTTATCAGGCTTGTTAAAATATGTGGACTTTTGTCTTTATCAGTTCTGAGAAGTTCTCAGTCATTATCCCTTCAAATACTGCCTTTTCTCTAGTCTCTTTACCCACTTCTCCAGGAACTTGATTAGATGTATGAGTGTCTCACTCTGTCCTCTGTGTTTAAGTCTCTTTCATATTTTTTGGCCTTTCTGGGCTGCATTTTTTTCCTTAACATCTTCAGCTCTATTTTTCATTCACTAGTTCTCCTCCAAGCTGGGTTTAATCTGCTCTTCAACCTATTTGTTAAGTATTTAATTTCAGCTCTATTTTCCAATTATAGGAGTTCCATTTGATTATTTTATGATGTTCTAGGTCTTTACCCATTTTAATCTTCTTCCTCATTTCTCAAAACATATAAAGCACACTTATTTTGTAGTCTATGTCTGATAAAGCCAATGTCCGATTCCTTTTCAAGCCCAAGTTTGCTGCTTTTGTTTCTTCTGGCTCTCACACATGATGCATTGTTTCCTTGGGTATTTAATGACTTTCTTTCTTTTGAAACTCTGAATTATTCATTTTCCTTGTAGAAACCCTTGGAGCTTGGGACAAGAGTAGATTCCTCCAGAAAGGATGCATTTACTTCTGTAAAATGTCTGGTATGTGGTGGTAGGGGTGTGTATATTTAGGGTCATTTTCAAATTAATGAATGACTTGAAGTTTGGGGGCGGCTTTCAGGGAGTGTGCCTTGGGACTGCAGATTCAAGGGAAGGCCAATGTGGGTTGGAATCAAAGGGTTGAGACAGAGTAGTTTTTTAAATTTAATTAAATTAATTAATTTATTTATTTATGATTGTGTTGGGTCTTCGTTTCTGTGCGAGGGCTTTCTCTAGTTGTGGCAAGCGGGGGCCACTCTTCATCGCGGTGCGCGGGCCTCTCACTATCGCGGCCTCTCTTGTTGCAGAGAACAGGCTCCAGACGCGCAGGCTCAGTAATTGTGGCTCACGGGCCCAGTTGCTCCGCGGCATGTGGGATCTTCCCAGACCAGGGCTCGAACCCACGTCCCCTGCACTAGCAGGCAGACTCTCAACAACTGTGCCACCAGGGAAGCCCAGAGACAGAGTAGTTTTATTTCCACTCTCTAAGTATGGTAGGGCTCCCAAGTTATTGGGGAGTGGTCTTCTATTAGACTTCCCACCTGACGGGTCCTAGGATTTGTCTTCCTCCTTCCTGTTTTGTGAGACTGCAAAAAACTGATGCTCCTGCTTTGGCAAAAACCCTCAAAATGAAAGTTGGCATCAGTTCACTGCTTGCCTTTTTGGATTCTGCCTACACACAGGTACTGGACTGAGTATTTCTTACTCCCCTGCCAGCTTTGTGGATGCACTCACAAATGTGTTTTTATATAATTACCATCATTTTTAGTCATTTTCAATAGGAGCTTAGTCTGGGCCCCTACTCCATCATGTTGACACCCTCTTTTGATCTTTACTTATTATTTGTCTTAATCCCTTAAGACATTGCTCAGAGGCCCCAGGAGCCAGGTGATCACATGCACCTCACTCTCTTCTCTGCTTACTTGGACCAGGCTGGCTCTTAAGACATCTAATGACAGTGGCTTCTGGGCTCACAGGCCTCATCCGACACCTGCATCTTTTGAAACCATCCACAGTTCCAGCTTTTGCTTGACTACAAAGAGTCACAGAGCTCACCCCTTTGTCAGACAATCCCTTTCCCATTTGAGCATTTGTGTTAGAAATACCTGCCTTATATTATTTCATGTTACCTAATAAATTAACCTGTGCAAGGGTCTAATGGGAAACAGCAATATCCCTTGTTAAGCTTCCCAGGGGAATGGTGGAATTCCAGGCACACGCCGGGGATGTGGATGGGAGCACACAGGTGACGGGAGGGGTACGAGGAGGGAACCAGTATTCACGAGGAGTTGCCCTCATGTGTAGGAATGTTGAGGAGATCAAACCAAACTCTTAGCGCAAAAGTGCCCATGAAATAAGTATTTTTATCTCCATTTATTCGGATGAAAAGAAATGGAGTCTTAAGTGACGTGTCTGAGGTCACAGAGTTGACAAGTGGCTGAGTTGGAGTTCAGTTCCTCAGACCCCCTCCCATGGATCCGGGCTCTGCTTGGTGAATTCCGGATGACAAGGGTGTGATGGCTGGGTGATTACGGGGTCATTGCAGGCCTGTCCTGGCCAAAGGGAACAACGTCAGGAGGCAAAACCAAGCCAGCTCAGCTAGTGAAATGAAAAGGACACAGTCTATTCCGGGCTTAGCCTCCTCTGGCCTTGGGCGGGGAGGAGGGTTGCAGACACAGCAGCTGTAGGACTGTCGTGCTCAGGAGCCGACAGCACGGGACCTGAAGAACCAGGACGCCGAGCTGTCACCCAGACACCTGCGCCTGGGTTCTCTGCCTCGGCCACACACCTCCACGCTGGAACGATCCAGCCGTGCCAAGGCCGACAGTAACATCCCTGCTCTACACGGTTCCCGGGCTCCCGCTGACCCTCCGAGAAAGCTCCAAATGCTCCCGGTCCACACAGGGTGTCCTTAGACCGGATGCAGCTCATCTCCTCCGCCGTGGGGGGCACTCGGGACACAGGCCTCACATGGGTCACCTTTCAGGGTGCCCGGGTTAGTTCCAACACCCCCTCCCCCAAGAAGCCCTTTGAGACTTCTCTCTCGGTGCATTCAGTAACTGGCAACTGTTGTATTTGTTCTGGAAACTAAAAAACACATGGGGTTCCCATGACCCCCTCCTCGGGTTTGATAATTTGCTAGAGCAGCTCACAGAACTCAGGAAGACACTTTACTTACGGCTTATGTTGACCAATTGATGACAAATGACGTCATAAAGGATACAGATGAATGGCCAGATGAAGAGGTGCCCAGGGTGAGGTCTGGGAGGATCCTGGGTGCAGGAACTTCTGTCCCCGTGGAGGTGGGGGGCACGCCCTCCAGCTCGTGGGCGTGTTCACCAACCAGGAAGCTCTCCACACCCCACAGCTGAGGGAATTTTACGGGGGCTTCATCTTGTAGGCGTGATCAATTAACTCGATTTCCAGTCCCCCTCCCCTCCCCGGAGGATGAGGTGGGAGAGGGGGGCCCAAGCTTCCGGTCGCGCTGGGCCTTTCTGGTGACCGGCCCCCATCCCGAAGCCATCCAGGAGCCCACCCAGAGCCGCCTTTTTTCGAACAAAAGATGCTCCCATCACCCAGGAAGTTCCAAGGGATGAAACAGCTCTGTCAGGAAGTGAGGGCAGGGACCAAACTCCTACCGTGTTACACTCGGCCAGTCCCAGAACATGGCTGTGGACGAGCCCTCACTCCCAGCCCCCAAGATTCCTTGGAATGTCCAGCATCCCTGGGGCTCCCAAGGCTGGCATCTGACCTGTTCAGGTCCGAGAACAGCTGGCATGGCGGGAATGAACCCCTGAGGTTGGGGGACACGCGGGCCAGCTCTCGCCGCCGGTAGCAGGAGTCTGAGGCTGTGTTCTCGCTCCCCGCAAGTCCCGCCAGGATTTCAGCCCAGGGGCCCAACAATGCTTCTGTACTGGCTCGTCCCCGCCCCTGACCCCGCACTCCCCGCAGGGGACCCCCCATCTCCCAGATGAACTTGTGCTCAGATTCACGGTTTGCCATGGGGCACTCAAACGAAGAGCCTCCCTGGGCCAGCCTCTGCGAGGAACCAGGTGTGTGCGCCCTGGGCAGAAGGGAGGGCCGGCTAAGGGCAGGGCTCTGGGAGAAGCAAGGTCCGCGAGGGTGGAGGCTGATGGAGTGGGGAGAACGGGCTACCCCAGGCCACGTGGCAGCTTGTGCAGTTTGAATAAGCACCCCCCGCCCAACCCAGGCGGCACAGCCCCACGAGGGGCAAGACAGGGCTCTGGCCCTCACTCGACCTCCCTGTGGGCGACAAGCAGCCTGCAAAGCCACGGGTGGCAGCCTGGCCCCTGAGGCCTGGACTTGGGCCCCGAGAGCCTGCGAGGGGCCATAAGCATCGCCAGAGAGCTGGAGTGTGGGAGAAGGCGGCTCCTGCCAGGTGTCTCCTGGGTGACCCTGCCAGGGCAGCGGGATTCTGCTCAGCCGCCTCTGGCTCTGTGCTCCGGGCACCTGGAGACCCAGTTCCCCAGGCCCCGAGATGGGGCGGTGCCCCAGGGCCCAGAGGGTTTGAGGACGGCACAGCAGGGCGAAGTCCCGGCACTGGGAGGCATGCCAGGAACACGTGCAGCCCATGTGAGGCGGGCCAGGGAAGTTCTTCGCTGCCCTGAGCCCAGAGCTTTCGTTCAGATGTTTTCTAATCGGGGTGTGCCGGTACGCGTGGAAGGGCACCCATCTCTGAAGTCGTGGGGATCCCACGGGCCATGCGCCCCAGGCCCACGACAGCCCACTCACTGCCCATCCTCCTCTGTCCCTGTGTCTGGGCTGGCCACGCACCTGCTGCCTGGGGGGCCTCGTTTAAACGGGGTGACCCAGGAGCCTTGGACACCTCCAGCATCACCCCACCCTGCTCTGTGCCTTGGGACCCTCGCCCTCTCTCTGGCCCCAGAACTCCGCTCAGGAGGTGGAGTTTGCTAGACAGGGCCTGAGGATGCCTGGGCAGAGGTGGTCTGACCCTCCAGGGCTGGGAGTGAGGCTGCAGGGGGGCAGGGGGCTGGGCGACCCGGAGGGGAGCGAGGAGGGAGTAGGGGCGAGGCAGCCCTCGCGGTGGGTGGGTAGGTGGGTCCGAGGGCGGCTGCAGAACGCCCACCTCCAATCTGCACCTCGACTTCTGGACGCGTGTGTCACCCCCAAACATCTTCCCGAGTGTGTGTGGACCTCAGGAGAGAAAGTGAGAGGCCGAGATGGCCAGAGCCATCGCGGGGGCTGAGGACCATGGTGCGGGACTCGAGACGGTGTTCTGAGAGGGGCGGCATAGAGGCCCAAAGAGCACACGCATGGGAGGGGCCTGGGGGGGCCACAGGGACAGACAGACACAGGCCCGACCCTGCCGGCCACCAGCCGTGTGTGCTGTGTGGGGTCGTGGGAGTCCCTACCTGCGCTGGGGGCTGACGAGCTGGGGGGCGGCCCCCTGACCGCACCGGACCAGCAGAGGCAGGGATGCAGGCGGACCAGCAGAGAAGCGAGGCAGGCCCTTTATTGGAGAATCTGCCACCCACACGCAGACACACACAGGCCGTGGCCCCCCAGAGCCCAGCCTGGAACCAGCCCAGGGGCCAGAACAGCTGACACAGGTGACCGTCTACCCACCGGGGGCAGGTGGCTTGGAGCCAACCACGGTGCCATCTCTCCTGGCTGGGCTGCCTCGGGACCCCTGGGAGAAAAGCCAGCCCTCGGGGGATTCCAAGGGCCGAGGAGGCCGACGGAGGCTCCCCAGACCCACCCCGGCTGTGCCCCTCCCTCACGCTCACCTTTTCTTCCTGCTGGCTGGGCTGTGAACCCCAGGTCACAGAACAGGTGCAGGGACCCAGGGCCACACTCTGGGGTTTGGTCAGCATTCACCCTAGCAGCGGCCTCTTGCAGGGGATCCCTGATGGCCAGTGTGGGAAGGGGCACGGCTGCCAAGCCTGGGGGCCCCTGCAAAGCCCAGAGAGGACGCCGCAGGTAGGAGGGGAGGTGAGGGGTGGGAGGAGTGGACAGGAGTTGCAGCAAAGGCCTGTCCCCTGCCCGGGGGCGCTCTGGTCACCTCTCCCCGCGGGAGCAGCGGCTCAGGCCGGGGCCCCCAGGGCGCGCACGTGCACGCTGGGCAGGCGGAACCAGGAGGGGGGCAGCCCCTTGCTGGAGCTGTCCTCGTGGAAGCGGATGCGGAGGAAGAAGTCGCCCGTGCAGAGGAACAGAAGGGCCCCGAGGCAGGCTGACTGGCCCGACGGCCGCACCTGAGGGGAGGAGGAGGGGCATCAGCCGGGAGCAGCGCGGACCCCCAGAGCCTCCAGGAGACCCCTGAACCTACCTAGATACGGGTGTGGGCGGGCCCCCAGGACTTGCTCCCGTGGCCCTCCAGGGCTTCCCTGCTGTGCTGCCCCAGGCGAGTCACTGCACCTCTCTGGGCCTCAGCTCCTATCCTAGGATGGCGCTAATCATACTTCCCTCCCTGGGCCGTCTGGGGGTCGGGGAGCGTGGGAAGCGTCTGGGGCAAAGGCGTCATCTCAACAGGTAAGTGGAGAATGAGTACTGTGCCTCGTGACCCCATCAGCCCCTCGGGCCTGCGTGCCGTGACCGCGAGCGGGGAGGAGCCGGCCACGTGGGCCAGGGCAACGGTGCCAGTGGCACAGAGATCTGACGCTGCCCTGCCGCTCCCCCGACACACTCGTCTCGGCTCCTTAACAACCCTTGGGGGCCGGTGTCCCCATCCTAGCTCTGCTCCCAGGACTCAGGGACAGAGACGTGAACTCGTCTGAGGTCTCAGGGCGAGTCAGGGGGACGAGGGTCAACGCAGAGAGGCCACCACGTCTACCAACCCCTAAGCCTGCCACTGCGGGAGGGGTGGGACAGGGGACAGTGACCGGGGCCACACGCACCTTGTCCAGGTAGAAGGTGCCGGAGCCCACGAAGGAGACGGCATGGCGCAGGTCGTAGGTGTGCACGCCGTTCTGGTGGTCCTGGAAGGGCACCACGCCGAGCGCGAAGGGCCCCACGCTGCGCGGGCTCCGGTTGGTCAGCCTCACCTCCAGGCGCACGGGGTCGCCCACCCGGCAGGCCGCCGCCTCGCGGTCACAGGGCTGTCCGTCCACCAGCACGTCTGCGAGGGACACGGGGCACGAGACTGTCAGGGCACCGCCCAGCCGGCCTCCCTCCCTCCATTCATTCATTTATTCCCCGCTCCTTCACCCACCAAGGCTGCCTCCTGGAAAACAGATGAAGGGCCCCAGTTCCTGCTCTCCCGACGTGCAGGCCAGCAGAGACAGGCGTCGGGGCCGGAGCTGTACCCCGGGGTGGGTGGTCTGTGCCACGCTGGAGAGGCCGAGAGGGCCCCAGGGTCACCTGGGGGTCCTGAAGGACCTCCTAGCTGCCCCCGCCTGGAAGGGCTGAGCTCTGGCCCGGACCCCAGGGGCTCCTGCAGGTGGAGGCCAGCCAGGGGAGGGACTAAGAACTGGCGGGGAGCGTGCACAGGCCGGGGCCGAGGAGCCGACCGGCACGTGGCTGGGCCTCTACCGAGTCACCCGCAGGCCGACCCGCCCAGATTGCCGCAGTGAGGGCCGGGGTGGCCCTGGGGCACCACGGAGGCGGGACGCCAGCTGGGGGAAGGTCTGGGAGTCACGGAGCAGGGCGAGTGCCCGTCAGGCAGGGAACAGGGAACGAGGGGCAGCAAGGGGGTGGGGTGATGGGGGCAGGCAGACTGGAGACGCTGTGCTGTGACCCCCACTCTCCTCAGACCACCAGACACCCCAGCAGGACGGCAGGGTGGGTAGTCTAGGGGACCCGCCTTCAAGCATGGGTGCGAGGCATGGGCTGGGATTTGAGAGTGACAAGTGTCCTTAAAAGAGGCAGAAGAGGAGAAAACTGACTCAGAGGGGAGCCCAGGTGAAGACAGAGGCAGAGACTGCAGTGACGCAGCCGCAGCTCCAGGAGCTGGGGATCCTCCCCCAGAGCACCGCCCGCACCTTGAATTTGGACTTCCAGCCTCCAGAACAGTGAGAGAGTCAGTCAAGCCCCGTTGTCTCGAGGCCCCCAGTCTGTGGTAATTTGCTATGGCAGTGCTGGATGCTGATACGGTCAGTAAGGGTCCTTCCTGACACCAGAAGGTCACCGGCTTGTTGATCCGGCCACGGAGGCCAGGGAAGGGGGTCCTAGACCTGCAATGGGACTTCACACCACACGGTACTGGCCGTGGGGCTACCAAGCGCCGACCCTGAGCCCTGGACTCGTCACATCTGCAGGCCCAGGAGTAATGATGTGACAGTGTCACCTGTGTGCTTCCTCACGCCTGCCCACCTTGCTGTTTAAGAACCCGTCACGTGTGTCTCAACCTTGACCCCGCCATTACCAGCATCCCGCAGTGGAGGCTAGTCGGGGACACCCCCTAAGTCACTGACACTGCTCTAGACACCAGGCGACTGCACAGAAGACCCTCCTGCCCAACAGCTATGGGGCCTCGGTGCCCATGGGAGGAGGCCAGCGCCTCAGTGGGGTTCCTGGAAGGCACGGGTCTGGAGAGTGGCCAGCCCTGGACTGGCCATGCAGACCCTCCCTCCAAGGCAGGTGGATATCCCCAAGGAGTGCTG
The DNA here is from genome assembly GCF_009873245.2 of Balaenoptera musculus. NCBI lineage: Eukaryota > Metazoa > Chordata > Mammalia > Artiodactyla > Balaenopteridae > Balaenoptera > Balaenoptera musculus. The sequence goes on along the minus strand of NC_045801.1, from coordinate 3,720,583 downwards.
GAATCTCTTCAGCTGACCTTTCCATAGCACATCCAGGGCTCGGAGTGAGAGAGTGTGTGTGTGTGTGTGAGTGTGTAGAGAGGATATATCAGGAACAAGAGACACTGGCTTCTGTCCTGGGCCTCTTTCAAACCTGAGAAGTGGGCGTAATGACAGTCCTTGGTCCCTCTCCTGCTCAGGCCGGGCCCCAGTAATGCGTGCTGAACAATGAACCCAGCCAGGCAAGTCTGAGCCTCGTGTGGAGAGAGCAGGTGTAGGAGAGCCTCGGTTGATGGTTCCATTAAGGGGAAGACAGGATTATCTGCAAATCAGCGGAGGGTGGCCGGCTCGCTGCATCTCTGCCCCCTCTGTCCTCCCTTGTAGAGAACCGCGTGGGCCACAGGCACTGGCCCATGGCTCATCTGCAGAGCAGCCCCAGCTCACCTGGTGGTGCCCGTTTAACCCTTCCCTGATGCCCAGCTCTATTTGGCCCCTGGGGCAATGAAGAGGGGAAATGAGGCTGTGGACACAGTTCCCAGTGGGACTCTTTCCTTGGCATTCTCTAAATGAGGGGCAGGGGCATGGTCCCGAGGTCAGGCCAGGGTGGCAGGGATGGGGGACGGAGCTGGCCCCTGGCTGAGCAGCAGGCCGGGCTGGGATCTTGGCTTTGCCCCAACCCTTCATCCTGGAGGAGGCCCTCTGCCGAACTGAGCCTCCTTCACTTCATCTGCAAAACCGGGGTGATGACCCAGAGGCAGACAGAGGACCCAGCCAGGCCTGCCCTGCCCTAGTCTGGGGAGAGCTGCTTGCTTCCTCGTCTGCCTCCCCGGGGAGGAGGGCGACCCTCAAGAGGGGCAGGACCCACCTGTCTTGCTCCCTGATGTGTCCCCAGTCACAGGTGACCAACTGTCATGGTTCATCCATCCTGGCTTTAGTCCTGAAACTTCTGCGTCCTGGGAACCCCTCAGTGCCAGGCACACTGGGAGAGTTGGTCACGCCACACCCATGCCTGGCACCCACAATAACTGCCTGCCAAACTCACAACTTTCTGGGCTCAGCAAGCAGCTGTCTCCTTCCACCCTGCAGCTCCGGCACCTCCAACCTGGGTCCGAGAGCATCAAACCTTCCCACGTCCCTCACTGGGAGGAAACAGCAGAGGTCCGTTTTCTCCGAGAATATGACATGCTTCCTGAATTGAAAAGGATGCCAGGGCTGGCCTCTCCTGGGACCCACGGGGTACTGGGCGAGAAGTCTCGTGAAAATGCACCTGAGATAACAGTGTTGACGGTGACCCTGACAGCTGTGCTCAGGTCGGGGGTCGTAACTCCACTGGCACTCATGTCCCAGCACACCCCTTGCTGTAGTGAATTCGCTTCTCTGACTCTGGACCAGGGCAGCTGCGCCCCATGCTGGGGAGAGGGGACCCTTCTCGCGTGGAAGCCCCACTGCGCCAGGCTGGAAGGAGCAGCTGAGACCAGCAAGGAGAAGCCCCAGCCGTCCACCAGAGAGTCACAGAACTCGCCAGGAAGGAGCAGGGAAGAAATAATTAAAAATTTCTCAAAGGCAAGCTGTGTCGGAGCCGTTTCTAAATTGCCCAGAGGAATGAGAACCACATGTTAAATCACGGCACGGCCGGGAGTTCAGTCGCCCTGTGGCACGTGCAGGGCTCAGCTCGACTTCCCGTCCACCGTCCGCGGGGGGCGCCTGGCCCGGCCCCTCCGCCCTCAGGTGGGGAAGGTGGGCGCCGCGTCCACTCGATCGCCAGACCGGGGCCCCTGCCAGGGACGGCGGGTTAGCACTCGCTCTGTGTCCGCAGCAGGCTGGCCAGCTGCAGGGAGGGGGTGGGCACACCAGTCCGAGTGTGTCCCGCGCAGCTGGTGCCTCCCCGCCCCAAGGATTCCTCACAATCACCCTGGGAGCCTTCCCGCAGCATCCAGGGTGGGCTCGTTAAGACCCCCGTGGGAACCCCAGGTCTGATGTCTGGGTGTGCGGGGTCTAGTTGCTGCCCCTTGGCCTCCAGGGTCGGCCCGTCAGGCCGCTGCCACTGTCCACTTCCTGGGGTGGTGACCCCCCTGCCCGTCTCCAGGCTGGGGTAGAGGGATACCTGCTGCTGCGCACTTTTGAGTAGTTTCTCCTTGACTCCCCCCCGCTTGCCCTCTCTGAGCCTCAGTTTCCTCACCTTTAGAAGGGCTGATAGGAAAGCCCACCTCAAAGAGGTTCTGTGAGAACTGGAAACGCGCACACAGAGGGGGCGGGGCACACAGCGGCCGCAGCGGGACGGCTGGATCATTATCACCATTACGCTCACATCCACCCTGGGCAGCGGAGAATGCGCAGGGCGGGCCAGGTCCCTGACCAGCTCTAATCCCCAGCCGAGGAGGACGCTTTGCATTTATATAGCTTCTCCAGGGCCGCTCCTCACCCGCAGGCTGGCCGTGAATGCTGATGGGGAAAGATGACCAGCACGGCGCTGATGCGATGGACAGAGGGGACTGAGGCAGCAGGACGAGTCCCTTCAGCCTCTCCCGGCCACTCTGTCCAGGAGGGATGCAGACCCACAGCCAAGCTGCAGGTGGGCCACATCGCGACCTGGAACGTCCCAGCCTCAGCGGAGAGGCAGCCCCCCACCCCCCTGGGGAGGCAGGGAGGGGGGTCCCAGCCTGGAAGCCCATCTCCTGACCCCCAGGCTGCCGGGGAGCTGCGCACGGGGGACCTCGACCTGGGGGCTCCTCGGGAGCGGTGAGCGGGAGAGACAGAACTCTGGCTCTGTGAGGTCTAGCCTTGTCCCCGAGAAGCTCCCGGAACCCTGAGTCTGTGCCGCCAGAGGGGGTGGTGTGCTAGACAGAATGACACCCCCAAAGACGTCCACGTCCTAATCCCTGGATCCCGTGCAGCGTGTTCCGCACACGGTAAAGGGACTCTGCAGGTGACATTCAGTTAAGGACCTTGAGACGGCAAGTATCTTGGAGTATCTGGGTGGGCCCAATGTCGTCACAAAGGTCCTTACAAGGGCAAGAGGGGGCAGGAGAGCGCCTGGAAGGCTGCGTGACCATGGTGGCGGAGGGAGGCTGGGAGGAGCTGCACGGCTGGCTTTGAAGACAGGATGGGGCCAAGGGGTGCAGGCGTCCCTGGAGCCCAGAAGGCGGGAACCGGGGTCTCCCCAGCCCGCAGCCTGCCGCCACCTCTTAGACCGGCCTACAGGACCGTGGGGCAGTAGCTCGTGTTGTTCTCAGCCACTAGGCTGGCGCTCACTTTCCAGAGTGGCTGAGGAGCCCAACCCGGCAGCGCTCAGGGACCACAGAGCTGCCGCCGCCTCCCAGGCCCAAGGGGAGGGCGGGTGGACCGCGCGGTCTGAACCCTGCCTGCGTCCCTCATCTGGAAACGCAGCGAGTGTCACACTCTCTGTGAAAAGCGCCAAGGGGAAGTGCTCAAAGGTTCGGTTCGTTTCTGCCCGACCTGCCCCCAAGCCCCCAGTTTCTGAAACCCAAGGCCCGAGGCCAAGGCCACAGCACTCGTTATCTTAACGAGCATCTGTGGAACACCCTGGATGTGGCCCTGCCCTCCAGCAGCTCCAGGTGGGAGGGACTCCTGGACAGGAAAGGTGGCCACCCTGCAGGACCGAGCAGGAGGGGCTCAGGACCCAGTGAGGGCCGCAACCAGGCGTCGGCTCCTCTGGGCAGCCCTGACCTCCTCTCCCAGGTGTCCAGCGGGGTCTCACCCTTAACTTGGCCCAAACGAAACCCTCCCACTTTCTCCCTGAAACCCCACCTCCCCAGGGTTTTCCGTGCATAAGGGGCCTTACCCGGCAGGCCCGCCTGGCGCCTGGAGGTCACACTGAGGTGTTCCCCGGGCACCCACACCCAGCCCACTGGCCCGCCCGGCGGCCATCCCCATCTCCGCCCCGACCCACTCCATCCTAGCCCAGGCCAGCTTCCCGCATGGCAGCCAACGGTTCACAGCGGCATGAACCGTGGTCCCACATTGTCACGTCCTCGCTCGCCCCTTGCCCGGTCCCAGAATAAAAGGGAGTTTTGATCACATTACGGCCACTGACCCTGGTCTCCAGGGCCCTGCACGGCCCTAAGCCAGGTTCCCCCATCCACGCGCTCCAACCACGTTGCCTCCCTCCTCCCTGTTCCGCCAGCAGGCCCAGCACATCCCTGCCCCAGGGCCTTTGCACCTGCTGTTCGCACCACCTTAGCCCTCTCCTCAGGGAGGCTGTCTCTGACCACACAGTAAACAGCCTTCCTGCCCCATCACTCTTCCACTCTCTTCATTTTCTCGTGACCCTCAACATCTTATCTGAAGTTCTTCTTTACCCATTTGTTTGTTAACCATGTGTCCCTCCTTCCTCACCCCAACACCCAGGCCAGGCAGGCACTCTTCTAGTTCATATTTGTTGAGTGAATGAGTGGATGAATGAAGGAGTAGGTGAGTGGGCTTTGGGGCTGGGGTACCTGGGCTCAAATCCCGGCCGTGCCCTGCCCCCTTCGGGCCCCCTTGGACTCGAGGGGACTGGGCCACGTCCCCGAAGCGCCCCTGTAGAGAGGACGTTAGGACCAAGCTGCCACTGCCCGGCTCTGGTCCTGACTCGCAGACCCGGCTTTCGTGGAGGAGATTATTTATGCGGGAGAATCTCATATTGTAAGAAATCTCCGGGGAGCGGATTAGTCTTCCCTCAAAGCGTTAAACTGGGCCACAGTCCATCTTCTCCCGCCGCCCCCGGCCCTGCTTCTCCTTCACTTTTAATACCAGCCAGAGTCACGGACTTAATTTTATCTGGCCCAGAATGGCTCCTGAAACGGCTGCCACGTTTATGCTATAGCACGTTGACAGGCTCTGGCAGGAACCCATGCTATAAATAGAAGGCACGATGAGGGAAGGGCCTGCGGGGCCCACGCTGGCGAGGAAGGCACGAGGGGGAAGTCAGCCGGCGGTGCCAGCCTGCGCTCTGGCCAAGGGCAGCCACCCTGTGGCCAGTGGGTGGGGGTTCGGGTGGGGGTTCACGCAGAGAGAGCGCGCTGAGAAAGGGGCGGTGCCCGCACCCCGAGGCGCCACCAGGAGGTCAGGCGAGTCTTCCGTTGCCCACTCCCTCCCCCCCACCCTCCCCGGTGCCCCGCACGGGGCCAAGCCCCTCCCCCCCACCCTCATGTGCTCCTGGAGGGCAGAGAGAACAGGGGCAGGTTTAGCGGGTTTTGAGCAGGGAGGCTGAGGTCCGGGAAGTGATGGGGCTGCCGGGGCCCGGGGCCTCTGGCCCGCCCCAGACGCTGCCCCGACGGAGTGCCCGTCATCCAGGGCTTGGCAGCGGCATGGGGGCTGGAGTCCTGCTTCTGGAGGGGGCGGCTCTGTCCTCCAGCCTCGGTCTCCCCTCTTGCCCCAGGACGGGCTGCAACAGCTCCGCTTTCCCATGCGGGGCCGGTTTAGACCCCCGCCTGGCCTCGCCAAATAAATGCCGCCCCTACTGCACGCTGCGCCTGGAGGGGGCTGGCCTTTCTCGGTGCCCAGGACACAGGCAGACACCGCCCTGGGGACCTGCCAACCTCTCATGCCCACTGCACTCCAGAGGGTTCCGGGCCCACGTGAGCCCAGGAGCAGGTGGAGAGCGCGGTGGAAGGGGCCTGTCCCGGCGCGGCTCTCTGCACCCAGGCGCCCCCCTCGCCCTCCCCCGTGGGCACCAGCCCGCTGCGCTTCTCACTGTTATTAGTCTTGTTGGTGACAGGAGCTCCCAGTGGCACCCTGGCCACTGTTCTAAGCCTTCACAGGCACTGCCTCACACGGTCCTCAGACCAACCCCATCAGGCTGGCGCTGTCACTGCCCCACTTTACAGGTGAACCTGCCCCGGTGTGGAGAGGCGCCCAGCCAAGCGCCCAGCTCCCACCCGAACACTGGGCACAGGGGCTTGTGTTATTTTTTAAACAGCTTTACTGGGATTTAGTTCACAAACAACACAGCTCACCTACTAAAGTGTACAATTCCATGGCTTTCCATAGATTCCCAGATCTGTGCAACCATCACTATGGGCAATGTGAGGGCATTTTCATCACGTCAAAAAGAAACCTCATAGGGCTTCCCTGGTGGCGCAGTGGTTGAGTGTCTGCCTGCCAATGCAGGGGACACGGGTTCGAGCCCTGGTCTGGGAGGATCCCACATGCCACGGAGCAGCTGGGCCCGTGAGCCACAACTACTGAGCTTGCGCGTCTGGAGCCTGTGCTCCGCAACAAGAGAGGCCGCGATAGTGAGAGGCTCGCGCACCGCGATGAGGAGTGGTCCCCACTCGCCGCAACTAGAGAAAGCCCTCGCACAGAAACGAAGACCCAACACAGCCAAAAATAAATATAAAAATAAATAAATTAATAAAAAAAAAAGAAAAGAAAAAAAAAAAAAAAGAAACCTCATACGCCTTCACCATCCCTGCCCCTCTCCCCGTCCCCCAGCCCTGAACAGCCACGAATCGAGTTTCTAGCTCTCCACACGCCCCACATCTGGACTCTCACGTGAGTACCATCATATATATTCGGTCTTTAAGGACTGGCTTCCCTCCCCGAGCGCGACGTCGTCAAGGTTCGGCCCTGTGGGAGCCCGCACTTCCCTCCTCTTCACGCTGGAGTGATGTTCCGTCGTGTGGCCCCACCACAGCTTGTCTTCATTTGTGGATGGGCCCTCGGGTGCTTCCACCCTTGTCTGCCGTAAGCAGTGCTGCTGTGGACACTCCGGGACAAGTGTCTGTACGGACTCAGGTTTTCACTTCTCGAGGACACACACCTCAGGGCAGAATTGCCAGGTCGTGTGGGTCTGCGTTTAACCTGCTGAGGAACCCCCAGGCTGTGTTCTGAAGCAGCTGCGTTATCTCACAGCCCTACTCGCAGCGTTCAGGTTCTCCACGTCCCTCCCAGCGCTTGTAGCGCCTGCCTTTCTTTGTCCCGGCCATCCTAGTGCGGGTGCGGTAGCGTCTCCCTGCTGTGCCCACGCCCGGCCAGGCAGCTGCGGCCCTCAGCGCCCCACAGGGTGGACGTGCGCCTCTGCCTGCCGGGACAGGAGTCTGCAAAGGCCCTTTTGTCCGGTCTTCTTTACTCATCTATCCCTGGCTGAGAACCTTCTGGAATCCCAAGCCCCTAACCCCACTCGTCCTCCTGGAGCCTGGGGCCGGGCAGAGGGCTGGGGCATAGTGTGGGCTCCTCTCTCCTCGTGCACGGCAGAGAATAGGGGGCTGGGCGAGTCTGAGGCCAGCAGAGAGCATCAGGACCCCGACTTCAGAGGCGCAGGTGGGAGCAGGGCCTCTGGAGCCAAGACGAGGGCTGGGTAGAGATCGGAGCCTGAGGACGAGGTCAGGGATGGGCCAGTGGTCAGGCCGGCCCTGCGGCGTCCACAGCCGTCTCTAGTCTGCTCCACTGAGTGGGAGGGCGTGAAGGTCAGGGGCGGGCAGATGGTCCTGGCACTTGGGAGACACTTGCCAAATGGCTGTGGACAGCCCAGCGGTTCTAAACCACTGTGGACTTTTCAAAAGGGACCTGCTTGGCGGCTCCCGGGAGTCTGGCCTCCTAGGTCGATTCTGATGTGTGCGTGTGTGTACGCGCACGCGTGCGTGTCCTGGGCCACGGTCTCGCTCTGAGAGGCGCTGGAAGACGGGTGAGGTGGGACCTTGGGTGGAGCCTGCACGGCACAGTTCCCTTGGGGGCTGAAGGAAACACGGAAAATATCAGCAGGCCCCCCCCAAGGTCACGCGCAAGTCACTTTTCAGTGGCAAAGAGGGGTGACTTGTGGACGGCCGGCTCGTTCCTCCTTTAGGACACAGCTCCCAGGGCCGGCAGTGGAAGGCTTATTCTTCCCCGGAGCCCAAACCCCCAGCAAGGACACCCTCTCGGCCTCACCCCAGAGCTCCACCTTCCTCGCCTTTCATTTCTTTGATAAAACTGGACAGCTAAGCAGACTCTAGGTCTAATTTTGGACAAAACATTTTAAAGACTTGGGAACAATGCAGTAGGAATTAATGAGGTGAAGACTCCAAAACAGCCGGAGTGAGTCAAGTTTTCGAGGCTCTACCAAGTCTGCTTCAGCTAAAGCACATTTAAATTTCAAATTTCACAAGACACACACATTTTTCTAGTTGACATAAATCTTGGGTGGGCCTAAATTTTAGAGCCAAATTTGATTCAGGCGAGGCTAGGTTCGGGAATTTATCAAGGAGCTTTGTCACCCTTTAAATGAAGCAAAAAAGAAGCTCAAGTGGGAACGAAATACAATAGCTGAGCCTCGGGGATGCGGAAGAGAACCAAGGCCAGGGGCCCCGGGCTGCTGGTGTTGCCCACTCCCCCCAGCGCTGGCTGTCCTTTGGGAGAAGGCACAGGCAGGTCCAGTAGAAAACCCTGCAGTTCCCGACTAGCCAGTAAAAAGTGGTGAACTTTCTCTAATGCCAACGTAGCCAGTCGCTAGGTACACAACCAAGGCGGCAGGTTTTCCCTCGCTACCGACGAGAGCCAAGTAACTGACCTTTTCTCTGTGGCTGTTAGGGAGCTCAGAGCCAAGAGTGTACCAACCTAGGGCACCATGCGGGCCCTCAGCAGCCGTATTTCAGTCTACACACACGCGCGCGCACGCACGCACGCACGCACACACGGCCTCTCCTGCATGCCCACTCCTCCAAGTCTTGACCACCTGTGCCAAACATGGTTTCCCTTAGTCCAAATGTTTCAAATCTTATTTTGCTGCTTTACTGACAGAGAGTTTGCAAAAGAGGTCAGGAGCACGGAGATGCCCCGGAGGTGGGAGTGACAGTGTTCTGGGCAAGGGTCTTACACGCAAAGAGGCAGTGGGCATCTGGGGAGGCGGCATCAAGCCCCACAGCCGCCTCCCGCCTCCCCGCACGTTCCGAGCCTCCCGCACTGCGGGGAAGGGGGTCTTTCTGTCGGCCGTGCTGGCGCAGGCCGGGGGGTGCGACGGGAGAGCGACGGGCCGGGAGAACGGCTGCTCCCGAGAGCTCGGCTCGGCTGTCCTGGCTCCTCCGGGTCCCGCGCCGGGCGCCCGTCAAGGCGGGCACCACACGAGGCCCGAGCCCTGCTCTCAATGTGCTAAATGGCGCGCGTTGTTAACAGTTACTGAGGTAGCTAATTAGCGCATAAGCCAGGATCCCTCCTCCCCAGCATCCGGGGAGGGAGACCGCGCGAGACCCACACGTGTAATTACCCTCCAGTCGAGAACAGCTCCTCAGGAGCCATTTGGCTCTCCTGGGTAAATACTTTACTTTTACAACTTTTCATTAAAGATTAAAGGAAATTAGATTAAAATGAAGGCGAGCTGGAGTGGGAGGGGAGATGCGTGTGGCTTGGAGCTCACTCGTGGAATGTCCTCTGGCTTCCCGGGCACGTCCACCGGGGGGCCAGCACCCGCGGGGCGGGCGGGGACCAGGCCGGTGGAGGGCAGCCCCCGGCGGCTGCATCCTGCGGCCCTGTGGCTGCCTGTGGACCGTGCAAACCTGCTTCAACGACGGGGAGAGACGCACACGGCCAACACCACCCACCAGGTCAGGGGTCCCCCTGCCCACGGTCGCCCTGGTTCTCGGGCCAGGCGAGCAGGGTGGCGGAGCTCAGACCAAGTCCAGGTTCCGGGAGAGCCCCTTGAGAAGCCAGAGCCTCTGCTTCCTCTCCTGCAAGGGGGTGATGCAGTCAGAGGGCTGGTGTGCAGAGCCGGGAGATGGCTGAGCTCCGAGCCGGGGCAGAGAAGTGCCCGACAAACGCGAGGGCTCACGACGGGGACCAGAGGCAGCGGTGCAGGCGGAGCTACAAGGTCGGTTCAGTTTGAAGAGACTGAGTTCAGGGCGGCCACATTCGAACCCGGGTCTCGACAGAGGGTTCCGTGCCGGTGGCCGGCCCTCTGCTGTCCTCTCCCTAGCAGTGTCCCCCTGCCCCAGGTCTCAAGGCCCTGCTCACGCGCCCCCTCCACCCGGGGGCCTGCCCTGCTCTTCCCTCAGGGAACACTTGAACTCGGGAGGCTCTGGCGGCAGAGGCTGGCTGCGTGTTCACCAGACCATTCCCTTGCCTCCTGGGCACACAGCCAGAGTGCAGTGCCCGCAGTGGTGAGGCGTGAATGCAGGACTAAGGCCCGGCCAGTGGACAGCTGGGGGGAAAATGACATCCCCCCAAAGCTGGCCCACAAACACATCCCTCCTACAATCCCCCATCTGCCTGCTGCCAGAACTAAAGCAGCTGAGAAGGGTCCAGGGAGGAGCCGTGGGATAAAGGAAGCTGGGGGATGGGCAGGGCCCCAGGATGGGCGGGGCCAGGGTCCCCCAGTGGGCTCCAGACAGGCCCCACCACCAACACCATGAGAACATAAAGTAAGGCTGCTGTGTTGGGCCCCTGAAATTTGGGGCTGTTTGTTATGGCATTTAGCTATGACGTTTACCGGCCTCCGGGGCTCATCTCTCCAAACTGTTCCCTTTCAGAAGCGACACTGGAACCCAGTGCGGAGCTGACGTGCTCAGGACCATGGTGTGAATCAGCGGTGGCGTGGGCACCGGAGCCCGGGTGCCCTTCCCTTCCCAAAGGGACCGGAACTGCTTTTGCACAGGAAGCACCTTGCTTAGCGGAGACAATGCCTCTCTTAGGCCCTCTGCTTCGACCTTCTCTTTTTGGACAAGCACTTCAGACAACTGAAGATAAACCAGGGAGAAAACGGAAGAATGAAAGCTATGCCTGCTGGTTGGTAGCATTATGCAAAGACATCATTCTGAGAACAGCAGAGAATTTGAAATGACTTCTCTGTCTCCGAGCAGTGTCCCTACGTTTTCAATCTCTCAGTTTTCCTCTTCACTCAGGACTTTCTAAATAAAGATTGCTGCCACCCAGGCAGCCCCTCCGCTGCTCCTGTGGCTCTGCGTCCAGGCTGGTCCTCACCACACAAGGTCGTCCCAGCCGCAGACCTTCTCACCCACAGGGTCAGGTCACACGGCTGGCACTGCTGGCACCAGGAGGACATGCAGGAATCTCAGGACCCTCCTCTCCTAGATGAGGAAGCTGAGCGCCGGAGGGGAAGGAGCGTGGGAGGGCCCCAGCGGACACGGGAAGGGGCTGTGCGGTTGGTTTCATGCCGCTGGACCTTGGCGCAGGCGGCTCGTTGCCTGGGCCTGGGAGCCTGCCCTGTCCGCCTGTCCAGCCCAGCCTCCCCTCCCCGGTGCCTCGGGGGCTGCACTCGGCATCCTGCGTTTACCTGGGGTCCTGCCACCACCACGGACTCCGGAGGGCAGGACATGGGCACTCCTCCCTCCATCCCCTGGCGCCCAGCAGGGCCTGAGTATCTGGGGCCGCCCCCAGGATTGGCAGACCTTCTGCTGGCCGGTAGTGGGGCCAGGCCTAGAAGCCAGGTCTCTGGACTCTGGGGTCTGTCCAGGCGGGGAGACAGCCAAGGAGAAGAAAAAGGGTTCCCAGAGAGAAAATGTAAAAGGATGTCGATATAGGATTGGTGCCCTCGACTGCTCCTCCAGAGTTTTCTAGACCCAATTGAAGGCCATCTGCCTCTCTCCTCTGCTCACTCTCCCCCAGCACCCTGTGACACACCTCCTGCCATCCATCACCCCCTCATAGCCACACACAATGCCCCTCATACTCTCTGCCTTGCCAGCTCCTCTAGGCCTTTCCAAAACTCAGCTCGAGCAGCATCTCCTCCAGGAAGACTTCCTGAATCATACCCAGCCCCGCACAAGCCCCCTGTCATATCATGTACAGCCTCATGCCGGAATTTTCCGTTGACAAAATGTCTCCCTGATAGAGGTGAGCTCTTCTGAGGGCAGGGCTCAGGGTTCACTCACCGAACTAACCGACGAATGAACAGGGCCCAACTATGGCTTGCTATGTGACCTTAGGGAAATCACTTAACTTCTCTGAGCCTCTGCTTTCCCATCTATAACTTGAGAGGAACGAGCTGGATGATTTCAGAACGGGCTACTACTTCATGGTGCTCGTGCCTGGGCTCAGCCCTCTAAGTCCATACTCACACCGCTCTTTCTACTGATCCAAGGTGGCATGTTGGCTCCCTCGGCATCCAGACACTGTGCCAGGACCGTCCCCTCACCCCCCCCACACACAGCCCAGGGCCTGACACCTGCCTTGTGCTCGGTCAACATTTACCATGTCAAACAGACTCTTGAAGTGGTGGCAGCTGAAGCTTCCCGTAGAAGTGGAACACCCCAGAGCACACTCAGATCACTCAGGAAGGACACGGGCCACGAGAGAAGCTTCCGAGCGGCCCGCGCGCCCGAACCATGGGAGCCGGGCAGCTGGACAAACAGGCTGGTGATGAACCCGCTGCCCTGCGCTTAACTGGGGTCACTCCCGGCCGTGAGAAAGGGGCACCCTTTGAGCCCCCAGAGAGCACTGCCCTGCCGAGACTTTGCCGCTGGCCCTTTGGAAGGTGGGCTAGAGGCTCGTGAGGGTGCAGTAAGGGGGCCCCTCACGGCCCCTCTGCCCTGGGCGAGCACCGCGCAGCAGGCCCCACGGTGGAGCCCACGGCACGGGGCAGGGGTGGGGCGGAGGCCCGCACAAACCAGGACGGAGTGAGGAGTGGCCCCGCTGCACCCACCCTGGGCGCAGGGCGCCGGATGCGGGAGGGCGTCAGAGCAGAGCAGCCCCAGGGAAACGGGCCCCGGCTGTCCGTGCGGCGCGGGCTGTGCCCTGGGCCCGCAGACCCTCACCAGAGGTGACTCTGCTGAATGAGGCCCCCGCCTGGGCTTCTCTGACGGGTGCTTGAGCGTCGCAGAGGCTACAGGGGGCCCGACCCACACGAGAGTCCACACTCTCCCGGACTCAGGCGGGCTCCCTGCAAACGAGTGTGGACGGAGCAGCTCCTGGAGGGCCGCCTCCCCGGGCTCCCGTCTGCGCCCTCCGTGCTGCCCTCTACCTGAGCTGCTCCCGGCACAGGCGACAGGTGCCCTCGTGCCGCCGCCTCTGCGCTGGCGGCTCCTCTGTTTGCAGAGGAAGAGCTCGGGGCCAGGCAGCAGCCCTGCACCGCGCGGTGAGCGTGAGAGGCGCCGGGGCGGTGCCGGGCACAGGCTGAGGGGCTGTCTGGGCAGCCCTGAGCCAGAAAAGAAGGCCCTTGCCCAGGGCCCCGCAGCTGGCTCGTGGTCTTCTGCTCTCGGGGATGGGCCTCTTGCCTCTCTGCGAGGACCGGTGGCTTCTCTAAAAGTACTTTCCAGCCCGAGAGGGCCAGATCGAGGAGCCCTGGGATGACTCCCGAGGCCACTCAAACCGCACCTGCCACCCAGGTGCCTGTGCCCTGCAGCACTCGGGCAGTGTGCCCCGGGGGGCCCTGTCCTAACACACAAGGTGGCTGCTGCATGTCACGCACTCCTGTCCTCCCGACCGACACGGTGCCAACGCGAGACAGCACTGACCCCCGAGCAAGCACGGAGAGTCCTTCCAGGCCGACCCGGCTTCCCAAACTGAGCCTCCTGCAGAGACATCAAGACTGCCCCAGCTGTCCCTCGTCCTGTGACTGTACAGATGACACACCTGAGGCAGGTGCAGGTTTGGGGGGAACGCTCAGGAGGAACGATGCACCGCGAGGGGCCAGGACTGGACTCGGCACGAGGCGGGGAGGCTGGCTGACGGGGGGGGGGCCCTGGGGACGGGGGGCTGCCAGGCCACTAACTCGTGGGGCCCTCACCCAGCCTCAGTCTCTCACCTGTAAGATGAGACGGTGATGCCTGCCCGGCAGGGTTGCTGAAAGATAGAGGGCGCAGGAGCATTGCAACGTCCCTCCTGAGTGCGCTGTGCCGCGAGCTCGGATGGCACACCCTCCCGGAAGCCCTCAGAACTGCAGCTACGCCTGTACCCAGCCCGGACCCCCCTGCGCTGTCACTACCCGTCCCTGCTGCTCCCCCTACGCACTGGGAGCCCAGAGGGCAGGGGCTGAGGTCTATCTGCGTCTTGCCCAGTGGGTGTCTGTGAATGAACAGTGCACGGGGTGAGCGGCGGTGGCCCCTTCTGTAGCGACACTGGGCCTTCCAGCTCCCAGCGACCCCTGGCACCAGCAGCGCCAGCACCATTAACTCCCCGCCCCTGAGCACTTCCCACGAGCCTGCACTGCTCTCCGTGCTTTGCGCGGATGGTCCCGTTCCTCCTCACCAGGGCCCTATGACAAAGGGTATCACTGTCCCCATTTTATGGACAAGGTACACAGAGGTTGGGTCCTTGCCTGAGCTGGGATTTGGCTGCAGAGCTCACAGTCTTTTAACTGCTTCCTTCCACACGAGTTCCTTTGTCTCCTGCAGTAGCAGCAAGTGACATCGGCAGGACGGATGACCCCAGCGGACACGGAGAAACCAAGTGCAGCTCCAGCACAAGGGACAAGAGCTCCTGCCGCCCCACCAGGCAGTCCGGCCAGGTCGCTGCCTGCTCTCGGGTTGCAGAGGGCCAAGTGCGAGGGGCGGAGGGGAGGAAGCCTGCCCTGCTGCCCGCTGAGCCGATCAATATGCCCTTTGAAACAAGCCCAGCCCAGCCCAGCCCAGCCCAGCCCAGCCCAGCCCAGCCCAGCCCAGCCCAGCCCAGGGAAAGGTTAAGGGCAGCCCACCCAGTCGGCCTACCCAGCTGCACATCTGAATCTCTGGCCCGATTCTGTCAGATGTTCGATGGAAATCACAGTGGAGTCTGCAGCCCTGAAGTGACCAGCAGCCAGAACTGAACAGAATACATCCCTGAGAGGGTCCCGAGGCCAGGGATGCTCAGGGGCCAAGCCCATAGCACCTGGCGTGGGCCTCTACCTTGGCTCTCAGATAAACCTGGCCCTTCCGGAAACCACGTCACCCATAAGCATCCAGGCTTCAGGTATCAGGGCCATGCCCTGGCCCTGACTCATTTCTCTGTCTCTGCACACTGCCCGCCTGCTTCCAACCCTAGCTTGTAACCACTGGCAACAGGGGCAGGGTCCCCCGTTCCACTTACTCAAGTTGGCGATGCTGGCTTTGTGGCAAAGGGTGGTGCCCACAGCTCCTAATCTGCCTACCTATCTGGGCTCCTGTGCCCCAGCCTTGGAACAGGGATCTAGATACTTCGTCTTCTGCCGTCACAAACTCAACCAACACTGGACTACACATCACCCATCCAACATCCATCCCTGTATCTACCTACCCAGCCACTCACCTGCCCATCCATCCACTCATCTCCCACCCATCACCTGCCCATCCTTCCGCCCACCCCTGCCCACCTCCCTCCCTCCCTCTATTCACTTTCCATATAGTTTCTCGATTGCCTTTTCCCACTTTGCTAATTTGCCCTGTTCTTCCTTCAGGGTGGGACAGCCCCAGTGCCTGCAGACTTCTCGGTCAGCCTTGGAGGCCTAAACCCACTAAAGTCTTCACCGCAAGCCTCTTCCATTCCTTCCAGATTTCCCCACACTTCCTGGGGGCCTTGACCAAACTTTTACTCAGCTGCCGGAGTTAAACAGGCCATCTTAAATGGTACCTCTGCCATTTATGAGCTGTTCTCCCTTTGGCAGCCCACTTACTTCGTGAGCCCCAGAATCCTCACTTGGAATATATACCATGGTGACTGAGGATTAAAGGACACGGATACGTAGAGGGCCCACCCTCGGCACATGGGGGACTCAGACAACATCAGTCCCCTTTCCTCACGCTGCGTTATGGCTTATAGGACGGTTCCTTGTGGGCTGGTCCATCTCCTCGGCTGGAGCACAATCATGGTTTGCATGTCCCAACCCCATCCCTTGGCGCTTAGTAGGAATTCAGGAAACACTTACTGCATTGAACTGACTTCATCATGGCAGGTCTGAACCCTTGAACCTAGAACTGCAAGAAGAGAGACGCTCTGGAATACTCCCGGTTCATTCTGGCTAACCTGAGCCTCAGCCGGGACAGCCAAGGCTGCCCCGGCGCTCTCTGGACCTTGGTTTCCTTCTCGGTAAAATGGGGCAGTCAAGCCAGGGGCCTCCCCTTCCACTGCCTAGTCTCAGCCACCTAATCAACAGCAAAGGCCACCAAGCACTGGTTGGTGGCATAAACCCTGGATGTCCACATCTGCCCTCAACGGAGACAGGACTGACCCCTCCAGGGGTGCAGACAGTCTGCCAGGAATGCTGTGATGCCCGCTCGGGGGGCCGCTCCTGGAGGGAGGCCTCAGGTCCCCGGTCGCTGGGAGCAGTACCTGAGGGCAGCCCTTCAGAGGCTGCCTTGCCCAAGGTCACAGCCCCTTTCCAGGGGGGCCCACATCCGGTGACCGGCTGACACAGGGCATCAAGCCCCAGACCCCTAGTCCCAAAGAGCCACCCCTGCTCCGGAGCTCCTTCACGGGGCCTGCATCGCAGCCCGGCCTCCCCCTCCTCTCCCTCCCACAGGGGCTGACCTGGGAACGCCAAGTGCCAGTCCCCACCCGAGCGTCTCCCAGGGACCCCAACCTGTGGCGCGAGCTGAACAGTACACCCCCCTCCCCGCTGAAGAGGCCTCCTGCTGTTAAAAACCGGCCTTCAGTTTCGGGTCAGAGAGACTTAAACCCTGGCTGCACCACTTACAAAGCTGGATGAGTTTCCGAGCCTCCACTTCCCCATCTGCAAAATGGGCTTAAGCACTAAGCACAGACAGCGTGGCTGCAATGAGTAAGTGAGATGAAGCCCGAGAGCTTCCTGGCACGTGGTGCTGTCACTGCCTGGGGTTCTGCGGAGGAGACTGAACCCGAGGTGCTGTGCACTTGAGCGGGGCCTCTTTCTGCCCCAACTCTGAGCGAACAGAGCTGCCGCTGCCCGTGACAGCAGCTGCATTTACCAGGACCTTCCATGGGCCCGGCCCTGTTCTAATCCTCACAGCTACCTTCCGCATTACGAGCCCTTACTGCCCTCATTTTACAGATGAGGAAACTGAGGTGCAGAGAAGTTGGTCACTTGTCAGGCTGCACAGTAAGTGGCAGAGCTGGAGGCTGGACCCAGGCGGCTCTTTAAAACCTCCGCAGCAGGCTGTGGCATGGGGAGGGGAAGGAAAGATGGCGGGCCAGCGCTCACTGAGTATTTACGGTGTTCCTGGCGCTGCACTGGGCGTCTCCATGCCTGGGCCCATGGAAGCCACGCACAGTCATCTGAGCTGGGTTCTGTCTTCGTGAGGAAGGTGAGGGGTAGAGGCCGAAAGGCCAGCTGCAGGCTCGTGACTCCGGGCCCTTGACGGCCACCCTGGCAGTGCTGGGAGGCTGAGAGCAGGAACGCTGGGACAGCACTCTCGGAACTTGGCCTTGCCGGCCGGCGTCCCCCAGTTCTGGCAAGAATCCTGCCCAGTCGGTTCAGCCCGAGAATCCCCGCCCGTGATGTCCGGTCGCCTGGCCTGCCTTCAGCAAGAATCCGCCACCTTTGATGTCTCCTCTTAGTGACTTTCCACCCACTGACCCCTCACTCTGCTCGTTGGCTCTAAACCCCCAGCCGTCTTTGCTGCATTTACAGCAGAGTCTGACCTCTCTCTGCTACTGGACAGGCTTGACCCCTGTCACAACAGTCCTGAATAAAGTCCCCTTACTGTTTGAACAAGTGTCAGAATCATTTTTTGACAGCACAAAGCTTCCTGTCCCCACCGCAGATGCTGGTTGAAGGATTAATGCATGCTGTCCCCAGGCCTAGAGAGGACACGGGGCCACTCTGGGATGCTGGGAAGGGGTCCAAATCCCAACCCGGCCTCTGCACGTGCAGGCCACCTGGACCTCCACGCTGTACGGGGCTGACCCCGGGTCTTCCTCACAACTTGAAGCCTGCACGTGTGTGCGCGTGGGCAGGTGTGTGGGGTGAGTTCACATAATCTGCTCCAGAGGCTTCTGAGGCTAAAGGGAGGCCATGCCTTTGCGGGAAGGGCAGGGCCAGGGCTTGGGGTTGGGGGTCAACGTGGATCCTTTCCTCCTCTGTCCCCGCAGTACCAGACGGAGAGAGCAAGAGCAGGGAAGGAGAGAGAGGATGGGGGCAGGAAGACGGCCCGGGGAGAGCCCACCCGAGTGGGGGGCTCGGGGGGCGGGGCGCCCTCTGCCTGGCCCCTCCCTCCCCAGGGTGATCTGTCTCAAGGCAGGCACGACATGGCCTTTTGCTCAGAAGGCTCCCACGGCCCAGCACCCACAGGACACCAGCTTCCGGGCAAAGCTCCCAGGGTGCCCTTAGAGGCCCCATAGCAAAGAGGGTTTCCTTCCTCACCCTGCAGGCCCCTGTGCCCCTGCTCCCTCCTCCGAGAAGCCCTCCTGGACCTGCGCAAGTAGAGCAGGAGCCCCCAAAGCCCCCTCCTCCCCATCCCTGGCCCTGTCTCTGAGCACAAAGCTCTGAGCCGTGACTGTTTCTTTCTCAGCGCCAGGCAGGGCGTGAGCATCTCCAGGGTCGGCCAGGGCACCGTGAACACGCTGGGCTCAGCGATCCCTCGGGGGGGAAGCTCCCGACCCTCAGTCCCTGCTCAGACCTCCAGGCGGCCTTGATCAGTGCCTGCTGATGGAATGGATGAGCACACGAATCTCTTCCGGGTCACAGTGCTTCTCAGCTTCTTGCTGGCGATCCCTGCAGCTGTGGCCCGGCCACAGAAAGCAGCAGGCCTTTCCCTAGCCCCCGGCCTTGCATTTAGTTTGTGGTGAGCAAGCTGCTCATTCCCAGGCTGGGGGCTCCTGGAGAAGGCCCCTCGGTACAGTTGCTACATCTACGCCCTCTACTCCAATAAATGGGGCTGAGCCTGCGGTAAAAGCTGATGAGGGCCTCACTAGTTGTTTGCCCAGTGGTTTCTCATTAACTGAAAATAAAAAATTAAAGACAGAAAGTCCCCAGAGATGCAGGAGGGGTAGGGGTGGGGCTGAGGGACTTGCGGATGCCCCCTGGGGGCTGGGTCCCAACCACTCCACGGACACAGTCACCTCCTCACACCCCGTGCCAGGGTCCGCAGCCGGGGCGGGGCAGGGCTGGAGCAAGGCCAGGCCCGTGTGACGCCCCCAGACTCCACCCCTGCCCCCTCGCACCGGGCCGTGTCTCTCCTCAACCTTCACTACCCACCGGCAAAGGCCCAGCAAGGCCGGGAGCGGGTCTGCTTGCTCCTGTGCCCCCGGGGCCCAGGGAGGGCCTGGCCGAGCAGGTGCCCAGGAAATCCCTGCTGATGACCAGCAACCGGCCCACCCTGCCCTGCAGCAGCGGGTGCACATCTGCCCGCCTGCGAGGGGCTCTCCAGACTGCCATCTGCCCAGGGCCACTTACCCTCCCTAATCGGGCTCGGGAGACAGGCCGCGGTTTGCGGAACAGCCTCCTCCGTGGGGAGCTGGGGGGATGACAACCAGGAGATTTAATTAGAGCCCTGAGCTCCTGCCGGTCTCCTCTGCGGGGGGTCACACCTCACCTGCAGGGGCTGTCAGATCCCTGTCTCCCTGGGGGATCTCTGGTCTGGGAGCCGGCACGGGGCAGGGGGGCCCTTTGTGAGCTCTGGCTGAGCCTGAGAAGCTCCACGTTCACTGGTTCAGCGAGTGGCACCAGCATCCCGAGGTCGGCACAGAAGAAACCCGGGTCACTTGCTCTCTCTCTCACCCCTCACCACCAGGGCCTGTGGCGTTTACCGCCTAAATCTCACTCCAACCGCCCCAAGGTGTGAGGGCCCAGAAGCTCAGGGTGTGGGTCCGGGGACCCCAGGCCTGGGTTCAAAGCCCCATGCCAGCCCTCGCCAGACGGGTGTCCTGGACACATGTCCCTGTGCTCGAGAGCGTGGATGGGCGCGCACGGCTCAGCCCCAGAACCCTGGCCCAGTCCCCAGGAGTGGGCGCCGCCCTCCACGGGGAGCCCCACGGTGCCTCTGCCCCGCCAGCTCCCACCCTGCCCACGCAGCAAACCTCTCTGCATCTTTCAACCCCCCTCGTGCCCCCAGCGCTCCCCTCTTCTACGCACGCGTCTGCCCTAGGTACCCTGGGAGCCCTGTCTGCCGTAGACGGTAGGTGGCGTCTCTCAGGGCCGGGCCCACCGAAATCAGAGCCCAAGCCCCTCAACCCTGAACAGCAAGTCTGCGGACTCACAGCCCCTCAGCCCCAAAGCCCAGAGACAAGGAGCTCCCTGTGCTTCCCGGCTCAGCTCACTGTCTACAGGGCCAGAGACCAGGAAGCAGCTGGGAAACGAATTCGCTCAGCACTGGGTGTTGGGGAGCCCCGGAGCCCGGGCCCTGGTGATGGGCCCGGTGGCGGGGAGGGCACTCAGCAGGGTGATGGCACCGCAGAGCTCGCTGTGGGTTCTGGAGACCCCGGGGCTGATGTGCCAACTATCCTGGCGCTATTCCTAGCGTGGTATGGCTCCCTGTCTACTTCCGCTGCGCTAGGCGCCTGTGAGAAACTCGGGGGCACATCGTGCATGTTCCCTTAATCCCGGTCTCCGTGCTGCAGAGAAGGTATAAATGTTGCCATTCTGCAGATGAGAAAGCCGAGGCTCGGGAAAGTTAAGGAAAGGCTGACATCACCAGGTCCGCAGCCCTGGGCGGCCCCCACCTGAGTCTGTGCTCGAAACACCTTTGCTTAGTCCCGGTGGCCCATCAGACTCAGCGCACCTCTGGGAAGTCTGACCTGGCCTCCGGGATGGGCTCTCGATGCTCACCTGAACCCCAGACAGGGACACGGCTGCCATGCGCTCGCAGAACCACCTCCTCTAGGCTGTGAGCCCCTCAGCCCATCCCCTCTGAAGCCTGGCCTCCACACCAAGTTCCTTCCAGGACCCCCCATTCTGCTCGAGCTCACACAGCCCGCCGCCTCCCTGGCAGCCCCACACGGGCGTCTGATGGACCTGCAGACATGACCGGACACTCCTCTGTACTCCCACCTCCACCCAACCCCAGGCCACGCCACCTCGAGAGGCCCCGATGATGGGGGGTAAGTGCAGCCCCCAGGCTGGGGTCAGGGCGGGGTGGGGTAAGTGCAGTGGGAGAGGAGGCCGTGCAGGGCGTGGACCCCTGGCAGGAGGGCTTTGGGGGCGGTTTTCGGGGAAGCGCGGAGGAGGTGACTTCCGGCGCAGAGGAGGTGACTTCCGGCCCAGTGAACGCATGTGAAGGAGCTAGTGTGGGATCCTTGAACCGCCGAGTCGGGGAGACTGGGGGGTTGCGTCAGTCTTTCTGCCCCACCCAGCACCCTCCCGGTTTGGCCGATCAGCCTCCTGCTGTCACATGAGAAGGAGCGCGTACCTCTCTGGGCCAACAACATCGCTTCCAGGAGAAAAATGGAATTTTTAAAAGCAACTTGGAAGCTGACTGCCTGCCATGTTGTCCGCTTAATTAGCAGGAAAGCAATTTCAGTCACAGAGCAGCACCCTGGGCAGGGGACCAAGGTTCCCGACACGAGGGAGCTGGCCGCGGCGGCCTCTGCGGGTGAGGGCTGTGCAGAGACCAGCCAGCCGGGCCCACCCACGTCCTGAGCTGTGGGACTCAGGACGAGAGCACAAGGGGCGACCACCTGCCGCAGGGCCAGATATTCAGGAGCCGTAGACCAAGCTAACAAACAAGGACATACGACACTTTTCATCCTCCTAGCGTGGCAAACACACCTCCATCGTGGCTGGGAGGCCGAGGCCAAATGTAGAATTGTGGCCCCTTGGAGTTCCGGGCTGGGATGTGATGCCGTGGGAGCACCAGTACCCTGGAGGTTCTCCTCCCTGCTCACCCTCACAGGGGATTTCATTCCCTCCCACGCCTTCCACCACCTCTGGGGCTGGTGAGCCCCATTCTGAGTCCAGGCCCATGGATCCCGGGCCTCTGTAGCTCCGCCAGGTGACTTGCTGGCCAGCCCTCAATCCCCCCCTGCTCTCTGGGCGGGGCCGCCCCTCGGCTCCACAGGGACGCCCCCGACAGTCACCCTGGCCCTGAACCCAGAGCCGCCGAGCTCCGCCCTCGCTCCCACGGTGCACGGCCCCTCTCCAAAGCCGGGGGCCATCACCCCTGCGGTTTCCAGCTCTAGGCCCTCCCCTCCCCACCCTGCCTGTCCCCCCCGTGCACCTTGGCTTCCTTTGCTCGTCTCCCCTTCCTACCTGCCCCCTCTGCCTATGCTCTGGTGCCAAGTTCAGACGAAGGCTCCTGACTGAGGGAAACGGATTCTGCGGCGGCACAGAGCCGTGAGGAGCCATAGACAGGAGGCTCCTGGCCACACCCTGACACACGCTAATCGGAAGGGGAGACCCAGGTCTGAAGAGGCTGGGTTACGGCTGAGGATACCTCTGCGGTACCCCTACTGCACACAGGGCAGCCCCCTCGAGGGCTGGCTGGAGGGCCGTTGCTTTAGAGAACCCAGAAGAATGGCTGTAATGAGCACATTAGGATCTGGTATGCAAATCAGGGCACTCAAAACAGTTTGTTCTCTTGAATAATTTAATCATCTCCACCACCATCTCCTTCTCCTTCTCAGCAACATGTATTTGCTTAGGAAGTGGGTGGGCAAGTCAGGACAGGGTGCCTGGGGCCAGAAGCCCCGGGACGGCCCCTCTTCTCTGTGGGACTTGGCCTCCCCTGCAGGCCTGAGCTGCACCCCACCTGGAAAATGGGGATGAAAACCCCAGCCCCAGGCTCCTGGGGTCATAGGGCTGCACAGCTGGGGCGGAACCCTGAGCCCACCAGGGGCCATCCCAACAGCTGGCTTCCTGAAAGCAGGACGGGTCTCAGTAACAGGACTGGCGGGGACCTTTCTTCATTCCTTGATCAAATAGGAAAGAGAGTAATATTTACTGAGGGCCTTGATCTGACACTAACGGGGTGTAGACCTATGGCAATAGGCGTATTTCAAACAACTCTTTTGTCTTCTCAGTAACCTTGTAAGCAAGGCTTGAGAGAGGGAAAAAAATCAAGGCTCAGAGAGGTTAAGCAATTTGATTAAAGCCATCGAGTCCTGCCGGGATTGAAACATGGCTCTGTCTGAGCACACAGCCCATGATCTTTCACCAAAACCACACTAAGGCCTGGTCTTCCAGAAGAATGAGAAATGTCGTGGATTCATCTAGGAAAACGACCCTTCGCTGAAATGCCCTTACAGAGTCCTGAGGAAACAGAATCTGATGGAAGCTACAGCCTGTCTTCCCCACCAGAGAGCCCTTTAGGTCCATCCTTCCACGCATCCGTCCATCCAGCTCAGATGTTCTCACTGAGCACCCACAGGAAAGCAGCAAACAAGTGAACACACACACACACACACGCGTGCATACACACACGTCTCGGTCGGTCGCAGGCGGTCCTGAGGCGTGAAGGATGAGGGCGGGATGGGAGGCTGTTTTACGTCGGACAGTCTCTGCGAGGTGGCATTTAAGTCGAGTCCTGAAGGAGCCAGACAGACGCCTGGAGAGCAAGTGCTGGCAGAGCAAAAGCAGGTGCGGAGGCCTGAGGGACCAGGCAGAGGCGTGCTGGGAGATGGGCCGGGCTGCGTCCGGGAGGTGAGGGGCTTGGCCTTCCCATCGGGTGAGACGGAAACCCCCGAGGGCCTTGGGCAGAGAGACTGGGCAGCTGGCCTCGGCTCTGCGGGCTCTGTGAGCTCGCTGGGGCTGCTGGGGAGAAGGCAGTGAGGAATCGGGACGTGAGTCGGAGGCTCCCGCGGGCGGCTCGGGGAGAGGAAGGAGCAGTGGTGACGTAAGATGCGGTGCAGTCAGACCCGGCCGTGTTCTGGAGGCTTCGCGGGGCACGGGAGCGGTGGGGAAGGCACCAGGTGCTGAGCCTGTGCCCTGGGAGAGCTGACCATGAAATGCGGGTCAGGGTGCCAGCGAGTCTGGGGTAAGAAGAACGTGATCTCGGCCTGTTGAGCTGAAGTGCCCACGAGACACCCAGGGAGGTGTGCGAGGAGGCTGAGGACAGGCGTGGAGCACGGACACGCGCCCCGGTGCGGACGGGCCTCTAAAACGCCACGCTCAGTGAGAGCTGGCCGCAAAGGCCACTGCTGGGTGATCCATTGATATGAATTGCCCAGAACAGACAGACGGTGGGGAGAGGAAGCAGATCGGGGGCTGGGGGAGGAGACTGGGAGCGACAGCTAGTGGGTACGGACCCTCTTTGTGGGGTGAGGAAAATGTTCCGGAACTAGACAGTGGTGACGGTTGCGTGACTTTGTGAAAACACCAAAACCACTGAATCGAACTCTTTGAAGAGGGTAAATTTTATGACACGTGAATCATATCTCCATTTTAAGAAAGAAGTTGAGGGCATGGAATTGAAACTGCACTGGATGAGAACCCGGGCGCAGATCAGAGCAGGCAGACGTCGGCACCTGAGGACAGAGCCCAGGGGCCCGACGACGCGTGGAAGTGGGGTTCAAGGAGAGACGGCAGAGGAGTGGACAGCCTGACCCCAGGACGCAAGGTGTCCCAGGAGCCAAGTGGACAAGGTGTCAGGAGGAGGGCGTGATCAACGGTGACAATGTAGTGACAGGAGAGGTGACAGCGGTGGGGACGCTAGCGGTGGGCCTGGGGAGGGAGGGAGGGGTGAGCTAAGACAGCTCGTTAGAGTTACGGCTGCGAAGGAGGAGGACGAGGGTCACCGGAGGCCATGACACTGCAGACGCCACAGCATCTCTGCAGGTGGGCACGATTCGGGAGGGAGGGGTGGACGGGTGACGCCAGGCAGTGAGGGGGATGGCAGTCAGAGCAGGAGAGAGCCGCGTCACAGAGGGATGGCCCCGTGAGGAGGTAGGTCTCAGAGAGGACACCCATTGCCCAGGCCCCCGGCCGCACTTCAAACACAGGCACGAGCACAGCCCTTGTCTTGGGGCTGCTGCCCCCCCTTTCCCAGCACTGGGTTAGACACCTGGGCTGCTCACCCCCTCAGTGTGTGTACTTCCCGGAGACTAAGTGCCCAGGACACAGCAGTCCCACGGCTGGCGTTGCGGAGAAGCCCTCGTCCCCTGGGGTTCTGTGCGGAGAGCAGGAAGGACGGCAGGATCTGAGTCCGTCAGGCACGCGTTCCCTCGTTCAGGAGGGCTGCGGGCGTCGGATCCTTCAGATGGGCTCAAAGAACCTCGGAGTGAAGGGAAGGAGACGCCAACGCCTGGCAGAAAGCGTGCTGGGTTCTGGTCCCACAGCTGCATTCCCCCGTGAGATGGCACCCCTCCAGGGGTTCTGTCTTCTCTCCCCGCTCATCTCTAGCACCTGGCACATGGTGGGTCTTCAGCAATGGAAGACCAATGGCACCTGTTCGTAATAAAAGGTGCCCTCTGTGGTCAGTCTCTGCCAGTGAATGCCTCGGTTCCCTTGTGAGGACTTACTGAGCCCCTGCTCAGGGCAGCCCAGATGCACCCAGGAGCTGCAGGAGGGCAGATCCCTGCTGCAGCATCACTCCCACGTCCAGTGCACACTTCCCAGTGCCCGGCCAGCCCTCCCTCCCTCCGGCTGGTTCATCTGTTCTCCATCCCATTGCTCCTGGCTCACTGACCATGCTCAGAAGTAGCATGGTCAGTGAGCCAGGAGCAATGAGGCCCCGGGTAGATGCCCAAGTTCTGGGAGCAGGAGGGAGGGAAGGCCGGGCAAAGTTGGGAAGACTCCACGGGAGGGAGGGGCTTCCGAAAGCTCAGCCCACCTCCGCAGGGTCCTGGACGCCCTGGAAGGACAGGCATGTGGTGTGTACTTATGTGAGTTTACACTTTCCTGAACAGATGGTTCGAAGCTTCCATTGGATCCTTGAGACACTCTGGGGCCCCAAGGGGTTAACAGCCAGTATCTTAAAGGATGGGCTGGACCCAGGCAGGAGGAGGAGAGGTGAGGGAAAGAGTTTCTGAGTTAAGAGGAAGAGACAGGAAAAGAAAATGAAGGAGGGCTCAAGATTCGTTCATGAGTCAGAATCCCCATCAAGTGCTGGCAGGAGAAATGGCGGATACTGAAGGCCCTCGGGAAAGGTGAGGAGCCGGGATCCCCAGGGGTGAGGGCAGGCCCTGTGTGCTGAGTCGGGGGGAGATTCTGGGGGCTGAATGCAAGAGTTGTGGGTATGGGTACGAGAGACACGTGTCCTTGAAATGCAAAGCCCACACCGATCTGCTTGTGAATTACACCCAAGAGAGCTCTTTTCCCACAAGCGGATTTGTACCCACAGGATGAAGACGACCCGCCTGCACTGCTCCCAGCAGGGACCCTGGCAGGGCCAGGAGTGGGAGACTCGCTTAGCCGGGCTCTCCGGCATCTGATCTGGAGCCTGGAAACTGCCAGTGGCCCCCTTTAAGGACACAGAACTCTTTATCCCCAAAAGGGTTACAAGTACAAAAATAATCACGGAGCAATTTTCATAGACACAACATCTAACGCACAAAGCAATTCAATAGCGGAATGTTTTGCTTTTTTCTTCTTTTTCACAAGGCCCCAGGGAACCTGCCAAATCCCTTTGGTCCCAAACATCAAGGAATAGTGATGGAAAAGAGGAGGAGCTTCCCTGCCTTACGGGGGGGGGGGGCGGGGGGCAGTTATCCCTGGGCAGGTGGCCTCTCAGGCTCCGCCCCCAGCTGTGAACAGAGGGGACCAGAGTCCTAAGGGCCCCGCCCCGCCAGACTGGGATCTGGCACCTGCAGCAACCCAGCGGCCCCTGGCTGGGCCAGGCCTCCTCCCCAGCCCACCTCTGAGCTCCCGTCCCCACGGTGAGCGTGACGGCTGTATGCTCGTGAGTCCCCAAAGCGACAACTTCTTCTCCAAATGCGAACTGTGGTCCCACCTAAAGCCTTCCTTCAACAAATATGTACTGACTCCTGGACCAGGGCCTCTGGTATCAGGCAGACACTCAAAACAGGGCTCTCACATTTACCAAGAACTGGACTTTGGAGAGGTCACGCCACTTTGGGGCACTTCCGTTTCCTTCTCTGTGACATGCTTACCTGGCAGCGTGTGGGGACTTGCAAGCTAGTCCCTGCAAAGGCACTCAACCCACAGTGTTTGTTCTTGGGGTCTCCGCTCCCAAGCTCCCCGCCAGAGGAGACCACAGAGGGGTCTCAGGGCTGGGGCTCTGCCTGGCCCAGCGTCCCTGCCTGGCTCCTCCTGAGAGCACCTTCCTCAAGGGGAAAGGCCGAGCCTGAGTCACGTCCTCGGGGAGCGTCCTCTTCTCCAGAGGAGACGGCCTGTCTGGGCGTCCCACGCGTTCATTGTTTCAGCACTGTCACGTGTCCTGACTCCCTACTCCACGTGTGTGTCCCCTACACGACTGCGAGACCCCGGCACAAGCCTGCCCACAGTCACAGCACTGTCCCCACTGCTGCCGCCCCTCCTGAGGCCGCTGAGGACCACGGTGATGACCACGGCCTCAACTGCCTCCGGGGGCTTTACACATCACCTGTCTCACTTCTCACAACAGCGGCACGAGGTGGGAAGGACGAGTCCTCAGATCACAGATGGAAGGCAGCCTCTGAGAGGCTCCAGGCCCAAACCACACAGCGACACCTGCTCTGCCCGATTCCATAGCCCTGCTTTCCCCACTCCGGCCACATGTTCTGAGGTGTGCGGTCAGTCAACTCCACACAGGGAGAAATGCAAGGTGTCACGAGACGAAGGCTGGGCTAGACAGATGGACCCAGGTGGGAATTCAGGCAGGTGCGGGTAGGAGGACGGGGAGAAGCTTCCAGATGGAGGAGACGCGGGAGCCGAGTGCAGAGGTGGGCAGGTGGTATGAGCTGGCCGGGCCCAGATCCCGCACAGAGACAGGGACATAGCAGACACAATGGGGCTTCATCCAAGAAGAAACGCGAGCAGCTGACGCACACACAGCGAGAAGCCGAGCCTGGCCAGTGATCAAAGAAGCGAAGTGGAGGCCCGCAGTGCCTTTCCTTGCTGACCCAGTGGGCTGGCAAAGGTTTCTATGGAAAATGAAAGCTACTGCTGGCAAGAGTCAAGGGGAATGGGTATTTACATACACGGTTGGTTATCACCTCGAAGCTGTAATATGGATGCAGGGCGATCTCGAAGTAAGTAGCAAACAGACACACTCTGACTCGGTGGTTTCAGTTCTAGGGGGTTATCGGTGTGGGTAGATTTGGATAATAACACTGAGAAACCAGAAACTACCTCCAGTCCAAAACCAGAGGGGACGGGCTACAGAGGTTAGGAGACACCGGAAGAAAAGAACATCACGCAGCCATGAAAAATCACGTTTTAGATGTACACCTGGTACGGAAAGACAGGACTATGTACATTAAGGAAAAGCGTACTTATATACCTATATTTTCAGGTATATCTCATTTTTATAAAAGATGTACGTAAGAAATAATCTAGACAACTACAAACCTCTTTGTTAATAGTTAACACCTCTGGATGATGGGATTACTGCTAACATGTAACTTCTTTGTGTTCACCTATTATTGTTATTTCTCTACAACGAGCATACATTTTTTTGTTTAATTTGTCAGTAAGGGTTATCTGAACAGAGAGCTCATAGCCCACTTTAATTCTTATCTTTGTACAATCTGTATTAAGTGTACGCCAACGTAGGCCGCATCTAAAGCTACAGGCTAAATTGTGTCTCCCCAAATTCATATATTGAAACTCTACCACCTGCAGCTCAGAATGTGACTTATTTGGAGATGGCCCTTAAGAGGTGATTAAATTAAAAGGGGGTCCTGAGGGTGGGCCCCAGTCCGGCATGACCAGTGGAAGTAAGCTATGCGCCAGTTGAAGAAACAGCAGGCGGCTGAAGTCAGGGGTCAAACTGGACCCGGGGGCTTCTGGGCCTCCTTCATCTGAGCCTCAGGGACGCACAGGCCCTGCCTAGGGTGGGAGAGTAACAGATTTCAATAGAGGCACGGCAGCAATCCTTATGTGCCCGCTCTTCTGAAATAGGGGCTTAAGTACATGCTTTCCAATAAAAAATGCACAAGGAGAGAAAACTGAACTCTGCCCGGGCCACTGAGGCCTGGACTGGGGCAGCTGGGAGGGACCTCACTGACCACCTCACCCACTTCCTCCGGGAGGTGGGGTGACCGCCTCAAAGTACCCCCTTCAAGAGCGGCAGGCGAGGAGGACACACGTCTCCTGATTCGGACCCCAGGGCCCAGCGTGAGGACCACAGGACATTCGTGACATGTGCACATGAGTGACCCCAGCCTGGGTGTGTGCAGATGGCCGACCCCACCTGCCCCTGCAGCTTCAACATCCGGGCCAGGCGGGTCCCGGGACACAGTTCCCGCAGCCCCCTTGCCTGCCGAGAGCTGGGGTCTGGGGAGTCTCCCCCGGGCACGAGTCCAGACGGCTGCCCGGGTGGCTTGGGTAGGAAGGTGACTCCGCTATCGGTGACAGCCCCGTCGGTGGAAACGTGATTATGCTGCAGCCTGGTCAGGAGGGACAGCAGGGGCCCTGGCTGCCCGAACGTTGCTAATGGCTATTGATTTGTCCTGCCAGCCTCCGAGGCCTATATATAGCCTGCTCACAAAATCACTTGGGATCCAAATGGAAAGTGACCGTTGATCAAGCCAAATGGCCCTCGTGCATGTGCACGAGCACAGGTGAGCACGGCCGCGGGTAGGTCTGTGCACTCGGGGGACAGGGGAGAGGACTCGATGGGGCGCCCTCGTGGGGCCTGGCATTGCGTGTATGTCACCTCCCCCCACGGGGACCCAGCCTGGCAAAGGGGCTTTGATAGTTTTATAGATGAGGAAGTGGAGGCTCAGGGTTCAGAGACCTGCCCACAGGCTCCTGCCCTGCCAGGAAGTGGCCGAGAAGAGTGGACAGCCAGTCTCTGGGAGGAGAGACTCGGCCCAGCCACTCCTGGCTCTAGAAGGGGGCCGGGTGCCCAGAGGGGCCTTGGTGCCCTTCTCCGTGGGTGAAGGAGAGGGATCGGGCGCCCACGGGGGGCTCAGGGACTCAGAGCATGCGGCGCAGTCCCTGCCCCCAGGAGCTACAGTCGTGCTGGAGAAGAAAGCGGAGGGTGTCGGGAAAGACAGCCAGGTAGCCTAGGCCGGGGCCTCACGAGGGGTCCACCCAACAGTCCCCAAAGCCCTCCACTCCAGCCATCTCCATGGCCACCGCATCTCAGCCCAAGGCTCCCAGGGTCCCGTGAGCTCCCCTGGGATCTGTCCCACGTCCCGATGACGCTCAGGGGGTCCCAGGGCCATGGCCGAGCCCAAGTGAGTCTCTGCAGAGTGGCGTCGTGCAAGAGGTAGGGCCGGGGCTGAGGTGACCACGTCTCCTCCAGCCTGAAGTCTGCGTCCCCAGCATGGCACGTCCCAGGAGCCCTGTGGCTACAGGCCGGGGTCTGGCTCTGGATGGAGCGCTGGCTCCCTCAGCAGCGCCCACGCTCGCTCTGTGCCCACCTGGCAGGCAGCGTGGTGAGGTCGGCCATGCCAGCCCAGGCCTGGCACACCCAGGTCCTTGCCTCCATCTTTCCACGTGCTGGTGGCTTGAATAGGTTTTAACTAAAATCCAAAGTAAACGCTAGACAGTACTTAGTGCTAATTGGGATCATTAAAATTAAAGTAAATGAAGATAAAGCTCCCAATGGCAGCCAGAGGCCCTGACTACAACAGAGGAGTTTGTCCTGAGGGTAAATCGCCCCCTGGCATCAGGCAAAGCAGCAGATGGAGGTCGATGGGAATCAGAGACCCGAAAGGCACCATCCACCAGTGGGAAACGGAGGCGGGGATGGGACGACAGCTTTCCGCTCACGCATCCCTTTGCCCCGTGGTTGCCCTCTCCCAGCTCAGCCGTGCCAGTGCCCCCAGGTGCCCGTCACCACCCACTCGGCTGGATGCCCGCCCTCTCTGTGGACCTGTGGCCACGGCAGCCCTGTCACCTGCAACCAACCGATTAATGCATTCATTCTTCCGATTACCCTTCACTCAGCTCCCCCTACCTGTCAGGTAGTCTTCTAGAAAGAAAACAAATTTCTAGAAAGAAATAAAATAGAAAGGCAAACCAAGGGCCTGAAGCACAGGTTCTCATGGGGAAGGAGGGCAGAAACACCGGGCTGGCACATCCCGCGTTGGTGAGGGATCAGCTCTAGGAAGGAAATGGGACGGGTGAGGGGGAGACGGACGTGGGCTGTGCTGGAAAGGGTGCTAGGGGAGGGCGGGCAGCTGCTGGACGGGCTGCTGGACGGGCTGCTGGACGGGCTGCTGGACGGGCAGGCGAGGGCTCGCCTGGGCAGGCAGGACAGAGGAGGGAAAGAGGCGGCCGGAGAGGCCTGAGGGGGGCTGGAGGGAGATGGGAGGTGACTGGGGGTTTCAGCAGAAGAGTGACAGCCTGATGCACGGGTGTAGAGGGTCACCCGGCTGCGATGAGGAGAGACGGTGGCGGTGAAGCGGCCAGAGGAAGGCCTTAGAAGGGGCCCAAGAGAAGCACGATGCCGGCGGCCTGGACTTGGCGGGGTGGGGGGTCGGGGGGACGACTGGGAAAGCTGCCAGCCTTGGGGCTGCACATGTGTGCACGCGCGCATGTGAGCACGTGTGTTTGCAAACTGGGTGCCTCTCCCTCTTGCCTGCACGGGCCCCATCCGGCGTGACCTTTGATGTCCACTCAAAGATGTCACCATCCAGCTGGGCACCGCCTCCCCCCGGGGCCGTCAGCAAGGCGGGTGCTCCCCCCCTCCCGGGGCCCTGACCTTGCCCACCTCGGGACAGCACTGCACTCCCTCGTCTCCCCAGGCCAGAAACAGGCAGGGGAGGTGCTTCAGAACATTTACCGAAGGAACATGGTCTTCCTGTCAACCCCAGAGTAGCGGCTCATTACCATTAATTATTGAGAAGATTATTCCCGATAAGGACACAGAAGGCTCGGTAAGGGGAGGGGATTTGCCTGACTGACAAGTGACGGACAGAGCTGGGAAGTGACCTCAGCTGCTAGAGCCCAACCCCCATTTCCATCCATGGCACACACTCTGGGGATCCTCGGAGGGACGGAGAACACGCAGTTAACAGCAGAGTCTGCTGGGCACGGAGGGAAACGACCCAATGGCATCGCGCGACCTTAGGGTAACGCTTGGTGAAGAAGTAGGTTGAAGGCTGTGATCCAAGGGCCAACAGGGGCTTTGTCCCCAACACACCCAAGGCCAGAGTGGGCCCAGGGGCATCTTGGTGCCTGCCGCGCCTGGGGCTGGACTCCTGGGAGAGCTGGGATTGCCCCCCATCCTACAGGGAGGGACCCGGCGGGAGGCCCTCAGGGCCCCTTCCCACCCCTCAGCCCAGGAGTAGGGGGGTCGGTTCCCAGTTCTCTAGAGGAGCTCTCTCTTTGGTTCACTTTTCTAATAAAAGCAAGAGACTAGAATATGGGTCTCTGGGGACCAGGAATGGGGCTGCAATTATTCATTCATTTTGTGTCTTCCTTTCCTGTAAACATTTCCCCTTTTCACGAGCTGATAAATTTGCTTTTCCCAGAAACTGAGAGGAGGGCCTTTGGCCCAGGCTGGGCACTGAGCATGCCGTGCAGGCTAGAAATTACCAGCTGCCCTCCTGGGTGCTGGCAGGTCGAGGGCCGAGGTCACATCTTAGAGGGAGGGCGCAGCTGGTGCGGGCAGGGGGTCACCCCAAGGGCAGTACGGCCCGGCCCCAGCCGGGTGTGAGCACAGCCTGGGCTGTGAGTCTGACAGGCTGGGTCCCCCTGCCCGCCTTGTGGGACCAGATGAAGCCCCAGTCAGGACCAAGTGCTCTGTCTTCCCCTCCACGGCTGTCTGTCCTTCTGGCCCTGGCGCCTGGGCCTCGACATGGTGGGGTCCACATGGAACGTCCTCTCCATTTAGGTCCCTGACATTCAGCTCCGCCTTTGGGGTCTACCCAAAGGCAGGTCTCTTCCTGACCCTTCCCCACCACGGTGTCTCGGCGACACGCACCTGACATGCGGCCACCCCGGCCCCTGCCCCCCGAGTTACGCTGCTCCAGTCCCCTGACACGCCCCCGCCCCCACCCCCCGCAACCAGGCACTCTCAGGGGACTTGGGCGTTCTTTGGCTGCCAGCCTGGCCACTGCCTTACTGAGTACAAGAGGACCAGGCTGGGCAGACGCGGCAGGGCCACAGTCAGTTCAGTGGGGACTCGGGATCCAGACGTATGTCCTCGGCTCCCAGGTGAAGTGCTCTCTACCCTACGAGGCTACTGGCCTGCACACAAATGCCGGGCCTGGCGGGCCAGACGTCGGAGTACACGGTCACTCAGCTGCACAAGCAAAGCCTGCTGCTCGGGGCCACCAAGCAGGGGAACTAAACTGCCAGCTGACGTCACCCCGTTTTCGCAACACAGTGCTGACCGTGTGCCCTCTGTGGCCCAAGGAGAGGCGGGGCTACTGGAAGGATGGTGGCACGGAGGTAAGGACGGCAACGCGGCTCGTTTACAGAAAGGGGACGTATAACCACTTATTCAGGAAACAGGATCTCAATTACCAGATCGATCACCTGATCAGGAAAGCGCAGCTGACCACGCAGCAGCCAAGCTGCCTTGAAACCTTCAGGTTTCTCCCTGAACCCGGCCTCCAAAGTGGCTTCCGTCAGGCAGGCCTGTCTGCCCCATCCGTCTGCCTGTGTGCACGCACGCATGCGTGGAAAGGCACATGTCTGTGTCGTGGAAAGGCACTTGTGGTGCTGCCTTCAAGTAAAGTAATTATACATTTTACTTGAGAAATTACCATAAAGTTCCTTTAGGGAAACCAGAAACGATTTGGTTTTGGTTTTGGTTTTGGCAATAAAACCAAAAGTCCATCATGCCTTGGAATCCTTATGAAATGACGATACAATCATTTCTTCTTAAGCCACAGACCTGGTATGCCTTAGGCCCTCTGCAGCTCCCGCAGCGCCAGCCCTGAGCCTGCATGTGACCCCCACCAGCCTCGTAGCTGAGCCCCGAATGCTCTGCTTCCCGCCACCTGAACATGCCATCTTGATCCTTCCCCTTCCAACGCCCCCGCCTTGATCATCTTTCAAAGTTCAGTTCCACCGCCACCTTTTCTGGGAAAGGTCCTCTTTCCACCCCATGGTCGAAAGCAGCACCTTCACCTTTTCTCTGGATTTCTGTCTCAGCGTTCAGCAGATTGTTTTCCGATTGTACATCTACCACTCGGCCTATGTGCTCCTTGGGGCCACACCGAGATGGTCTGGCAGATGCCAGGCACTTAGTAAATGTCAGCTGAATGAATGATGGAAGGCTTTATTCGTCTTAAGTTTTCCCAAGGGAGTTGTTAAAAGTGGTTCCAAATAAGCCCCACAGGTGTGCCTGTTTTCTTCCTGGGTTCTCCTCCCGGCCTCGCAGGGACTAGGTAAACATTTCCTGAATGAGCAAATGAATGAATGAATGATTTTCTCCTTGATAATAACAAATAAGTTATTCACGCTGGCCATGAGACTTCTCACATATTAACGTGCACTTTGGTGAAACAAAATCTCATGAAAACAACTAGAGTGAAAGAGACTTTCGCTTCCAGCCAAGGAACAACAGGGACAAGTTTACCCTCCCCCAGCACAACGCGGCACAACAAAAGCTGGACAGAAGGCATGAAACCATGGTTTTCAACATGCTGATCATTAAGCAACAAAGTACAGTGACCCCTGAGAGACGAAGTGAGCCTACGATACCTCAGCTTACTGCCTTGAGAGGTTTCTGGGTCAGGACACAGGGAATGGGGACCTTAGGGGGGCCCTGAAGATTCTGTGAGTTGAGAAGATGGAGCTGAGAGTCCAGGGAGGTGAAGGCAGCTGGAGCTTATCGGACAGAACACTGGCGAGAAGAGAGCAAGGGCAAGCGAGAGACTGCAGAGGTCCAGAGGGGCCCCTAAGGAGTCAGCGACATCCAGAAAGTACCCAAGGCTGGGGAAAGGAGCACCTAAAAGGTTCGTAGGGAAAAGTGTCTGTTGCTCACGTAGACCCAGGAACAAGACCTGTTCCCACCAGCCAGACAACAAAACATCAGAATTCATAAGGTGTTAGCCTAGTTGGAAAGTTCTTGCCTTCGTAGTGGGGGAAAATTAGCCCTAGACTAAACGCTGTTCTGGTCTTGCCTAAAAGATCTTGAAAGCAAAAACCTAAATGATATAACCTTTTCTAAGTAATAAAACTGTGTCCCAGAATCTCAAGAGTATTTATATCCTGCACCCGAAAAGGCAAAATTGATCATGTTTGCCATCCAATGGAAGATTACTAGGCATTCAAAGAAGCAGAAAAATATGACTCACAATGAGAAGAAAAAAACCCCAACAATCAAAACACGTCCAGAACTAACACTAGAATTAGCAAATGAGGACATTAAAACAATTGTCATAATCCCAGATGTTCAAAAAGTTAAGCTATGACATGGAAGGTACAAAGAAGACCCAATTCAAACTTCTATCAATGAAATGTACAATATCTGAGATGAAAATAAACAGGATGGACTTAACAGCAGACTACACTGCAGAAGAAAAAAATAAGTGTACTTGAAGGCACAGCCATAGAAAAGATCCAAAATGAAATATGCAGATTAAAAATTTTACAGAAAGAAGAGCATCGGTAAGTTCTTGGAAAATTTCAAGTGGCCAAACCTATCTGCAGGTGGAGTCCCCTGAAGGAGAGGAGCATGGAGGGACACAGAAAAAGCAAATGAGAAACAATGGCCAGTTTTTTCCCAAAACTGATAAAAACGATAAGCTCCAAGATCCAAGAAGCCAAACAAACCCCAAGCACAAAAAATATGAGGTAAACTACACCAAGGCACACTATAACCGTATTGCTCAAACCCAGTGATAAAGAAAAGAATTCTTAAAAGCAGCCAGAGAACAAATACTACATATAGAGGAACAAAGGTAAGGATGACAGTGGTTTCTTATCAGAAACAATGTAAAGGAGGAGACGGTGCCGCAACATCTTAAATGCTGGATGGGGTGGCGCACAGAACTGCTAAACTAGAATTCGAAACCAGGTAGAAAACAACTTTTTCAAAAACTACAGTGAAACAAAGACTTTTTCAGAAAAACAGAAAGCAGAAAGAATTTAGCAGAAGCAGACCTGCATTTTCAGAATGCTAAAACAAAGTCTTCCAAGTACAAAGAAAATGACACCAGATGGAGACGTGGATTGATAAGAAGAAACAAAGGCACAGGAAAAGGTAACTACATGGGTAAATAGATAAGATTTTGTTTTTATTGAGAACTCTATAAAATAATAAAAACATTTTGTGGGGTTTATAATTTATATACAAATAGGATGCATGATAATAGTGGTATTAAAACTCAGAGAGGAGAATTGGAACTATGCTATTATAAGGTCCTTGAAGTATATATAAAGTTTATAATGTCACTTTAAGATAAGTTAAAGATGTATACTATAAACCCTAAACCAGCCACTAACATAATACAGTAAAAGAGGCATAGTTTTAGCCAAAAGAGGAGATAAACTGTCTTTGTTCACAGATGACATGATCATCTATGTAGAAAATCCAAAAAAACTAACCAAAAAACCTCCTGGAACCAAGTGATTATAGCTAGGTTGGAGCATACAAGGTAAACATACAAAAGTCAATTAGCACCCCCCAAAAATGAAATACTTAGGTAGAAATCTAACAAAATATGTTTAAGATCTATGTGAGGAAACGAACAAAACTCTGATGAAAGTAAACAAAGTAATAATGAATATATAGAGAGATATTCCATGTTTGTGAATAGACTCAATATTGTCAAGATGTCAGTTTTTCCCAACCTGATTTATAGAGTTACTGCAATCAAAATCCCAGAAGGTAATTTTGTGGACATTGGCAAACTGATTCTAAAGTTTATACAGAGTGGCAAAAACAAACAAACAAAAAACCCAAAGACAGAATAGCCAACATAATATTGAAGGAAAAGAACAAAGTTGAAGAACTGACACCACCTGACTTCAAGACTTACTAAAAGCTACAGTAATTAAGACAGTGTAGTATCAGTGAAAGAACAGACAAACAGATCAATGAAAAGACTAGAGAGCCCAGAAACAGATTCAGGTAAATATAGTCCACCAATCTTTGACAAAGTAACAAAAGCAATACAATGGAGAAAAGACAGTCTTTTCAACAAATGGTGCTGGAACAACTGGACATCCACATGCCAAAAAAAAAAAAAAAAGGATCTAGGCACAGACCTTATACCTTTCATAGAAATTAGATTAAAATGGATCATGTAAATACAAAATGTAAAACTATACAATTTCTAGAAGATAACATAAGAGAAAAATCTAGATGACCTTGGGCATGGTGATAGATTTTAAAATACATCAAAGGCACTATCCTTAAGATAAAGAACTGGTAAGCTGGAACGCATTAAAATTAAAAACTCCTCTCTGCAGAAGACACCATCAAGGGAATGAGAAGACAAAACCTGGGATAAAATATTTGCAGAACAGATATCTGGTAGAAGACTGTTATCTAAAATATACAAAGAACTCTTAAAACTCAATGATAAGAAAACAAACAACTCAAAAAAAAAAAAAAAACGTGCGAAAGACCTGAACCGACATCTCACCAAAGAAGACAACATTTGGCAAATAAGCGTATAAAAAGATGCTCAACATCATATGTCATTAGGGAGTTGCAACTTAAAACAAGACACAGCTACATACCTGTTAAAACACCCAAATTCTAAAGCACTGACAACACCAAATGATGATGAGAATAAGGAGCAACTGGAACTCTCACTCACTGCTGACAGGAATACAAAATGTACAATCATTTTGGAAGACAGTTGGGTGAATTCTTACAAAAGTAACTCTTACCATATGATCCAATAATCGTGCCCTTTGTTATTCACCCAAATGATTTGAAAATGTATGTCCAAAGAAAACATGCATGTGGATATTTATAGCAGCTTTATTCACAAGGGCCAAAACTTGGAAGTAACCAAGATGCCCTTTAGTGGGTGAATGCATAAATAAACTGTGGTACATCCAGACAATGGAATATTATTCAGCACTAAAAGGAAATGAGTTATCATGCCATGAAAAGATATGGGGGACACTTAAATGAATATTACTAAGTGAAAGAAGCCAATCTGAAAAGGCTACACACCATATGATTCCAACTACATGACATTTTGGAAAAGGCAGAACTATGGAGACAGTAAAAAGATCAGTAGTTGTCACGGGTCTTGGGGGAGATGCATAAGGGAGCACAGGAGATTTTTAGGGCACTGAAACTACTCTTTCTGTATGATACTCTAACAGTGGCTATATGTCATTATACATTTGCCAAAATCCATGGAATGAGCCACACCAAAACTGAATCCTAATGTAAACTGTAGATTCTGGGTAATACTCAAGTGTCAGTGCAGGTTCATTGATGGTGACGAACATACCACTCTGGTGGGGGATATTGACAATGGGGAAGACTGTGGGGTGGTGGGTATATAGGAACTCTCTGTACTTTCCACTCAATGTTGCTGTGAACCTAAAACTGTTGTAAAAAATAAAGTCTACTTTTAAAAATGGAATCATAAAAAATACTTAACAAATCCAAAGGAAGTCAGTAAAATAGGAAAATGGAACAAAGAACAGTTGGAATAGACAGACAGCAAACAGAATACCACAGACTTAAAGCTAAACTTAATAATAATCACATTAAATGTTAATAGACTAAGTGTAAATGGACCCAAATAAAAGGCAAAGATTGCCAGGATAAAAGCAAAATAAAACCAAACTAAACAAGACCTAACCATATGTTGCTCAAAAGAAATGTGCTTTAAATATAAAGAAACAAATACACTGAAATTGAAAGTATGGAAAAAGGTATATCATGAAATCACTAATGTAAAAGTGGCTGGGGTGGCTATGTTAATATCAGTGCAAGTGATATTATGAAGTTATGAATGTTATTTCACAGTTATAAAGGGGTCAATTCATGAAAAGGACATAAGAATCCTAAATGTTTATGTATTGATACCTAGTAACAGATCTTCGAAGTTTGTAAAGTAAAATCTGATAGAGCTGCCAATAGAAACAGCAAAATCCACAATTACAGGTGTGTATTTCAATACCTCTTTCTCAATAATTGATACAACAAGTGAACAGAAAATCAGCCAGGGCATAAAAGACTTGAACAACACCGTCAATAACTTGACCTAATTAACATTTCTAGAACATACTACCCAAACAGAACATACATTACTTTCAAGTGCACATGAAATATTTATCAATACAGACCATATTCCCAACTGTAAGTTTAAGAAGACTGTCATACAAAGTATATTCTCTGACAACAATGGTATTATATTAGCATTTAATAACAGAAAGAGATCTGGAAAATCCCCAACTATTTAGAAACTAAACAACACACTTCCAAATAACCCTCAGGTCAAGAAAGAAATTAAATGGGAAATTAGAAATTATTTTGAACTGAGTGAAAATGGAAACATATCAAAATTTGTGAGATGTCAATAAAGCAATGCTTACTGGAAATTTATAGCACTAAACACCTATTAGAGGAAAAGAAAAACCTCAAATTTAGGATTTCAGCTTCTACACTAAGAAATTAGAAACAGAAGAACAAATTAAATCCAAAGTAAAAAAAAAAAAAGGAAGGAAACAAACAGCAAAGTGGAAATCAATGAAATGGAAAACAGGAAATCAATAGAGAAAAATCGATGAAACCAAAAGCTGGTTCTTTGAGAAGCTCAATAGAATTAGAAAACCTCTAGCCACACTGATCAGGAAAAAACAGAGAAAATGCAAATGACCAGTATCAGGAATGAGAAGGGTGAAAAGATGAACAAACACCTATCACGTGACCCAACAACTCCACTCCTAGGCAGTGACGCCAAATAAGTGAAAGCACACGTCCGTACAAAGACTTTTACAGGAATGGTTGTGGCTGCTTTCTTTTTAACAGCTCCAAACTGGAAGCAAACCAAGTGTCTATGAAGTGAGCAGATAAGGAGTATAACGTATAAGTGCATCTGATGGGATGCCGCCCAGCAACAAAAAGGAGCAAACTCCTGATATACACAACATGGAGGAATCTCGACACGGTCATTCTGGATGAAAGAAGCCAGTCACAAGAGAGTATGTAGTGCAAGAATCCACTTGTATAAAACGAACCTACAGTGACAGAAAGCAGATCAGCGATGGGAGGGCTGGTGAGGGGTGGGGGTGAGCCAGAAACGAGGCATTCTGCAGAGCAAGAGGCAACTCGGGGGGACGATGGCTTCACCTGCGCGTACATGTGTACACTTTAGATATGTTTAGTTTACTGTGTGTCAACTAGACGTCAACAAAGCTGCGCAAAATCCGGAACCTGACTCAACCAGGGCGCACCGGGAGGCCATGGCTCTTCCATGCAGAGCACTGACGTGACGGGATGAGGAGTACAGTCACAGCCTGGGGGAACGTCTAGTCACACTGCTCAATGTAAGTTTGAGGAGGAAAACTCTGGTTCAGAGTGATTGAGCTGCTTCACGCCTGTGTTACAGCCCACGCAGAGAGGGCAGAAGGGTACCAGCGCTGGCTGGGCCCCGCCGTGCACACGGCTGTCAGGAGTGTTTTCCATCTCATCACAGCCCCAAAGCAGAGCTACTGGGCCCGCTCTGAGGGTGAGGACCTTGGTTCTGAGCTGACTTCTTCCCTGGGGCCTCACTGTCAACCCCCAAAACAGGAAAGGGCCTTGCTGAAAACTTCAGTGTAGGTGGATCAAGTCAAAGACATTGATATTATGTCTTAAGTTTTTTTCTAAATCTTTACGAGGTTACTACCTAAGAATTGGTGACTGTTTAACGTCCACTTTAAATTTATTTTTCGAATCCATTCCGCTGTATTTCAAGCTGTGAATCTAACACTTCCCTGCTTGTTTGTGCCTGCGCCAGCTCCTGCCCAGGGACCCCTGTATGTTGGCCGGGCCCCACAGCAAAGCTGCTCCAGGGTGTGACTAGGAGTGACCTGTGACCCCATGGCCGGGCCTTAAGGTTGGCTGGTAATGTGGGGGTGACACCTGGACACTGCCTCGCTCCCAGGGCTACTGTCAGCACCACAGAAGCTGGGAGCAGAAGCGCTTTGGAAGGCACAGAGGGCTGCTCAGAAGTGAGAGGGGGACCCGCCTGCAGTGGGCACTGCCCCCCATCCCCACGGGGTTCCCCTTTGCTGCCAACCCACTCCCAGGTACAACACAGGGCACTGGACTCAGAGTCAGGCAGCTCAGTTCCAGCCGGGCCCCGGCCCTCCCGGCCATGTGACCCGACAAGCTGCTCCCCGTCCCTGAGCCGCACCGTGGTGATGGCTGCGTGGGCACCAGACAGGACAGCGCCACCCGATCTCGGACGCAGGTGCCCCTCACCGAGCCTGGTGGGCAGAGGAGCCTCTGCAAACGCCCCCTCCCCCCTGCCCCTCCTGCAGGGCCCACCCCCCGGGTGGCCACCGGGCGTGCTGCAGGAGGGCCGGGGTGGTGGGTTAATTTAAAATTTAACTTGCTTTGCTTTTCCCACCGGCAAAAGATGTGGGAACAGGTTTCTAAAAATAGCCTGGCCTGTCAGAACTGTTAACCGTCAGGCCGGGCACAGACGCCGGGCTGCTGGGGAAGGAGCGGCGAGGACTCCCAGCTCTGGGCCTCCCGCTGCTGACACCTGCTGGGCCCGGCGGCCAGTGGGCAGCGCGCTGTCCTGGGGCCGAGACCACCCCTCGGGCGCTTCCAGACAACCACCACCGTGGAGGTAACAGCAAGGACCACCCGTGTCAAACGCTTCCCCCCCGTGCTGCCTGGCCAGGGGCGCGTGCTTTACGCGCTCTCCCTCGCTCCCCCTCACAGGCCTACAAGGACCCCACCTTCATCGGAGCAGACAGAGGCTCAGAGACACTGGGGGCAGGCTGGAACCCAGCTGGACCGAGGCCGAGTGACCGCAAACCCAGCCCGTCTGTGAGGTCTGTGGTCACTGGTAGCGATGGCTCCCGTGTACCAGGGTCCCTGGAGCTTGTGGAAATGGGTTCTGGCTCCCCCCAAAGGTCCTGGGGTGGCGATCCATGCACAGAGTGGGTGGCTGTGGACACTCCAGCCTGGGCCTAGGCTCCGTCTGCTACCCACCTTCCTTTCCGGGGAAAGAGCAGACCCGGCAGAGAGGGGAGTGGGAAGAGAGGGAAGGAAACCCAGGGCAGCTTCAAACCACTGAGCCTAGAGGCAGAGCTCACGGCCCACGGCACCCGCCCAACCCAAGGTCAACCCACCGCGTTTCTGAGCAGACAAACCCACAAGTCCCACCCACGCTGCCTGCCGTCCGGGGGCGCTGATCCCGGGCTCTGCAAGGGACACAACTAGATCTGGGGGCCCCTCTGCCAGCAGTCTTGGGTCAGAGCAGAAGGGTTTGGAAGAGAAGTCCAATTGAAGGGCGCCTTGTTTTAAAAGAGCCAAAAGACAAACACTTGACTGTCTCTAATACGAGAAACTTTCTACACACTAAGATGCAAATAAATCCCAGGAGTTAAGAGGGCAGTGCAGCTAATATCATCAGCATGGACGTTAATCCAAACGTCGTGAAATGATAAAAACGTGCCAGAAACATGACGTCTGCAGCTCTTGCCTGGGAAAGTGCAGGGCTCACTTAAGCACTGGTTCCCCATACCTCCCCTCTTCTCTCCCCTCCAGGTGGGCGCCTCAGCTGGAGGGGAGACCCACGGAGGGGAGAGCCCAGGACCGCAGGTGTACTGTGCTGCCCTCAGGGAGCTGGGGTGCTCGGGGTGAGGTCACAGTCTCCCCTGCCCGCCCCCCAGGCTGGCCGGGCTGTGCACGCTGCCCAGTGTGCATAGGGCCCTCACCTGACCTGCCCTCACACACTTGTTCACACTCGGCCTCATCATCCCCAGGCTGCTTGAATTTTAGCCCAGCTGAGCCACACTTTACAACGGGAGAGGCTGTGTGTCTCACTGAGGGCTTCCTAGAGGCCCCGCGCTTGGTGCCTGTCATCTCACGTGACCTGGAAGCACGTCTGCGGGGCCAGGATCCTCGTGCCCATCCTCGGTGGCCAGAGATGGAGGCGACGGGTGAGTCAATACCGCGCCACAGCTCACCCAGCGTGGGGGGCGGGCGGTGTTGGGGGTGACGGCCCTGGAGCCCAGGGCACCCAGACCTCCCCGACTTTTGACTGTCCACGCGGCCTCCTGCCCTGGCCGGACGCAGCACGTGCTCCTGGCTGTTTGCTCCCTGGTGTCCGGGGCTGGGATAAAAGGCGAGCACACCTCTGACCCTGAACCAGAGGGAGGCAGGCGGTGGTGGGTGGCAGAGGTTAGCAAAACGGAGAGAACCGTGTTGACGGGGGAGGACGGAGAGGTAGCCTTGTTGAGGGAGAGCTCATCCATTTTGCTGACGGGCCTCAACTGGAACACTGAAGTGGGTAATCTGATTAAGGAGGGCTTGGCCCGGGCCTTCTCCCGCTCCCTCCCCTCTGCCGCCCCTCCCGGCTGCAGGCAGCACGTTTGGTGTGGATCATCTTTCTCGGTAATGGGGTTATTCGGGGCCTGGCCGGGCTGGGGAACATTACGACGTGTCGCCACTGAACTGGGACAGCAGGTGTTTGTCGATGCATCTGTGGAAAATGCTCGCAGCACAATCTCTGCATCAGGACACACACGGGCAAGGACACTGGGAAATTGAATCTTATTACTAATTAATGGCTTTAATGCCTATGATTAGGCCTCAAACACACTCTATTTTCCCAAAGATAAGGTTAGCCCTGTTTGAACCAGGAACCCAAGAGCTCTGCTAACGCTGACGCGAGAGAGCTCAGCTCCACTAATCAAATTCAGACGTTCCGAATCGACCGCCTAGATTTTCAAAACTGTGACCTGAGAATAAATGACACCAGGAGGCCTGCTTTGTTCTCCAGCAAGAGGTGCCACGTGGGGAGAGCGAAGGAGCAGGGGAGGGGGTGCAAAGGCCCGGGAGCCAACACTCACCGAGCGCCACCGCTGGACAGGCCCCGCCGCCAGGGCGCTGGGAGCACAGAGCGAGGGTTCTAGACACGGGGCGGCTCTGCCTGCCCCCACCCTGGGACACGCTAACGTCTAGAGACAGTTCCGGTTGTCGCACCTGGGGGAGGGGTGCCACGGGCATCCAGTGGGTGGAGGCCACAGCGCGCGGATGGCCGACAGAGACACATACGGCCCCGTACGTCCACGGCGCCCAGGTGGGCAGCCCTCACCACAGGAGATGGACACGGGGCTTGGAGGAGGGCAGCAACATACCCTGCGAGAAAGGGGTCTCAAACCTTCGGGAGCTGCCCGTCCGTGTCTCCAGCTGGCCGGCCACAGGCACCCTCTGCGGCCTGCGTGCACACACACACACAGGCACACGTGCTCACGTGTGGTGATGTGTGTGTGTCGGACAGACAGCAAGGTGCCACAGCCCCTGAGC
This sequence comes from Balaenoptera musculus, assembly GCF_009873245.2. Lineage (NCBI taxonomy): Eukaryota > Metazoa > Chordata > Mammalia > Artiodactyla > Balaenopteridae > Balaenoptera > Balaenoptera musculus. The sequence goes on along the minus strand of NC_045801.1, from coordinate 3,676,421 downwards.
AGAGCAGCGGTCTGCTGGCAGGAACCTGGATGCGGGGCCTGGCCACAGGGGCCCTGCTTCTCCTGTGAAGATGCCCCACTCCAGACCCCCAAGGGAGCAAGTGCTCGGCACATCGGCACCCACTTGGGAGGTGCAGGAGCTCAGTGGATGCAGGCCTGAGCGCCCCACCTCCCGCCGCACAGTGCCCTGCAGAGCTGACATCCAAAGGCCAACGAGGGTGGGCCTCTGCCTGTGCCACCTCTGGGGCAAAGTGACAGTTTGGTGGGACTTGAAATCCTATTCGTCCAGAGTCGACAATCAACAGCAGTTGAATACAACCATCATTCACAGGAAAGCAGAGTGACAAAGGGCTTCCTTGGGCCGTCGTGTGTCAGGAGGACGGGAGCTGGCTGTTGGCAGGGCAGCTCTGGGCAGTCTCAGAGCCAACCCGACAGGCTTGCTGGCCAAATGACTCACTGGGTCTGGCTTTGCAGTGTGCGGCACGCCCAGCCGGGGGTCCAAGGCAGCCAGGCTGTCAGGGGCCGAGGAGCCAAGTTCAAAACCAGCCTGTGCCACTTACTAGGCTGTGTGCCCTGGGCGAGACGCTTAACTTCTCTGAGCCTCGGTTTCCTCGCCCTTTAAAATGGGACAGAATCCCCGCCTCCTAAGGAAGTGGGGTGATGGCGCAGGGGGCCCAACACAGGGGGGGCATCTCCCGGACGGTGACTCTCCTGGCCTAGAGCTGGTTCCAGGGCAGAGGAGCTTTCTAAAGGCCAACTCGACTCTGCTCCGTCCCTACCACGTCCACCTGCGAGGTGCCCGCCTCTGCAGAGCGCCCCTGACCCCACGCGGTGGCATCACCTGGCTGCCGCCCAGCCAGCCCCCTCTGCTGCCGAGCTTGTCACTCTATGGCTGGTCCCATCAGACAGGGTCCACACACTGTGGATCCCTGGAGGGAAGAGACCGCACTCCCCCTCAAGGCTGCAGACGGCAGAGGGTCCGCTTGCGGATAGGGAGGCAGCGGCCAAGGGGAGGGGCCTCAAGCTCGGGAGCCGCGGAGACGGGGCTCAGAGGCTGGTTCGGGAGCCCCGCCCCCGCTGGCACCAGGCCCTGTCCACAACCCACCCTGCCCTCCCCGGCTGCCCGCAGCTCCCACCAGCGTGGCTGCCACGGGGCTCTCGCCACCCAGGGGGTCCCCAAACTACTGCATGACCCAGGCACTGTTGCCCAAGGTTGCTGTCAGGCAGGCGGACAGGAAAAGAGGGTTCCAAGGCCAAAGGGCGACACCCGTAACACGGGGGACCTCTCGGAGCCACGACTGTGCGGAGGGGCGGCGTGTCCCCACGAGGGGCTCGGTCGACGTGCAGCATTGCAAACACAGCTCTCCAGGCCAGGCCCACCCGGGGGACGCGCTTTGGGACCCCCGGTGCGAAAGCCGCCTGACGCCCGTGCACTCCCCAGGAGCAGGACAAAGAGCCGGCAGTCCTCTCCGGCCCCGGTCCTGGCCCACGGCCCACAGACCGCACTCGCCCCCCTATTCTCTGGCGGGGCTGGGGCCGCAGACGGCACGCTCATGCACACCGCTGGGCGGACGCTGCTTCTGCCTGGGGGCTCCCCTGGTTGAGCCTCGCGGGGGTCTGGCAGGGACAGGTGCTAAACAGAGACCCGCAAACTGACCACAACCCCGCATTCCAAACAAGCAGCAGCGGTTGCTGGGAATTCATCGCACTTTAAAGCCGTTCATGTGACAGAGGCCGCATCCATCCCGAGAGGGATCTGACCTCAGGCGCACGGCCCGAGAAAGCACACTGCTCCTTTCCTAAGCCTGGGCGAAGACAGCAAGGGAATAAAAAGACAGGAACCAGGATTTATGAAGCCCTTACTATGTGCCGAGCATGTCTCATACCCTAACTCCTTTAGTCCTCTCAGAGCCCTGGGAAGAAAGAACCGGCTGGGTTCTTGGTGGGAGACATGAGATGCGCTATGGACAGGCACAAAAGTTGATCCTTTGCACCGTGTCGGGCTCTTCGTACCGGAGACTCAGGGCCCGGCCCAGGTCCCCACAGGCCATGGTGAAACAGGGATGGGGGCCCAGGTGTCCTGGCTTCAGTGCAGAGCCTATTCTTCTTTGCCATGTTTGCATGCTGCCCATGGCTCCACCCACCCAACACCTGCGGTAGGAGAAAGGCCACCGCTGACAAGTTAGAAGAGCCAGGCTGCCACCCTGTGTCGGCAGTGACCTCTCCGTGGGCCCTTCAGCGAGACGCCAGGCTTCTCCTGGACACAGAGATCTCAGAACACTACCTAGAAGACGGGGGAGTTGGCCAGATCCTCCCCAGGGACCCTTCTAGCTTGAGTAGCTATGTTTTCATGATTCAGACACAGCTTTCCCCTAGGGCTCACCTGGCTTCATGGCCAGGCAATGCGGCTGATAGGATCTGCGATCAACGCTGGGTAGGAGTGTGGTGGAGGCGGTGGGAGAGATGAAGCCGCCAGCAGGTGGACACTTCGATGAGCACTTACAAGCATCTGAAAGCATCCTTTTCAATTACGTGAAAAACAATCCACGACTAACCTGAAACCCAGAGTACACAACTGAAGCGTCGGGAAGCGATCAGAGATCACGATGCTCGCCCAGCCGGGGAGACGCAAGAGGTGGGAAGCAGACCTTTGGAATTGAAAACGAGCCAAGCATGAGCCAATTAGCAGCTCGAGACCCCTCCGCAAAACAGCACGGGGAGGGAACAGGGGCCCCGGCATGTGATGCTCAGGGTCACCAGCCGTGGCGAACAGTCACTGAGCAAACCCAACACAGGAGAAGGCGGTGGGGCTCAAACCGCATCAGTAAGAGCCTGACATCCTCAGTACGAGCAGAGATGGATGGGGGAGGAGGCCTGCTCAGGACGCTCCCTCTCCTTCCCGTGCTGCTCACGGTGATATTCACAGAGTCAGCCCGTGGGCAGAGCCCTGGGCTTGTCCGCGTGCTCAGAGGCCAGCTCTGCACTGTTGGGGCGTTGCCACAGGTCACTCAGCGATGCTGGGGCTCAGGGAGAGGAGTCAACCTCAGTCACCTGGTAGGTCTGTTCCAGCCCCAGGACCCCGATTCTGAGACGCATGCTCAGGAGCTGGGTGACAGGAGTCACTTCCCAGACTGTTCCCATCCTCCCCCCACCCTGCCCCTCCCCGGCCAGGCAATCACTAATCTACTTCTGTCTCTATAGATTTGCCTATTCTGGACATCTCATATGAATGGAAGTAGACAACAGGTGAGCACGTGTGTCCGGCCGCTTTCATTCAGCACGATGTCCTCCAGGTTCACCCCTGTTGCAGCATGGATCAGGACCCCATTCCTTTTCACGGCTGAGTAATATTCCCTTGCATGGATGATCCACATTTATTGGTATCTGTTCATAAGTTGACCGACATTTGTGTTGTCTCCAGTTTTTGGCTGTTATGAAAATGCTGCCGTGAACATTCGTGTACAAGTTTTTGTGTGAACGTGTTTTCAGTTCCCTTGGGTATACACATCTCAGAGTGGAACTGCTGGGTCATACAGTAACCTTATGTTTAACTCTGCGGAACTGCCAGACTGCTTTCCAAAGCAGCTGCACCATTTTACACTCCTACTTGCAGTGCATCTGGGTTCCAATTCCCCCACATCATTGTCAACACTGGCTGTCCTAGTGCGTGAGAAGTGGCATCTTATCGTGATTTTGACTTGCGTTTCCCAAATGACTAACGAATGATGTTGGAAATCTTTTCATGTGCTGTTGGCCATTTGATTTCTCTTTGAAGAAATGTCTACTCGAGTCCTTTGTCTATTTTTAAACTGGCTTATTTATCCTTTCTATTGCTGAATTGTAAGAGTTCTTTATACACTCTGGATACCAGTCCCTTATTTGCACATATTTCCTTCCATTCTGTGGCTTCTCTTTTCACTTTCTTGATAGAGTCCTTAAGAGCACGAAAGTTTTTAATTTTGATGAAGTGCAAGTTATCTTTTCTTGTTGTTGTTATTGTTGTACTCTTGGTGTCCTATCTAGGAAAAGATCGCCAAATCTAAGGTCATAAAGATTTACCCCTATGTTTTCTTCTAAGTGTTTTATAGTTTTAGCTTTTATTTTTAGGTATTTGACTCATTTGGAATTAATCTTGACGTATGGTGTGAAGGGGTCCAATTTCATTCTTTTGCTTATGGATATCCAGTTGTCCTAGCAACATTTGTTGAAAATACAGTTGACCCTTGAACAGTACGGGTTTGAATCCACTCATGTGGATTTTCTTCAGTAAATAGGTGCTACGGTACCACATGACCCGAGGCTGGTTGAATCCACAGATGCAGAACCGTGGATATGGAGGGCCAAGTATGAAGTTTTATGCTGATTTTTGGCTGCGCAGGGGGTTCTTGCCCCAACCTTTGTGTTGTTCAAGGGTCAACTAGACTATTCTTTCTTTATTGAACTGTCTGGGCACCCTTGCTGAAAATCAATTCATTAATGTGAAGGTTTATTTCTGGACACTCAATTTTATTTCATTGATCTGTATGTCCATTCTTATGCCAGTGTCACATTGTCTTGATTGCTGTAACGTTATAATAAGTTTGAAATTGGGAAGTGTGAGTTGTCCAACTTTGTTCCTTTTTTTTTTTTTTTTTTTCCTTCTTCGAGATTATTTTGGCTATTCTGGGTCCCTTGACCTAGAATTTGAATTCTAGGATCAGCTTGTCAATTTCTGCCAAGAGACCATCTGGGATTTTGACAGGGATTGTGTTGAATCTGTAGATCAATTTGGGGAGTATTGATTCAATCAAATTAAGTCTTCTGATCTATGAATAAAGGATTTCTTTCTAAAGATTTAGGTTTTTAAACATTTTCATTTCTTTCAAGGATATTTTGTAATTTTCAGCACATAAATCATACACCTCTCACGTTAGGTTTATTCCTAATATTTTATTCTTTGTGCTGCTATTATAGATGGAGTTGTGCTCTTAATTTCACTTTGGGGTTGTTCATTGCTAGTGTATAGAAATATAATTGATATACCAATCTTGCACCGAAACAGAGACTTTCAATCAGAGCTCCTATTTAGAAATATTACCTTATCATCCTAAAGAGAAGCTTCTGCAGATACAGAAGACCAGAAGAGGGCTGTTGTGCTAACCCAGGAGAAGATGAGGACCTGAACTATAGCGGTAGATGCTTCCGATTGTTTATTTGTTTGGTTTCTTCAGAGAGAGGGGTGGTAGAGAGGCCTGGAGGGGTGCCGCCCAAGGTGTGGCTACATCAGGATCTGTGCTCTGGAAAGGGTATAATTAACTCCGATCCATGGGAGACTGTGTGAGCTGCTGCTCCAAATGGTTATCTTCCGAAACTCTGGACCCTGGCCATCACTTCAACAAGCCAATATGGAAACACATAATGGGATCCCAGCAATACTGCTTGGAAGAGTTTCCTGCAGCTGCTTTAACAAATTACCGCAAACTGAGTGGCTTAAAACAATAGAAATTTATTCTCCTACAGTTCTGGAGCCAGAAGTCTGAAATCAGTATCACTGGGCTGAAGTCAAGGTGCTGGCAGAGCCGCACTCCCTCCAGAGGCCCTCGGGGAGATTCTGTTCCATGTTTTCTCCAGCTTTTGGTGGCTGCTGGCAACCCTTGGCTTGTAGCCACACTGCTCCAATCTCTGCCTCTGGGGTCACATGGCCCCCTCTTCTGCACGTCACATCTTCTTTGGCCTCCCTCTTATAACAACACACATGACTACATTTAGGGCCTATGCATATTATCCAGGATAATCTCAAGTTCCTTAACTTACTCACATCTACAAAGACCCCCTTTTGGCCGTGTACAGTCACATTCACAAGTTCCTGGGGATTAGAACTTGGATCTCTTTTGGAGAGTTTTTTTTTTTTTTTTTTTTCCCTGGCTGTGCTGCTTGGCTTGCGGGATCTTAGTTCCCCAACCAGGGATGGAAACCAGGCCCCAGCAGTGAACGCACCGAGTCCTAACCACTGGACCACCAGAGAATTCCCCGGAGAGCCGTTTCTTAGCCTACCCCCTGCCGTGTGTGCAGACAAGTGGAACCCTCATAACCACATCCATCAATCTGCTGGAACCACCCCCCTCACTGGCTTCCAGAAGGGCCCATTTCCCCACAGCTGCAATTTCTGTCCAATCTCAGGGGGCGCTATCAGAACCCGTGCTCCTTGTTCCATGTCGTCACCGTGGCAGCTCTACCCTGCCTCCCACCATCCACACTGAGGCCCTGGACGAGGGACCTGTGGGGGCTCCTGGGAGCTCGTCCTTACAGCAGCAGCCAGAATCTCCTGCAGGGCCTTTCAGTGGAAGGAGCAGGGCCAGGCAGCCTTGGAAGGCCCTGCAGTTCCACAGGCTGGGGCTCAGGCAGTCACCTGTCAAACGTTTACTGAGACTGGCTCTGGCAGGGCACAGGGACACCCTCACGGTACAATCCCACTTATTCAGTGCCCTCTGCCACCTGCACCTTTATGGGCCGTGGAGCCTCAAGCATGTCACTCGTCCCCTCTATACCTCTGTTCTCTCGTGACCACCTGCTCCACTGTCTGTGGACTGAGTGGTCGGTGCCGAGTGGCAAGAACGTGCCCAAAGGCCTTCAGGGAGCTCTGGTGCTTACACGGGGCTTCTGGGAAAATCCTCTCATTTCATCCCCACAACATCCGTCCTCACAGCCAAGAGTCCCTCTTCTGGAAGGCCTGCCCGGTGACCCTCTCTGGGCTCCCGGGGCCCCTGAGCGCTGTTTCACCGTCTCTTTATTTCTCTTTCCCTCCCAGCCACATCTGACTCTCCCGCACTCGGAAGCCCCAGCCTGGCGCACACAGTAGGCCCTCAGCAACAGCTGGCTGAGCTTTCTCAACACCTGGCCCCAAAGCCCCTTCTTCTTCTCTTAGAGATGTGTTGAAGGAGAATTACAGTCAAAGCCCGAACACTAACCCATCCTCAGAGGCCCCCAGTGGCCGGCCCGCTCCCCAGCCCCCGTGACTCTGCTCCATCCCAAGGGTCCCCTGCTGGCCCCTGAACGTGGTCGGCTGTTTCCACCCAGACACCTGGCACTGCGTCCTCCTCGGCCTTGAATGTCCCTCCTGTAATAGCCCCTGGCTTGGCCTCCCTCCCTTGGGGTCTTTGTGGGTGTCACCCCTCAGCGAGGCCCTCCCTGCCCACCCGCCTCCGGCCCCCTCCTGACTCTTGGCACCAACCAGCGTTTGTCTTGGGCCATCTTCCCCGATGGAAAGTGGGCTCCGGAGGGCGGAGCTGTGCCTGCCGTGCCCCCTGCTCTATCCCTGGCACGCAGTAGGTGTTTAATACACAGCAAAAGAATGAATTAAATGACTCCAAGAACGGAAAATGTATCCGTCCTCGGTGCATGGGGACACGTGCAGGGAGTGACTCGCAGTCAGGGCTGGCTCCCTGGCTGGAGGATGATGGAGGGATTTACTACCGAGATGAAAGCTCAGCGCGTCGTTATTTTCACTGAAAGAACAGAGCATAAAAGTAATGCTGTCAGATGATTAAGCCTCACATTTAGGAATCATGCTGTCTTGTCTCTGAGAGGCCAGATAAGCAGCAGGACCAGGAGGAGGGACTCCGCTCACTGGGTGGGTGTCGGGGAGGCAGGGCCCCCCTCCTCGCCTGGCTGTGCGCCCAGACGGCCCCTCCGTCCCGGGCCTTGGTCGCACTGGTAACACTGGGGGCACGGCCACTTTCCTTCCGCACAGCGCCTGGCCCCCGGGGGGCACGGGACGTGCAGGCAGCCTAGTCCTTCCCTTTCTGTGAAGTCACCCCTGGCAGGGCTGGCACCAAGTCGGCCTAGAATAATCCAAATAACTAACAAACGCCACACCTTGCCACACCTTGCCATCCCAAGGGGTAAGGTTTGTTACTTATGTAACAGAGGTCCAGGGGCAGAGGCTGTACTTATACCTGTATCAACACACAAACCTTGGACACACCGCCCACGGAGATTCGAAAAGGCCTGAAGGCAGTCTCATCAGCTCAGGAGTGGGCACTTGATACATGTTTGCTACAATGTGTGTGGCAGAAGCAGAAGCAACCCAGGTGTCCACGGAAGGACGGATGGACAAAGTGCGGTGTGTCCGTACAAGGGAATGCCATTCAGCCTTAGAAGGGAAGGAAACTCTGACACTGGCTATGATGTGGATGAGCCTTAAAGACAACAGGCTAAGTGAGATATAAGCCAGTCAAAAAGGACAAATGCCGTATGACTCCACTTACATAAGGTCCCTAAAGTAGAATGGGGCTCACCAGGGGCTTGGGGGAGGGGGAATGGGGAGCCGTTTCACAGAAACAGTTTCAATTTTACAATACGAAAAGTTCTGCAGATGGACAGCGGTGGCGGTTGCACAAAAAAGTGAATGCGCTTAATGGCACAGAATTGAATAAGACTGGATGGACAAGGTCTGGATGTTCTCACAGGGGACGCAGGAGCCCGGGCTGTCGCGTCTGGCTGGCGTAGTGAAGAAGCTGTAAGAGGCAGGCACATCCCCACGTGGCCAGGACACCAGGAGCGTGTGGATGCCGTGCACGGGGCGGGGGGTGTTTCTGCGGGGCGTCCCCCGCCCGGCCTGGGCTGTGCCCGCCGTCAGGTGAACGAGGCAGGGGTGCGACGGCGCCGCGAGCTGTGACAAGCTCTGTGGGGACGGCGTAGGGGTCCGAGCCAGGAGGCGGCGTCCTCCCCAGAAAGCGCCGTGGAGTCAGGAGTCCTGGCTCCCAAATGCACAGCCACCAGCTGTGGCCGAGGGACCCGCCAGGAATCCACGCTAGCTACCCCGTCAGCTGTGCCGCCTTACCTCCTTTCCTCCGTCTGTCCTGTGTCCTGAAACCTTTCAAGTGCCGACTGGCTAAGACACGGGGTTTGGGGGCGTGCAAGCAGGAAGCGGCAGTTCTGCCTTTGAGCACCAGCATCTCGGCGGCCTCCCAACCCGGCACCGGCCTGCAGGGCCCAGCGGCAGCCCCAGAGGCCCACGGACGTGCCTCGCGGACACCCCCCTGCCAAGCCCTGGGCCTCTGCTGGGACCCCCTGTACCCCACAGTCTGGCTGAGACCCACGTGGGTTCGCTGGGCGCCCACCCTGCCGGGCGCTGATTCTCCCACTGGGCACAGATGCACGAACAGGAGCACGACTGCCCAGCTCACCCCAGGAGGGCAGGGATGCCCTCCTGCTGGCTTCTGGGCACGCCTCCTGTGGGCCGGCCCTGGGGGAGGCTTTAGGGCTTGACGGGACCAGCGGGCAGGGGACTGGCCCTCACGAAGGGGTTGGGGGAACAGGGAGAGGGGCTGCTGTTGGGAGAAGAGGGCGATATGAGATCCTGGTCACGTGAGGGGCCGCCGGGCAGCAGCAGGACATCACGTGTGGTCAGAGGGCTGCCCCTCCCCGCCCCCGCTTCCACCCCTCCCCAGCCAGGCCTCGGGCGGCCCCTGGCCCTCAGACTCAGTTTCTTCACCTTTCACATGGGGATGGCCTCATATCATTCACAGGAGTGCTGTGAAGAAGAAATGTAACAGTAATGTGTAAGCTGTCAAATCCTGCAAGATGCTTCCATTAGCCCCATGGAGAAAGGCTGAGCGACAGCCTTTCTTACAGGCAACATGTCAACTAGTATTTATTTCTGATGATGATGGGAATATATTCGAAGCAGAACACGCTGTTTGGAAAACAATGACTGTCTTTGCCTCTAGAATGAGGAGCTGGTCTCCGACTTGGGAACTGAAGCGTTGCACTCTAAGTGTTAGAGGGCTTAGAACGTGGAGCGTGCCTGGGCATCTGTCTCTGTGCTGCGTGGTGTCTGAGTGGTGTGTCTGTGTCTCTGTGCGAGTACGGGTGTCTGAGCGCTGCTGTGTGTGTTTGTGTATCTGTCTGTTCTGTGTGAGTGTGAGAGTCTGCATGCTGTTGTGTGCTTGTGCACCCGTGTTGTGTGAGGGTGCGTGTCTCTGCGTGCGTGTGTGCTGCTAGGGCCCTTCCCAGGCTCTCACCAAGGTCACGGCCTCTTAGAAGGCAGCGTCAGAAGGAAACTTTAGCCCACCTCGCCCATACTCTGCCCGTGACCCTGACCCCTCGTGCAGAGACCAACGCCGCTGCCCCGGGGGAGGTGGCCAGGGCACCCCATCCGTGCTGGACCACATGCAGGGCCAGCGCGTGGCCACCTCACCCAGGAGCCCACCCCAGGCGGTGCCAACGCAGGGGACCCTCAGGCCCCAAATCCTCTCTGAGAGGGCCCTCGGACCAGGGGACGTGGCCTCTGCCCTCTAGCGGCCCACAGTCACACGCGAGGCCCCCCGACACAGCTGAGCACCCACCCTTCCCAGGGGCCATCCTCGTGACCTGCACACTCAACCCGTCGACAAAGGCTAATTCCCCTCTGCATTCACTGGTGGAAGGTTTTCCAAAGAACTTCAAGCCCTTTCTCCCCAGAAGGGACGTTTCAAGGCCCACCGAGCAGCTGAGAGGCCGGGCCGTCTCTCCAGGTGTGTGCAGCGCCCTTCGGTTCCGGTTCCCTATCTCAGAACCGCAGCTCCCCTACACCACTCGCCTGGGGCACGCACCTCAGTGGGGATTTTTATCTCAGTCGCTTGGGCAACAACCCGAAGTAAATGCCATCCAAACATGTGGTCTGAACGGTCAGTGACTTCACCCTCTGTGAAGCCAAGGTGTGCCCGTGTGCCTTTCCCCAGGGAGCCCGTCAGCAAACAGAGCACGACCAGCCCACGGCGGCAGCAGCGGCTCCTGCCCAGGGCTCGCACACGTGTGCTCCACGGACACCCCTAGCCCTCAGACCACCCCTCGTGCGGGGCAGGAGCCTGAGGTTCAACCAGCAAAGGTCTCGGCCAGCCCCACCGGCCGGGCGGCAGGAGCTGGGTCGGCGGCCCGTTCCTCTGACTGCCTGCCCATGCCCATCTGGAGCAGCGGCGCTCCCGGCGTGTCTCGTGCAGGAACTCGCGCGTCACGCATCACACGTCACGCACCGAGCACCCCTGTAGGCCCTCACCCCGTCCAGGGAGGGCTCCTCTCATGCTGGGGGCCCAGAGGCACCTCCTAACTGGGTACGCACTTGGGTGGGTGGTGAGTCAGGCCAAGGTTCTCTCCCTGCCTCCTTCAAGCTGCCGAACCCGCACTGAACTCTCCAGAGACGCCCCCAGGCCTCGCCAGGTGGGCAGGGTTCCTGGCTCTCGGCCCAGATACAGAGCAGACGCCCCCCCCCAAAGGTGTGCCTTCCCTTGGGAGTTTCTGCGAGTCTGGGGAACGTGGAGCTGGTGGGAGTAGCGGTGCTCGTGCTGCCTTCCTGCCCGAATGTTTGTAAACTCCAGGCCGTGCAGAGGCTTGGAGAACGAACGTTCCATGGAGACTGAGGTGGGCCCCACAGATTGGGTGAAGTGCCCCCAGCAGGGCTCCTGTCTCCCAGCTCTCTCTGTCTGATGCCCAGGAAAGCCTTTGATGGCAAGTAGGCTGGGAACAGCCCGCAGCAGGCGCACAGCAGAACTGCTGGGTGGAAGACGTGCCGGCACAGGGTCGGTGGCCCCTGCGGCTGGGGACTGAGTTCTGGCTTTGCCCTGATGGGCTGGGATTGCCCCACGTACAGGCGGGTGTCACGAGTCTCATTTTACACAAGAGGAGGGCAAGGCACAGAAAGTTTAAGGAGCTTAGCTAAGGTCGCAGAGCCCGAGGGTGGCAAAGGCAGGGTTCTGCCTGACTCTTAAAAAAAATTATTTTTGAACATCTTTGAGACCTACGTCACACACAACACAATTCACCCCTTTAAGGTGAATAATTCCAGAGTGTTTAGTACATTCACAGTGTGCAGCCATCACCACCATCTAATTCCAGAGCATTTCATCACCCAAACAGGAACCCCGCACCCACTAGGTGTCACTCCCACCCCCTCGCCCCCGAAAACCACTGATCTACCTTCTGCCTCTATGGATTTCCCTATTCCGGGCGTTTCACATAAATGGAACCAGACATATATAACTTTTTACATCTGGCTTCTTTCACTTTGCATGACATGTTAAACACTCGTCCACGTCTCAGCATTATCAGTACTCTGTTCCTCTTACTGGCGAGCAACGTTCCATCGTACGGAGACCCCGAGTCGCTGAGCCATCCGCCGGTGGACACCTAGCTTGGCTGTTCCCACTTCCAGCTGTTACAACTCATGCACGGGTTTGGCTGGTCCTTCACATGTTTTCATTTCTCTTTGCCAAGGAGAGGCTGTGCCTGCTTTAGACCCCTGTGCTCTTGTACCCAGCCTAGTTCAAAACGAGAATAAACCTCCATAGACTGTAATATCTCATCACAAAAAACATCTAACTTGATAGCCCTCTGAGAACAGGGAGACAAATGCAAAGCCCAGATAATCTACCTAACTTGTCCCACTTAGCATTTACCCCCAAAGCAAAAAAGTGTTACCTCGAATTGTACAGAAGCCGCTTCTAAAATTGAGTTTACAGTACAGTCTTCTCCAGAGGCGGACTCAGCACTTTGCCCCGCGTTGCATCAGCAACATTTGGACGAAACGGGCACAGGGCGGGGAGTGAGGCCGCCCCGTAAGCGTGCCTAAAGGCTGGCAGTGTCAGGGCGGGAGCTGAGAAGCTGCGCTAAACGCCCCAAGAGCCACCGGGCGATGTCCTGCTCCAGAAGGGAGGCTGGCCGTGAAGTCGGTCGGTGCTGATGAGACAGGCAGGCGGAGGTCGCTCTGGGGAATGAATCCTGGGCTGCCGTCACCTTACACTCCTGTCTCTTCCCCACTGTGACGCCCTTCCACTGTCCTGGGCAAATCTGAGTTCGCCCGCGGGCACCCGGGGTCCTCCACACACCAGCCCGCCTGCCGTTCTAGCCCTGTGCTTCCTCATTTCCCCGCTGGGGCTTCCCTCCTGTCACCAGAGAACACCAGCATCACGCCCACTAGCACGCTCATACCCGAAACCACAATGGCCCCCAGCACACGGCAGCCCTGACTGCCTCCTCCACAAGCACGGCACAGCCACAGACAAGCAGCTCGACACCCTACGTGCCAGCCCCGAGGCTGACCGAGCGCGCTCCCCCGCAGACACCACCGAGCACCCTCCCAATCCCTCCCGCCTTCCCCGACCCCTGTGCACACCCCCTCCCCCAGCACTCCCAGAGCAGAGGTTGCCGCAGGTGCGCCTGGCACCTGAGCACACCTGCCCTGGGTGCAGAGTCACTGGGGAACTGGAAAGACAGGGGTGGTGGGAGAGTCTGTGTAGATGGGCTGAAGATTACAAGTGATTCTCTGTTCCCTCCTGAAACCCACGGAAAGGACAGCGATGGAACAGATATGGCATGAGGCCACACGGAAAGAGGCCATGACAACTGGGGGAAGAGGGCAGTCATCCTGGGAAGAAGTGAAGAGTAATGGACAGAGCCCCGCAGATGCCAAGGACAAAGGAGCAGCTGCTGGGAGGCGAGGGTTCAGGAGGACCAGCGTGGGGAGGGATGGGCAGGAACTGCCCAGTGAACAACGCCCGAGGATAATGCAACCTCGGGCCCAGCGGCAGGGGCGCTGCTCTGGGAGCTGCGGAACACACGAATGGGAGCCTGGAGTCTGGGTCCTTAGGGGAGCTTTGTCCCCTGGGGTGCCTGTTGTCGCTGGTCTGAACTGTGAAATGGGACCAAAATGAGCTCCTCTCCCGGCTAGCTGGGAGAAGTGGGGAAGGAAGCGCCGCAGGCCTGCCGTGCCTGGCTGCACAGACCCTTGCTGGGTGGTGGCACCGCAGGAGAGCGGGTCCCTGGCAGGCGGCCGTCTCCCCTCCTCTGGCCTCACTCCCGCCGTCTTCTCTGTTGCTCAACAAGAGGCGCGCAGCTTGGCGAGGACAGAAAAGCAGAGGATGGGGACTCACGCCGACGAGCCTTCACACCTGTTTGACCTGCGGTAAGTCGACCTTGGAGCCTCACCGGGAGCTGAGCTTGACGTCCGTGTTTAGTTCCCAGGTCTCGGTCCAGGCAGACATGAAACGGAGGCTCAGAACACTCACTCTTCCAGGGTTTTCTGCTAACAAGTAGCAGAGCTAGACTCTGAACCCACATCTGAATGTAAACTCCACTCCCCCCTAAACTCTGCTAGCTGGCCTAGAAAGAAAGAGAACAGTCACTGAGAACTCCGAGTGTTCCTACGCTGAACACGTGGAGAGGTGCAGAAGACAGCCAGAAAGCGGGCACTGCTTCTGCAGGGGAGCAGCTGCGGGGGGGGCGCGGCCGGGCCACTTGCGCCGCAAAACCCCACGTGCTCCGGCTGCCGCTGGCGGCTCCCACACCTCTCAGCCTGGGGCAGCTTCAAAACCAGGGTCAGGCTGGCAAAAGCTGTGCTGCCAACTGGCTTCATCTTCCCGCCGACAGAGGTGGGGGGGCAGCTGTGAGAGGAGGCAGAGCGTCCACAGCCGTGCTTCCAGCCCTCGGACAGCCCCGCAGGCTCCAGGGTCCTCGCTCTCCCGGCGCAGAGGCAGATATTATCACCCCGCGTCAGGGACGAGATTGGAGTGCAGAGGAGGTAAGCACTTGCTCAAGGTCACACAGCTGACCCGAGATTCAAATGCTCTCCATCTCTAGACCACCAAGACTACCCAGTGCTTCGCTCACGGGCGACACCCATTCACCCGCTAGACGTCCCCGAGCCGGGCGCTGGTTGCCTGCCGGAAGCCCCCCCACCCCCCCGCCAGGAGAAGCCCGCGCTGGGCATGGCCCAAGGGAGCTGCCAGCAGGAGACACACAGTGAGGGCAACGGTGGACCCCGTTCTCATTAATCACCACTCCTGTCCCTCACTGAACCGCCTCAGACACCCTTCGAGACAAGATGGAGAAACAGGCCAGGGAGGCTCCGGAACATGCGCCAGGTGATGCCAGCGGGCGGCCCAGCCGGCAGCTGAGCCCAAGCCTGGGTTCCCGACCACTGGCCAAGCTGGCAAGAACGGTCACGGCTGGAGTCTGTCCGCTGGACAAGTTGCAGGGCACTCGGGGCAGACCTGCTGACCAGGGAAGCTTCCCGAAGGAGGGGACGCTGAGCCCTGGAAAGCAGGTCTGACAGACGGGAGGAGTCGCTCCAGCAACAAGGGGCACCGTCCAGAGCTGTGGGGCTGGCCATGCAGAGGCAGAGACGGGGGAGCAGAGGAGGGGAAGGCCGGGGGCCTCGGGCCCTTCCAGGCCCGGAGCAGACAGCCTGTTGGGGGCGGGTGAGGCCAGGGGAGGGAGGACGGAAGACTGCAGGTCCCGTTCCATCTGCCAAACGCAGACCGGAGCAGCAGTGGGCTCGCTGCCGGCACGCACGGAGCTCTGGGATCCGGCCCCGGCGGCGGGCCTGAGATCCCCACAGGCAGACAGGGGGATCCCAACAACGTGCTGCATCAATCAATGTAGAATCTGTCTCACAGTTTTATTTTTCTTCTGCCAGTTGTACTAGTATAGGCTGAGCGATCCACATACATTGCTTACACACGCGTGCGGGGATTACTCGCACTTCATGGACAAGGCTATGGGGTTGGGGACTTCAGGTGACTTGCCCTCGGCTAGAAAGAGACTGACCCCAGGTTTTTCCAGTTCTGAAGCTTTACAGCACTTCCTGTCTCTGGGCGCCAGGCCCGCAGACTGAGGAACGGCAGGACCCTGCCCTCGGGGTGGAGGGCAGGAGTGGTGACGAGGAGCTGAGGATAAGTGGTGTGCTGGGAAATGTTTAACAATCTGCTGTTTGGCAAAACAAAACTGATTTGTCACTGGCCAATTTCCCTGGTGTAAATACTTCCGCCTGACTGATTTCTAGCTACGAACGTGAAGTTAGTTGAATTCACAAAATTCCTGAAGATGTGAGCGGGTCCACGGGCACACCGGCACAGCCCCAGACAGTCTTCTCTGCCACTCGGCGACGTCCCAGTCACTCTATAAGGATCGGCCCCTACACGGACATCCTGAGAAAGCCGTCCCTGCCCTCCTCGGGCACAGCCCCTCACACTGTTTTCCCAGCCCTCAACCCCTCGAACCCGTCTCAATCACAGCACTTACTCCCCAGCACCATTGCTGTTCCTGGGGAGCCCCCCCCAAGACAGGGACCACCTCATTAGGGCACAGAGGTGACATCTGGAAGACAGCACTTCAGAGACAACCGTAAATAAATTCCACTTATGACTATAGATGCAAAAACTATAGATAAAATATTAGCAAGTCAAATCAAGCAGTGTGTCACTAGAATAGCTCACCATGACCAAGAATGGTTTATCCTAAGGGTGGGTCACACCAAGAAATCTATCAGCCTAACTCACCACAACATTTAAAAGAGGAAAAAATCAGGATTACATTAATAAATGCCAAAAGTCATTTGATAGAAAAAAATTTAGAGAACTTCGCCCCCCAAAAATCCTCTTAAAATAGAAGAAAACTATTTAAATTATAAGAACTGTTTTTATAATAAAGAAAATATTTTACACTTTCAAATATATACATATATGAATTTGTTACATTTCTAATTAGAATGTTAACTTTTAACTGGACAAAAATGCTCTTAAAGTTCATACGGACATACACCTAAGAAAAGTGTAAAAGAAGAATAGTGAGAAGGTGGCATGCTTTGCCAGATATTAAAACTTATCCTAAAGCTACTATGATAGAAGGGCATGGTATTAGTGCAGAAACAGACAAATCTTTTCAATACTACAGATAAGACAATCCAGAAGTAGATCCATGTTTACAAAGGAACTAAATATATTACTTAGATGGCACGCTAATTCAGAGGAAAAGGATGGTTTTCAAAAATAAATTGGCTCTGGCATAACCGACTAAACATCTCCAAGACAAGCCGGGATCCACCTCGTTCTACGTGCACAAGTAAATTCCAGTTAGATTAACATTCTAAATGATAAAAAAGAAATGAAAAGAACATGTATATAATAGGAAGTGGGGGAGGCATTCCTAAGAGGACACTGAACTGCAGGAAAATGAAGGGACTCTTTATGGCAAAAGCCACGAAGACAAAGTCACAAGAAACAACAGTCGAGGAAAAGGTACCCGCGGCACATCCAGCAGACAGGCGGTTCTCACGGCCAGGTTACAGCTTCCTATGCATGGGTAAGAAAGAGACACAGGATCTCATAGGAGAAGGGGTGGAGGGAGTACACAGGGAATTCAGGGGGAGGAATCTACAGGATCAGTAAATAGAGGAGATCCCCAACCTCGCCAGTTGTCCAGGAAAAGCAAATCAGAGCAACAGTGGTGTGCTTTGCCCATCAGGGTACAGACGGAAGCCATCAGGCTGAAGCACGAGGACGTGGGCAGGTGGGCACGTGACCTCCTACAGCAGTGCCCTCTGGGCAAGGGGGCTGGGGTGCATATAACATGTCCAGTACGTGGTTCTTAGAGGGGTCTGACAACAGTAGGATCCCACCTGGGGAGAACAAACACATTTCATATATAAACGTGTGTATGCGGCTACATGAGCCTGGAGAAACGTGTAAAAGGACATAAACATCTATATCAGGGTGCTGGTACTGGGTGTCTGCTCGGAGGATAGGAATGGAGAAGGTAGGCAGGTGAATATATTTCATACCATTCAGTATTATTTCACTAGTAAAAATGAACAGGGATTACTTGTATAATTTAAAGAATCTAATAAATGGTTTTTAAGTGCTATCTAGATTGAAAACCAATCCCAATGCCCAGGCTTGTCATTGGTCCAAGCGTGATCATTGCTTACAGGGCCCGTGAGCTTGTTAAGGCTTCCGAGTAGAGAGATCAAGGATGCTCGGCACGGTAATAGCCTGGTAAATAGGAATCAAAGAGGCAGCAGCTGGAGCCCTCCCCACGGAGCTCAAGAGAGGGCGCGGATGGCGGCCGTGCTCGGCTATTGGCTGGGCCCAAATTGCCCCTCACTAGGGGAATGAGTCGAGC
This sequence comes from Balaenoptera musculus, assembly GCF_009873245.2. Classification (NCBI taxonomy): domain Eukaryota; kingdom Metazoa; phylum Chordata; class Mammalia; order Artiodactyla; family Balaenopteridae; genus Balaenoptera; species Balaenoptera musculus. The sequence goes on along the minus strand of NC_045801.1, from coordinate 3,658,509 downwards.
GGGGCTGAGCAATCAGGCCAAGAGACTTGAGAGCTCTTCCCCGGCACCGGGCTTTGACTCCTGCCCCCTCGTCAACGTGGCTCTATCAGGGGCCACGTGTGCTGCCAGAGCCCCAGGCAGGACGCGTGTTGTGGGACGTGGGACGCAGGACACCAAGCCCCCAACACCGCCGTAACACACACGCTCAGCTGCCGGCAGCTCTGTAGCCTTGAGGCTCCGGACAGGCCAGTTCATCAGCTCAACTAAAAATCCATGCCTGGAGCTGATCTGGGCCAGACCCGTGCTGGGCCCTGGGGATGTAGAGGTGACTTCTTCCGTCTATTCATAATCCAGGCCAAGCGCTGGGCCCCGAGGAAACAGACAGGGGGACACAGGGACCCTGCCCCTCAGAGGCTCCCAAGTCATGCGGGTCAGTGACACACAGGGAGCTGACCTCGACAGCTTTCTCAGGGCAGTCCTCCCACATGTGAAACAAGAGGGTTGAGCCCAAGCACTCATGTGCCCAGAGGGAACACCAGGTGCTGGACCCACAGGGAAAACAGACCCAGGCCTGTCCCAGCTCAGAGCCCGGGGGAGAAGAGGGGCCCTGGCGACCCCGCTGGTGTACCTTTACAAACCGTGCAGTGCTGGAAGGGCGCTGTTAGGGGGTGCGTCCAGGGGCCAGGCTCCACGTGGGTGTTAGAGAAGGCAGTCCCGCAGAGGAGGCGTGTGAACCGGGAACTGTAGGGCGGGCACAGGGCTCTGCCATGACCCCACGGGGAGAAGGCGGACGAAGCCCCGGTGACAGAAACATGCTCAAGGCCTCTTTCCCTCTGGCTTGGTCTGCTGGGGCTGCTGGAACAACACGGGCCGGGGGGCTTACGCAACGGACATTTGTTTCTCACGGTTCTGGAGGATGAATTCCAAGATTGAGGGGCCAGCAGGGCTGAGGTCTGGTGAGGGCTCTCCCCTTGGCTTGCAGATGTCAGGGACCCTCACTGGGGAACCGGGAATTCAGCTCCAGGCCCACAGCACAGCTCCCCCATCCCAGACAGGCACTTTGAACACTGGTCGTGGGGTTCTTTTTTCTTTTGTTTCTAAGCAAAACTCAGCTGTTAAGCTCCAAGTGAGGCCAAGTGGGTGAAGGAGCAGGTACAAGTGTCCCCAGCTGGGTCGCCTGGGCTGAGGGGGGAGTGGGGGGCATGGGATGGGTCAGCCCATGAGAAGGGACGAGAAAGATGTTACTGAGGGCTGGGGTCTTGGAAGGACCAGAGGCGAGGCCCACAGTCTGCAGGGCCAGGCCGGGCGGGCAGCTCAGCCTTCCTACATGCAGCCTCCCCTCTGGGGCCCACGGCCCAGCTGGGTCCAGAAGCTCATTCCCTCCCAGAAAGGAGGCGCGACGGCGGGGGGCGTGGCTGGTACTGAGTCCCTTGAGGCCGCTGTCCCGGCTATGCGTCACTCAGGGCAGTGCTGCAGAGGTGTCCCTGGACATGCTGGCAGGATGGATTTGGGCCGTGAAGGCAGAGCTGCAGGAGCTGGGAGGGGCTGCACAGGCACCTCTGAAACTCTGTCCCCAGAATCTCTGCCCTTGATCCCTATGGGATCAATTAACGTTCCCAATGAAAATGGAAATTTAATTTCCATAATAAGTTCTGAGGAAAAGGTCACTTCCACCCCCAGGAGATTGCGTTTCTTGGCTTGTTTTCAGCCAGGCATTCTGCAGGACAGGGTTGGCGACATACGCCCCATGGAGGGTCCTGGGGAGCCAAGTGAAGGGCAGCTGCAGCTCCAAGACCATGAGATGGAATCGGGTTTCAAGGCTGAAGGGCTCCGGTCAGGCTCCCTCCCTCCCACACTCTGCAGTCTGAGTACTGATTGTGCAAGCGCCTGCCAACCTCAGGGAGGGACGATCCTCAGGGAGGGGCGGTCCCCAGGGAGGGGTGGCTGGGGGTGTGGCAGCGTGGACACTGGGTTGAAAGGATGAGACAAGAAGTGGAAAGGGAGAGTTAGAGACGGTCTGGTCCAGAGAAGGTGGGCGGGGCTTCTCATGGGTCCGGGGCCTGCAGGAGAGGCCTGCTGAGTCTGGCGAGCGGCGCTGGGTTAGAAGGACACACGGCAGAGGCCCGGCCAGAGCCGGGGGCAGGGACTGTGGGCAGGGGCACGGAGGAGGACAAGGCTTTGGACTCGCAGGTCTGGAATTGAGAGAGGCTGGGGGGAAAGGGCAGCGTGGGCCGCCAGATTAGGGGCCAGGCAGGACACAGGAGGTGCTTTCAACAGTCTCATTTTGATGCAAAGCAAGTTTGTGGCAGAGAAGGCACTGATGTTGTCAATTTAGTGAAGGAAACTGAGGCTCCAAAGGTTCAATCACTTGCTGGAGGGGTCTCGGCCCAGCTCTGGCCCCAGGGCCCGTGCTCAGCTCGCCTGCAGGAGCCTCTGTGACGGCTCCGACGTGCCCATCGGGTTTCTGCCAACGGCCCTTTGCCGTCCTGGCTACACTTCAGAGGTGCCCACGCTGGCATCCTTCCTTTAGGCTGGCACGGGCGTCCCCCGACCCAGTAACAGGTTATGAAAGGGGTGAGGGCAGGGTCACTGGGGCGCCAGAGCTTCTCGGGCAAGGCTCTCTCTGCCCCGCCAGACCCCCTGGTCTCCTCGGGTGGAATCTGCTGTTTCGCGAGCGCATTTCCTAATCAAAGCGCAGAACGGCCTCTTTCTTCCTTGGGCTTCCTGTAAAAACAGCAGCATTTACATGATGACATCTGACTGCCATCCGGCTCCAAGTCTGTTGTTAACACTCGAGGTCTGACGCCGCACGGAGACGAGGTGCTCAAGATACTAGGATGCGAGTGGCCGGCGAGACCTGCCGTGCCTGCCCGTGAGCCGCTGCTGGTCAGTTCTGGGGTGCGGGGTTGGCGGGGGCCCCGGGAGGCCGGAATGGGCCTGGCGCTCCGACCTCACCGTTTACGCCGGACTTCCTTGGTCCTCAGCTTTGCCATCTTGAACTTGAGCTCTAGGCTAAGGGTGGGCCTAATGCTCTGGGGAAACGTTCCTAAATGAGGCCAACCGGAGTGAGCAAAGGGGTCCGTCCCCTGCTTGGAGCGCCCACCAGGCTCTATTCAGTGTTTGCGACTCTGCCCAGGGCGGCCTCCTCTAGGCAGCAGTCTGGCCTGCAAGTGGGATCAGCTGTCCCTCCCTCCCTCTGGGAGGCAGAATTCTACTCACCCTTGTACAGTCCCCTCCTGAGTCCGGCTAGAACCTGTGGATATGTTATCTGGCAAAAGGGAGGTGTTTTAAGTGGGCCTGACCTAATCAGGGAGCCCTTTAAAGCAGAGAATTTTCTCCAGCTGAGCTCAGAAGAGGAAGTCAGAGCTTCAAAACATGACAAGGATTCAATACACCACTGCAGGTTTGGGATGGAGGCGGCACATGTCAAGAAATGGGGGCAGCCTTAGGAGCTGACAGTGACCCCTGCTGACTGCCAGCAAGGAAACAGGGACCTCAGTCCTACAGCCACGAGGACCTGAATTCTGCCAACAACAAGAAAGAGTGTGGAAGCAGACTTTTCCCCAGAGCCTCCAGGGGAGAATTCCACCCAACGAACACCTTGGTTTTAGCCTGGTGATACCCCGAGTAGAGAACCTTCTTGAAGCTCCCTTGGCTGACCTCTCCTTAGCTTTCAAGATTCTGCCAATAGCAGGTATCTTCTTCAGAGAATGCTCCTACTGTTTGGTGAGCACGGAGTGCTCCTGGGCAGGCTGATGACCCCTCCCCTTCCCATCTCAGACTCTCTCTTCTCGGTGATCCCCAGCCTCCACTACTCTGGCTTAGAAACAGAGGTCAGCCATGCACATGCCCAGCAGAGCAAAGAATTCTCCTCCTTATAGGAAGCAGCAACTCCCCCAAACAGGCATTATTCTTCTCCTGGCACACGTGCATCTACAGGTAGCAGAAACCCTGGACAATCCACGCTACATTCATACCTAGGGAAAAGCCCCACGGACAGCAGAGGGCTGTGTGGGGAATAATCGGGCTAAGAATCTGTGACGGAGGACTGAGGGTGCTCACTAAGTGCCGTGCGCGTTGAGAGCGCAAGGCGGCTCCTTTATGAAGATGGAGAGCAAAAGCCTTGGCGCACGTGGGGATCCACCAGCCACATGGCCAGCCCCGGGGACCCCCTGGAGCAGCCGGCACTATCGTCACCCCCCGCCTCCAGTTGAGGGAGTAGGAGCCAGAGAGGTCTGCTGGCCTGGCTGACCCAGGAGTCAGTAGAACAGCCTGAACTCGGACTCAGGTCCACAGGCTACAAAGTGCCATGTTTTCCACCCATCCTTGGTGTGGCCAGTTCCACACACGGAGGTCTCCCGGTCAGTCTGTGCAGCGGAAGCTCGAGGCAGGTCACATCGGGCACAGGCTTGGCCATCAGCATCCCTATTTGAAGACGTGAAACCGCAGCTCTGACAATGTAAGTCTCAGGCCCGAGGAGCAGCGCCGCTGGGTGGGCTGGCTCTCCCGGGGTCCAGGCCCAGTGATGGCCCAGCAGCCCAGCAGTCGTTACACTAGGACGTTTCCATTCCAGGTGCTGTGGGCTCTTTTATTCCAGACTGGCTCACTTGGACAGGGTGACGCTGAGGGGAGGGTTTCAAAGATAAATGTACCCCCTGTAAAGAGGGGTCTACTCTCTAGTCTGTGGCGTTGAGGCTATTCTGCGGACGGGGGTTTGCTGATGTGAACGTGACCCGTGTGCACCTATCTCCCCTCTTTGAGCCCTACGCTCACTAGAGCGCCGGTTTTTTTTTTAAACTGGTTGGGTGGGGCAAGTCTTCACCCACCTGACCAGTCCCCTGGCCTCCTCACCCTCTACAACCAGAGCAGAGCGGCTGCTGATTTGTTTCATATGTTGGGTTGCAAACACACTGCATTTGATTAACAGATTTTGAAAGCACCGAGCAGAATCCTGCAGGCGCTTCCGGGCTCTGCACGCCACGGCTCTGTGATAAGCGTCCTTATCATGCTCTCTCTCCCGCGGTTGATGCTGTTTGGCGTGCGCTGTCTGTCTCTCTGTATGTATCTACCCATCCATCCATCTATGCATCTATTTTACATCCACGAAACATCCTAACTCATAACCCTGGGGACACGAGTGGAAGGCAGCACGAGAGGCAAACCACTGCTGCTGTGAACGGATCGAGTCCCAGCTGACAGCAGATAAGAGGCAGTGTGGCCAAATCTGCTTGCTTTAATTAAGGAGGAGATTGATAAGACTGTCAGAGTGAAATGAAGAGACTCTAAGCCTCCCTGGTCTGCTGAGACATAAGAAGCTGAAGATGAAAAATACAATAAAAGTTTCCCTAGAAAGCCTACAGAAGTAGTGACAGGAAGGATGGGGCTCACGGGGCAGCAGAAGAAGCCTGGTGATGCTCAAGAATTAATCCCACTGCCCAGTCTTCAGCAGGGGAGGTGGCCTGATCTCGCCAGCCACTTGGACAAACTGTATTTATTTTTGGGTAAATGGTACTTTTCACCAAGGGACGCGCTCCTGGACAAAGAAACGCTTGCCCTTCTCAGACACTGGAAGACGTTCTGATTCTGTCCCCTGGGCTGGACGTGCACCTGCTCCTATAATCTTCCCCAGGTCCAGACACGCCGGAGGCCGCCAGGCCCCTCCTACAGACAGACTTGGAGGGGCTCAGAGTTTGGATCAGGCCCAGGACCCAGCCCCAGGCCGTCTGATCCCAGAGCTGCTCCGTTCACTTCAACAGTGGAGATGCTGCAGCCTGCATACGTCGGTATGACCTAGCTAAGGGCTGAAAACTCACAATTCATCTGGATGCCGGAAGAGAGAGAAGCCGGGCTTCCTGAAAGCCTGCAACATTCTGCTGAATTCCCCTGAGTGGAGACCGAGGCTCTGAGAAATCTTGGCACACCTGTAATTTGTTCTGAGAAGGAACAAATGCTCTTTGACGAGGGTGCTTCTCACTGGAGCTATTTTATTTGGAAAACTAAAGAACATGATCATCTAAAACCCCCAACATTTGCTACTGTCACTAAAAACAGGAGGTTGTGGTTCAGCCCCACCTCCCCAGGGAGTCAGAAAGGCTGATGGGAACTGCTTCTTCTGCCTCTGTATTTTTTTTTTTTTTCCTCCTTAAAAAGAAAAACAATGATGAGGACTCGGAGCCTGGAGACCTGGGTTCAAGTCCAGACTCAGCTGTGAGACCTTGACCAAGGAGCAAAGACAGTGGAGTCCACGGCGGGGCCCTGAGTGTCCACCCAACAGTGGGCTTTGGACAGGGAACCAGTGAGAAAGTGGACAGAAAAAATACTCTGTAAACTTTAAAGCCCAAGATAACACACCTGCATAGAACAGAACAGCTGTTCAAGGTCGCCAGCCAGACCATGGTCCTTATTATCACCACAGTGTAAGTGTACGGTGTCCCGCTGGCAGTGACAGTGAGAAGGGCTGTATCACACTCTGCGAGCATGGAGCCCCGGGACAGCCCCGAGGTAGGCAGGGGAAGAAGGGGGTCCCGTCACCGTTTCCAGACGAGGATGCCAAGGCGTGTCAGGAGAGCTGGATGGGGGTGCCGCTTCTGGGCGTGCAGCTGCCCAGACCCCTCCCGAGGGCCCCACGGCACCAGGTGGCTCTTCCAAGGGGTCTCCGGGCCCTCGCATCTGCTCAACCTGCTCTCCCGTTTAGCCCTTATCATACTTGGTTGACATCCTACGTACTTGGTCGCCTTTCTTCTCTGCTGGGCTGGGAGCTCTGTGAGCACAGCGACCACATCTGCAGGGACGAGCGCGTGGGGAAGGCAGAGTCCTCCGGCGCGCGGGGCGGCGCCGGGGGCCAAGCCTGAGGGCCTGTGCTACGGAAGGCTCCTTCCCGCAGCTGCTCGGAGATGCTCCGGAAGAGCCTCCTTTTCCTTCTGCCGCTGGACCTGGTGGCCTCAGGGACCTCCCGGTGCCAGTGTCCTGGCGGGCGTAAGTCAGCCTATTTTCTTTTGGGGGCCGGGACTCTGCAGAACCAGACTGCTGGCTGTGATGACAGACATGTCACCGCTACCTAGGCATCCACAGCAATCCGACTGGTAGCTGTTGCCCGGCTGGAGACCACTGGGCATTCTAGGCCCCATCAAAGGCACTTTTACGGCTCCCTCTGACCGATGGTTCCTTTAGATGAGGCTTGATGTCCAGGGGTTGCCTGGGAACCTGATCATCAGTTTTCTTCCTCTTATTCCTCCCCCCCTTCCAGCCCTGCTATGGGGAGATCAGAACCTTTACCAGCTGAAGGGTGGGCGGGCGGGCGGGCAGGCAGCTGCAGCCCCGGGTCAGCCAGCCTTGTAGTGACAGGGGAGCTGACACACCAGGCGGGTAAAAATACACACTGCCAGGTTCTCTGGGGGCAGCTTCTCCCATACTGGGAGGCCCATTCGGTACCATCATCTACCAAATAATACCAAATGCACCACAAGATGGGCAGTCCACCCCTGGCCTTTGTTCAAGTTGTTACCTTGGCCTAAAGACGCTCTGCCAGCCTCACCTGCCTGCCACTCCTGCAGGCAAGGCCTCGGGGACTGGCTCTCTCACGCATCCAGCAAACACGGAGCACCTGCTACCTGCCCGACGCTGCACTTGATGTTGGGGACGTTATCAGGGGATGTGAGCATCATGGTCTTGGCCTCCTGAGACACCAGGCCAGGCAGTGAGTGCATCTAGAGCAGGGCTTGGGCAGGGCATGTCCCATGCACCCCGGGGGCTGGGGACGGCTCTCAACAAGGGGTGCCCACACTGAGGGATTGACCGACCAGACAGACCACCACCACAGGGATAAGGGGCTGACGCTGGGGTATGGCAAAGATCAGTGGAGGGACCGAGGCCCTGTGCTGACGGGATCCACGTCTGTGTCCACTTGAAAGTGACCCATCAGAGAGGAGGCCGAGCCCCTCACACTAGCCACTCACTCTGCACACCCACCCTCAGCTGCACCCTGCGGGCTGCGCTCCATGGGGCTTCTTCCCACTCCTCGTTCCTGCAGGTCCCCCTGAAATGCCACTTCCCCCAGGAAGCCGCCAGCTCTGTTGGGTGTCTCCGCTGTTTGGTGAACATGATAAGGAGGAAGGAAGGAGCGTCCCAGGACAGCACACAGCCAGCCTGTGCTCTGGGAGAGGGAGGGGTGCCTTCCAGAAATGGGAAGTGCCAGCCCCGTGCCGGGCCTGGAGACGCGGGGTAAAATCAAATGGCCTCTCCCTCCCAGGGCCCAAAGCTTCCATGGCAGTGCCCTGTGCTGTCTCCAATGGACTCCACTTTCTGAGAAACTCTGGCACCCAAGAAAGTGCGGCCATTAACAATTACTTTGCTTCTGTAGTGACTGTCCCCAGGGTGGCTGTTTGCCATCAAAAGCAAGGGAAATGGAATTCTCGGCTGGGCTGGGCCACCTGAGCCCAGAGACAGACATGCACACACCTCAGACCTCGGAAGTGCTGGGAATGGCTCCCAGCCCCCATCCCTCGCCTGGAGAACTTCAGGCCCGGGGACCGTGTACTACTTACTACACACTCAGGGCTTGGCGAACAGCACCAGATAAATATTTGTTGAATGAATAATCGAGAGAATGCTAGTCATCATTTACCAGGTGTTTTAATGCCATATAATGTGGTAGTCATGGCACCAGGGCAAACCTGAATGCAGATTCTTAAAATTGACGTGACAACCTGGCGTGGCTCCCCAAGAATGCCTGAGGGGCCTGGGTGTTGCTGGCCGACCTAGGAATCCCTGAGGGCCCTTCTGGTGCAAGGCGGCAGGGCCCTAGAGCAAGCGGCGGAGCCAGCTGGGAACTGATAACGACCCTCCTGCCCTTGGTCTTGGGCCAAGAGTGCCCTTGGGGCAGGAACTCGCAGCAACTACCTTTCCCGGCTGACCTCGGCCTGGCCGCGTGCGGGGTCCTCAAGGCCCTCCCGACACCCTGCTTTCTGCTGAAGGACCCCAGGTCACCGCCTGCTCTGTCTGAGGTCGGAAGGAACGTGCGCTTGGGAACCAGTCTTCCACTGGCTGTTGGCTGTGCTGCTGACAAGGCGGTGACCCTGGGGGAGTCACCTGATCGCTCGAGGCCTGTAGCACGGGGACAGGCCCCTGGCGAGGCTGTGAGACAACGGTGCCCTCCTCTGGCACCCACGGGGCCAGAGCCCTCGTGCCCTCAGCCTCTAACCCAGGGCATGGCTGGCGTACCAGGATCCTCATCCAGGGTGGGATCCTGGGGCCTCGGTCAGCGGCGGGTCAGAGAAACACAAATGAACTTTATCCAGAGCCCAGGAAACCCACGGATGGATTCAAATTCAACTACCACTTCCTGGGTGTCTCCTAAGCCCCAGGTGCCACACTGTGCTTTTAAAAGACTGGCCTGATACCAACCTGGCCAGGCTGCAGCCTCTCTGGACAGCTGCGGGGAGAGCCGCTTTCCTGGCTACTGAACAAGTGCTCCTACTTGGCCTTGGGGCAGCTCCTTCTTCTCCCTTCTAAGCGCTCCTGCCTGGGCCTGGGGCGTCATGCCTGGGGGGGCAAGCTGCTTTATAATCTGCTACTAGCCAGCTCTGTCCTGAGAGAAGTCCTCCAGCCAGGCCTCCACCTGCAGGCCTCACTCAAAGTGAGCAGGGAGCGCTGGAAGGGACAGCAAGCCCACCTCCCGCTCTGTCAGAGCAGATACTCCCCGCCCACCCCCCCACTCAGCCCCGACACAGCCTCACTGCAGCCTTGACCAATAAACACCATCAGCGGGCGATCCACCACGCTGGTAAACTGAATCAACAGTTTCTCTGGCTTTCCCGCCCAGGGCCGTGATCACAGCTCCCCCTGCACCAGGAGGTGGGAGGGGACCGGCAGGGGTGGGCTCAGGACGCAGGGCTGATCCCTGCGAGGGGGCAGCGGGCGCTGGCTCTGCCCCATCGCAGCAGGGTCCTCAACACACAGCACGGAGAGGCGGCACCACCACCTCCGTCCTGCAGTTCACAGTCCTGCCCGTCAACAGTTTTCAAAGTGCTCGTCCCTCTGCTCTGGGGACGCAGTCTAGTCAACTGGGCGATGCTCTGTCATCTACACTTAGCTTCCCCGTGGAGCCCGCCGGGGCCAGCACCTGGGAGAGGCATCATCTAATCTAACATCCTATAACCCAGCAGGTGAGTGTGAGCGTTTTTGTTTTAGGGATGAGGACGCTGAGGCCCTCGGGGTGAAGAGACAGACGTGTGGCACTGCTGGCTGGGCCTCCTGGGCCAGGATGCTTCTGGCCTTCCTGGCCGGTCCAGCCACCCCCCAGCCCTGGGCCTGCAATCGCACTACAGGCGGCTGGAGGTGGGGTGGTCTATCTTGCTTGCTGGTACAGACCTGGGGCCAACCCCATGCCTGGCACATGGCGGGCGGCACTCAACAAATCCTGAATCGGAGAAAGAATGAGTAGCACATTGAACGTGTTCAAATATCTAAACAAGCATGTGGAGTGAACGGGGCAGAGATGGTTGTCCTCATCTGGCAAATGAGTAAACTGAGGCTTGGAGAAGTGAGGCAGCAGAGTGAGCTGGTGGCAGGGCCGGGACCAGAACCTGGGGTCCAGTCTCCAGTTCACTACTTTCTGATTTCTAGGCTCCTGTAGACTCAGGTGAAAAAAATCCTAAAATGTCCATTTTGCGCATGGGGTAAAGTTGAACTCCTCCAAATTTCTGTAAGTCTTAACAGGTTTGGCAGGCAGCATAATGCCCCGCCCCCAGATGCCCAGACCCTGTAAATACACTGGATCACATGGCAAAGGGGAATTTAGGTTGCAGATGTAATTAAGGTTGCTAATCAGCTGACTGTCTGATAGGGAGATAAGCCCGGATTGTTCAGGTGAGTCCAATATAATCACCAGGGTCCTCAAGTGTGGACGAGAGGGGCAGAAAAGTCAGAACCGGAGAGGTGGTATCAGGAGAAAGGCTGGACCAGCCAATGCTGGCTTTGGAGACGAAGAGGGCATGAGCCAAGGAACGTGGGCGGCCCCTGGACACCGGAACAGCTGAGCAACGGAGCTGTCCTCAGGGCTCCAGAAGGAACACAGCCCGGCTGACACCCTGATCTTAGCCCAGTGAGACCCATTTTCAACTTCTGACCTCCGGGACTGTAAGACAACACTTTTGTGTTTCTTTAAGCCACTTTTGTGGCCGCTCGTTACAGCAGCCCCAGGACACGCACACAGCACCTCAGCCAGAGCTCAGCACCGGGTACGTGCTCTCTGCACAGCTCTCCTCTCTGTCCCCTCGGTCACCTGCCCTCCATCCCCACACCCAACCTCTAGAGGGCATGGCCTCTGGGGTCCTGCAGGCTTCAATGGCGTCCCGACCCCAACCCCGCCTCCCAACATGGGCGCCTGCCCACAGGCCCACCCATGCCACCAAAGTCCTGAAGTGGCCCGCACGCAAGGAGACCCCATCACCGTGAGGATGAACTCAAAGACGCAAGCCCTACCCCCAGCAGGGCTCACAGCGCCTCCGCCAGCCTCACTTCCCCCATCTGTCACATAGGGCAACTAACATCACACCCAGCTGTTGCGAAGATTGCGTCTGACAACCCCGTATGTCGCCCAGCAAAGTGCCTGGCATAGAGGAGGGAGTCAGCCGAGCCGGCTCCCCGCTTCTCCCCCCAAATAAAATAACCGGGCTTTAAACACATCATAGGATGCGACGGAGGACGAGGCATTTCTGTCTCACCAACACTTCTTTATTGCTGCCTCCATAAAAACTAGAGGGGCCGTCACTTTTCCAGACAGGCGAGTCATGGAGCCGGATGCACGCCCACACGAGCTGTGAGGGCACTGCCTGTGTGCACACGGCTGCCAGCTCCACGGTCACACCTCGGGGAGGGCTCTCTCCCACAGGTGACAAGCTTGCGTGTAAACTGGTTTAAGCTTTCTGGAAGATGGTCTGGAGAAGAAAACAGTGTTTTTCACCTTGAAAAAGGCAAGGAACCCTCATTTACCAGTCAGGTTGGTCTTGATCTGCTGTTTCAGAACCAGGTCTGGGTTGTTCTACGTGCAGATGCCTTGGCCGCGACCCCCAGGTGGCTAACGTGACCCGCTGGCCAGCCTTGGTCCGGAGGCCTCAGCCTCTCGCACGCTCCCGGCTCACCTGTCTCCTCGGACGTCCCATGACCATCACTTCCTCCGGCACGTCCCACCCAGGCTCATCGTGGTCTCCTCTGGGCCTCACCACTCAACTGACACTTAATTTTCTCCAGTTAGAGGTAACTAGGAAGTGTGTGGTGTTTATCACTTTCTGGTTGTATGACTTGGGCAAATTCTCTCTCTTTTTCTGGGTCTCAGAAATGAGGCTGACGCTGACGCTGCTTTGCAGGGTTGTGGGAGGAGCAGAGAAGATCTAGAGGGAAAGCCCCGGCGAGGCCCATGTCTACACATGCCCGCGCCCCCTCCTCCTGCCCCAGGCCCTTGTAAACCTACAGGGCGATCCAGCGGAGTCTGCAAATCTGAAATACACCCGAGGGGCAGAGATTGCTAATTGCCTCCTAACACCCGCGTTCCCTTCTACAGTGAGGGGTCCTGAGATTTAGATGGGCCTTTGGCCACCGTCGATAAAGCCATACCTCCGAGCTTCCTGCAAATTTTGGCCAGTGGAATGTAAAGAGTGGAAGTCTCCTTGAAGGGGGCCGGCAGTGCCTCCTCCCTCCCTTCCTCCTTCCCGCCGACCGAAATCCCCTGAAATCCACAGCAGCAACAACACCCAGCACTACCGCGGCCACACAGGATGGGGTGGAGGGGGTCCAGGTCCCTGGCACTGAGCGCGTCACACCAGCTTTGGCCTGCCTGCCACCAGGTTTTTGCGTGACTGAGACGTGTGAACTTTACTTAAGCCGTTCTCATTCTGGGGCTTCTGCTATGGTAGCCAAACCTCAGACTACGGGACACAATCCGCAGGTTCCGTGTGTCACAGACGCGGTTCCATTTCTCTAGGGCTCTCTGGCTGGTGTGCAGGCCAGCTGAGTCAGCCCCCGAGTGCAGGCCGGGGGAAGGAGCGCTGGGACGAGGGCACGCCAAGGACCAGCGGATGGGGAAGGCTTCACGGAAGAGGCAAGAGCAGCTCAAAGGGCAAGCAGGGAATGCTGGGAAAGGGGTGGGCGGAGGCATGGCAACCACTACCATCACCTACTTACGTAGGACCTGACCAACAGAGAGACCTCGAGGGAGTGGCTGTGATGGGCCCTGAGAGTCATAAGGAAAGTTCAGGAAAGTCTTTGAAGGCCTGAAGCTGGAGGAGACCGGGAGGAGTCTTGTAAAAGTCCCAGCAAGAAGGGATGAGACCCTGGGCCCCCCACAGAAGCCAACCATCAATCCTAAACTGAACGGAGCTCTTCATTACATCCCCGTGACAGCAGCCGGCACCTCAGGAGGGTGGTGACGGGACGACACTCGTTCGCCTCTGCTGCTGTGTTTCCAATCAACGGCCCAGCTCCAGGCCCCACCAAAGTCTCACCGGCCTGCAAACCTCGGGCTCCAAGCCCCACGACTCTGGTGGGCTAAGGTGAACCACATCCTAGACCAGCGGAGTAGGTGCAATGAACACATGACGGTGGGAACACGGTGAATAATGAAGACAAATGCTTACACAGCACTTCAAAGAAATTAACTCTCTTACACACACATAATTACAATGGTCTTGGAAAGAAAATGTAACTGTTTCACTGAGTTCTAGTTAATCTGGGTTAGGACACAATTCCAGACACACTGGAAGCTGGCTGATGCGTTCAGACATCTGAGAGACTCCAGGCTACCAAGCCCCAAGGGCCCTCGTGGACAGGCTCAGAGCAGCACGCGGACGGGGCACTTTCCTAGCTCCCCTTCCACTCGGTCCTTGATGCTACTTACCAAGGCTGCCCCCCGCACTTCCTGCTGGGGAGGCCACGGGTGAGCACAGCGGGTTAGAAACCTGAATACACGATGCAGTCTGTTAGTCCAATACAACGTCAAATCTGTATCGTTTTTATCAGATTATCCAAATTCATTAAGAAACTATTGAAACTATCTGGTCAAGTCAATCAAAACATTCGTGGTTTCATTCACTCAATGATTACTTATTAACAGGTGACTCTGTGCCAGGATCCGGGCCTGCCGCTGTCCCTGCCCGGCAGGGTCCCCAAATGCCGGTCACTGCGGGCACACGGGAGGACGAAGCCCGCCCCAACCGGGAAGGAAGACGCTGCAGACCTTTCAGAGTGGACCACAGAGGGCCCCTCAGGAACAAACGCACCTCTTTTCCAAAACCAAGGCTTCTGCCAAGAAAGCTGAATGTGGCTCGTGGTGAACAGAAGAAAAAAGAAAAACAAAGCAGTTTCTGAGAAGGAGAAACACACGCACTGCAAACACTCTTCCATGAACGCCCGGAAGCACTGAGGTGAGGAAAGACCGGAACCAGTGTTCATCCTGGACGGGGAATGGGATCAATGGACCGATTCCGTCTGGATGACACAGACGCGCACGCACTCACGGGACCCTGCAGCCAGTGGTCGGGTTCGCTCAGCCCTGTGTTACCCTTCAATGCAAACGCAAAGAAGTGAAACGGCAGCTCCGGACGACCTTGGGGAGGAGAGTGAGTACCCGTGCGCCCCTTCAAGGGCATCGGGGAGAGAAGCACATTTAAAGACCCCTCCAGACGAAAGACCACCACCGAAAAAGCACTGCCCCTCCCGGCCCACCAGCATGGGCCCCTGTCACCAAGCAGGGGCCTGGGCTTTGGTCTCCAGGAAGCGAACAAGGTCCCCCATGGAGAGTTCAGCCACTCCACAGGGCCTGCCCGGGAAGGTTTCAGGCAGGTCACTCAATGGAAATGGCTTTCTCAAGAGGCTTTGAGGGAGGAGGCAGAGAACAGAAACAGGCGATGAGAACAGAGCAGCTGACGGCGCGCTCGGCAGCTGGGCCCCTGGGGCGCCAGCCAAACTGCCACTGCACCGCCGGCGAGCAGCTCCGGCCCGCGTAGGCATCCTGCGAGGGACGGGGGCCGCACCCACTCCGCGAGCTGCCCGTCAGCCCTCCCAGGAAACATCATCATCTGGCCTCCCTGATCTGAAGCCCACGTTGCCTCTAACGACTGAGAAGGTAAGTGAAACGCCTGTACGTGTGCACACAGACCCGCACACACCAGAGGGCCACTGACACATTGATCGATCACCTAGTAAATAACCTGGAGAAGAAAATCCTCCACTGACGTTAGAGAAGTAGGATGTGCTGTATGGAATACACACACACACACACATAACTCTGCAAAATCCACGTCACACGCGCCTGAAGTTGGACCTCTTTCTATACGTAGACACGGAAGTGTATAGCCTCAGCCCCCTCCCTATAAACGCGTACGCGTGTTTATATAGCTCCAAGCCCCTGAAATAGAAGTCTACATGCTTAGGTGAATCAGAGGTTTCAGAAGAGTCCAGACCCAGGTGCCCATGCTCCAGACTAACCACAGGCTGAGCCACTTTCTTTTCCTTAAGTAGCCTTCCCTTGGCTCAGCGAGTGCCCCTCCCACTCTGACGAGGGACTTCAGGGTGCACCTGCACAGTGCCCACTGGCCCCCGTCTCCAGCAGGAGGTTCCTGGGTGGCCTCTTTCCTCTGTCCTTGTCTAGGATCCCTGAGGAAAAGACAGCTCTCCTGGGGCCCCCAAGGGCACACTCAAGGGGCCCCACGCGGAGCACAGAGGAAATGGGAAGCAGACGACGCAGGGCCACGCCGGGGGTGCTGCTCCCATCACGGGAAGAGCTTCACCGCGGACCAGCAGTGTTGGTGATCTTCGCCGCTGGCCAGCCTTGCCTGCTCTGGTGTCAGAGAAGCGTGTCAGGAACCAGGAAGGGACGGGAATGTCGAGCTGTCTCCTCTAACCCTGCTCTGATCCGGCTCTGCAGCTTCATTATACTGCTCGTTAAGAATTTCTTAATAACTACGAGGGAACTGCCTAGTAATTGTTCTAATTTTATAATACACACGCATTATTTGCCATGTTAAATAGATAATATATTCTCAGTTGTATATCACGGTATATAGCATTCAATAACCTGATAACACCTTATGGAAAAACCCAAACGAACTTTTTGGCCAACCCAACACAACAGTGAATACGATCGTGGTCACCTCCCCAGGGGGTGAATATTTTTGAGCGTGTTCCATACGAGGAGGCCCGTTGCGGGCCCCTCACCCTCCGCCTCGTTGAACCCTCACGCTGCCCTGTGAGGTGGGCACCACCTGCTCCTGGACAGGCCAGGAGGTGAAGGAGCTTCCTCGGGGTCCCCTGTCGGGACCCCCGCTGCGTCCATCCGCGTCAAGGGCCAGCTCTGCCAGAGCCCCTGGCTCCCCCCGGCTCAGCGCCAGCAACCCCTGACCTCTGGGGGAGGGGGCGTGGGAAGGTCTGCAGCCCGTGGCCTGAGGGCCTGTGCGCCCTTCCCCTCCTCGTCCACAAGTGCCCGGGCCTCCAACAGTTTTCCCTCCGCCTCCCGCTTCCTGTACCAGCTCCCCAGTGACCCCCAAGCCCAGTTATTCGGAGCCTGAACCCCTGGAGGCTTGACCGTTGACACAGTGCTCCAGCCTCCGTCACGCCATCTGGTATGCATTACACACGGGGAAGATGGAAGAAAAACTAGAGTTTTTGAGTGCTCACTACGTGCCAATCACAGTGGTGACCGTCCCATACTCATGACTCATGCAGGGTGGGCAGGTCTCACGAGGCGCAGCCAAGTCTGGACCCTGGGGATCCTGACTCCCGGGGGCTCCTCCCTGCAGCCCCCACAAGCAGTACCCTCAGGGGCACTGCCTCTGTCCTGCTGAGAAACGGGGTTACTTGTGACAACGTTTTAATCACAAGTCACCATAACTGTCAAAGAAAAGAAAGAGCAAGACTCTAATATACCTCCCAAACCCATCTGCAAAAGCTGGGCCGTAAAAGTTTCCGTTGGAAGGGATGTAAGTCACACAGGAAGGCTTTTTGGTCCGTCAATGAGCTGGACGACCAGCTCACCCATCCATGCACAGAGGCACACAGCCATCTGTCCGTCCATTAGGCAGGCGCTCTTTATCCTTCCCACCCACCAACGGTCCAGTCACTCCACTCTTCACCCATCCGCTCACCCGACTGTGCCTTGGCCCATCCAAGCATTTACCATGCAGCTGTGCATTCGTCTCCCCCCGCCCGAAGGCCCATCTACGTCTCCAACCATCACCTATCGAAGTCCTGTCACACGCCAAGAACCATGGCAGCTACGGGAGCGCCAAGATGAATAAGATATCCTCCTTCCTTCAAAGGAACTCTCAGTCGCAAAGAGGACACCAGCATGTAAAAACAAACTGCGGAAGCTCCTCCATCCACACGTTTCACTTTACGAACATTCACGAGAATAAGGGAAGCTAAATAATGGAGAGAATGCACGTCAGCTCAGCCCCCAACCAACAGATGATGTAATGGGTCACTCACATGGTGTTACTTTGGGACAGGCTAGTGAACAGACTTTCAGGGGTCTAACCTGTTGGTAAGTAGAGGAACTTCCACACAACAACGCACTAAGTCCTAAAGGGAGGTAGGAACAAGGTACTGCGGGAGCTGGGAGCACATTGTACCAGGGTAAGAGAATATCGTACCTTATTTGAAATTGGCCTGATTCAAACCTAAGTCAGAGTGATTCAAAAGCTCATACCAGTCCCATGTTACCATCTGCTTTCAATAGTAACAGAAGCTCAGGCTCAAAGCAACTCAGAAAGCACAAATGCTGACCCCCAAATGCTACCAGCTGCTCCCCCATCTTGATTCCAGGTGCTGTGTGAGGGTAGTGCAAGACTTCCCTGGCAGTCCACTGGTTAAGACTTTGCCTTCCGATGCAGGGGGTGTGGGTTCGATCCCTGGTCGGGGAGCTAAGATCCCATATGCCTCGCGGCCAAAAAACCAAAACAGAAAACAGAAGCAATAGTGTCACAAATTCAATAAAAACTTTAAAAATGGTACACATCAAAAAAAAATCTCGGAAAAAAAAAAGGCGGCAGATTTCCTGAAAACGTGTCCTGGGAGGAAGGGCACCTGGGACGGCTCTGCAGAAGGTCCCCAGGCTCCGGTCTGGCCAGACGCCACTGCTGGATCTCCAGAGGAAGCAGAGCAAGAAGAGGGTCCTCGACACAGTAATGCAACCTGGGAAGCTTGGAGAGTGCCAGAAAACCGAATATGACCATTCAACGAGCAAACCAATCAGGACACGAAAGGACTTCCTATGGACTTATTGGAAATATTCATACTTAATGATTTTGGAGCATATGTAGTGGCTGCAGAAAATAATTTTACTGCAAGATTTCTGGAGAGACTGTGCGGTGGCATATCAGGAAGAGCTCTCCAAGGTCAGGAGGCTGCAAACAGTCCGGCCGCCCTCTGTGCGTGTGAAGCGGGTGAAGGAGAGAGGATGCTGGTTTGGGTTACCAAGCACAGCCGGCATCCTGGAGGCCCTCCTGGGGGAGAGCACGCTGCTGAGCGCCCCAGAAACAGAACACCTGGTCCCTGAGATCTGACCCCAAACCAGCACAAACCAAAGAAAACCCTACACTTCCTCCCCGGGCTCGGGCACGCAGCTCCGTGCGGTTATAAGGGTTCCCACGTGCCCGCAGCAGCTCTGCTTGACAGCGGTGTGGCTTTGATCACTGAGACGAAAAAGTGAGTTCATCGTCCTTCACTGAACAGGTTGGGACACAATCTCTCAAAACGTGGGTGGACCCTGGGGGGAGGGATCCTCGGAGGCAAGGCAGCAGAGACACAGCTGTCCGCAGGCCCCTGCCCACGCCCACCTTCCGAGCAGCTGTGAGAGCTGCTGACCAGGCCACACGTGCTCTTAGTTCCAAAGCGTTCTCTGTGCCTTCTTTCCCAGGAATGGTTCCGACCTAGGCGTCCTGTGGAATGTTCGGAGGTGACACTCCTGTCCCGTCAGCACCTCGAAGCGCCACCCTCCGTCCTGGGAAGGCCTGCCTGTCACAGCTGTGTGGTCAGCGAGCCCCACACTCAGTACCCACCAACAGAGCCCCCCGTGGCAAGAACGCGGATGGGCAGGGGCCTCTTCCGGGCAACAGGAACATGCAGTCTTCCTGAGCAGCCTGGGTCCCCTGGGGTGAACAGCAGGGGGCAGTCTAGGGATCAGCGCACCGTCCCTCAGAAGCACCTTCCAAATCTCCTCCACTGCGGAGAGAGCTAAGAAGGCGTCCCTGTGCTTCCCTCCTGATATTCACCACGGGCCGCGGATTCCGTGACTCAGGAGTCTGTCTGCTCCACCATTAGGAGAGCTGGGACAAAAGGGACAGACCCCGGTTAACGCTGAGCACAAGGCAGGGGCTCACGGAACGCCTGCTGAATCAACGGGCGAGCAAACAGATGAATGAACAGCGAGCAAATGAACAGGGCGCCAACCACTGGTCTCCCCAAGGGTGCAAGTCAGTTCTAAAGCTGTGGGGCTGGGACTGCTTCCTCCGGGTCAGCAAAGGTCAGGACCAGGAGGAGGCAGGGCCGGCCCAAGGGGCGAGGAGCAGCCCTGGAGAACAGGTAAGCGTGGAGCGTGGGACTCGGCATAGAGCACTGACTCTGGGGACCCGGGGCGGAGCCTGGGGACAGGTGCCCTCAGTGGTTAGGGCGCGTGGTGGCAAGGTGATGGCCAGCTGACAGCGGTAACCTTCAAGAGGAGGCAGAGGGGCCTTGTTTTGGTTTTCTTATTTTTACTTATAAGTAAATACGGAGATGTTTAATATTTTAATATTATATATGCCACCTAGTTATTGTAATTATATGTAATTATTACATATATACAGATTATATACAACTATACAATGAATATGCAAAATATGCAGATATTATTTGGGGTTTTGTTTTGAGTTTTATTTTTTAATTTTTATTTATTTATTTATTTATTTTTGGCTGCGCTGGGTCTTCGTTTCTATGTGAGGGCTTTCTCCAGTTGCGGCAAGTGGGGGCCACTCTTCATCACGGTGCGCGGGCCTCTCACTATCGCGGCCTCTCTTGTTGCGGAGCACAGGCTCCAGACGTGCAGGCTCAGTAGTTGTGGCTCACGGGCCCAGTTGCTCCGCGGCATGTGGGATCTTCCCAGACCAGGGCTCGAACCCGTGTCCCCTGCATTGGCAGGCGGATTCTCAACCACTGCGCCACCAGGGAAGCCCTGTTTTGAATTTTTGTTTTGTTTTAATTCTCAGGGCAAATGGTCTCACTGCACTAAAACAATAAAACAAGGAAAACGAACGCATCTGACCACGCTGTGTCTTTGAGCGTTCTGGGGTGGAAGGCTCACCACTTCCTACCAGCTGATCAGATCCTTGGAGGGTTTTGTGAGGCTCACTGCGCTCAGAAATCTCTGCAGTTGAGCTCTCCCAACCCGTGAAAAGCCTCTCCACGCTCCTGACGCCTGCGGAGCATCCGGCACCGAAATCATCTCTTTCTCTTTGAGTCAGACTCGACAGGGCTGGCTCTGCTCCGCGGAGCCTCAGATCTCGGACGCCGCCGTTAATGACGTTTCTAGTTCCAGAAAGAAGCTAGGAGCTCAGTGCAGTCCAGGCCTGACTGGGGTCCCGTTCCATCTGGGCAGAGACTCGACCCTCAGCGACCTGGGCTGTGCCCAGGTGGGAGTGCTCCTGGTGCACCTCCCCTTGGCGGTGGGGAGGACGTGTGGGAGCACCTGGCACAGCGGCCGGCGTACAGGATGCCCCTGGTAAAGGGTAGCCGAGCCAGGCACCAAGACTCAAACCTGGCTCCTCCACTTCCCGGCTGTGTGGCTCTGGAAGAGGAACGTAACCTCTCTGAGCCTCGGGGGGATGAGAGTCACGGGGATCACAGCAGCGCCTTCACAAGGAGGGCTCAGCATAATCCCCGGCACACAGTCAGGTCGGAACAAACGCTACTCTAATGAACTGCTCTCTCCTTTCTCTCTCCTGCTCAAATCTCTCAGAAGACTCGTTGGCAGCGGTGGGTCTTGAAAGAGCCCAGCAAAGGGGGCACCAAGTGGGCACTGAGGCCGGTGCTGGGCACCCTGGGACCCTCACTGGGAAGCACACTGGCCTCCCCCTTCCCCCTGCAAATCACACCGACCTGGTTCCCCCCCTTGCCAGCGGGGCCCCCGGGCTCTGGATAGGATCCTGGCTCCTTCCGCTGGGCGATAATCATCTTCAGATGCAGCTGGCACGGTGTTCTGAGGTGGGAGCGTCAATTATTAAACCATTATTTGTTCATGTCTCCGGGAGGCGGGAGACTTTGCCTCCTCCACAAACATGCCTGCAAGACCACTGGGCCTACCCGGTTACCCTGTAACCAGGAGCTGGGCCGCTGGTCAAAAGACAAACAAACAAACAATCAGGCCCAGAGATTCTGAACTGGGACCACGAAGCCACTGGGCGTGGAGGTGAGCAGACAGCGGTTCAGTACTGGTTCTCCTCGGAACCCGGGAAGCAGGCGCTGGACCTTCCAGGCCTGAGAATCCTGCTGAGAATCCCAAGCTGTGACTGCAGGGCCCCTGGGTCACCGGGCGGCCGGCCTCGGCTCTGGGGCCCTGGCGGGGTCTGCATCCCAGCTCCCGCGCCTCGCCAAGTCTTGTCACTTCCCTGAGCCTCAGATCTGGCAGCTTCAAATGACAGTGGCGTCCCCGAAGCTGCGAGTCCCCTGGGGATCCAGGACGGTGAAGGGCAGGGTCCCCAGCTCGGCTTATCCGAATCATCATGTTGGCTGTCCGTTACACACGCAGACTTGGGCTCTGCTCCTGACCTTCTAAATAAGGAGCCTTAGGAGACAGGGGTCGGTGATTCTGAACTGGCCAACCCAGTCCCTTGCACCCTCCCTGCGGGAATGGCTGATGAGAAGCCCCGTCAGGTGTGGGGTACCCAGAAGCTGCCCTGAAAACAGCACTCTCCTCCTGGAAGGCCCAGCTTGACCCTGTGCCTTGGGGCCA
This sequence comes from Balaenoptera musculus, assembly GCF_009873245.2. NCBI lineage: Eukaryota > Metazoa > Chordata > Mammalia > Artiodactyla > Balaenopteridae > Balaenoptera > Balaenoptera musculus. The sequence goes on along the minus strand of NC_045801.1, from coordinate 3,636,554 downwards.
CCAGCTGATGCACGGTTTATACAGCCTGTAAGACGGGCACTTCCCTCGGGTGACCTCCAAGCATCCCCTGCACATCACCGGGCCCAGCCAGCACAGCCTCCTACAGAACCAGAGAAGTGGGAGGCGGTGTGCTTGGTGGAAGCACAACAGAACTGGGTCCAAACACGCTGTCTGACTCGACCCCAGCTCCCCAAGTCCCCGCCCTTCAGTCTTTTCACCAGTAACATGGGAATGGTTTCTCCACCTCCCTGGGTTACATCAAAGATGAAACAAGACAGTGTCTACGAGGAGTAGTGACTCAGTTCAGACTCAGAACATGCAGTGGCCCCTTCCCTCTCTCAGCGGTGACCTCATCCGTCCTCACTCCAACGTGGGAATCCCTTCCACCATACCCTTGGCACCATAAAGATTTGGGACTTTGGGGAGGTCTGTGGGAAGAGGGGCGTGCAGACACTGGGCAGGGCTGCACATCGGGTTGGCGGGGGGTGGGGAGGAGTCTTACCTCGGGGGCAGCTATGTGCCTAGTGCCTCATCTCAGCGTGCCTTTCCCAAGAGCCACCTCTACCTGGAACGTTCTCAGGACCAACGCCAAGCCTCCCAGGGGCCTGTGTCCCAAAGCCGTCTCTGCTCCCCCAGGAGACAGACCTCAGAGAGCCCTGGGTGCCCCCCTCCCTCCTCTGCCCCCCAGCTCTGGGACCAGGAGGCAGGGAAGTGAGCCACAACTCCTGATGGCAGCCTGAGCTCTAGCAAGAGAGGCTGTGCAGCCAGGCCTCCTCCCGATGCTCCCCTCGGCCTCCCCAGGGCTCCCCTGTAACGCGGGCCAACAGCAAGGCACCAGACTTGGGGGTGGGGGGCGGGCGGGCTTGTCTTCTCAACAGCGACTGCATTAACCGTGTCTGAGCACGGTCTCCATTCGTAAATGTGACAGGCCTGCTTTCAGAATTAATTTCTTCCCGTGTCAAAACCTGGCCCAAAATGACTGACTGAGGAAAGGGGAGGCGGCTGAGGGAAAGCGCAGGCAGAGCCGGCCCGGGCGGAAGACAGCGCCGTCATCCACTCACGCACTCATCCGGCTGTTCATTCACTCATCTTTCACGCAGATGTTCTCCGAGTCCCGTCACGGATCTGCGCGGTGCTCGGCGGCGTGGGGTCACAAATGACTCAGCCTCACCCCTGCTCTCCAGGAGGGCTCGCAGTCTGCGAGAGGAAGCGGGAAGGGCAGTGGAAAGTCAGTCAAGATGCTCTGGAACCCAGCTCAGACGGGGATGCGGTGCCTGTGCCGCGTTTTCAGAGAAGAGCAGGAAGGCGCACAGGGCACTCCGGGCAGAAGGAAAGGGCACGGAGGGGTGATCGTCTGAGGTTTCGGACACAGGTCAGCGTGGCAGAGGGGCGAGGCCAGAGGCCAGCAGGGGTGACCGGGCCTGGCAGGCCTGCTGGGGAGCAGTCTATATTCTGAGCACAACGGGCCCAGCGGGCATCTGAAGCTGCCGGGTCCTTAGCTACGGAAGAGGGTGAGAAACACCACCGCTGCCCGTGTCTCCACAGAGAACTCGCACACAACCTCAGACGGCATCCTGACCGTGGCCCTAAGGGATGGTGCCCACTTTCCTCCATTTGTCAGCTGAGGAGACTGAAGGCCACACGGTGGGCGAGCTGGGCAGCGGGGACCCCAACCTGCCTGCCGATGCCGGTCCAGGGCCACACACGGCGACAGGCCAGCCAGGGAAGCCACGGGGCCTGCCGGCCGCTCCCCACAAGAGTCAGGAGCCGGCATGGGGTCCCTTCGGCTGGCTGCCACCTCCCAGGCAGAGGTGAAGCCCTTCTGCCACCAGGAAACACTGCCGTGGGGTCGTGGGCTTCTCCCTAGCAGCTGCCACGAAGCCCGCAGCGGGTGGAAGGAGCAGGAGACAAAGGCACCACGGACCCAAGTGGCCTGGCCCATGGACCCACCCGCCTTTCAAACGTCATCGACCGGCCACTGAACGGGCAGCTGTCCTGAGGACAGGAGGCCTTGCCGCTGAGGAGAACGGCTCGAAAGAAGGCTACTTTTAAGTGAATCCACTTACAAATGGGACCAAATTGTCATGGCAAATAGTGAAAATAAGGTAAAACTGAGGCTTTACCTTGGAAATAAAATGAAAAGAAGTATGAAAACAAGTTCATTTTAGGTTATACTTAATACAACCCAGGTTATATTTGCCAGAGGTACTAAGTCTTTGAAAGAGCAAAGAGAGAGTCAAGTTGGGATCGTCTTTTCCTGCCCTTTTCTGAGAGCGCGCATGAGAGCACAGCGTGCCCGCTGGTTTCACTACATGCGGCAGCACAGGAGGGTCATTTCCGTGCACCTCCTGGAGAGCCCCGCGCTGGCCCACTCGCCCCCTACCCTTAGCTCTCAGCTCTGCCCCCAGGTCCTCCTCGGCCCAGGGCTCGGGGTCCAAAGGAGGCTCTCCTGGATCATTGCACCAACTTCAGGAAATTCTGCGCCTTCTCCGAGATTTGCGATGGACTCTGCAGTCGCTCTTCATCTTCTCTGCGCTCTCCTGTCAGGTGTCATGGACAGCAGGCGGCCGGGCGGGGGCAGGGACTCCACAGGGGGAGACAAGTGCCCGTGTGGGGTGGGGGGGAGGGGGTACGGGGGAACCCGCTGTACTGAGGTCAGCCCGTTCGTGTGACCCCTGGGACACCCCTGTATCTGCAGGGCCTGGACGCTGAACAGTCAGGAAGATCAGTGGTCTCGCCAAGGCCAGAGCCGGCTGGCGGAGCCGAGACCCGGGGGCGGGAACGCCGGGCACCCAGCCTGCGCCTCCATCACCCCGCACCCTCGCCTCGCGGACCCGCCTCACCAGCCCACCCAGGCCCTGCTCGTCCTGCCGCCTCCGGCTAGAAAGCTTTCCCTCTGCTTTCGCGGGCTGAAATCCTACCGCTACTTTCAGCCCTCTCTCACACGCCACTTCTTCCACGAGCTCTCCCCGCCCAGCCCCAGACAAGGCACTGCTCCCTCCGTGTTCTCAGCACCGCACGAGAACGCTCGGGTCGGGAGCTTCTCCCCCACCCCGTGCCCCGACCGCTGGCCCGAGTCAAACTCAAGAGGTGACGCTAACTTGAACCGACGCCCAGGTGGCCCACGCGGCCGTGTGGCCTGACGTCCGAGCCCTGGCTCGGGGCTCACAGGCGCCTTCAGCCGCTGCCTCCCCATCATCAAGCCCGTCCTGCGCTTCCAGTTTTAGAAGCAGCCATCAATGCTGCCCACCGTCCCCATGACCCACAGGGACATTTAGTGGAAAGCAGGGCTTTCTACTGCTTACTAAGCAAAGCTGGGTTTCTGCATAATAAAGTTCACGCTTCCAGAAATAGAAAAGGCATGTGGGTGATAACGTGCCATAGCTTCAGAAAGCAGGGAAATTAATGCCTCCTCCTAATGACAGCTTGGCAGGTTCCGCGTCTGAGAAAGAGAATGACCGAGGGCGATTCTGCTCCCCGGCCGGTGGCAGCGCTGCCTGTGGCGGTCAGCCTCGCACCCACAGGAAGGGTCCTGATGCCAGCACCGCCCCCAGGCAGCCAGCAAGACGTGTGGGATGGAGGGGAGTCCGGCCAGGGCCTGGGCCCGGGACCCAGAGGACACGGGGGACACGTGTGCAGGATGCGCTCCCAGAGCTCATGCAGGGAGCTCTGAGGTCCGCGGCGGGAGTGGGTGACAGCTGAGCTGCGCCCTGAAGGACGGACTAAGTTTTCCAGGTAGAGCAAAGGGAGGCGGGAGGGGACCCCGCGTCAGTGCTCTCAGTAGACACCCCGCCCCCCGTAGGGCCACAAAACCCTCTGAAAATCTGACGAAAACTACAGACCCCGTTCCCAGAGAAACGAACCTCCACATACAGTGCGTGTAATTTTGCGCCGTCTGAGGACAGCTCACCGCCAGCTCGCGGCTGACACACTTGCTCAGTGGAACATGAGTGGCTGAGGACAAAGCCTTTTGCGATCCCTGTGCCTCCAGCGTCTAGGCCGGCGCGTGGTGCACGCTGCAGCGCTGAACAGATGCTTGCTGAGTGAACAAACAACCGAATCGGTGACACTGCCGACACCCCGCTAGCTGTGCGTGGGCACTGACCGAGCACACACGGGCTTGAGAGAAAGGTCCGCGTCTTCCTTGGGCGCAGAACAAGCTCCTGAACTGCCCTCCCCGCAGACCCAGGTCCCGATGAGACTGTCACAGGCTCCCAGGAGTTGGGGAGGCAACGTGGCCCAGGCAGCCGGCTTGCTCCTGTGCCAGGCGCCTGGGTGGCCCGACGACGCTCCGCCACGGGCCTCTGTGCTTCAGGAGAGTGGTCGCCCCAGCTCTACTCGCACAAAAGGCCAGCGCGGGGCCGGGGCTGGGGGCGCCGGGGGAGGACGCCCAGGGTGAAATGCAGGCTGCGACATTCCCCCTGTGGGTTCTCAAAAGCTCCAATGGATTTTTAACAAAACTCAGCCAAGGTAATTCAAACCAATCTACCCCGCACCACATACTGCCAACAGAACACAATGTCAACTCAGGGCAACCCTGCCTTCCCCACCCCTGGCCGTTCTTTCATTTCACAGACATCAGGGCGACCTCTGAGCTCCAATTTTCTATAGCTGTCCCCACACCCAGAAGACCCCGTGCTTCCAAGTCTGCAGTGAACCTTCCAGTGCGCGGGCCGCCTGTAACACCCGGAAGCACCAGGTCCCCCGTCAGCCCCAGGCCCCGACCTGCACTTCAGAAACCACGGACAGTGACAGTCTGTGTCCAGAGCCACAGGCGCCGCAGAGAGGGGCTGGGAGCCAAATGACAGTGGGGATTCTGACCTCAGGAAGATTACGTCGGAGGATGAAACACCCACGTGAATAACTACCACCCAAAATGAGAGACGTCGGGCTCTCAGGGGGAGGGGTAAGGTGCTGTGAGCAGGAACCACGAAACCACCTGGGAGGAGCCTGGTGCACAGAACACCTGCATGACGGGCGCAGGGACAGGAGGAGAGGGGGCCACAGAGCACGGCACCGCCTTGTCCTCCGAGCGCTCCGGGGCACGTGTCCACTGAGACCCCTCCCCCTCCTCCGGGCTTCCGGTCATCAGCTCGCCGCTTCCCTAGTCCCTTCTGCCCACACCTGCCCGGTGCTCCATCTTGGAGCCCCATATCTGGGCTGACCTCTGTCCTCGGAACCACACGTCCACCCGCCTGCTCAATGCCAGCTGTGTCCCGGTCTCCCTGACTGTGAACACCGCTGAGAAGTCTGCACTGACCCGTCTGTAGTCCCCCTAAGGTTTCAGGTTTGGGGAAGAAGGAGAATCGGGAACTGGAGGCACGGATGTTCACAGCCCCCTGGAAACACAATCCAGGGCGAACTCCTCTGCGCCAGGCCCTCCGCCCGCTCCCTGGTCCTTCCCGGCCCCGCCCATGCACTCCTGGCAGATTGGATGGACGGCGAAGAAGCTTCTGTCTGTCAGGCGTGGCACTCAACAGCCTCGGCTCCCGCTGGGACCGCCTCCCTCCCCCTTCCCTACATTGTCCTCCCTCCCGAAGTGGAATCCTCCCCTTTCTTGACCACATCCCTCCCTCCCTCTCCTCCTCCTGCATTAATTCAGCGTATACGTCAGGAGTTCTGACTGCGGCCAAGCTCCTCCGTGCCCTGTGCTACAGGTAAACTCTTCCGTACCCTTCAAACTTCCAGCACCCACGACACAACCGCCCCAATCCTATCCTGTGACGTGATCTCCCCTCCTGCTTCACAAGGAAAACGGGCCACAAGTGGGACCCCTGTGTCTTCCTGCTACGAAACATACGCCCCACTACATCTGGACTCTCCAGGTGCCTCAGCACCTGCTGAGGTGGGGGCTTGGCCTCCTCCCACCCAGCCAGTGGAGAAGGGTACCAACCAGCCCCCCGGTCCAGGCTGCAGGGGCTGCTGCTCGCCCGTCTCCAGCTGCCCCTCAGCGTCTGGGCTCCAGGCACGCGGCCCCATGGAAAGTGCACCCGACCTTGGCACACCGTATCCTTAGGCCCGCACTGCTCCCCACCTCTTCTTCTTATCTCTGCCCAGACGTTACCTCCTCCGGCCCCCTCCCCAGGAAACCCAACCCCTACCGCCTTCCCGCCCTGCTCCACGATCGCCCACAGGCCTTGGTGCCATCGCACTGCCGAGCTATGTGAGTGACAGGCAGGTAAGTGAGGGTCTGCCTCTCCACAAGAGGGTCAGCTCCCCGAAGCCAGGCTCTGAGCCTCTCCTGTGCCTTGCCGTGTCCCGAGCGCACGGAGGTTCCAACAGTCCTCGCGACACGCTCAAGGTCCTCTGCTAGGCCGGGACATGAGCTCAGGACACCTGAGGCCCAGCTCCTTCCATCACGCCGGGCTACACCCATGGCCTTCAGCGTCTCCTACCAGCCCACGCCCCTGGACCCCATTCCAGGCCCAGAGCTGGGTTCACAGCATGCGCCCAGGAAGCCCCTGGCATGGCGGGCGGCCTCTCTCCAGGCCTCTGGCAGAGCCGCAGGTTCCTGTTGCGGGGTCTGCCCCCCACCTGGCCCCCCCCCGTTTAGAGCTGCTTCTTGACAAGGCTGCAATAAGATAAACACCACAGCCTGCAGATCCCGGGAACCACGTGGCCACGGCAGAGCGGGCATCTTGCAGGCTGGCAGGAAGTGGCTCTCTGGCACCTCCCACGGTTGCACTCCCGTACTTCCTGTCAAGCCACATAAGCTGTCAGGAAGAGCTGGTTTCCACGCATGCCTGGAGTGGCTGCTTCTGTCCACTCCAAACTAGAGGAGGGGATGTGCTTTGGGTCCTATGGGACCTACACGCTGGGGATTGTGAGCAGACGCTCTGAGCCTCTGAGCCCCGGCCTCCTCTGTGACAGTGAAGCAATCGCGTCTACTTCGCTGCCCCGCCCTCGGCTGCCTTGTTATGATGGAATTTTGCCCCACCCTCGAGAAATCAGGGTTCTTCCGCAAGAACCAGCGTGCTTTGGGCGGACAGGGGTGAAACACCCGCAGGAAGTGGTCGGCTCTTAACAAAAGGGGCCGTAAAGCCTCGTTCGAGTGTGTATTTATCATTAGGTTCCCAGGGGCTCTCGACACGATGGCTAAGCTCGGCCGATCCGTTTGTTCGATACGGCTCACTATTGTTGAGAAGGTAACACACCACACTCTCCTGCTCGACAGATGCTGGGGATACATTGTGTCATTTAACCTTCCGCTCAGTCACATAAACTGGGACTGTGGTCCCTTTACAGATCCAGAGACTAAGGTTCTGCAAGGAAAAGCATCGGACCCAAGGAGGAGGAGGCCCCAGGGCACACAGCCCCGAAGCCCATGCTCTTCCTGATCTGCTGTGATTTTGGCAGACAGGGCGGTGCCCTGCATTTTTCTATTCCACCAGTATCTTTACATTTTCCACCACCAAGGGAGATCTGGTGAACTCGTTTCAAGCTAAGGGGCCGATCCTCTGACAAAACTGACATCTCCAAGAGTGAAGGTCACTCGGCTGGTTTCTTCCAGCTGTTGGACTGGATCAACCTTCCAGTGACGAATCACCAGGCAAGGCCTCGGGGAGAAGGATGTTGTCAGGAGCCGCCTGGAAAAGGTCAGCAGCTGAGTCTTTGAAGCTGCCTTGTCAGGCTCAAGGTCTGGCTTCAAAGTGGCCCGAAGGCCAGCACCTTTTAAAAGGACAGCTTCCTTTGTCGATTCCTCAAATGGGAAGGAGTTATTTTCCCCCAAAACCTCTTAGCACTGCAGCCCAAGCTGACCCACATTTGCTTCCAGACCTCTTCTCCTTCCTAAGAAATTAGACAACTTAATTTCAAACACTCTCCCTTAAGCATCTGCTCTGTGCTTACTTAGCACATTCTGAATAATGTGGGTAAGACACAAAAATGGCAGGTAAAGTAGAGCGAGGCCAATAGCCCTGTCTGGTGGTGGCTGAGGGAGAGGGACAGACCAGAAGGAGGCAAACCTGGTCCTGGTCCTGCAAACACCATGGACCCCATGCGGGAGGTCAGGTGACCTGGGAGGCCCCATCCACATCCACGCTCCCATGAGCTCTCCCCTTGAGGGCATCACCTCAGTCATGGCCCATGCACTCGGGACCTCACTCCACCCTCAGCCCGGCCCGGGGAAGGACTGTCGGAGGGAGGAGGAAGTGAGCACTCAGGGGCAGAATCACTTATCCAGGGTCACGCAGGCCCACAACTGAAGCCAGAGCTCCTGTGTCCGGACACGTGCCTATCACCGCTGACGGCTCCTGGGCTGCGGTGGGACTGGCTCAGACGCCAGCGCCCATGAGCCACGTGGACTGGAGGGAGACCCAGTCAGGCCGCCTGACCTGCCCGGCCCGCGGTCCGCTCGGTGGTATGGAGGGACCGGTGGGCAGCTCCGGGCGAGGCCGTGGAGGCAGTCGGTGTGGGGCATCCAGCTGTCCCACCACCAGCGAAAGGCACCTTTTCCTCTTTGCCAGCCGATGGACGGGGTACGAGGAGCGCTGGGATGGTGAGCCCGGGGCCCAGATCCAGCCCTGCTTCCTGATGCTTGATCTTGGGCGAGTTGTCAGAACCATGAGCTGCTTCTCCACCCACCAAAGGGAAATGCCTGTGCCCCTGGGTGGCCCCCAAATGCCAGGCCTCGAGCGCACGGGGAAGGCCAGTGCCTGCTCCCTCCCACCCCCCGCCTCCTGACCACCCCACCCATCGGGGAGGACCAAGCTCTGCGTGACCCCACCATCCCTCCGGCCTCCTGAGATGCAACCACGTGCGGAGTGGCCCCTTCTTCCCGCCCGGCCTTCCTTCCACAGTCGAGTGTGCTGAGCAGACCTAACTCATTCTGATCTGGGCTGGGACGCCTCTGAGCAGGGACAGGCTTCCAGGGGCCTCCCCCGCTGGCAGCGCCAGCAGCACGGAAGCCGGCAGCACAGATCTAGGGCCCCTCCTCTGGCCGGGAAGCCAGAAGCCTCACCTGAAGCCTAGACCTTTATCTCAGCAGACACTTCCAAAAACAGATAAAAGGTCATTTGGCTCCTCTTCTCCGTGAGAAAAAGCCACAGGAATTGGCTGAATTTAATGCAAAGTGGGAGAATAAATAAATGAGATGCTTTCCAAGGTCCCTTTCAGCTCTTGCTGAGACCTGGGCCCGGCCCAACGCCTGGAGTGCCAAACCAGTGAAGGCGGGCAGGGCAAGGCGCCGCTCCCCATTCAAGCGGATCCTTCATTCATGCCTCCCGCAGCAGGCCTGTTCTGAGTGGGCCCTCCACTGGCATGTCTAGGAAAGATGTTTTTGCCTTTGAGAAAGGCTGAGATGGCAAACCTGTCAACCTGGGGAAGGCCGAGGTACCCCACTCCACCACCACCACATGCATGCCGCATGCACTGGCTCATTTGCAGCTTTGGTTTGAATGCTGCAGCTAAAAATACGTGCGCCGCCAATGAGACAAGGAGGGGCCTGCCAGCACAGGCAGTGAGCAGCTTTCTCCCTGTGGCAGGCTGGAAACAGAATCCAGGATTTGGGGAAACAGCGACATTACCCAGGATTGCCGGGAAGCCCAGTGGTTCCCCGCCAGGCCTCAAGCATCAACGGCCCTGGGGACAGCACTGCCTGCCAAGGGGGGTCGAAATGCCACCCAAGTCACCCATCCATCCAGGCACAGCCCCAGCAGGCCACACACAGCCCCCTGTCTGCACGGGGCACAGGGCTGGGATTTTAACTACTCAAGGACAGGCCTCAGTTCCCTAAAAGATGCCTTGTGGAGCCAAGGGAGAAAGGCGGGCTGACGTTTGTTACGGGTTGGCTGCTGGTCTTCACAGCCACCTCCCAGGCCTCAGGTCAGGACGGTCACTAGGGTCACGAAGCCGGGACTCCAGCCCAGGGCAGCTGCCTCCCAAGTCCACAGGGAGGTGGAGGCGAGTGGGCTGGGACCGCGGGTCTCCTCCCTGGCTCCCCCCGCCTCCCGGCTCAGCGTGAAGACAGCCCAAGCATGCTGACCACTCACCTGCTCTTCTCTGGTGGAACTGGGCGTCCCCCACCCCCCAAGTCCAGATCTTGGCAGGCGCCCTTACTCCCTCCCTGCGGAAGACGCACTGCTGTCTCCAGGCCTGATGCCCAGGTACAAGGTCTCAGGGGAGCAGCTGCAGGGAGTTGATGAGCACAGCAGAGGGAGTCAGAGGCCTGGATTTGATGTCCTGGGCGCGAGACCTTGGGCAAGTCACTTAGCCTGGCTGCGTGCCCCAGGGCTCGCCTCTGTAGAGCAGGGCCAGTGACGCTATCACCCCAGCAGGGCCTTTCCAAGGCTCTGATGCAACACGGACATTCAAGCTCTTTGTAAACTGAAAACCCACGTATGTACACCCTTCAGCATCTTCTCAAATGAATCAGGGGAAATAAGAAAAGCTGATCCTGTATCTGTACTCAAAGAGCTTCTATCCCAGATGCCGAGACAGAGGGTACTTTAAGAAGAATATAAGGCACCACCAGCCCAAGGGCACAGAGCTGGCATGCCCAACACACACGGCGCACGCACACGGGCCGGCACTCGCTGCGCCTGTGCCAAGGATAGCCGGTGCAGGGGAAAGGTGACGTGGCCGGGCAGTAGGGGGACAGTTCCACAAGGGGACCGGAGCCTTGGAGGAAAAGCGGAGCAAAGGCAGGCAAGGCTGCTTGGATGGGCCACCACGGGAGTGGACGTGACCCCCCCGGGGACTCCCACAGCGCCCCCCCCCCATGGGAAGCACCCTGCGTGATGTGAGGAAGCCAGGGGGTGAGAGGAGGGAGAAACCTGCGCCCCAGACGCTGGTGTTCCGGCTTCGTCCCAGGTGACGCAGGCCGGCAGGACGAGCTGGGACAGGGAAGGGCCCCTGCTATTAGGACACCTTTGGGCCGCAGCACAGAAGGCGGCGACTGGAGGAGGAGGAGGAGGGGCGGGAAGAGCAGGAGGTGGCGGTGGGGTGGCGGTGGCGCAGGCAGCCCAGCAGGGAGGCCTCTGCCACGGACGTCAGACAGTGAGGGACGGGGCTGGGATGTGGGGGAGCTGCTGGCCCCCAGCCAGCCTGGACCCGAGTTCGAGGGGAGCCATGGCCACCCCGCCCAGCAGTGATGCGACCTATCAGGTAGGCGGCCTCCACCAGCCAGAGCTCTGAGCTGCCTCGGCTCCGGTTAACAGAGCATCGAACACCAGGGTGTCAGCCAGGTCCTGTCTGACGGCCTTCGCTAGCCGTGCTCCCGCAGCTCGACTGGCTGTAGACTCAGTCAGAAGACGCCTCCTCCTCCTGAGTGAGCCTCCCGGCCAGAAGCCCCAGGGGCTGGCGCGTCCAAGGAGCCGTTTCCTCAGCTGGCACCCGGGCCTCTTTGCCGTGCCGTCTGTCTTTGGACGAGGCATCAAGAAAAGCAAGAGATCCCATTCACCGGTACAGTGAGTCCCAGCTGATCCACATCCAGACCCCCATTCCGTGACTCTTCTCTCTAACCACAACTTATGTTTGAAAAGGGTGCAGCAAATTTCCTGCAAGATGGAAGCCCTAGGGGTTAAAGTTTTTGTCTTGTAAAGAAACAATGGGAAAACTAGAGAAAGACTGAAACCTCCATCACTTGCTTTTAGCATGTTGCATACCTTGAAATCACTTTCTTATTTAAGAAACGGAAAACGCCTACAACAATGTGACACAAGCTGAGTCCTGTGGTCAATTCAAGCGCCGGCTCTGTGACTTTCTGGCCGGAGACCCACTGCTGTCTCTGCAGAGCCCCGTCGCCGGCTCTGTGAGGTGAGGGTCCTCCAGCTGCTCCAGGGGCCCCGGCGGGGCAAGGCAGATGGTGTTTGTAGGGCAGGTGGCAGAGGGCGTGCTGTGGGCAAGCCCTGCAGAGCTGTGAGCGCCTCCAGCCTCACACAGTGGATCTTCCCACAGCACTGGAAAGATCCCCGATGCTCTCTTCCTGATCCTGGAGGTGAAATCTCAGCAAACAGAAGGGGCCTGGGACCACCCAGTCCAGCAGAACCTACCCTTGCAGCCTGGATTGAGGTGGGTCACTTTCGCACCGGGGCTGTCCCACACACTGGGACAAAGTGCTTTATGTCAGCAGTTGTTCAATTGCAGTGAAGTGCCTGTCATTACATGAGCCAGCGGAGGGCCCGTCGGTACCAGCATCCTAGGACGCCGATCATCAACAGGTCCAGGAGCAACGGAGTAAGCGCTGCAGGAAACACGCGTGCGAGCTCTGCCTGGAAGCTCCCGTGAAACTCTGGGACTAAGAAGATCGCAGAGACCTGGACTTGACCTACATCTGCACTAATTAGCACCCATTCAAACCAGCCGTCTAGATTCTCCCGATTTCACTTTTCACTGTGATTAGGAGAGAACTCAAGCAGGCCCAGCCCGAGGGGAGGCGCATGGTCACGATTAAGGCTCCTCGGTGCTGGGGATGACGAAGAGGTTTGAGAAGCTTCTCTCAGAACCCAGAGCCAGAGGCACCTTTACGAACGGACAGAGATGTTTTCCCCAGTGGAAGTCTTCTGGCCCATCTATTTTTGTCCAGTAGGAACACACCCTTTCTCCCCAACAAGCCCATGAACTCCTTCAGGAAACGGACTGTTTCTCATTCATTCATTCATTCACAGAACAAACGTTTGTTGAAGGCTTACTATTTATTTACCAGTCACTCAACAAGCATTTGCCTTGTGCCTCCTCTGGGTCCCATAAGGAACAGGCCCTGGAGACAGGGAGATGGACGTTAGCTTGGACCTCATCCCCGTGAGTTCATGGAGAATGAGACAGGCACAGATCCTCATAGGGGAATCGGAAAGAGCCACCATGGGGATGGAGGACAGAGGGGAGAACAGGGCCCGGAGAATAAGGACAGGGAACCAGCCAGGAAAGGGTGTGAAAAGACAGCAAGGAAGGGGGTGCCATGGGCAAAGGCAGGGCCTCATGTCAGGCACCCCTCCTGGAAAATTCAGTTCCAAGGCCACGGGGTGGGGGCAGGAGGGCCTGGGGGATGAGGGAGGGGTTGGGGGCAGGGGGGCATGGGGGCCAGGGAGGGGGTGAAGGGCATCTGCACAGCAGAGCCACCCCATGTGGGATCCGCCCCCTGCAGTGTGAGAGGTTGACATGCTGAGAGTGGGGGAGGGTTGGGGCAGAGATGGAAGACTGGTTACAGTGGGGGGATTGACAAATTGGTAATTACATTAGAGATAACAAAAGCCAATTTCTCAATGCCAAGGAAGTGAGGTACAACTGAGGATGGGGACAAACCTGAAGGAACTTTGCCGTGTTGGTCTGGAAGTAGAGGTATCAGAGAGAACTGGTAGCTGTCAATATGTATAGAAAGAGATGTTGAGTGTGCGTGTGTGTATTTATAGTTATATGTACATGTATATTCCCTGGCTGTGTTCTCTGAGAAGGCCAGGGAGTAGCAACCCCCCCAGTAAGAATGACCATTCTCACATCTGCATCTTGGTTTCTAAATAATGATCTTCACTAAAGGGAACCAAGATTTCTTGGGGAAAATGGATGCTGTCGCAGCTGTAGTTCATGATGAATCTGGGACACCTAGTGCCAGAAAGCAAGGAAGTGTCCAGAGAACGACGGAGACGTGTCGAGAGGCACAGAAGTCGGCCTGAAAGAGCTCCCACTGTGCATCAAAATAAATAATGACAGTCACATACTTTAACACACTGAGTAAAAGAGGAAATGACGAATCCACTCAGAGTAAACGAACAAAGGAAAGTTTAAGGAGGAATCGGTATTTACAAAGTTTCAAAGCACCTTCCCACAGAATACTTAGTGATTACCAAGAGAAGCAAAGGAACCTGATCTCAGAGAAGGCTGGCAGACACCACCTTGTCAGGTGATCAAGGTGGCCACCACTGGTGGTGGAACAAACACAGCTCACGAGCCATCTGAGAGGGGCAAGAAGGACACAGCACTGCCTCTGTGACTACTGACAGAGACACGGGTACTGAATCTAATCATGAGGACACATCACACAAATGCCCCAAGTTGAGGGGCATTCCACCAATGGCTGGTTGGTAACATCTGGAAGCACCAAGGTAAAAAAAGTCAAAGAGAGACTGAGGAATTGTTGCAGACCGACTGAGACTAGAGACATGAAACAACTGAAGGCAACAGTGGTTCTGAACCACGTCTAGATCCTTTAGGAACAAAGGACACTATTGGGATGACTGGCAAAACTTGAATGGGGTCTCAGTACTGGATGGTAGAACGGATGCTAATTTCCTGATTTTGATGGCTGTGTTGTGGTTAAATAAGAGAATGTCCTTGCTTGTAGGAAATACACAGAATTTGGGACGATGGTGCACTGACTCTAAAATGGCTCAGAAAAAATTCTAACCACTGTATGTGCAACTTTCCTGCAAGTCTGTGAGTAATAACACGATAACTTCCTTCTTTTTTTCTTTTTGCTTATCTTTACTTCTAAAAGACTATGGAACTGTGGAATTTCTGGTTAGAAGTCAGCAGACCCAGGCTTCAAATCCAGCTGTAGGCCACTAGCTCATTATATGATTCTGGGAGGCACAATAATGGGGAAAACGTGGATTTTCGAATCATAGTGACCATGCGCTAGTCTTCACTCTGCCACTCACAGGCTGAATAACCCTGCATACGCTTTGCACTTCCCTGCCCTAAAGCACAGGAATAACACTACCTACTTCAGAGACAAGACTGTGAAGGTTACGTTATTAATTCCTTCCACAAATACGTATTCAGCTGTCACTAAAATGTTCCGGTAACAGTTCCAGGCTCTGAGAATACAGGGAAGACCAGATTCTTTCTCTGTGGAGCTTATACTCTAGCAGGGGTGGAGAGACAAATAAGAAAAAAACCTGTATATGTAATGAACTTTCAGAGAATAATAAGAATTGTGAAGAAAACTAAAGCAGGTAAGGCCTTAGAAGGTGATGTGGGGATGGGGAGGTCAGACAAGAGAAGCAGGAGAGCTTAGAAAGGAAAAGGAAGAAAAAATAAAATCATCACACAAAATAAAACCAAGATGACACAGATCACAAAAGTCAACATAAAAAGCATAACAGAATACATGACAGAAATAAGACCAAACGTTATGTGCCATATCAAGGAATGTAGCTGGTCTAAACCCACTTATTAATGAAAAAGACACTGAAGTTAGGTCACAAACAAAACTCAACTCTATGCTTCATCTAAGGGAACCACATAGGGAAAAAAAAATTCTCAAATGTTTAAACCAAAACAAGAGGCAAAGGTACATCAGCCAGGGGCTTCCCTGGTGGTGCAGTGGTTGAGAATCTGCCTGCCAATGCAGGGGACACGGGTTTGAGCCCTGGTCTGGGAAGATCCCACATGCCGTGGAGCAACTAGGCCCGTGAGCCACAATTACTGAGCCTGCGCGTCTGGAGCCTGTGCTCCGCAACAAGAGAGGCCGCGATAATGAGAGGCCCGCGCACCGCGATGAAGAGTGGCTCCCACTTGCTGCAACTAGAGAAAACCCTCGCACAGAAACGAAGACCCAACACAGCCATAAATAAATAAATAAATAAACCCAAAGTTTAAAAAAAAAAAAAAAAGTTGTGCCATTTAAAAAAAAAGGTACATCAGCCAAACCAAAAGAAAGGAGGGATGAGAGCTACAGTATCAGAGCAGATTGAAATAACGGCAAAGACATTAGAGGAGACAGAGAAAGGCACTTTAAATGGTAGAAGGCACAACAAAGTGAGAATAATTATGACATCTATGCACCAAAGACCATCAGCCTTCACACTGCATGTATTACAGGACAGACAGTATCACATCGATGGACAGAAGTCCATCAGGGTGAAGAGGATCCATGTTAGCAGTAATTGTAATTCACTTCTCAAAGTCCATGGGTAGATCAAATAAGTAAGGATCTTAAAAAACCTAAGCAAATTAATAAGGTATAGCTAAGTGATACATTTCAACTCAATACACTTAAAACAAGGAATATGCCTTCCTTTTAAATGTCCATGGAGTAGTCATAAAGAAAAAAACCAAAAAACAAAAACTAACCACAAAGAAATCTCTGTAAATTCTAAGAGGTGAGAATAGTACTAAACTGATTCCACTGCTGTTACATTAGAAAGTCATAACAAAATGAGAAGAAACAAACAAACAAAAAACTATGTTTTAAACAACTCTTGGGATAAAGATGAAACAAACTAAAATCGCAGAATGCCTAAAAATATCAAACATGAAAAATTTAAATGCCAGAATGTGGTTAAAGCAGTAATCACAGGAAAATTCATAGCCCCATAAAACTGTACCAATGATAGGGCAATCTAAATGAATGAATTAAATGTCCAACCCAGTAAGTGAGGGAAAAAATAATATAATAAGCCCAAATAAGGCAGAAAGAAGAAATTAATAAAGATAGAAGAATCACTGAATTAGAAAAGAGAAGGGGGATAGAATTAATGAAGAAAGTAGATCATGTGTTAGCTCACTTAAACAAGAAAAAGAAGAGGAAGCAAACTTATATAAAAGAAGAAGCAAAAACAGGGGAAAAACCCTCTGTTAAAGAGGCAGTTAAATAACTATAGAAGTTTTATTTTTTAAAAAAATGAGCTATACAAGCTCTTTCTGAAGTCATAAAAATAAATATGAAAGATGTGCAATGGGCATAGGGTTGATTTTACAAGATTAAAAAATTCTACAGATCTTTGGCATAATAATACAAATACAGTTAACACTACTGAACTGTACACTTAAAAATGGTTAAGATGGCAAATTTTTATTATGTGCTTTGACCACAATATTTAAATAAACAAATGAATGAATGTAAGAAAATGACACTGAAGAGGATTACCCAAGGAAGTATTAATATATACTGTAAACCCATAATATACTTACAAGGGTGATACTGGCCCATGGATAGACAGATTAATGGAAGAGAATCCCAAGATTTTCCTGAACATATGAGAAAATGGCATTGCTTATTAGTGAAGATAGATCATTTATTAAGTGACTTGGGGATAACTAGGTAGCTTTCTGGAAAAAGAAAAGGTGGATCCATGCCTCACTCTTCACACCTTAATAAATTCCAGATAAATAAAAGATTTAAATGTTAAAACAACCGAGCCCATGAAAGCATTAAGAGAATTTTTTTTAAATGTAAGCTAGATGAGGAAAGTCTGAGTATGATACAAAAACAAAGTTTTTGTTTGTTTGTTTCTAAAGAGATTGTTAAATTTAAATAAGTATCTTCCAGCTTGACTCACTCCTGGGAGGACTGGCATACTTACAAGGGTATTTGTCGCAACCACGTTTATAATAGCAAAAGATTACTAAGGGCCCATCAAAAGATACAGAATAAATAAATTACGATACATCTTACGCTGTGGGTAAGAAGACTGTGGCAGCTCCGCGTGCAATATGGAATGAGACTGGATCCAGCCTATGTCATTAAGTAAGAAGGGAAAGTGGCAGGAAGCTCTCCCGTGGTACCCGAGGAGGAAAATACACAGTTTGTGCACATTTTACCTTCACAAAATAAGCAAATCACACAAACACTGACCGCATGCCGCAGAGAGGATCCATTTTGGGGCAGTAGTCTTTCCCATCATGGAAAGCCTCACGGCCCCCCTTTGTAGAAAGAGGAGGACCAAGCATCACCCATGGCCTTCACTGGAGGCCCAGAGTAACAATGAACACCCACAACAGAGCTGGCGGGAATCGGCCAGCTCCCGGGCTGGGCAGGACCCCCTTCTCCACAGCACCCTCACCCCACTGCTTCCAGGTCCACCTGTCACCTTCCCTCCGAGGAAAGGGGCCCCGAGGCAGTCGCAGACGTGGGCCTCCCTGGGCGCCCACGACCCCAGAGGCTGCAGGTCTGGTACCTGCACCTGCTCCCCCCAGGGCCAGGTCCCTCTCAATTGGACGCAGGAAGCTTACCGAGCACCTCCTTTAACCTGCGCCCACACGGAGCTCCCAGTCTCGGGAGCAAGACAGACAAGTGAACAGGCAAAGACAACGTGGGGTGGGAACTCAAGAGGCGAAGGCTTCCTGCGGGACGGGAGGATGTCTGAGCAGAGCGCTGAGGGGTCCAGCACAGTGATTTCAGGGGGAGGAGCCGGGGGCTGAGTGAAACTCTTCATCCACCTGGTCTACATGCTGTCCTTTGTCCTTGAGCTTTCTCCAGGGACCTGGCTCAGAGAGACATACCCTCTGGCCCAGGATCAGAACCCCTGTTCTGACTCTTGGGCCCCAGAAGCAAACTCCAGCTCAGGCTGCCTGGGTTCCTGGCACTGGGGTAGGACAAGGGCAGGGCTGGGCCTCACTCAGCCTGGCCCCTCACGCCTGGGGTGGAGCTGGCCCTCCCGGCTGCTGCGTCACAGAGGATCCAGAGTGACCCGTGGCGAATTCGTTTTCTCCTTGCCGGGGGGAGTGTGGATAAGTACGGCCGCCCTGGAGGCCAAGCTGGCCACAAGCATGCAACGCCTTCACAAAGCACCAGTAACCCTGCCCTGGACACTGGCCCTCTGGGACTGATCCAGGGGCAGAAGGGCAGATGCCAAGAATGTCCACCTTAGTCTTATGAATGGAAAAACTGGAAACCATTAGTAACCAGCCAGAAGGGATTGCCTAAGTGCACTTGGGCACGTCAACATGGAACTGTTTAAGTCATGTGGAAGAAGGACGTCTAAGGACTAGGACTTGGATGGCCTTGACCCTGTGAGGCGGATGGCCTTCATCCGCCAATTCTTCCTCGCGGTCAGCAAACATGGAGACCCGGTGGGTGCGGTCAATGCTGTCTGTCCCCAGGGCGCTCACTGGGAGTGGGGGACACCATCTACAGGCCACGAGAACTTGAGGAGGGGACACAAAGGAGGACATGCAGCTCGGTGGTGGGGTGTGAGAGCATGGAGGTGTGGGCAGCAAGCAAGGCTTCGCAGGAGGACTGAAGAAGGAAAGACAGGACTAGGAGAAATCACGGGGCACAGGGGAAAATGCCTGGAAGAGAGGGCAGCTTCCTGGCAGAAGGGAGAGCAGCGGAGGGAGCCCGGGGTGCACAGCTCGGGGAGGATGGCACTGGGAGAGCACAGAGAGACGGGGGACGGAGGCTGCAGGGGCAGGCGTGCTGGTCGGGGAGGGACTTCTAAGCCTCACTGAGGACGCTCCAGTCCATCCTCAGCGATAACGGGAGCCAAGGAATTGTTTTAACTGTTTAAGAGTGACATCATCGGGGTCACATTTGGGAGGGTCACTTAGGCTGCAGGGAGGACCTCAGGTTGCAGGAAGCAGATTGGGGGCAGGAATAGCAGTTTGGGGGACCAATCATGTAATCTTTTCACTCAGCAGTTTCTTCCATAAAACATAGAATAATGCTTATTCCAGCAGGTAGTTATGAAGAATAAACGAGGTGACAGAGTTACTGGACACGCTGCATGCAGTAAGTGCTCCCCAAATGCAGCGATTCTTTTGGGAAAGATTATCACAATGAAGCAGGCTCCCAAACGTGATTTTTAAACTAGAATGCTTGGGACCAAACAGAAGAATGGGGGGCAGGGTGGAGTGGGTGGTGGGAGGGGAGAGGGGAGAGGAGAGGCCCTGCAGAAGGGCAGGAACAGGCTCTGGGCCACCGGGGGGCCCAGCACAGCCGAGGCTCTCGGGGCTCCAGACAGCCAGCGGTGCCTGCCTTCAGTGGCTGCGAGGAGGGGGAGGGCAGCTCACAGAACACGCCTGGCACGGAGGGGCCCAGGGCAGGGCTGCCACCCACCAACGAAAGGGCAGGAGGGGACTGGCTGATCCCACAGGGTCATTCCCCGGAGGGGGATCAGGAGTGGCCTGGGGCTTTTTCTTTGTATATGGATTTTTTGTTTTCACTTTTCTTCCTTCCTTTTTTATATCCTGTATAAATTTTTTTTCCTTTTTTTTTTTGTAATCAGTTTACATATATATATATATATTTGGCAAAGGTGCCAAAGGAACAGTGACTCAGCCCCTTGGCTTCCCTGCGCCCATTGCCGGGCCAGCCGGGCCTCAGACCAGATGGCCATTCGCCACGGCTGGGCCACAGGGAGGGGTCCTCAGACCAGGCTGACCAGCCGCTGGGACTCACCAAAACCACCCGATTCACCTGGCCCAGCAGACCCAGCCTGGTCCGTGGGCCTGAGTGCTAACACTCTGGCCCGGGAGCAGCTGTCTGGAGACGTAGCCTGTGGGGGAGAAATCCACAGCCCAGCGCCACTGCTAAGTTCCCTGGGAAGGAGGCGGGGGTCCATGGGCAGCTCACCTGCCAGGGAGGCCTGCGCCACACGCATCCAAGATACAAGTATTGCCATCGGTCCTCACGAATCTCACGCTAGAAACAAACTAACCATCTCCCCCACCAAGGTCTCCATGTTACCCAGTTTGATGAAATGACGTTTTGCAGGAGTTGGGCCACGTCTCCCCGCAGAGTCCCAGGGTCCTGTTCCAATGTACCCTCCCCCCCCCCCCCACCAATCTCTGGAATGAGTCAGACCCTCCAGGGCGCACTCCCAGACTGCTGGGGCCTTGGGGAATTTCTTCTGACTGACATGATGCCTTAATACAAGCTTTGTGTCCCTGTGTTTCCTCGGGCTGGTTGGGGCTGGGAGTCTCATCCTCCTCAGCTGCCACATACGGTGGAAGTAGCTGGCTGAGCCCAGGTCATTAAGAGACAAGACATTCCAAACTAGGAAAGCGAGGGACACCCCCAGAGGTGCAAGCAGTGACACATCCCGCAGAAACACCCCGCCTCCTTCCCCTCGGGCTGCACCAACGAGGCGGGCGGCTTCCACGGAAGGAGCCCCGGGAGTAGCACACAGTCCAGGCACAGCTGCCGTGTCAGCGCCCCTCACAGGCCTCCCGACAACCTTCACCCGCGGGAGCAGGGAGCCCAGCGGAGTGGGCGGCCCCCGTGCAGCGCCAGGGGCTCTCCGAACTGAAGGGGAAGTGAGGGAATGCCAGCAGGAAGGCCTGTTTTGCTCTTCAGACCCCTGGGATAATTTTCCTGTGTCTCTAGCACGCAAAAGGGGGAGGTCAAGCTAATTAATTAAGTGGAGGAAATACCAGATACTAATTTACAATGGTTTCTGGGGCAAAGAGAAGAAAGAAGGTGCATGTATATGATTCTTGGCATCTGACCCAACACAGATTACAGGATGGAATCATTTCCAGAGAATAATAAACACTCTCACTTCAACAAAAATTCTACATTTAGTTTGTTTTCTCAACAAAATTTTGTCACTGCTATTTAGGAAGGCAGAGACTGGGGTGAGAGTTCCAGGTGCAACGGGCAGCGAACGTTCAAATACCTTTTTCGAAGCGCCACCTCCGGGCGATCGCTCACGGACTGGGCGCCAGGCTGAGTCAGGGTGTTTACCAAACCAACTCCGCCAGAGCCAGTCCAGGAGAGAGGAGCTAGCCGCAGCCTCGCTCCCGCCCACCACCCTGGTCACGGGAGATGCAGAAACATCGGCAGGAGACACGCCCGTGCGGACACCAAGTGCCCCCAAGCAGGACGGCCGACGCTGCAGCAAATGGACCCCGAGGGCACCTCCACATCACTGCCACACCTGTGCTCAGAGCGCGGCGAGCCCGTTCACGAGGCCGTGCCTGGGCAGAGCTCGGCAGACACGCGGAGGTCGGCACGGCGGTGAGCTTCCCTCCCCCCACGGCTCTCTGTGACATCAGCACACACCGCCAAGCGCGAGCCTGCGCTTCTGAGAAAAGGAGCGCGCACCCCCCTGCCAAGTGACGAGTGGTACTCACCCCACAGGAGAGGGGCCAGCTGCAGGTGCTCCAGGACCAGCTGGCTCAGGAGTCCTTCCACACTCGCCTCACCTGTGCGCTTCAGAGAGGGGTGAGCCGCGTTAAGGAAAACTCCGCTGCCTCCGAGTCCCGGGCCAGGGGGAGAAGTTCTATAAGTTTCTCCACAGACTCCCAGACGGGAAACCTCCCACGGCAGGTGAACGTCCCCCTCCTCTCCAGGGATGGTCTAACCAACCACAAGATCTCACCCGAGTGTGTGGGAAACAGGTACGTAAATGTGTCAAGGGCCGCTCCCCCCTCCCCCCCCCCCAAATCTGGTAAATTGAGCTGTTATGTGAAGAAGGGAAATCCACTGGGATAATTTCAATCCAACAGCTATTCTTGCTGGGGGAAATAAAGAAGAGGGACGGTTGTTTTTCCTAAAAAGGATGCAAACTGTGGCTTACTGTTCAATACAACCAAGTGTGTCTCTCTACACGTGTCGGTTTCATGCTGGTTTCACGTCTGCCCTGTTATACATCTTGATGTAATTACACATATTATTACAAACGGACTCATGCGAGTTCATAATCGAGGAAGTCATACGGCCTCTCAGCAAGTATCGGTGGAGGAAGAAATTAGGTTTAGAAATGCAGAAAATAGACGTCTCCAAGGCGCTAATGTTAAACAGCCAGTGTGGTCCTCAGAGAGAGATCTATAAACCTCTCTCCCTTTTCCTACATAAATTAAAGCCCCAGTACTTAGGTTGCAATCAAAAGGGAAGAATGTCATTCCTGACATTCTCTAGTGACTGAGGAAGTGGGGGAAAATCCCATTACTTTCTTCCATTAGCAAGTTAATTGCATTCAACAAACACAGAGTGTGTCTGAAACAAGACAGGCATGGTGAGAAGCACTGAGGACACTGAAATGACTGGACATGAACCTTGAACTTGAGAGGCTCACATTCCAACAAAGAGGACAATATAGGAACAGACCATTGCACTTGCCCAGCCTGAGGACAGCCGGGTCGGGATAAAGCCACACAGGCAGAGTAGAACGGGCTGGGGCAGGGAGCGAGGGGTGCCGAGGCCCCGAGGGAATGAAGACCAGAGCTCCCGGGTCCCTCCTGCCAGAGACGGACAGCCCGGCCCTCAAACAGCCCAGCCGAGCATCCACGGAAAGCTGTTCAGACAAGAGGGCTGCCCAGGAGAGCCAGCTGGCCGCACACGGCAACGGGCCTCAGACCAGGGCACAGGCCAAGCTGTTGGCGTCCAGTACGCTCAGGAGCGCCCACCTACCTCTCCAGCCCCGGGTCCTGCTTTGGCTGCCTTGGCCCTGTTTCAGTTCTTCCAAAACACAGCGTGCTCTCTCAGAACTCCATACCCTCCACCTTCTGTGCTCTTTGCCTGGAAATGCTTTTCCCTGCCCTCTTCCCCCTCCTCACTGTACTCATACTTTAACTCTTACCGCAGACCTCACTTCCTCCAGGAAGGCCTCTCTGAACTGTCTCTGCTCCGAAGGCTCTCGGCATCCCCTCGGCAACCCTCACTAGATGTGTGTGTCTTCCATCGTCTGGCTTCACCGCTAGCCTGTCAGCTGGGTGAGGGCAGAGCCCTCATTCTGGGGCCGGGAACAGTGGCCGGACCCTCGTGGCTGCTCCACGAACACTGTCTGATGACTAAATGAATGCTGGCATGAGTCAACATCCCAGGTACGTGGTGCAGGGGCCACATCTTTCTGTTTTCTTTCCTGACTCTCTCTGGGGGTTATTTTCACTTGTATGAAATTAAGACTTCAGAATATGGCATATTACTCCCTCTTGTTAAAAAAAAAAAAAAAAAAAAAAAAATCATGCCAGGCTTTTGAGGCTGAGCGCACCCCGGTGCTTGAAGAACAGAAATAGTGCCTAACAAACATGGCCAGGATGAGGAGCCTTTGAAATGATTAGTTAGAAGAGCAAGTTAGCATGTGAGTAATTACAAAGTTGCCACATGGCACTGGGGCTTTGGAAACCATTCCAATAGCATATTTCCGAATTCATTTGCTTTCGGACATGAGCCATAAAATTATACAGCTGAGCTAGTAAAGCTAATT
This sequence comes from Balaenoptera musculus, assembly GCF_009873245.2. Taxonomy (NCBI): domain Eukaryota; kingdom Metazoa; phylum Chordata; class Mammalia; order Artiodactyla; family Balaenopteridae; genus Balaenoptera; species Balaenoptera musculus. Next base: position 3,612,747 of record NC_045801.1, on the reverse strand, counting down.
ACCTGCACGCACATCCCCTCCCCTTCAGCCCCATGAGCCACCAGAACAGTCTTGTGTGTGAGCCTGGACACAGGAACGCAACCCTGGCGGACCAGTCAGCTACGCAGATGCTCCATCAGCCGCTTTTACAGCCCAGGTTACAATGTTACAGTGAGGACAGTGGACATGGCAGTGGCTTCTCTTTCCTAAACACATGGACTCTGGCGTTTGGGGCAAGAGGTCAATAAAGAATGATGATGAGGGGGCTTCCCTGGTGGCGCAGTGGTTAAGAATCTGCCTGCCAATGCAGGGGATGCGGGTTCGAGCCCTGGTCTGGGAGGATCCCACATGAGCACAGGATCCCACGGAGCAACTGGGCCCGTGAGCCACAACTACTGAGCCTGCGCATCTGGAGCCTGTGCTCCGCAGCGGGAGAGGCCGCGACAGTGAGAGGCCCGCGCACCGCGATGAAGAGTGGCCCCCGCTCGCCACAACTAGAGAAAGCCCTCGCACAGAAACGAAGACCCAACACACCCAAAAAATAAATAAATAAATAAATAAAATTTAAAAAAAAAAAAAAAAGAATGATGATGAGGACAATAATTCCTATCATTACTTCTGCTAGAAAGAGTATTTCCGAAGTGAGTCCCATGAGAGAGGCTGTGTGCTAAGTGTTTAACATGTATCTTCTCAATTTAATACTATTTTCAAATTGAGAATGTGGTGGGTATAAGATAGGGACTGTTACTTCCACTGCAGAGATTTTAAAAACTCAGGCCCATGGGGATAACAAGAAAGCAGACACGGCTAGGAAGTGGCAGGATTGAGGCCGTCTGACCCTGGAGCCCACGCTGCGGCCCGCGCTTGCAGACACTTTACTATGAACACAGTATCGATTCTTCACAATAAACCTGGAAGCCAGGACCTGTGATCCCCACCGGACGAACGAGGACCCTCCGTGCACAGGGCCAGGGCCCGTGATCCCCACCGGACGAACGAGCATCCTCCGTGCACAGGGCCCGGGCCCGGCCAGGACCCCAGCGCTGCCAGGGGCAGAGTCACCGCCTGCTCCCAGCATGGCGCGTGGGGGCCAGCCTCCTTCCTCCAGCCCTGAGGGAGGCCCACGGGGAGCTCTCCGTGGTGCTGAAGTACCTGTCTCCCCCTTCAAGCCCTTCCTAGTCACCTGGGACGCGGCAATTAAGTTTCCAGGTCAGCCGACGGGTTCTTGCCCCCGAGATATACTCCTGTCCCTTAGGAGGGCAGGGGTGGTGACACTGCAGCAGGGGGGATGTAGACCACGGTGGGTGCCAACCAGGCTTTGCAAGTCTCCTAGCCACACCCACAAGTAATGATCATCGACAACCCCTGTGCGCCTGGAACGTAAGAACACTCAAGTGCCCAGCTCAGCGCATCCAACTCACGTTCGCTCTGCCTCTGGAGCCCCCCAGAGGCAGCTCCTGGCTCCCCCCAAGGAGCCACGCCTTCCTCTCACAGCGCCCTCTGCGCCTGCCACTTCCTGCCTCAAAGCCACAGCTGAGCTCCCCGGAGCCACCACAGTTCACTCACGCCTCTCGGAGGTGGCGAGCCTCGCAGTGTGGGCTGGCCCTCGCTCAGTTTAAACTTCCACTGCCATCCCCGGCTCAAACTTGCCGGGCCGATGAGCGGGCAGCTCTGCCGTCACGACTGCTTGGCTGCTTATTTTTGCAAACCAGTAAGAAAGACCAACCAGGTGAGATCCTTCCTACTTTTAAGAAGCCCAGCCTATTGTGCAAGGATGATACCTCAGTATTATTAGTCACTCATCATTGTTAATTACATTTAATTAATCAATATTTGTGCAGAGCTTTTTTGTTTACGAATGTTTTCATGCACATTGTCTCAGTTAATCTTCTACGAGTCTTGGGAACCATGGATATTTGCTTCCAAATCTTAAAAACACCACCATATGCAAGGAAAATGCAGTAAGTTAATAAAATACTTTCCCTTTCATTTTCTGCTAGCCCATTAGCAGTGAAATATTCAGTCATGAGCTGCAATCAAAGGACCGTTTAAAACCACGGAGCAGTTTTTGAGATCCTGCCTGTGTGGAAGGGACTGAAGTTTACCATGATCCAGCCTGATGCTCTAGAAAAAATGACTGTTCAATCAGCTCTTCCCTTGGGGAACATGCAGCCTGGCGGGTGGCAGGCCTGGGTCCTCTCACAGGGGAGTTCAGCACCGTGCTCTGAACACCTGGTTGTTACAAGTGGTCTACTGAGACCCAGCCCGTGAGGGCAGCTGATGCAGATGTTTCTAAACGGGCTCCCAGGTGAGTGTTCCGGAGTGGGGAGCTCGTTGAGGAGCAGGCCTGCACCTCGGCACCACCCCCGCCAGGAAGATGGGCTGCCTGCACCCCCACGTGCCAGCTCTGGAGTGATAACCCCAGGTGCAGGGACTTAGCCCAGCCCCACTTCAGCTCAGATCAATTAGCAAATTGTCACAACTAGAAATTACGCTAATGGAAAGCCTGCTTTAGGTGATTAATGAGCCTCTTTCCCATGACTCTGTCCTCCGATTTGCTTCGTGAACTTTGAGAATGCTGATGCTGGGCTGTTCTCATCCCAGCAGGGGCACCAGTGTCTGGGCTCAGCTCCCTGGACAGCGCCACGAACTGCCAGGGAGAGTCTGCACGCGGTTTGGGGCTGCAAGTCTTGCTGGGGGAGAGTAGTCGAGTCAGAGGATGGAGGGCAGGCAAAATGGAGAGAGCCCTGTGGGGTAGGTGTGCCAATCAGCAGCGTGCCCGAGGAACGCTACGTCTCTTTGGCTTCATCTGAAAAATGGGGATAATTTGAAGGCCTTGGCAGAGACCAGATGCTCTTTCACTCTTTTGCCCAGCACAGAGCTAATAAGAGCACAGACTCTGAAGCCGGACAGCTGGATGAGAATCCAAGCTCTGCCACTTACTAGCTGGGTGACCTGGAACAAGTTAGGTAAACTCACAGGACCTCAGGTTTCTCATCTGTGGAATGTGGATTAAAAACTGCTTCACAGGGTTTTTGTAAAAAGTGAGCAAATCTAGGTAAATTGCTCAGAACAGTGCTGGCATCTAGTAAGTGCCATAAGGTGTTAGCTGTTACTTAAGCTCTGTAATTTTATGATTCTATTATATAAGATACACATGCTCACAATAATTGTCACGCCAAAAGTACACAGAATGTGTAAAAGCCCAGCGTGCGCCCAATCACATGAACACACTGCACGTTGATTCATGTGCATATTCTCTCTCTCACACACACACACACACACACACAGATTTGGAACTTTGCATACTAGGGAAAAGTCCTTCCCCACTCTCGTGAGCCGGCCAACCCTGAAATCTATGCTCTCTGTGTGCCAAACGCTGATTCCATTCAGAGTAACTTCAAGGTATACACATTTGGATTCGGGGGAGTCAAGAATCAAATATGTGTCCCTCCCATCTCACTCCCTCCGTCCCCTGAAGGCTAAAGGGCCAGGGCAACTTTACATCCTCGAAGGTCGGGAGCAACGCTTCTCTTGGGCTGGCACGGCTTCCCCACTATGAGGATTAAAGGCCTCTGAACCAAGTGATTACCCACAGCTATAAACACTCACTCCCTAAAGACAAATACAAGATGCAACCCTGCATGTCACTGAAGATGATCAAGGAATCAGCTGTACCGATAAAGGGAGCTGCTTGTATTAAAATTCATTTAGATAAAACTCTCTCTCCTAACATGACTATCAGAAAAACCTAGTGCACTGTTTTAAAGGAGTCTTATCTAAAAATACTTAATTTCTCTCAGGGAATGAGAAGACAGAGCTCCATCAGAAGCATCTTTGAGAGTTAGCTAGAAGCCAGTTAGAGAGGCTGAGAGGCCATCTCAGGCGATCCAGTGCAAACAGCGAAAGCTCTGCCTCAGTCTATGAAGGGAGGAGGGCTTGGCTATCGGCAAATTCTCCTCACTGGCGGGGATGCGGTCTCGGAAACTGAGAAGCCAGGTGTGGCCGTATGCCAGGTCGCCTGTCCTGGTGGTGACCAACCAAACTGAGGACGTCGTGCCTAGAGTCTTACAGGGTTGATCTCAAGTACAGACTGATGACAAATGTCACAGCCGCTATTGCGCTTCTGGGATTTATAGAGGGCCACTGGTGTCTGTGAGGCCAAACATGCCACCGTCAGCGGCACGGCCCGGGGTCAGCCCTGGGAAGGCAGCCCCTCCGGGGGGCACAGCATGCTCTCAAGAGCCACACTGCTCCGCCTCCTTCCGCTTCCCAGTTATTGAGGACTGTGTGCCCTCTGTGTCCCCCCCGAAGACATTCCAGCCCCCACTCTGGGCTGCTGATTCTTAGGCACCTAAGGCCCACTTTGCCACTGGGGTCCTTGAGCCTCTGCCTCACCCTCAAAGCAGCCAGATGGTTACAAACGATCTCCAGACAGAAGGCGGGAGACGCGTGCTCACCAGACCAGGCCACCTGGCAGAGCCTCAGCCCAGATGGTCCAGGCCGCCAGCTTCGTGGGGACCAGCTGAACTGGGCACCCAGTCCTTGTCGGGAAACCTATATGGGGTTGGATTCTAATAGGTCAGCAAGCATCTCACCGAACCCCGAAATGCTCTCTGAGGAGAGATTTGCAACAAAAACGAGGAAAGCGAGAAGGGGCGCTGACAACAAGCTTGCTCCGAGTGTCTCCCGCGTCTGTTTCCACCGCAGACAGCCTGCGCGGGGCTGCCCTCTGGAAATGGAGACGGCCTTCCACTAAGACGAATCGTGCTGGTTGCAAACCCCCTTCCTGCGTTCAACACGGCACTCAGCGTAGTGCAACCAAGCTGGTGACCATCGGCTGCATCAATCAAAAGGAAACACCGATTCACCGAAAGGTTTCAGTAGCTACATGGGAGGATTACAGGCAGCACCAGGGCGGGGACGAGAGCACGCGCTCGGGCTCCATAGGGCGGAGTCCACACCCGATCTTGCTCACCGCAGCGTCCCCGGTGCTGGGCGCAAACCGCAGCACATCGTAGGTCATCAGGAAATAGCTGCTGACACAACCTGACCTCAAGAACAGCACAGCCTGGCAAGGGAGACAGTCTTGGGAAGAAAACCAACCTTCCTGTGCTCTGTAAGCACTATTCCAAACAAGAGTTAAGCACTGAGAGTTGCAGGACCCCAGAGGAGGGGCGGTTCCAGCTGGGGCCAGATGGCAGAGGGGGCAGAGGGGTCCATGGAAGATGGAACACGTGAGGCCAACCATAAAGGACAACCCACACCTGCTCCAATGCTGATGCTTGTTTCTCCTTCTCTGAATTACCGTGGAAAGTGACAACAGATATGGTCAGCTTCCATACGTCCCCAAACCAGACGCTCTGGGTGATTCTCAGAACTGCCAACCCAGCCCCTTTCAGGCAGGCCCCAGCAGAGGTGGAGGTGAGGACGCCAGGGGACAGTCGTGGGGGAGGTCTGGCCCAGCGTCCCCCGTCCAGGAGAAGCCTCACCTGAGGCCGGGTCACCTGAGCAGCGCCGGGTCTTCCATCAGGAAGTGTGTCCCCTGTACTGACACCTCCTAGGGTCAGGGGCCGTGACGGCACCACCAGGGTGAGGCCTCACTTCAGGCTGACTTCAGTCAACAGGAAAATAACACGCGTTCTGGGATCCTGGCTCTCCAGCTCCCGGCACCATCTCAGGTGAGTTACTTAACTTCCAAAATTTACTTATTTACTTTTTAAAAAGGGCTAGGTATTACCTGTTTTGTAGGTTTGAGGGAAAATGCTAATATCCTGTCTGGCACCTGGTATGGGATCAGAAGGGCAGATACAATTGTCAGAACCGACCCTAACGGCAACCGGCAACCCCGGAGCAGGTGTCCTCACGGCGCTGAACAGATGGAGACACGGGCCTGACAGGTCACCACCTGCCTGCCGGATGCAGGAGACAGCAGAGCCAGACCTTCGGAGCCGGGGCTCTGGCCCCCAACGATTCAGCATCTTTGGTCCCAGCCCAAAGGCAAATGCAGACGGTCACTGGGTCACGTGCGGGGGCTACTACCTGCTACTGATAGAGTTCGGGGAGAGTCGGCTGCATTAAGGTTTCCCAATTTCAGTAAAAATGGTCCAACAGCGGCAGCAGGAGGGAAGAAGAAGGTTAAAAGAAGAAGAATGGAAAGCAAGGGCGTGTTTATCCGGAAAGCGCGGACAGACCTTTCTGTGCAGGCCGCCCCTCCCCACCCCCAGGAGCCCCACCGACGTCACCCCCAGGCGAGTTCCTCCTGCGAGACGGGAGCGCTCAGGAGGACATTTCCTTTCAAAGTCACCAGGCTGAGGTGGCACAAGGAACAGGCAAGGGAAGAGGGCAGGCCTCAGGACAGGTTTCTGAATGTGAGGAGTGCTTCATCCCGGGCAGAATAAGGATCAAAGTGCAAGGACAGGAGAGCCCCAGGTGTGACGGGGACAAGCCTGACGGCGGGGAGGCGCCACACGACGGGGCTCCTCGTGGTACCGTCACCTCCCCCCACTACACGAGGAGGAACGGGAAACAGAGGGGTTAGGCTGAGACCCGGGGGCCGGCGGGGAGGGGCGAGGCGGGGGGAGAGCGCCTGCCGGTCCCATGTTCAGCTCCACTGCCCGGCATCCCTTCCCCAGCCCCACAGACAACACACTAAGTAACTGACACACGGGAGCCGTGCAAGCGACGGTTTTCATAGCAGTGATGATGATGGAAGTGATAAACAGAAGAGAGATAGGTATCGTAAATCTAAGGGAAAAAAGCAGTATTCAATACATGAGCTCATTTGGCTGGGCCAGCGTGTAAATCCCACCTCAGAACTAGTGAACGCCAGGGCTGAAAACACCAGTAGGCCCCTGGTGCTCACCGCTCCTGGATGGCCAGGTGCCCTCCACCACCTCCTCCACATGAGGTCACCCTGTCCCTGCAGAGGTGGGTCTCCTGACCCACCAGGCAGCCTGCGGGGACCCTTGGACTGTGTTGGCTCTCGGCCAGTTACCAGGCTCCTGTAATAAAGCCTGCCCTTTATTATAAGCGGGGGAGGGATGGACTGGGAGTTTGGGGTTACTAGATGCAAACTGTTACACACAGAATGAATAGACAACAAGGTCCTACTGTACAGCACAGGGAACTATATTCAATATCCCGGGGTAAACTATAATGGAAAAGAATATAAAAAAGAATGAATATATGTGTATAACTGAGTCACTTTGCTGTACAGCAGAAATAAACACAACATTGTAAATCAACTACACTTCAATAAAATATAAATTAAAAAATAAAAAATAAAGCCTGCCCTGCATCTTTCACGGAGAGGTCAGACAAGAGGAGGGACCTGAAAGCACGGCTGGGTTGTATTGGGAGGGACAAATCTTCATGGCCTGCAGGGAGGCTGGGCTCTGCTGGAGAGCCCTGGAGGTCGGTGCTCACAGGCTGCTGTGGGCAGGACCTGAAGGAGGAGGCCACAGAGCCTAGCCCTTGTCTTCAGGAAGGGAGGCGGGAGGGCGAAGGGGAAGAAGGGGAAGAAGGGGAAGGAGGGGAGGAGGGGAGGAGGGGAGGGGGGAAGGAGGCAGGCAGGTCAGCCCGACTCCTCAGCACAGCCTGAGAGACGCCTGGCCCCTGCTGCCCCAGTCTGCATTCTGCACAACCAGTCACAGGGGACGACTCAGGTCCCCAGTGCGTGTCAGGCTCTGGAATGTGCTTAGAATACTCCAGCCCTGCCGGTCCTCACCGCAGGAAAGCTCTGTCTCAGCCCTCCCGGGCTGCACGGTGAGTGCCCGTCTCTGCGTCTGCCCCTCCCGCAGACTGGGGGCATCTCCAGGGCTCAGCACACGGAAACAACACGTACAGGCTGTTAGCCAGGTGCAGAGTGGGTCTGGAGCTCCCGGTGTCCCTGCCGCTTATCTGGATGTTGCAGATATTACCCAGACAGGTGTGCACACACCTACTGCAAGAGCCACAGTCTCCTTTAAAACACGTCTATCCAGCCTTACGTGCTACATACGGGCCATTTTTATTACTACGGATGGGTGTCAAACTAGGCTCAAATTTTTTATGAAGTCTAAATATTGAGAAAATATTAAAATGCATAATGAAATAATTAGCCAATTCAATCTTTGGTCTTTCCATCTGCTTGAATTTAGGTTTACAGTAGCAAAAGTCTGCTATCCATCCCATGCCAGATGTCATTACCAGATAGGAAGGGAAGCAGGGAGGGAGGGAATGTCCGTAATGCTAATTCTCTTCACTCAAATTCGCCTTTGGGGACAGTCTTCCAATCAGTAAACTAGGAGACAGGTGTGCCTGGCACATGGTAGGCATTCAATAAGGATTTGCGGCCTGAATTATTAATCGAACACAAAATAGGGAAGTCAGCTTCTTGAAAGAATCAAGGCTAAAAGGAGAGAAACCCAAAGACATTTTAGTATGTTTTCAATAATAGTTTCCAAAGCACGTTAAGAGTTTTGATGGTCAATATAACCCCATTAGAAGGCAAGGACCACGGGCTCAAGCAGGCCAAGGGGTTCAGGGCTGGCTCCTCCCCGTTCTCTGCAGGAACTGAGAGGCAGCTGCATCAGCAAGACAGGGGGAGAAACGCCCTGGGAGCTGTTGAGCGGGTGCTGAGGACCATGTGGGACCCCTGGGGGCAGCACCCAGGAAATGACACTCGCAGGTGCTGCCGTGCTTCCTGGCTCCCAGTGAGGCCCAGTCTCCGTGCAACTTGGGGAGGCAGGGCCCCCCAGTCCCAGAATGAGACCCCTCAGAAGGATGAACCCTTCCCACCGGGTCCCCGAGCACAACGCCCCTCCCCCACGGGTGCCAGCCGGGCCTGCCTGGCTCTGCACGAGCTCCCGCGTGAAGTCAAGGCTCCAGGACCCAGCGTGGCGGCTCCTGCTCCACAGGGACCCTACGGGCTCCACGCAGGAGGTGCGGAGCCTCCGCAACCCAAGGCCCAGAAAGGACCCGCCCAGCTCGTATCAGGACGTAGACGCCAGGACTGAGCGCTAATGGCCTCCTTTCACGACCGCCCCGCCCCCTGCCCCCCTCCCCGCCACAGGATATAAGCACCTTCACCACGCTCCCCGTGGGGACCCGGACTGGAGGGTAAGCGCTTTGCCGCTGGCCACCCCACCTGGGTGGGCCCTTGGCTGCACCACTTCCTGGCTGGACTCCAGGTGAGTCAGCTCACCCTGCTGAGATCCCGTTTCCCCAGGGGACCGTGAGAGGTGCTGACCAGAGAGGTGTGAAGAGATGACAGAGGTGACAGATGCAGCGAGCCTGGGACGCGGCACGGGTGCCGCCTTCCTCTGTGCTGCGACGCTCTGCTCGCTCAACCAGCGCCAGCTGGCTGGACCCTGACCCTGCTGAGAAGTGGGGTCACCGAGGGAAGGGCCCCTCCCGCGGCCCCCCACCTTTTCACTTCTCTCTGTACAGAAGACCAACGCCTAACTCCACCACGCATGCCAGGCTCCCTCCGTGAGCCCCTGAGCGCTCTAGTTTTTGGCGTCTGGTTCTCAAAGCCTTCCATCTACAGCGCTTTTCCTGTCACAAGCTCCTCGGAGACAGGGGTCTTGTCTACCAAGCCCAGATTCACGTTAGCTGGCACGAAGGAACTTGCCTCGGTCCTGGAAGCCGTGCCTCCTGCAGCCTAAGGGTGCTTCCAGGATCCAGGGCAACGAGACCACACAACGGCCTGTGACCATCCCACTTCCACAGAACCAGTGTGTGAACAAGGTAATCAACAGACATTCCCATCAGAGTTGCCTCTTCCTGGGAGACACCCTGAGCGAGCCATCCTCTCACACCATGCGAACTGTGGGGCATCTCCCACCCCTGTCCCCTTGATAAACTTCTACTCACCCTTAAAAAGCCCACCGTGGCGACACCCCTTCTGTGAAGCCACCCCTGATTGCCCTGCGCCCGGCAGCTTCATCCTCTGAACCTCACAGCAGTTGGCATAACGCTCTGTCCCTGCTCCCCAGCGTGCGTTTAATCCTCAGATGACGCACACCCTCTTCGGGACCGGGCAACCCCATGAGGCCCTGCCTCCGCACTGCAGCCCCTCAGGCGACTCGCCACACACCCAACCCAAAGCAGGCACCGAGTAAAGACTGCTGGAAAAAACACGTAAATAGATAAGTGAACCTGAGGTTTCTCCAGAGTCCCACTCACCCAACTGAGTGTCTACCACGAGCCAGGCACTGATCGGAAGCTCAAGGCAGGGCCACTTATTTTATGAAACCGTCCTTTTTAGTGCAGTCCTCCTAATGCCCCCACCCCAGTCTTTTCAAAATGGCATCCGTGTGCCTTGCTGAGCTGTACAGCCCGATTTCAGTTTCCCCAACAATCATATCCTGTGTTCAGCTGTCAGTATGTGGAACCCCCCGACCCCAAGCCCAGCACTGATAGGTGGCCGTTAGAACCGGTCACTCACACAGATCTCAACGCTGACAGGAAACACGTGATCCAAGTGAGAGCAGCACCGGCCCCAAGGAGGCCTTTCCTCATCCTGAACCCGTACTTCACTCGTAGGGCCCTGGACGTGGTGGAAGGGTAAGAAAATGCCCACTCTTTGGTCCGTATCTCCCTGCCATGCCATTTCTGAGTTATCTATGGCCAGCGTTCAATAGCTGACCCCTCTGGGGTCCTCCTCAGGGGTCCGCAGGTCGGGGTGGGCACCGGGAAAAGGATATGATGGTCCAGTGGATGTCCAGCTTGCTGTTGATCTCCAGGCCTCGGGCTTCCTGCCTCTCCTCCTCCAGCTCCTTGGAATTTGCAAACTGCCCCTTCTCCCCAGGGGATTCTGGGAAACTCTCAAAGTTGAACTTGTCCACTTGAATAGCCATTCTAAGAGAACGGGGAAACAGAGCAGAGAATTAATCAGGAGGGCAATTTCTTCTGTGGGCTGCTGGAGAAGCAGCCCATGCCAGCATGAGACAGGATAATGAATCATTATCGTTAGTAATTCATAACCGATTCATTCCAAGAAAATGAAATAATTGACTCCCAGGGTAGTATCAGCTTCAGAGCTGGCTCAACACCGTTTAGCACGGAAGACACAGTCAGAGTGTCCAACCCCAGAAGGAAATCTGAATTCTGGAATAGGGTAAGGCAGAGAGGAAGCAGGGGAAAAATCGCAGCGAGGTGGCCTGGCAATCACTTACCCCTGGGGCCCCAAAAGCCCAGAGGGAACTGCAGCCTCGTCATCAGAGCCCTGCCTGCCGTGCTGCACTTCACCCTTGGCCAGATGGACTTGCTCACACACGCCGCGTGCCCCGCCAGTCGCACAGCTCCCCACCCGCCCACTTCCAGCCCCTGAGCCCAGGACCCCACCCTCCCTTCAGGTTTCGGCCCAAGTACAACATCCTCTACAGAGTCTCCCACACTGCTGCTGTGTCCCGCACTCGCAACCTTCTGGCAGTTTCCAGAACACACCAGGCTCTTCCTCCCTTAGTCTTTGTGCCCACAGCTCCCCACGTGGGAATGTTCTTCTTCTGACCCTTGGCACAGCTGGAGCCTTTCATCCTTTAGATTTGAGCTTAAGAAAGGCCTTCCCAGCCCACCTCTCCACAGCAGCTTTCCATCTCATCCCTCCCCCCGCCCCATTCTCCATTGCGGCATTCCACCTATTTCTGCAATAGCGTTTACCATGAGCTGTAAATATTTACTTCTGGATTTGTTAACTGTCTATCAATCCTACCAAAATTCAGCTCCTTGAGGGCAGAGATCCTCTTGTCTTGTTTACCAGTGTTTCCCAGGCCTGGAATAATGCCTGCCTGGCACACTGTAGTAACCGGTTCAGAGAAGAAATGAATGAGTGAATTAAGATCCTTCCCTAACACCCCAGGCCAATGTTTACCTCCCGCCCACCGCCACTGTTGCCCAGCCCGCACACCTGTATCCACGTTCAGCTGCGTCCCCAGGTGCTACAGCCCCGGGTCTCTAGAAGGCAGCCTGCCTCCACTCCCACTCCCACGCCCCTGACGGTCACATAGCCAGGGGCTATGTCTTACTGACGTGTGAAATCCCACCTCTTGGCACGAAATCAGGCATACAGCAGGTACTCAACAGAAATGTGTTACATGGATGGATAAAGAAAGAGGGGGAGAAAGGGGGGCTCCTTCGTGTCAGGCCCTGAAGATGACTGTCACTCAACGGATAAAAGTAGGCATTTTCTTTTATTTCACAGCCTGTGCTGTGGCCAAAATATCCTGCTGAGCCCCAGCATGCTCTAATTGGCCTTTGGAGCTTCTTCCTTTAACAACCAGGAACTGGTATTCAGGGTGTATAAACATAAGATTAAACCCAAGGAAGAGGTCTTGAGAGCTTGGAAAGGACTACTGGAACATTGGTAAATCCACAGCATTTGGCCGGGAGCGTGACGTTTAAGGGTCAGCTACTCAAGAGTTAGAGGCACTTCTGTGTAAGTGCAGAAACAGTGCGTTTCATAGCAAGGACCACTTTCAAAAAATTGCATTTACTGTTCTTTTCAGATTATACAAGTAGATAGGCTTACTGTAAGAAGCTGGAAAATAGAGAAAAGCATACAAAAGAAAAAGCACTCAATCTTATACTCTAAGGTTGATATATTAATTCTATAGTCTTTTTTCTAAGCACTTGTATTTTAATGCAGTTTACATCATTATATAAGCATACCTATAAGTCATTATATAAGTATTAAATATGTGTGACCACACATACATATACACATAATTTTAAGACATGCTTTCTTCTCTTAATATAGGATGAGCAATTTCGCATCATTAAAAATTAGTCTGCAGAATATTCTACCATATGGCTGTATCATAATTTACTTAACAATTCCCCTATTTTTCATACTTTCAGGTATTTTCCATTCTTTAAAAAATTACTGGTGAAAAAAATCTTAACAACCATCTTTGTGCTTAAATTTGTTCTCCGCATTTATGACTGTTAGACTCCATTCTAGAGGCGGAATTACTGATTTGAGGATGTGAAAACCTTTGAGGTTTGGAGGCAGAGGACCAAGTTCCTTCTCAGAGAGCTTCTTCCCGAGGTACATGCCCCAAGCAGTGCGGGCGGGCACGCCGCTCTCTGCACCCTTGCCAATACTGACGATGATCAATTTTTAATCTGTGCTAGTAAGAGGCGAAATGCTGCCTCGCTGATGCTTTAATTTGCAGGTCTGTCTGAATTACTCCTGAGGTTGCACATTTTTTCAGGAGCTTATTAGCCATTTATCTTTCTTCCCCTGTGAGTGCAGCCGGAGTGCTTCTAATTTCCCACCCGGCAGAAGCACTTCCTACTTCCAAGCTAGCCCGGAGCAAACGAGTGCTCTCTTCAAACAAGAGGTCAGAATATTTCCTAAGGTTCACTAAAAAGGCCAAATTCAGCTCATCGTCTGATAACTCAAAAAGAACTAATAACTGTCACCTGTCAGATGGGTGTGGACACATCCCAATGCCCAGCTCTCTTCTGGTCGAATGCAAGAAGGGAGAGAGGCCCGGCTCTCAGCAGCCTTAGGGTCAGAACGCACACTGGACACTGGCCACCAGGATTATATTTGTGTGACCGTCTGTGAGGGGGCTCTTTCAAACAATTTCTGACTGTGTAAGCGTCATACTATATGACCCATCTCCACCCTTCAGGAAAGTGTAGCCAGGTGTGCCCACAGAACAGGAGAGGAAAAAAAAATGAAATGCAACAAACGCTCATCGCATACCCAGCCCTGGGCCAGGTGTTTTAAATATACATTCATCTTTTTTATTACTGTGGCCTAAGGATGAGTGTGATTTGCTTCCTTTTACAGATGCAATGACGCTCTCTGGGCATAAGCCACCTGCCAATGTCACAGAGCTGGCAGTCCCATCAAGAGCCTGCCGCCCAGACTCAGCGCTGCTCTGTTTTTTGCCGTATCTGGCTCTCCCTTGCTTAGGCAGAGTACCTAAAAGGCAATGGTTTTTGCTCGTGCTGTTTTCAGAGCCGGTGTGGGACACAGACCCGGTGACCGTGGGCCTGCCATCCACAAGAACCAGCACACCCCCAAACTTACAACAGCCCTCCTGCCCCAACGGCCCCAGGACGTGTGCTGCCAGCAGGTGTCCCAAAGGCAGTGTCCCTCCTCTCCCACAGATGATGAAATCGAGGTACCAGAAGTTGAGTGACTCACCCAGGGGCACCCTGCTTAAAATCCTGCAGCCAGGGTGGCAACCCCAGGACCCGAGGATTACTCCCCAAACCGCAGAGGGGCGCTGTCCACCTCTACGTCTCTCTCTCCGTGGGCCTGGGGCACGGTTCCGAGCCCCGCCGCCCCCTCCTTCCTCCCCTCCAGGAAGGGGCCGGCAGCGAGGCCGGGAAACTTCTCCCAGAGCCGAGTCCCCACACGTGAGCTCTCTGCCCGCGTGACACTCACACCGGTCCCGAGGGCCAGCACTGTCACAGGGGGAGCCACAGCCTGGTGCCCTGGGAGGCACCCTTGCTCCAGGTCCCTGGTGATGCAGCAGGTCCAAACCAGCTGCTCAGAGAGGAGGCGGCCCCACGGCCCTCAAGGCCGCTTATGGAGGAACTGAAGCGGAGCTGCTGGGACTCCCTGTGGAGAGGAGGATGGGAAGTCCAGAGCCGCCTAGGGGAGGGAGGGAGACCATCTACTGCAGCGGCCCCCGGAGGGGAGGGAGCTGAGGCCCCGGACGGCAGCCCACGTCCACCCCATGGGCACCGAGGCAGCGGAGGGCACAGAGCAGGGAGCCCCGGCTTGGGAGCAGACCACCTGGGCTGGACCCCCAGCTCTGCCCCGACGTGAACACGACCTTGGCCGTGGCCCTCCACTTCCCTGAGCACCTCTGCGGAATGCAGTCGGCAGTAGTGACCTAGAGGGCGGGCGAGAGGTCAGCGCTCTCACTCAGTGCCAGTGGTCACGCCATCAGAGGTCAGCTCCGCCACAAGGCTCGTCCACAGCACAAACCCTCCCGGAAGGGCGGCACTGCCTCACAGTGCAAAACCCTGCACCCGAACTGGGGCTAATAAGCCCCGTCTTGTAAGATTTTGGGCAGATTAAGTAAGACGGTCCGCAAGTGCCCAGCACACACACAGCATCCTACAAACAGTGGCCACTGTCACGATGATCAATCCCACCTTACATATGGGGAGACTAAGGGGCTGGCAAGTTAAGGAAATAACCTGAGCTGCTCGTGGAAGAGCTGAGATTCGGACCCGAATGCAGTTCTGGTGCCGACCCAGCGCCCTAGCGGATTCCCCCAGCCTCCTAACCGTGCAGCCCCCACCGCTATTCAGTCCTCTTCATCTTTGCCGCGTCGGAGTGAAAGAGAATTAATACTGCCATTGAATGCCAATTTTCACGTTTAATTTTATGGCCAAATGTGACAATAATAGTCAAGAG
This sequence comes from Balaenoptera musculus, assembly GCF_009873245.2. Classification (NCBI taxonomy): domain Eukaryota; kingdom Metazoa; phylum Chordata; class Mammalia; order Artiodactyla; family Balaenopteridae; genus Balaenoptera; species Balaenoptera musculus. Next base: position 3,597,395 of record NC_045801.1, on the reverse strand, counting down.
TTGGCACTAAAAAAAGGTGCTGTGATTTTTGAAGAGTCTATAAAAAAGCGATGCTTTTTAAAATACCGTATCATATGATTCAGCCTTTGAACAGCTGATAACCTCGCCAGGGAAGTCGTAATGATGACATTTAAATACAAATCAAGGAGTCGGATTTAGAAGGACTATCCACATATAATTAAATTGAACTTTCATTGGGAGATAATTGATAGTTATAAGATGGTATTCTAAATTTATGTGGCGCATCCTTCGGGAGTCTATTTGACTATGCAGAACGCCAGCCTACTTCTCTGTTTTATAATGAAGTACAATCCAAGTGAAAGGGAAGCGGCCAACCTTCCAGAGTCATCCATCCTGAATGAGAGGAGCTTTTGGCAGACAAGAAAATGGCATCAACACTGACAACCTGGATCACGCCCAAGAAGATCATTTGCACCTTAAGCCTCACAGATCAGTTATGGTTTTAAAAAAACAAACAAACCTTCCTTATTATTATTTTTAATTGAAGAGAACTGTATTCTAAAAATCAAAGCACCATCAGGGATGGCACCAAACACGAGAGTGGCAGCACCCATGGCCACGGGGGGCCCAGCCTGTGCCTCACCACCACCACCTACGTCCGTCCTCACGGCAGCCCTGGCGGGATCACACCCACGTGCTGCCCAAGGCCACCGGGAAGGCAAACGGGGCAGAGGACTCTTAACCCGGCCTGGACGGCCCAAAGCCCGCGGCAGGCGAAGACGGGGGTCCCAAGAGGTGTCCCTGCTCCCCGCGCTCCGGGCACACGCCGGGCTGACGCAGCTAACGGACGGAGCGTTCGGCAGGGTCAGTGCAGCTCAGGCACGAGCACAGGCCTGGGGGCCAGGGCTCCACCCTCTAGCTGGCACCACGAAGAGGCTGGGATTCACCTGGAGGGGAGAAAGCTGAGCAGATGCCCGCGTCAGACAGACCCCGGCCTCTCTTGATCGCCGAGTCTGCCTCCGAGGTTCCAGTCTGTCTGAATCTCCAGTTCCTCATCTGTGGGTTGGAGGCTGTCCAGGGCCCACCAACCTCCTGCCTGGGTTTCTGTGAGTTCAGCGAAGGCCAAGGGTGGGGACTGGAGTGGGGACCAGGGCCTCTTGCTGCCGAGACAGCTTCTCGGAAGAATGACCGCATGGCGTGATCATGGGCGAGGGACCAGCTGGTTCCGCAGGAGAAGAGGACCAGGGACCCCACGTGGCATCCCCCGTCACCCCATGTGGCATCCCCCGTCACCCCACGTGGCATCCCCCGTCACACTACCCCATACACATGCTCCCCTGTCTTCCACACGCGGGGACCCCAGGGCACTGCCCCATCTTACAGACGGGCGAGCTGAGGGCAAACAGTCCTCCCCCGCCAAGGACCTGCCCTCCTGAGGCCCCTCGCCTGTCCTCACCGCTTCCTCCAAGCAGCTAACTCCACCCCCACCCTGCTCCAAGATCCAGCCTCCCTGAGAAGCCTCCCTGCCTCCCGTGCTGCCTTTCAGGCCGGCTGGGGCACCCCCCTGTCACCGTGCCCCCGTGGTCCCCAGCGTCCTGCCCTCCTCCTCCCCGAGGGCGGCCAGGGCTCTGCCGACCCATCTCCAGCCCAGGGCTGCTTCCGCCACAGGCATATGTGCAGCCTCCGAATCACCCCCGAAACGCCGACACCTCCTGTATAAAACTGAGATGAGTTTATTCTGTATTAGAGAAAAAGAAACAAAGCAATGCTTCTAATGTCCAGAGGCGCTGGCTCTGAAGCATCGGGAGTGTCCCCTTCCATCTCAGCCAACGTTTCTGCGGAAGCACAACCCCGTACCTTGCGTTTCTGTACATGAACAATTGTTTTGGGACCCGTTAAGTACCTTCCTCGGCGCAGAAAATAGCGCTTAATTAATAAAATGAGATTTGCTCCTAACGTCATTGAGCTGCCGGCTGATCCCCCTGAAACTGCGGGAAGCAGAGTGAGGGCTGGATCCCTGCTTTCCGGGGTCACTTTTCATTGATTTCTCTCCGCTAGGCCTCCTGCAGGGGGGGGCCTTGCCGTCTAAACAGGGCTGGCCGGCCTGCTGGATCCCTGCCACAGGGTTCGGCAGAGGCGGGGACAGCCGGGGCCTCTGCGGTGCGGTGGGAAGGGGCGGGATGGCAGGCCAGCGGGCAGGGGTTCAAGCCCGACTCTGCTCCTGACGGGACGTGGGATCCAGGGCGGGTCACCTGACTTCAGAGTACCCTCTGGGACGGAGAACTGTGTGGAGGAACGAGCGTGGGCTTTTTGCAGCCACACAGACCTGGATTCTAAATCCACGCTTGGTCACCTAGGAGCCTGGTGGCCAGAGGCTGTACAAAGCAGTTAGGCCATATGAACAGGGAGCACAGTACAGTTTCTTGTCCTCTGGGGTGTGTGCTGTGACCAGGAAGGTGGGCTGTAAGGTCCCTCTGGCAGCCCGGTTACCTGTGATGATTAAGAACTCACATGGGAAATGGGTATCTGACCTGGGGGTTAGTCAGGACTGTGGAGAATGTGGACCACCTGGCATATAATTGGTGATCAAAATTACAGCTATTACTTTTGGGGGGAGGTAAAAAAGAGTTCTAGAATGGATTGAGATCAAAACAGGAAAGCATTTACAATGGCGTTTATGAAGTAAAAACTGCCAGGTAAATGCTAGGTACTTTATTTATTCTTTTCACTATCCTGTAATCACAAAGAATATTCCACCAAGGCTAACACGAAAGCACCTGAGCCTCTCGCTGTGTCCTCAGCCCTGCATCCTCCACAGCTCCACCCCCCCCCCCGCTCCCAGAGGCCCCGCACAGGACAGGCTGGTGGGGAGATCCCACCAGCTCCTGCCCATCTACCCTCATCTCCTTTCTCCCTCTCTTTCCACAGCCGGACTCACAGGTCCCCCAGCACAGCACGAGCTTGGCTGAAGCAGGGGCTTCCCTCCCCGGTGAGCACCAGAAATCATGCCAACAGTTCCCTGGATTTGCTGGGTCTCTAAGGGGGAGCTTGGGGTTTTCTCCAATGCTCCTCACTGACTACTTTGGGGAAGTCTGTACGACTATCAGATGCTCTCCCGGTTTTCTGCTATTCTTTTAGAGTCTGAAAGACCTGGCTTCTGCCTAGGCCTGCCTCTAATCAGCTGTGTCTTTGGAGAGTTACCCACTGGGAGCCCCCGTCCTGGGCCGGCGCGGGGGCCTTCTTGGGGCGGGGGGAGGGGGGGGACACGCAAGTTAACCCAAGTAAGGGTCCGGCCACGGCGCAGCTGGCGCGTCATCAGGGTTAATTCCCGCCTGCTTCCAACCGTAGTAGGAAACGAGCTGCTTTCAGGTGGCAGGTGGACCCACTCCGCCTTGTACGAGTGAGTGAGCCCTTGCTTCTCCCCGAGGGCCGTGCTCCGCTCGGGCGGGCTGGGAAAACCACCGAGGAGCTCAGATCAGAGCGGCAGCCTCCGCCGGGGCAGGTGGGCCGCGGCCGCCGTGCAACCTTCAGTGAAAAGCGGGTGCGGTAACACACGCCCGGGCTCCTCCGGCTCCTGTGAGTTCTCCCAGAGTAACGTGCTGGCCAGGGAGGGAGATCTAGGGCAGCAGCGTCCCCGTTGCGGAGCCTGCTTCACCCCCATCACCCTGCAGAAGACGTGGCTGCATCGTGGGGCGGCCTCTTCCTAAGGGCGTGGGCACCAGCCCGGGTCCCGGCCGGCAACCCCATCACCCCGACGAGGTCGGGATCTTGCAGGGCAGCTGCAGGTCAGTGACTGCGCCCGAGGGACACGAGCTGATGGGACACTTCACGGTCGTCCCCTAGTCACCTTACTCCACAGCTCCGCCAGCCAACGTGCCAGGGTGGGATGTGCTGTGAGCCGCATTAGGGTTCAAGCGGGGTGCTGGCCGGGCCAGACTGAGGAGGGAACCTGGGACCAGCCACCTGGGACCGGCGCGATGGTACTCAGAGAGCGGTCAGCAGGACGCAGGCCCTGCGCTTGGCATTCAGGGACATGGGCGAATCCGAAGCAGCCCCCGTCTCCCCGTGGGAGAGGGACCTCGGGCAGACGGGCTGTGAGGTCTGTGACGAGCTGTGGCAAGTGCTATGCCACAGGGATGCTCGGTGCTGCTCAGCATGGAAAGGGGACGACCAGGCCTGTCCACTGCCCTGAAGCTGCTCGGGCTGGGCGTCGGGGTGAGGTGAGGAGGGAACAGCCCAGGCGCGGGGAACATCACAAGTGGCAGAGCACGGTGCGATGGCGCGTGAACGCTAGCTCGGCTCCCTGGGCGCCCGTCCGGCTGCTCAGAGGGGCCTGGGAGGGACGAGGCCAGAGGGGTGAGCAGGGGCAGACCAGACCACGGAGGCTCCCATGGCCTCCTCAGGGGGCGTGCACATCCCCTGCTCGCTATGGCCGAGTGGATGGCCACCCCGCCAGGCAGGTGGGCCCACGCTGCAAGGAATGTCAAAGGCTAGTTTTAAGAACAAAGGAAAAATTTTTTTAAAAATAGTACAAAAAGGAGAAACTGAAGGAGGCAGAGGAAGAGGAAACTACAGAGGGAGAGAACGATTACTCAGTATTTGCAGTCAGCACACACGCCCTCCTTCAAATGGTCTTACTGTCTTCACAAAGTAGATGAGGAAACCGAGGCACAGGTGATGGTGTGGTTGCCAAGGGTCAGGCCTTCCTGGACACAGACGTCCTTCCACAGAGCCCAGGTGGGGATGGCAGCCCGGAGCAGCTTCCTCCCTGTGCCGCACTGGCCCCTGGCAGCCAGAGGCCTCCTGTGCACACAGGGGCATCCACAGCTGAGGCTCCGGCTCCCCGCTCCTGTCCAGGGGACACCCAGGAGGGAGGCTGCCGGGAAGCCAGAGCCCAGGGCCTGGGTCCAGGGTTCCAAACTGAGAAGGCAACCTTCCTCGTCGCATCCCCTGGGGTCGCACAAGGCGTGGGGGCGGGGGGGCTGCTGCTGTTTGGGGGGTGGGGTTCAAACCCACTCCACTCGGCAAACACGGGGCGGAGCCAGGATGCTCACAGGTTCAACCCCAGGCCCAGGGAGATGAAGAGAAAGAGGGAAACAAATTGGAACATCACTGGCAGATTTTTTCCTGGCAGATGCTGCTAAAGAAAGGACGTGAGAGAAATACGTGGAAGTATTTTTGACATCTGGGTTTAAGACAGACCATGGCAGTTTCCCTCATCAAGCTAATCAGAAGCAAAAGAACCAACAGAGTTAAATAACCCTAAAATAGCTTTTGTAGAACAGTTACAGATGGATCAGACAGTTAAAACGATCAGAATGGAGTGCAAGGATCCTGGTACATTGCCAGCGTCAAAGGTAAGTGAAAATACACTGCATTTGCTGAAGGACAGTAACACTTCAATTATCCTCCACAGAAATTAAAGTTCCCTTGTATAAAAATGCCCCTTTTGAGTGGAGCTGAACCTACAAAACATTACCGTGTTGTATCAGTCTCTGGACAGAAATCTTTCTACGTTGAGATGCGGATTTCCCACCTTCCACAGGACGCGTGCCTGCTTCTACCTAACTAGATCAAGGAAGGGAGGGTCTCAGGTAGGGGACGGGGCATCTGGCACTGAATCTGCATCTGGGGGCAGGGGGCGTCCCCTTGCCGAGACCTTGCTCACAGCCAGGTTCCTTGCTGGGTTCTCTACAATCACGTCTCTTAATTCTCACAACCACCCCGGCGATAAATGTTATTACGATCAGTGTCCGAATCCTCCAGAAGAGGAAACCTCAGAGCCGTGTGTGGCCCTGGGGGGCAGAGGAGTGGGGCGCCCTGGAAGGCAGACGTGGCCCTGTGTCCTTGGAGCAAAGCCTCCTCCCATCACAGTGTGTCCAGAAAGGGTCAGAGGCGCCCTGCAGATGCCAACCAGTCTCCAGGGTGGAGTCCAAAGGCAGGTGAGTCGCCTCTGCTGGACTCTCCTCTCTCACCAGCAGACAGGGTAACCCCCGGAGGGCGTCCTGAACACTGTGACCTCAGTGTGTCATCTGTAAAATGAGCACGTGATCTAGCTAAAAAGAGGTGATCTGTGGATTAATTTGGACAGTGTATTCTTAATAAGAAAGCCTTTTAGAAATCCTAGTTCTTTCATTGCCATGGTTATTACACGATACCTTCCCACCAGCACCTAGCGCTCCATACATCCAAAACCAGAAGCATGCCACCTCCCAGCTGCTCCCCTCCAGGCCCGCCTCACTCCCGCATCACCCCACACACTGGGCCTGCGATCCCCCTTCCCTTTGCCCTCCAGGCCTGGGCAGCAGGCTGTGTGGACTGACCCCGCCCCCTCCCCACGCCCTAGTTCAGGCCTCCTGCCCCCTTCTGCGCGGGCCACCTGACGGCCATGTCATTCTAACTCCCAGCCTCTCCCCTCTCTGCCCTCTGCACCCTGTGTGCAGAACTCGATCACAGTGTATATAAACTGCCCTGGTTCTAAAGGGCTCCTGCCACCCGGAGAACAGAACTGGGGATGAGGGTGATGATGCCTAAGAAAAGTGGATGCAAAATCCAAGGGACCTCAGTGTCCTGCTAAGTGGTTTCCTAGAGCTTCTAGAGCTTTCTTTAGACAAAGGGGCCAAGGAGCTTTAGCAGAAGGAAGGCAGCAGCCGGGGGGGAAGGCTGGAGGGGGAAGAGACCGGTGACGAGCCCGTGTGGAGGCTAGTGCAGTGGCCCAAATCCAAACCAAAACCGCCATCAGGAGAACAAAATTTCTAAGGTATGGAATTCTCAAAGGGATTTACAAATTGGAAATTGCCCAATTATCATCTGTGTGCAAATAACATTTTTGTAACCATCAACAAATAGTGTACCTACAGAATATACTTATAAACACAGAAATAGAATTAAGGGAGATTCCTTTGGAAAATAAAAATTAGAATACATTTCCAGAAGGTCAATATTCTTTCCAAGAGGCCTAAGTGCCACGGAGGAATTCAGTTTTTACAGTGAGAATCCCTACCACGTACGAGGCCTTTCCCTGCACCAGGTGCTGTGCTTGGGCCTTTCTGTCCCATCAGCGCTCGGGGCTCACGGCAGACGCGGCCGCCTGCTGTGCTGAGCACCCTGAGACCCGGCTCTCATCTCACCCCCGTGAAACCCCTGAGTGGAGCACGGTCATTCCCGTCTGTACTGATGGGGAAGCTGAGGCTCCTAAGCCACCCCCGGGCTCCAGAGGGACACAGTCAGGGAGCAAGGGTGGAGGCCCGTGAGCCACGGTCCCCGAGTGGAAGGAAGTCGGCGGGATGCTGGGGGCAGGAGGAAGTGGGGGCCTTGGCCTTCGTTCCAGAGGTACCTACGTGGGTCCTCATGTCAACAACCGGCTCTTCTGATAAACCTCTTCACGTGACCGCCCCGGAGCCGTCCACCAAGACGGCAGCCTCCACGTGCCACCCGACACCAGCGAAGGGAGTCCGCGTGGACGGGGCCGCACCAGCCTCCGTGACCTGCGCCGCCAGTCTCCAGCCCCCTCCTGCCGCCGGCACCACGAAGCCCTTACTGTCCCCACGCCGCGTCCACGCTGCACTCAGCACTCTGCACCTCCGGCCCTTCACCCGGCTCGGCTCACCCTGGACCCACCTCCCCTCAGCCCCCCGTGCTTCCAGCAGCCGCCCTGGTAAAGTGCACACGGAAGGCCTCCCGCCCCACCTGACAGAGTGCTCGGAGGGCAGAGACAAAGCCTGCCTGTCCTCGCCTTCCTGGCGCCTGGCACAAGGCCTGGCACGCAGTCGGGGCTGAAGAAAATGTACGCCGAACTAAGAGTCACCCCACAGGCCTTTCGTGTGACTGAAGCGTTACCCGCCCGGAAGGAACCATGAGCTGACGGACTTTAAGGCAGCTAAATGCCTCCATTTTATTAACAAAATGCCTCAATCATACTAAGTCAGCTGCCATTAGTAAAAAGGTGCTTTTACATCTAATTGCACATTTCATCAACTCTAAGTTAAATGTCCAACTTCCTAACGTGAATGAGGAAAGCAAACAGGGACGGGAAGGAGTCAGATCTCCCGAGTGTGCCCGGCTTGGGAGAGGGGGCCCAGGGGTGTGGCCCGGCCTCTCACCCCCCGGAGTCAGTGCAGGGGACGGAGGGGGCCCAGGGCTGCGGAGATGCAATGCTGGGCTCGCATCCTTGCTCTGCCCCATGGCTGGGCCATCTCGGGCGGGAAGTCGTTTGGCTTTCTGAAGCATTTTCTGGCTGTAAAAATAAGGATAAGGAGGCTAACCTCAGAGTACAGTCGTGAGGTTTAAAAGGCCTCGCGCCACGTGCCGAGCACTGAGGGTGCACTCCAAGGGCGGGGCTACCTGGAATCATATCCCACCATCGACATCACCCACCCCGGCACTGATCCGGCCACAGGGAGCAGAAGGGAACCAGGAGGGCACGGAGCATGCAAACTCCTTAGGAAGGCACGCAAAGCCCCCAAGGCCTGGGCCCACGCACCTCCGGGCCTCGGCTGTCCTGACTCACCCACGTGCCTCCTGCCCCGGGGCCTGCAGTGCGGTCAGGCTGCTGGGCCTTGGCTCCCGCTCGGGGATCAGCCCTGTGAAGGCTACTCCGACCTGTCGCCCCTCCGGCCCACGAGAAGCGCACGCTCCCTACCCTGAACGCTGTGCCCACTGTTTAATAGGTGGTTAACCACACTCGTGACCCTGGTGGCTTCACGCGCCTGTTTCACACACACACACACACACGGCTATGAATTCACAGAGTGGATTCACTATGGATTCTTACCCATCTTTCATAGACCTAGAACTTAGGTGTTCAACAAGACTCTGCTGAATGAATTACTGAAAACTGCCTTTGATGAGCTGAACGATGCGAGGAGAACGAGCAGCCTGCTTTGTTCTGTGTGGCCCAGGGGGTAGGGCGGAGGGACTGAAGGCACGCGGAGCCGTCTGCACCCTTGTGGGACAGCCCACCCCTCCCACTGACCACGAGGCAAAGTCTGCACCGGCACAGAGGCAGCCCCCTGAGCCCTCTGGGAGGAGAACACAGCGGGAGGTGTGACGGGGAGAAACACGGACTAGCCACCCCCGCGGGCTGGGCCTCCACGTCCCCCTCTCTCTTCTCCACGGAGTGGCCTGCGGCGCCCCCAGTAGACAGCAGCAGGCAGCAATCCCAGTGGATGCAACTCGGATAGAAACGCCATCTTTCTGGCCAGGAAAACCAGGAAAGGGGGTCCCTGGAGGTGGCAGAGCGTGTGTGTGTGGGGGGGGGGGAATCTCAGGGCACGGGACCCCCTAACCCAACACAGCAAAGGCCTCGAGAACAGCCCTGGGATTTGACCCCCCGCACCCGTGCACCAGCCTCAGATTCCGTTCGCCCCTGAGCTGTGGGTGCACAGGACAGGCGCCAGCTGGCAGGGCAGAGGCAGGGCGGCCTGGCTGGGATTCCGAGTGGACACAGGCACCCCAGCCTGACCCCGAGCGGCCCAGGGCACCACTGCTGGCCTCTCTTCTCAACCCCACATCCAGTGAGGTCACGTCGGGAGCTGGAATCTGGCCGCAGGGGAAGTATTTGCACCACAGAATCTGGCAAACGCTACAATCCAGGGTGAGTTGTTAACAACCTAGCAGGTCACGCTGGACAGACCCAAACCAGCGAAGCAGAGGCTTGGGGAACTGAGCTGAAGGAAGAGAGATCTCGACTTCCAGCCCAGGAAGGCGAGGCAGGATTTATGACTGGAACCTCACTGGACAGGCTGCCTGCCAAAACAAACCATCAGTGCTCTCCAGAGGCTCATAAAAAATAACCCTCAGAGTCAGAGTCTACAAGAAATAATGTTCACAGTGTCCAAGAACAATGTAAAATACCTGCCATGCAAGAAAACAGGAAAATGTGACCAATCCTCAAAACCCAGTGATGCCAAGCCCAAGACGACCACACGCCAGAGCCACCTGCCAGTAAGCGGACAAGCTGGGAACCTAGAGTCACCGGAACACAGCATGACGCCTGAGAGACACGAACTGAGCTAAGGGGCCCTTAGATAACTCGACGGCACGGCCAGTCTCAAACACGGTGCTGGTCTCACATTCGAGGGAAAAAACAAACAGACAAAACCTGCTCAGCCCCTCCACACCTCGGGCAGCCACTGGATCTTGCTCTGTTTTCCTCCTTCTAAAGCCTCAGGCTGCCTGCTTCTCTTTCCAGATTTGCAGGTTTCCGCGGCCCTGCATCATTCTGCTGATCTTCTCAAACTGTGCTTCTGCACGTGGCCTGCAGCTTCGGGAACACAAAGCCATCGCCTGACACGCGGGGAGTAGGAGACGGGGGTCGGAGGTGCCCCTCCCTGTAACCGTGGCCCCAGCAAGGCTGCGCGGGTCAGCAGAGGGTGTTTAAGAGCGGGCTGAGCCAAGGAGGGGGCTCTGGGACCCTCTTGCTGCCTTTCCGGCCTCGTTTCCAGCCTAGCGCTCTCTGCTTCACCCACTCCAACCTCCCTGAGGGTCCAAACCACGGCATGCTCACCTGTAAAATGGGGGAATAACCGCCTCCTCAAGGGGAGGGTTTCCCCAGCCCTGGGAGCAGTACTCGACTCCGACGGCCGTGGAAGTGAACGATGCCACGAGCGGTCCCCTGTGTCTCTACACCTCTCCAGTACGCACAGGTGACATGAACAAACACTTAGCATGGTGGGCGGCATGTAACAGGTGCTGGACAAGCACAACTTCACTTCCCTTATATTCTGGGATCACCTGGACGTCGCAGACGTGGTCGGGGAAGGGACAGTACTCGCGGAGGGCGGGCCCCACAGAGCCTGCTGCCCTAACACGGGTTCGCCCTCCGCTCCGACTCCTGGGATGGGCCAGGCATGAGGAGTGGGGGCAGGAGCCGCAGCCCACCTGGAGTCGACATTACCAGGAGCAGGACGGAGCTAAGGTGAGTAGTGGCGAGAACAGCTAGGAGCTCCCCAAAAGCTCTCTCCGGCAACCGCAGCTACGGTAGGTCGGGTGGATGCTGGCTGGAATCAGACTGGAAAACAGGCAGCTAACGATTAGATCGAAGCTTTGAAAACAGCTCCTGCTTTGCATTCAAGTAGCAAACACAGTGCAGGCCTTTAAGGGAACAGACTAGAGCTATTTATACCTTCCTTTTTCCAGCCAAGACATTAAAAGGACAAAAAGGTAACAGCGACAAGATTAACATTCAAAGACAATTTCAACTCTTCTAGACCCGTCAAATCCAGTAAGAGGCGTTCCCACCTTTGGCCCCGTGGAGGAGGGAACTTAGATTTCATTTTCAGTCAGCCATGGTGACTGGCGGCCCCTGAGAGACCCCAACGTCCCCGGGAGAGGCTCAGAGAGGAAGCAGGAGCGAAGGAGGCCACACAGGGTTATGCTGAGATGAAACCACTGCGGAGACAGCAGCAGTGCTCACCGGACGGCAGGCACATGCCCCCCTTGCACAGATGCAGAGACTGAGGCGCGGGCAGGATAAACCCCTGCTGGCATCAGCCCTGGGGCGCCGAGCCTGCTCCCTCCACAGCTCTGCTGTCCTGCACAGGAAGCAAGCCCGAGGCCCCGACCCTCACTGTCCCACCTCCCGGGCCGCCCCAGCGGGGTGAGGGCGAGAGCTTGGAGGCGATTCCAACCCCACGTCTACAATTACAAGCATGAGATGACTGGAAGCCAACTCGACCTCGCGGGCTCAGCCTTCTGACCTGACCGTGAGGGTTTCGGTCGTAGGTGAACTGCCACGTACCAGACGCCAGCTGCACCAGGTCAGCTTTGCCCCCAAACCTCACAGCCCCGGGCAGCCACGCCCCCCACTCCACAGAGGAGGACGTCGAGGACCTCGGGGGTTACCGGCAGGGCAAATGCACACAACGGCAGTTTCCAAACACGAGGCTTCACGAGTGGAGCCACGTGTGGCTTGAACCCCAGAAAGAAGGATGGACGCTCCTCTGCGGGTCCGGCTCGCCCCTCGAACACGTGGCTAACACAGCCGCCCCCACAACCCAGTCTTCAGCGTGTGGAATTTTACAGCTGAAAGGGGACAAGCACATCCTTCTCTCCGCACAGATTAAACGAACCCGAGGCCCAGCTTCCACAAGGCTGCACAGAGCCCCGGGCCTGAGCCCCGGGCCCCGGTGTCTGGGGGGTGCCCTCGCCCCGAGCCTGCTCATCTGGATGGGGCTGTGGGCTCAGCACAGTCTCGTCGGCGGTGAAACCAAAACCGCCTCCGCCAGCCTCAGCACAGGCCGCCAACGTGAGGGGCTCAGATCGCTATCACTCATCTACCCACCGTGTAAGACTGAGGCTTGACCATCATGTCTCATCACAGAGTTGCTAAGGATTACACGTCCCAAGAAGCAGAGGAGAAAGGGAAACGTGAACACAACGATGAGAACTGAGACCTGCTTCACCCGGAAAATATGATTGCAATTTATCGCTGCACAGCAGACGACGATGGCCCGTCAGAGAAACTCTGCTGAAAATAAAGAAAAAAAATCACCCGGAGTTGTTTTGCCACATTTCCAAATTAGAAAATGCTCCTCTCCGGATGATTTATGCTTCAATTTTTTCCTTTATTCACAGAGAATCTGTCAAGCGTTACAGGAGCACCTAAGAGCAGCGATGTGATTCAAAACGAAAGAAAAGGCTGAAGAAGGTTGGCTGCACAGCTCGAGTCTGGGGCAACCCCGGAGTCAGCGGCCTGGAGCTCGGAAGCGCCGCCTGGACACGCAAGAGGCACAGGAGCCAGACGGGCAGCTCAAGGGCGGCGGCCCCGGGCCTTCGCAGGGGGCCTTGCACACCACCAGGCCTGGCTACTGGCCCCGTGCACAGTGACACGTCCATGCTGGGTCAGGGGCTTCGAGGACCACGGTGTGGCCGGCCCGTCCTCTCTCCCAGACGCGAGCACGGGTGAGGCTGGGCGCTCTGATTCCTGCAGTGGGAAAGGCGCGGGAGGCAGCATCCCCACGCCTCGGCCAACCTCTCCTCCACGTGTGATGTGAGCACGACGGCAAGCCCGACTCTGATTCAGTGATGCTTCGGGGTGGTTTCTTACCACAGCACAGTCCCGTGAAAGCTGACCAGCTCTTCTCCCTGGAACGCCTGTGCACTCTGCCACAGCAGATGAACGCTGAGCTTCAGGGCGCGGTGCACAGGCCACCACTTCCGGAAGCCTTTCCTGATTCCCCAGCCAGGAGCCATCTTTCCCCTCTCAAGACCGCCAGCCCCTTGTCCGTCACCTGTGAACTTTATCACTTTTTCCCCCTGCATTACGGTTCTCATGACCCAGGTTTCCTTCTCCCGCCGTAGGAAAATTTCCCTGAGGACATGCCCCAGCTAAGACTGCTCTGACTCTCACATCTTCTGTCTGAAACAGGGACTCCACAACCATCACCGCAGACACTCACCACACGCTGCTGGCTTGTCAAGACGCTCAGGTCCCTCACATGGAAGACTCAGGAATCCCCAGACGCTGCCCTGCTGAGACTGGACCTGGCAGAGGCCAGGAGAGCCACAGGCTAACAGACCACCTGGCCCCTGGCACCAGGCCTCGCCAGTCCTGCTAAAGGAAGATACAGAGATGTGCAATCCAAAGCGCTTCCTAGGTCATTGTTGAGGATGCAGTATATTTACTCATTGGTAAAATGTATCCTAAGGTCCAGCCCTGTAAAAAGCACTGGACCACACAGCAGAGACACGAAGACAGATGAAACGCAGCCCCACACGCAGGAGCGAATGGTTAGTGGGGAGGCAGACAGGTACTTGCAGACGTGCGACAGATGCGGTAACGGAGCAGAGCGCCAGACCCCACCTCCCAGAGGTGGAGGGGAGCCCCCTGGCCGGCAGGAAGAGTAGGGCACCCCAGGACGAGCTCGGGGAGGCGAGCCCGTGGCACCCACGGGACTCACGGCACTTCGGCAAGTGACAGTGTGAGCGCAGAGCGGCAGGGGCTCGCTCGGGTGGGAAGGTGGGAGAGGCTCAGATGACACCATGCTGGGTGCCCAGCAGGGAGCTGCTTTAATACACCGGGTGTATGGGTACTGTGAGACCGTGAAAACGTGTGCTCCTGAAGGGTCACAAAACAAGCCCCTGTGACGCTGTGGCGGAAGGGGAGGCTACAAAAGAGCGGCCCCAACGCGGTCCTGGTTTTGTGTCAGTAAACTAGACACAACCATCACTGTGGACGAGGATGCGGGTGGCGAGGGTGTCATCTCTGGGAGGCGGGAGGAGCACAATTTAAAAATCACCTTCTTGAGACTTTCTAAAATGAACATGTGTTCGTTTTGTAGGGGGTAAGGGATGCTATCTCTAAGAGCAAAAGAAAACCCTATTCCCGGGAAGCTGGACGGCTGGGTGCGAGCGGCAGCGGGTGGGATGACAGCAGAGGGGACGAGCCCCCGAGCACGGTGACGGGGTGACGGCTACGGTACAGGCCGGGGGCTGGCATGAGGGCCACGGTCGAAGCAAACAGGACCCCTGTGTGCAAACGAGCGGGGACAAGCATCGTCCACGCGGGAAACTGCACGCGGTCGGGTTGGAAGAGGAGAAAAAGGAGGCAATGCTGGAACAGCTCCGGGCCGTGGACGAAAACACTCGGAAGGCAGAGTGTGAAGTGGAAACGTTAACATAAACGTCACATATTATTCCCACCGCCGCTACACTTTCTAAGTGACCGTGGCGTGGGGCGATGGAGCCTCTGACCACAGGTGACAGAGCCAGCGCTGCAGTCAGCACTGCGGCCCTGCATCTGACTCAGTGCCCGTGCGGATCAGAAAGCAGACAAGGCGAAGATACGTTCGGAAGATGCATGAAGAAAAGTAGGCTTCCTGAGCCTTTGTGCATCTTTGGGGATTTGAAAACAGAAATCAACCTTGCGGAAGATCGATTCAGCCAGAAAAATCTTTCAGCAGTCTGGCTGCAGGTTGATAATGCCACAGCCATTTAAAAACGAAAAGGAGAAAGTCCTCAACAATGTGGAACTGGCAATTAGGGCAACAAAGGAATTCCGGAATGAAAACAATAAAGCAGGAGCCCTTCCCCCACCTCATGCCGCCTGCAAGTCTTTCTCTGGGGAGCGGAGCAAAGCTGCCCTCCAAGCCTCATCCAGTGGTCCCTCCACGGAAATCCTAGGAGGACGCCAAAGATGAGCTGGTCATTTGAAACAGTCTATTTTTATGGGAAAGCTCGTGAATATGCAACCCCTTGAGACACGTAGTGTTATCCCACCTTACTTTTTGGAGGCCAAAGGAGAAATACTACAGTTGAGTGAAGTATCCTGCCTCCCAGACCTCCCTCCCTCCCTCCCTCCATCCCTCCCCACAGCCTCTTTTTTCTTTTTAATTTTATTGAAGTGCAGTTGATTTACAGTGTTGTGTTAATGTCTGCTGTACAGCAAAGTGATTCAGTTATACACGTATATATATTCTTTCTTTATATTCTTTTCCATTATGGTTTATCATACGATACTGACTACAGCTCCCTGTGCTCTACAGTAGGACCTTGTTGTTTATCCAAACTCCCACTCCTCCTTCCCCACCCCTTGGCAACCTCCAGCCTCTAGGTACAGGTAAGGAGCATCCCCCATCCTCTGGGCCCTGGGACAAGAGAGGCCCATCAAACATGGTCTCTATGCTCAAAGGACTGGGGCGAGAGACGGAGGGACAGGCGGGCAGTTGACTAGGCCACACTGTGGAGGGGACGAGTCCTGGGAGCCAGAGAATGAGCAAAGCCCAGATGGAGGCCTGGAAGAGGTGACGCCTGGGCTGGGCACCATGGATGGACAGCGCACACAGCTGAGCGAGTGCAGCCCAGGGGGAAGTGGGGAGGGAGGTGCTAGGACGGCCAGGGGGCCAGGCGGGAGCGGCCACAGGAGCAGGGGGCCAAACAGGAGGCCAGATGGGGCTGCCAGGAGAGTGCGTGCCAGCCAAGACCCTCACCCAGCTTCCCAGGCCCCTTCCTAGGGTGGGTCTGCCTTGCCCACCCCCGGAGGCTTCTCCTCAGGCTCGGGGCCTGCAGGGGTAGGGAGGCAGAGGCCCGCTAACTCGGGCTGGTGTGGGAGCCCCCAGCCGTCTGTCCTACGTCACCCCAACCTTACGGGGCCACCGTCCCCGCAGTGGCCCCTAGCGGGCCTGTGCTCACACACCCTGATTCCAGATCGTGACCCCTAGCGGGCCTGTGCTCACACACCCTGATTCCAGATCAGTCTGACCACATCCAGTAACTGTTCATTCGGCATTGCCAGCAGATTTTCAAGTCCTAAGTCCTGGAACTGGAAAGAAACCTCTAAGTTCAGTGCAGCAACAACGATGGGCCCAGGAGGCAGGGTCTCAGCAAGGGGCGGACTGAGGGTGGTGACCACCTCCCCTGCGAGGAGCTGGGAGGAAACACGTCACAGGAGCGGGGCAGTGGCCGACAGGTGACCTTCAGGACGTGGCTCCCGCCGTGCTGCCTGATCTCCCGACTTGTCAAGAGAATCAGGAACTAGACTGAATCTAAAATGTCCATATTTTTAAAACAGTGGCTCAAGAGTTTTTAACCCGAGGCAGGCCAAATGGATCCGTGAGCTGGACTGGGCCTGCCGGTCCCCACCACGGACTCTCTGACAGGGTGCTTGGTGGGCACGTGACCCCCTCTGAGGATCCACCGCAGGCTCCAGCCCAGCACGGGGAGTCCGGCTACTGACCGGAGGTCTCTCATTTCTGAACAGCTCTGTCAGTCATGTTTTCCTTAATACGTCTCCTCTGCCACCTCTCTGTATGTTGACACAGATCACTGGACAGAGAAATGGGGAAGAAACCAAAACTAAAGTTTATTTTAATTGGGGAGCCTTTCGCCATTTTCTACTCCAACCAATACTATCATCTTCATCATCTTCATTTTACATTTCATACTGTGAAAATCTCATAGTGCCAGATGGAAGGATAGGAAACATTGTAATGAAATGGGGGAAAAAAATAAAAACAAAAAACGTGAATGAATCAGACGATGCAGAAGGAGAGCCCAGACTCAGAGGAACTGCGGGCCCGCGTTCAGATGAGCTAAGGGGGCCGTGGTCTGCCCTGCTGCGTCAGCGCGCACGGCTGGCGGGGATGCAGCGGGACCACACTCCATCCAGGCCTCCACACCGAGGGCAGGAGAGGCAGCGCCACTGTCACCCAAGGAGCCAGGACCACACCAGCCCAGGGGGGTGGCGACCGCCTTGACGAGGCCCCCTTCCCTTCCCCAGCCGCACAGCTCTAGAGAGCCCCTTGCCTCCAGGCTGCGGGGTGCTCAGAGGCACTTGCTCCGTGCCACGTCCACGAGGCTGCGCCCCAGCTGAGCAGCCAGGCCAAAGGAGCCACGGAGGGGCCAAGGCTTTGGCTGCCCCCAAGCGCCCACAGAAGGAGAGTGTGCAGGCAGGGTGTGCACGGCAGCAAGTGAAGGGGCCCTGGGGTGGCACTTCTCATCCCTGTCCTCACCAAGAGATGACAGAGGTGGGACTCACATCACTGGTTTTCTGGCAGGCCCAGCCTACTTGGCAGGGGAGCAGCGAATGGGAGCATCTGTCTGGGCCTCAGCCCCGGAGGGCACTGCAACAGGGTGCGGAGGCCAGCACAGTGCCCGCAGCAGGGGGTGCTATCAGTTTGTCCCCGGGGGGTGGAAAGGGGCATCCCCCGTGTCCCTCAGCCCTGCTCAGGGGGCTGCCAGCTGAGACAGGACATGCATTGGGGTCCCAGGGATAGAGGCCCTGGCAGGGTGAAGATGGAGGCATCAGAGCAGGGGTAGATCATCAGGCTGGTGGTCCCTAATGTGACCAACTGTGACCACTTCAGTGAAGGTCACGGGGCAGACTGGCCGAGCGGAAGGCAGATGGTGGCAGGACGCGGCTCTGCAGCACCAGGTCGGACTGTGGCCCACCCGGGCTCAGGGCGTGGGCGTCTCCGGCCCACCTGGGCTCAGGGCATGGGTTTGCCAGACGCTTAGCAAACCTCTTCCCAAAGCAAAGTGGAGAAAATGCCAGAGCAGACCTGAAGGTGCATTTCCTTGGCTTCAAGGAAGTGATCTGAAGACCAGCGTGCAGGAAGCACAGGGGCAGGTGGGAGGCACCAAGAGCAGGGGCTTCAGAAGCAGACGCACCTGGGTTTGAACCCAACTCCCCACCACGTCACTTAAACACTGTGCCTCAGGTTCCTCGTCTGTTATTAATTAAACACCAGCCTCCCTGATGTGTAAACAGTAAAGAGGGCTGAGGACACTGCATGGTGGCAACAGTGCTGGCCACGTGGCACCCCTTCTCCAGTCCTTAGAGGGTGGTCCTATCTGTTTGCCCAACTCTGGGGCTTTCCGCCATTATGCCATCCTATCTTCCTGGGGTCAATTAAGGGATGAACAAACAATAGTTACCATTTATTGATTGCTTAGAAAGTGACCCAAAAGGACCCTATTTGGATCAGGAATTTGATCACTGTATTTGGGTAACTAATTGTTCATTGGGAAACATGAAGTTTTAAAGAAAAGTTCTAGCATGTCTCAGTAAGCCCCAACTGCTCCTATAGATAACAACTACAGATTCCGGACAAAATATTTTTAAAAACAACAATCTGAAACCACTGGAAGGTGAAGGAAGACAGGCAAACACTGAGAAGAATAGCCACTTGGAAGAAGGAAAAAAGATGGATTTTACCCTTTCTTTATGGCTTTGGCCTGAGGATGAGCTCAGGTCAGCACCACATAGAAGCTAAAACTCTGGTAGAGAACCTACATCTTTCTTGGCCAACGAATCAGAAGACAGAGTACAGAGAAACCACAGCAACTGGACAGTGAAGCAGGGGGATGCAGGAAAGGAGAAAGCCAAAGAGTAGGAGCCCAAAATGTTGTGCATGGACTCTGCCCAAATCTTTGGCTAACGCCTGAAACAGATGTGCATGGAGCAGACTCAAGGCAGTCCAGCCAGCTATAAAAGAAAATGCTAAGATTTGAGGTGCCCAGAAGACGGAGTTTTCAATTTGAGGCCAACAAAGATAAACACTTGCTATATAATAAAAACAACAGATTCTCTTCAGAGGACTATAACAGAACCCAGAGACTCCAAAACGTAACATTACAATGTCCAGAATACAATATAAAATTAATTGGCTTTTGATGAACCAAAAAGTGTGACACATTCTCAAGAGAAAACGCAATCAATAAATTGATATCCATCTTGAGATGCAAATATTGGAATCAACAGACAAGGATTTTTAAAAGTTTTTAAAATTATACTTGAGAATATTAAGGAAAATACCATGGCAATAAATGCATAGATAGGAAAACTCAGCAAAGAAATAAAAATTTCAAAAAAGAACCAAGTAGAAAAGCTGAAACTGAAAAGTATCTTTAATAAAAAGAAGTAATCCAATCTTAAGAAGAAAAATAATGAGAAAAAAAAAAAAAGACTAGAGCTTCAGGGACCTTGAAACGGTATCAAAAATTCTAACATACTTGTCCTTAGAGCCCCAAAGGGAGAAAAAAGAGAGAATAAGGTATGAGAGGGGGAGAGAGAGAGAGAGAGAAATAATGACCAAAAAATTTCCTAATTTGGTAAAATACATAAATCTACAGATTCAAGAATCTCAGTGAAGCCCAAGCAGGACAAATGCATGGACAAAAGCATGTCATAACCAAACAACCAAACAGCTAAAGGGCAAGGATAAAGAGAATCTTGGAATCAGCCAGAGAAAAACAACACAAAAACATACAGAGAAACACCAATTTAAATCACTACTGGTTTCTCATCATAAATTATGGAAGCCAGAACACAGTGCTGAACAATACTTTTAAAGTACAGAAAGAAAAGAGCTGTCGGCCAAAGTTCTATACCCAGTGAAAATATCTTTCAGGAATGAGACAAATAAAAACATTTCAGATGAAGGAAAACTAAGAAACTGTCACCTCTTCTACAAGAAACGCTAAAGCAAGTTCTTGAGGTTAAAGGGAGACAGTACCAGATGGAACTGGTTATTCAGGGAAAAGTGAGCATCATCAGAAATACTAAATACTTGGGCAACTATGAAATACTTTTTCCTCTTATTTCTTTTAAATACATAGGACTTCTTAAAGTTAAAAAAATGTTAACAATGTCGTGTGGTTTACAGTGCATATAAATTTAATATCAGTGACAAGGATAGCATAAAGGACAGAGGTGGGGCAAATGAACCCATATGGGTTCACTTTATATGAAATGATACAATCTTAACTTTAAGTAGATCATGAAAAATTAAGATTCTATATTTTAATCCCTAGATTACACTAAAAAATATAAAGAGGTATATAGGTAAAATGTCAACAGATCAATTTAATTTATATGTGTGTGTGCATATATATATATATAGAGAGAGAGAGACAGATAAAAATCAGAGATTGTTATAAGAGACAAAAATGCAAAATTCAACTGTATATTGTCTAGGAGGGATGCAATTTAAATATAAATACATAGTAGGTTCAAGTAAATGGACTGAAAAACCTCCCCATGCAAACAGTGTGGGTATATTACCATACTGGAGTGGTTATATTACTATCACATAAAATACACTTCAAGACAAAGAATATTACCGGAGATAAAGAGGAAAGTCCATAATGGTATGAAGTGAATCCACGAGCAGTGCACCATCATCATAAATGTGCATAATAACAGAGCTTCCAAATACACAAAACAAAAACTGTCTACAATCAAAAGGGGTCACAGACAATTCCACGGTCATAACTGGACATTTCAAGATCTCTCAGAACTGATCAAACAATTAGACAAAAAAAAAAAATCAGTGAAGAAATAAGTGAGTTGAACAGTACTATCAACCACTTAACTGGATTTAGAGAACACTACAGCAAACAACTTCAGCGCATACATTTCTTCCAAGTGCACAACTACATTCACCAAGATAAACCGTATGTTGGGCCATAAAACAAGTCTCAATATATTTTAAATGACTGAAATCACACAGAGTATGTACTAAACCCTAGTTAATGATATATGTGCCAAGGTTTTTAGGGGAAAATGTACTCATGTGTGCAATTTACTTTAAAATGCATGAACAAAATATGAATTAACAGACGGGTAAAAAGATAAAAATGTAAATATATATGCAATAAAGTATAGCAAAATATTAATGATAGAATCTAGGTGGTGGGTATACCAGTACTCACTGTAAAATTCTTTTAACTTTTCTATATATTTGAAATTTTTCATAATAAAAATTGAAAAAATTCAATTATTTTTTAAATGGAAGCCTCAGAATACTGAAGACACTACTGTACATTGTAAATCTCCAAGAGGGGGAAATGGCTATGTAGTATTTCCCCAACTTATCCATCTCAAGAACCACCCCCACCCCATACCCTTTTAAGGATGATCTCAAGGGAACAGGAGGCCAAAGATTCTACTGGTATAGCAGAATAGGCCCAACCAAAATTTGTGTCAGGTAGACCTGATTTTTATTCCAATTCCATTGAATCCTCACTGTGGAATTACTTCATCGTTCTGAGCCTCAGTTTCATCATCTGTAAAATGGGGCCAATAATTGCATCTACTTGAGGGATTATTTGGGGTCTAAACGGGACCAGGGATGTGAAAAGCTTACCTCAATGTCTGGCATATAGTAGGCAGCTGATAATTATTACCGACCCTCTCCCTCCCCTTCCCGAGCCAGGAGCGCCATGCCTGGACTCATCTTGCCTTCACCAAAATCCCATGAAATCATTCCTTTTCTTCTTACTGCAGAAGCAGCAGCAGTAGCTCAGGGGGTTTAAGTGACTTGACAAGCCAAAGAGTTACATAAGTGACGTAATCATGGAAGGCTAAAGCAGAATAAACAAAACTGGACCCAAAATGGTGAGATTTTACAGGCGTCCAGCAGCTGGGATTATGTGAGGGCTCTCCCTAGGAACAGTGAACAAAGAGTGTGCCCAGATAACAGAACGGGGGTGGGGGGAGCAACGTGCCAAGAAAATGGAACACGAGGAAATAAAAAGAGAGTCGTGAACATTCGGGCGTGACTACACTGAGGACAAGATATTACAAGACAGGCCAGGACACTGGAGAGGGGCCGAGGGCAGCTGAGGCAGTGGACGTCCACCGCACAGGGCGATGGTGGCAGTAAGGACATCACCTTTGCTATTCACTGAGCACCTCCTGTGAACCAGCCGGAGGGAGAGTGCCCTGGGGGCAGCACAGGGAAGCCCGAGGGCAGGGCCGGGGGGGGGTCTGGCACAGAGGCCTGGCGAGAAACAGCTGTAGTTTAGTCAGGAGCTCGGGCAGAGGGTGCTGTGCTGCCCAAGAGGGCACTTCCTCGAGGACCCTTCTCACCAGTGGCCACAGGGGGGTCGGACCAGTAAGTACAGATAGGACTCTGGATCATGGGCCATCAAACTGGAGCGGAGCCAGAGGACCTGGGAGGTGCCCCAGCATCACCAGAACCTGTCCCTGGTGGGCTCCGGCGCCAATGGCTCCCTATGAGCCACTTTGGACACAAAAACTGGGTTACATGTGGCAGTGAAGAAGCTAACCACACCATTTCAGTCTATCAGTCATGCCTAAAGGACCCACAGAGAACTGCGGTTTACTTAAACACATGAAACATGAAAATGTAAGTTATTCGTTCAAGGAAGAATAAATTCTGCTCTTGAATAGGCTGGGGAAAAGAAACCCCAAAGACGTGGTCCTCCCCTCCAGCCTCATCCCTCCACCCCCGGCACGGCTTTCACATCCTTCCAGGTCTCTCTACAGAACGCAGGGGCCGGTGCCTGATTCAGCGGAGGCCCGCCCTCTGTGCCCAGCTAACCGGTGACAGGGGGCCCAGGGTCAGGGCGGCCCCGACATCCCACACTGGAACCTGCAGGCTGGCCGTGTCTGCACGCGGCCCAGGCTCAGAGAGCAGTGTCGGGGCGTTGGGGGTGGCCCCTCATCCTGGGAGGAAAGCACCCTGTCTTCAGGTCTGCACGGGCTGGGCACAGCGGGCTGTACTAAGTCACTGCAGGATCGCCTCCTCTTCTAGTCAGCCCAGAAAAGGTGTGCAGGGTTCCGAGCTAAAAGAGCCAGCGGACGGGACGCAGGGGAAACAGAAGGGCACATCTGGCGTGAGCCTCTGAGTGTGAGAGAAGACGGCAACAGGAGCCCGCTTCCCCGGAGAGAGCAAACTCGCTCCGACCGAGGGTGCCGGTGCACCCTGCACACACACCGTCCTGTAACGCTCTCAAGTCAAAAGACTCCCCTCACGAGGGCTAAAAATAGCGCACACAAGTCCAATTAGTCCCAACAGCAACCAGCAACTCTGGTTGCCATAGAAACAGCACAGCTAGGACGGTGCGTGGGCAAGAAGGGCTCGGCCCCTCTACGCGCAAGGTCCCCGGGGACTCAGGCCACCCCGGGCGCCGGACTGGGGACGGGGCACTAAGACTCTCTTGACAGATGCTCCCTCCAGACACCTGTCCCAGGTGAACAGCGTATGACCTAATGCTTTAACATCGAAGTCAGCCTTTCCTTTTTAAAATAACTGAGATCATCACGGGGTGTAGGAGAGCAAGCACTCGGAGCCCGGCAGGCGGGGTCACAGACCTCCTCCACAGTGACCGCGAGGACCTAGGCGGACGGTTCCTCAGAAACAAACGGATATCGTGTGACCAGGGGCCGTGCCCTGCGGGGCTCAGAGAATGAGCTGCTCCCCCTCCCCCTCCGGCTGTGCCCGCTCAGAGGGAAGACGGAGAGGGACCGGCAGGTGCCTGGTGTCAGCTGCAGCTCAGAGCAGCTCAGTCCCAGCCACACTACCCGCTCGCTCACCTTCGAGGCTGGTGGAGAAGCCCGACAGGCACCGCAAACCCCTCTGGTCCTCGCGGGCTGAACCATCTGCAGGCAGGGCCAGCCTGGCACCCAAGGGCCAGCCAACCGTCCCACCCACAGGTCCCAGTGCCTCCTATCCACAGGCCCTGCGTTCCAATCAAAGTGACCTATTTTCCCCGCCGAACCCGATGCTTTTCCCAATTTTCCAGCTCCATCCACAGCCGTGCCAGGGGAGCCCTATGAACGCACAGATCCTCAGTGGCAGGTGGTGGCCGACCACGGACTCGGGACAGTTGTGGTGGGGAGCAGAGCAGGACCGTGGCCACCAAAGCCCCCCGCAGGCCAAAGTGGGGTTCACCAACAGCCGCAGGTTGGCAGGGACCCCATCACGGGGAGAAGAGAGCAGGAGGGAAGAAGGCAACCAAGACGGGATGCCCAAGGCAGAGGGAGGAAGAGTGGCCATCGCGGGCCCGCATGGCTCCCCCCGTCCCAGAAGCTTCCCCACGACGCCCGCTTCCTGCCCGTAAACCTCTTGAGCCGGCGTGGGTGTGCCTGTGTGACACCCATGTAGCCCCGCGACTGAGCAGCCCCCTTTGTTTAAACTCCGTGACCCCCTCCCCCGCACCGTCTCCGCGTGGTGAAACCCGGCCACTCCACGAGTCCGAGCCCAGATGCCGCCACGCGGCTCCCGCGAGGGCCTCGCTCCCAGCACTTCACGGCTCTCCCCGCGGAACCCAGAGTCCCTGCCAACACTTGTTTCTAGGCAGCTGTCACTCTCTCTGCTGCTTGTATACGCGTCTCGTTTTGTCTCCTCTTCTGGACAGCAGGCTTTACGGGGCCAGGGCCAACTTCTGAACAACCTCTGACACCCCGATAGCACCCCGCAGCCCACAGCTACCAGTTCAACCCGTCTGAAGGAAAGGGATGTGGACCCCTCTTTAGAAGTGCTGCCCCACTAGGGACACACGGGTTCCGAGGCCCTCGCGCCTGAAGGGTGCAGTCACACAGCCACAGCCGGCGGTTCTAGACGGCAGGCAGCGCTCCGCACACAGACTCGCCTTCCCGGGAAGAGGGGAGCTGCAGGGTAACCGTCCTCGTCCCTGAGGAAGGGCCCTCTCGCCTCTGCAAGGACGCACGGAGCAGTGTGGACACCACGACCACTGCCCTGGGAGCACGTGCCTGACGGAGAAGACGAGCCGACCCCGGGTGACCAGCCTGTAAGGGCCCCAACGGGCCAGATGCCGGGTCTGAGTGACGGATGGGGGTGGCTGCCAGCTGAGGCACCTGCTGGGTAGGTGACCAAGAGCAAACCACTGAACCACCGTCACCGCACCTGTAGGAGGAGGCCAGATGGGCATCCCGGTCATGGCTGTCAGGAGCGCCGGGTGACCTGTTCGCCAGGAACGCCTGGTCCAAGGCCGCCGACACACGCCGAGGGCTTTAAACACCACTTTCCCCGGCGTTCGTTGAGCGCTTCCTGTGTGTCAGGGACTCTCGGCTGCCACGAGTTCCACACATCCACGGCCTTTGGGCAGAGCTTGCGAAAAGGTCATTTTCCCCATTTCATGGCAGATAAAACTGAGGCTCTGAGAGTTAATGATTTTCCTCTAAGCCCCACAGCTGGCAAGAGGTGAAACCAAGCCTTGAACCTAGAACTGTCTGGCAAAAGCCGGCCTGCCCTCTTACAGGACGCCACCACCAATGGCCATTGTTCCACAGCCAGCACCCCTGCCCACCTGGCCCCCTGGGCACTGCAAGCTTTACTACAGGCACAAACGAAGGAGAATGGGAAGGCTGACCAGAGCGTCCACAGACCAGCAGCGCCGAGAGAAACCGCACCTCACGGGAGGAGCACGACCGCAGTCACGACTGTAGTGGAGACAGCCCCCCAGCCAGTAAACAAGTACTGGCCGTCAGGTGGTGTCCCCCACCGCCACCTCGCAATGGCTGCCTTGCAGAGGGGAAGGGACGGAGGAGCTGGCTCGGGACCCCTTGTGGATCTCACCCCAGCGAGACGCAGCGCTTCAAAAGGACAGCGAGGCCACGCGGCCATCGCTGCAGACCCCCCAAGACCTGGGGTCTCAGCCTAGCCCCAAGCTAAGCCACAACCAAGACCCTCGCCTGTGGATGAAGAGCAGGGGCTGTGGGGTGATGGAGGTGAGGAGATGGTGGTGGAAGGGGACACGGACCGAGCACACGTGAGGCACTCCAGCAGACACGCATATACGTTAGCTCATGCACTACTCACAACAAATTGTTTCCAGATGTGCAAATCATGACGTCCGGGGCTGAGTGTCTTGCCCAAGACCAGTGGCAAATGAGCACCGGGGCTGGGATTCAAATATCACTCTGGCTGGCCCCGTCGTGTGTGATGAGCAAGCCGCCGGCACTGGAGGCCTGTGACCCACCCCGTCGCCTGAGGAGGCCCCTCTGACCACCACCGAGCTCCTGAGGGTCTGGACACCCACGTGGTGAGACGCTCCGTGAGGCTCCCGTCAGGGCGAGTCTGCCTGCTGACGCCATCCGAGGGGTGAACTTGGCCCCCGAGCCCACTTCCATCCTGCGGGCAGAGGCCTCTACCTCTGCACCTGTTCTGAACCTGCCTCCTGCCCTTGGGTTCTGCCGCCAATCCGTTACTTATGCCTGTAAACCTGACCGGGCCAGCTCCACATACCACCTGTGTCCGTGGCCTCCCCGAAGGCCAGACGACGTCACAGCCACCGTCCGCGGCACCAGAAAAGCCAGGTGTCAATCCTGACTGCCTCTTTCTAACGCATTCCCTTACTGCCCAGCGGCCCTGAACCTCAGCTTCCTCAACCGGGAGTCGAGGACACCAGCTTCCATGCAGGGCTGTGGAGAGGACGGCAGCGGTGCGGGACCCCCAGCACCGGCCCGGGCCTGGGGCCTAGCCTGTCACTCCTGCTTGTCCCTGCTGCATGACTGCATGTCCCGGGGGCTCAGTGACAAGGAGACCCGTCCCCAGTGATGCCCTGAGGTGGGCAGGAGGAGTACAGGCTGCCTGGAGGCTTAACCCCTAACTTTTTAAGATCTGCCTTCTGGGTCCAACTGCTCCCCAAGCCAAGGTCTATAAAACAAGCCAACAGCAGCAAAACACCTCCTTTTATAAGCCCTTCTGAGTCAGAGACCAGCAAGAAAAGCAAAAACAAAAACACAAGCAAGGCAGATTACGGGACATCAGATTCTAGTAGTGAATGTCCGTCTCCTTCCTCACATATATTTAAGATGACATTTAAATAGTCACAGAGCATCAGGAACACATTAAAACCCAGAACAGACCAACACAGGAGCGTACACACGTGCAGCCCACAAACTTCTACTCTGTGCCCACTGTGTGGAGCTGGGAGCGGGTGTGGGAACACAGGTTCTGAACTTAAGGACTGTATGGACCACGGGGTTCATTCTCTTTCAGGAGCAGAAGAAACTGTAATTTTAACACTAACACAATAGAAGTTACAGATGTTCCATAAGCTGGAGAAGCAGAAGCAAAGGCACAGAGGTATAAAAGCATAAGCTGTATGTCTCGTCCCTTCATCCATTCAACAAACATATACTGAGCACCAAATACGTGCTGAGCGGGCTCCAGGTATATGAAGATTACAAAAAACTTTTCAAATTCCCTATGTCAAGAAGTTTAGGGCCTGGTACAGGTGGCAAACATGGAAACAAATGGATAGACTGTAAAAGGTTAAATCCAAAACATACAAATGCTCACAAGTTATGGGAGGATGAAGTAATGCACTGTGTCTGGGACTGTCAGGCAGGGCCCCTCAGAAGAAAGACTTCACGGAATGTAGGAAGGAAGATGAGCTCGCCGGTGAGGGGAGGGCGCGTGCTGTGGGCAGAAGGAACACACGTGTGTGTGTGTGTGTGTGTGTGTGTGTGTGTGCGCCTGCATGTGCGCGTGTGTGTGTGTGTGAATAGGATGCACCGTGGTATGTCTAGGATGCAAAACGCAAGGGGGCAAACACACGTATAGGAACGAATGAACAAGGAACGAATCAACGAAGATGACGTAAGAGATGAAGCCAGGGGACCCTTCCACCCTGTACCCCAGCATCTGGCATCAATCCGCCCCCTAGCAGCCGGCCAAGTTCTCAAGAGCAGAGACGGGATCTTCTGTTACTGAGTCCATAACAGCACCTCGTACCCTCTTAACACGTGTCTGAGGAACAGACAGGAGGAGGGAAGGAAGGTGGGGCGCTCGTGAGCCACACGAAGGCGTTTAGACTTCACTGCACGGGCAGAGAGGCTCTACACGATGACCCTGAAGCGGGAGGGCAGAGCCGGTGGAGGAGCACCCCGTGAAGCCCACAGAAGGAAGGAGCCTAAAGGTGAGCGTGTTGGCCGGCCGGAGGGCTGGAGACAGAGCACGTCCCGGAGACCAGTGCGGCGGCGAGGGGTGAGGCAGGGTGCTGGCCCCCAGGTGCGGGGCCGTACAGAGACCGCTGCAGAAAGCCGCCTACACACACCAAAGGCGCTGACGGGAGCTGCCGCTGGCTAAGCAACCCTCGACGCTTCAGGAGATGACACACAGGAAGCCAGTCAACATTCTTACGACGCCCTGGGATGCTGGAGACGGCTTCGGTGGCTGCAAACGCAAGGGAAAAAGACTCCACAGCTGCCGAGGGGGAGTAAGCGGAGTGAAAAAGCGCGATCACCAGCTGCACGGGGTGCTCACCGCAGCACTGCAGCCTCCCCTCAAGGGAGCACTGGCCCCAGCGCTGCTTCTCTAGACACGCTGGATTTCCTTTGGGGGCCGGGAACGGGCGGCCTGGGTCTCCGACAAAGACTCCCACAGCGCAGGCCCTGGCGGGATGGCGAACTCTGGAAGGTGCCTGGGTGGGCAAGGGGGGCTGAGATGGGGGGGCAAGCGTCAAGTTCAAATCTGCCCCAGAGAGCACGAGGCCACCACGTCCCCAGAGACGCCCAGCACTCCCGGTGGACAAAAAGTGAGCACGTCTGAATGCACACACCCAACAATAAAATGGGTAGGCGAACACCATGGCTCTGGAAAACTGAAACGCACCTGGTCATGCAATGTGGTGAGGATTTTTAAAAATATAACTTGTATATATTTCGAATAATATTATTACATGCACATCATAAACACTGAAAAACAAGAGGAAAAGATTCCCCCACGACTCTCTTCCCGTGCACACTGTGTTGCATTCCCTTCCAGTCACATGAACTTGCCGTGCTTGTCTTACTTAAGCGTGCTAGTTGATTTGTACACACTGTGTATCACACTACAAATACCAGTCTATGTCCTGTCTCCTCCACACATGAAGCGGTGGACATGTACCCACGCTGCGGGCATGAACTTCCGCTCCTCTGCAGTCTGGGCCTGGAGCGGGGGTGATCGGTCCTGATCCTGGGAAATGGACTTCAGATTCTCCCAGCCTCGTGGAAGCATCGGGGGCTGCCCACCAGCTGGTGAACAGGCAGACACAGAGCCAGGGGGTCAGGTACGGTGCCTGGGGCCAGGAGGATCCACAGTCCCAAGGGACGGCCCAAGAGCTTCGGCAAGCACCTGGGCAGGGCTCCCCAACCCCCCGCCCCGGGTCTCAGCAGCAGCTCGGGGACATCCCAGCCTCGCGGACCACGGCGCCAGGGCCACCTGCTCCAGACGTGGCGTTTCCTCCACTCTCATCTAGGCAGCGTGTCTCCCTTGCCTGTGTCTGCTGGCATCACAATCCTCGTTGTGACAACGGAGCTCGGCATTACAAACTCTATAAAAACACAATCTCTGATGGCTGCGTAACAGTCAATTATACAAATGTACCGTAATTCACTAATCATGCCCTATGGTCGGACATATTGGTTTCTAAAAATAACACAGAAATAAACACCCTTGTGTTCAACCCTCACTCTGTAGTTTAGATTTATTTTCATCAGGACAGCTTCCCAGGAGGGACTCGCTCACTGGCTCAAAAGCTTTCAAGGCTCTTTGTTATAGATTCTCAAATGGCTCTGCAGTAAGGCTGCAGCACAAAGGTGCGTTTATGTTCATGGAAACCCTAACACTTCATGGCAGAGGATCCAGACGTGGA
Organism: Balaenoptera musculus; assembly: GCF_009873245.2. NCBI lineage: Eukaryota > Metazoa > Chordata > Mammalia > Artiodactyla > Balaenopteridae > Balaenoptera > Balaenoptera musculus. Next base: position 3,567,581 of record NC_045801.1, on the reverse strand, counting down.
AGGGAGAGGGACCCACAGGACCTGAGGCCCATTCCTCTAAAAGTTCATAAATCCCTGTGGACCATAGGGAGCCATGCCCACCAGGGGACAAAGAGGAAATGGGAAAAAAAGTTGACCCTGACCAACGTCCTCAAAGCGCACTTTGTGAGGCACAACCTCCAGCAACGTGAGGACCGGCAGAAGCATCTGGAAGCTTCAGATGCCGGGAAGGTGCCAGGAGTGCTTGGCGCCACAAAGACCTGGGTGTGAAACCCCGTCCCCAGAGCAACCAGCTGATCTCAGACTTCCGCCGCCAGGACTATGAGAAAGAAATTTCTATCGTTTCCAAGCTACCTACCCAGTCTGTCGTACTTTGTTATGGCAGCCCGAAGACACCAGGGTAATCTCCCCATCCCAAGGTCCTTAACTCAATCACATCTGCAGAGTTCCTTTTGCCACGTAAGGGAACACATCCGCAGGTTCCGGGGATTGGAACGTGGACGTCTCTTAGGCGGGGGGCACTGTCCTGCCTACAACCCTTGTCAACCACTTGGTACTGCCCTGGACCCTAGGGGGAGAGACCACGAGGAATTCATGGCCGCTGCTCCCAGAGTCACCACTCACTGGGGAGAGACACCCGTAGACACAGTCACGGCACAGCAGAGTCTAACAGCAGGGCAGGTGCCAGGAACCGCGGGACACAGAGAAGAAGGACGTGTCTCAGGAGGTCAGGCAGGCCTCCAGCAGACAGGATGCTCGACTGGGTCTGGGAGAATGGACACATTCTCCAGGTGGACCGAAGAGAGAAATCTGTTCCCTCAGGGAAAGGGTGCGGGGCAGAGCACCGGTCTACACTTGATTCCGAGCGTGCTCCCTCGCTCCGACACCCTGACTCAACCCCCCGCTAGGAAGCCACAGCCCTGGGATCTAGAAGCCAGGACGCCCAGTCTAGCCTGGCTCTCCCTCCAGGCAGCTGTGAGATCCTGAAAAGGCCACTTTGCCTTCTTGGTGGCCTCAGGGTCCCCACCGGTAGTGAGGGGTCAGGGCTCTGACTATCTCAAAGACCCCCCCTTCCAACTTCAAGGTTCCAAAGTTTGATGGAGTTAAGAGGTATTTCTCAGAACAATCATTACAAATATTCAGAAGAACCGCATCTCCAAAATAACATTAAGAATAGTTATTAAAGAAAACATGAAGAGATTAAATGAGGTAAACAAACATGGCAAGACTGTGTAACTTCAACAAATTTCTCAGCAAATTCTGGGAAAAATGATGTTTGAGAGAGGCTAGATTTTTCATTTCCCTAAAATACTAAACATCTCTACCAAGGAACTTTGACCCCAGTGCTATTAATAGGCACACTTGAGAAGACTATTCAGTGAAAGCAGCAGAGGAAAGCTGTCCCTAAAATTATCCCAACAGCAACTGACTTCCTCCCCGGGACTGAGCACAGAAGGAAGCATCACGTTATACCGATCCAAGGAAAGCGGGGCAGGGTGAGGGCCCCCCCAGGGCCATGTCTGTTCTGAGCTGCCCAGGCTGGCGGTAACTGTCAGTCTGTCCGCCTTCATTCCCTAGATCTGGGCTCCCTCCTGCACCACCTGTAACTGCAGTGCAGAGTGTACGGCTTACTCGTCTGCAGACCCTCAGCACCTAGCACAGGGCCTCCGACATTCGGGCCTTTAGAACGGGTTGTTAAGAATATTCCCGTGTGGTCTGAAATATGCCTTCTGTAGTTGCAATACTGGCTTGTCTGCTTCCTGAGGTTACAGATTCTCCCCACATGACACCCTTGAAAATCGCCTTTTGTCAGGCAAAACACCTGGGGGAAGCATCAGGTCCTCCGGACCACCCGCCGCCCTGTCTCCTCTGAACAGACCGGGGTCTGCACACACCTCTTGGGCACAGAGCTGGGAATGCGGGCTGACAAGGTGGTCCTCAGGTCCCGTTTAGCAGAAACAGTGCCTTTGTGAATTTTTTTATCGTCAGAACTACTTATCAAGAACAAAGGTTCCCAAAGCAAAGCAGCTTTACCTCCTGGTCTCTGGGCACCCCTCTCAAGGTGTCCATTAGCATTCAGGAGCCATAACCTCTGCTTCCCTCTTCCAGAAACATCTCCAAAACACAAGAAGCAAACACAAACAATGCAATTACTTATAAAAAATAGAGAAGAGTCCCGGAGGGAGCGAGGAAGCTACATGTTTAAGTAGGGAGTCCGCTGTGTGCTGAATGCAGAACAGGTTCGCGAGAGATGATTAATTGGAAATAAAAGAATTCCCTCTAACCTAACCAGCAATACACAGCCATGAAGGAAGCCAGGCAGACAGGCGTCCTGGGGGCCGTGCAGCCTCCATCGCGGGGCTTTCCAGCACAACACCCCGAGTTCTCTTGGAGGGAGGTTTTTAAAGAGAAAAAAGGTCCTTGGTACATATCAATTCTGAAAAAACAAACAAACAAACAAAAACTTTAAACAGGATGCTAGAGGTGACGAAGACAGCTGACTTTGACCAATAGCAAGGAGCACTTCCTCCAGGCCAGGCCCTGCATAAGAGGAGAGGGTTCCTGGGCAGGGGGGATGAGGTCCCCGGCTGGACTGTCTCGTCCTAGAGGGGAGCTGGACACAGGCAGAGGCTGTGCCACGCGACCCCAGAGCAGGTGCCCCGAATTCCAGTCCTCACTCGGCCTCGTGGGAGTGCGGGGTGGGACACTTGAGGACTCTGGCCCCTCCCACCCGAATCTCTCTGACGGGGGATGGGGCAGCCACGGTCTCAAGTCTCCCCCTTTACTGGATAGGTTCAGGCTGCCCACTCTTCAGATTGCTGAGGCTCAATAAGCGAGTCTATAAAGCTGGCAGCACGGTGCCCGGCACGTGCCGAGCGTCACACACATCAGTCCCTTTCTGGTCTCGTGTAGCAAAACCTGAGAGCAGAGATTGGGCTTCCAGCCAGAGTAGCCTGAGTCTGACAGGTGCTCAATAAACCTCAGTTGAAACGACAAGGGATTCACTTCCACGCCTAGCACACATGTGCATCACACCAGGCTAAGTGGGTATGTCTGTGAGCCCTTCTCCACACAGCACCAGCATGGCGCTTAGGACACGATGGGTATTCTAGTAATGCCTTCTGAACAAATGTAGGAAAGGACGAAAGAATGCAGAGTCGACTGTAACGTTATATGTTCATATAGGAAAAAAGCAACCATCCTCTAAAGATGGCAAAAAGTGGAAGATGAAGACCCAAAGAAGTATGGTAGTTTCCCTTTAAATGCAAAGAAAGTACTTGGACTCCAGCAGTGTCCAAATCTTGGTGCCCTTCCTACAGGATTGCCCACCCTCGCCTCTTTGATCTCAGGCTGCCCTGTGACTTCTCTGACCAACAAAATGTGCAGGAAGTGACCCAGGCCACATCCAAGCAGAATGCTCCTGAGCTATCACGTGGCCTGTCCCCTTCTCTTTTCCTCTGCCCCAAAACCAGGATGTCTCCCGAGGACACGGGCCACGAATGGAAGCAAAACGGAGCAGAGCTAAACCAACCTGTGATACACACAAAACGTGAGCAAGAAACAAATCTTCCTGTGGTGCTAAGTAACTAAGATTCTGGGTCTTTTGTTACTGCAGAGAAACTCAGCCTAAACTGAATGATACAGAAAGTGATTCAATTCAGGTCCTACTGGGCCAGGCACTAGGCCAGGAGCCAGCACTGAGATAATGAGAACATGACCCCTGCCCAGAGGGGGCTCCCAGGGCAGAGAGAGACATGCAAGCAAATAAGGACACCCCAGCATGAGATGCAGAGGACGCGTGGATGAAAGGCGGGAGGAGTGGGGAAGCCCAAAGTCCCCCAGGATGAGGAGATGACGCGGCCGACTGGGTCGGGCGGGGCGCTGCAGACAGAGAGCGGGACGCCCCAAGCCCGCTCCATGCTACGTGTTGTTTTACTTCAGCATTTTTTCTTTCCTTTTTTTCCTTTTCCTATTGCTATGGAACAGTACTTGGAAACTGGATGAGGAAAGAGGTAAAAAAGTATGCGTTGTTTTTGGCTTTTTAAAATGCACAGTGATTCTGGTAAAAATAAACTCTTACCATACGATCCAGCTGTCATGCCCCTCGGTGTTTACCCAAAGGAGCTGAAAACTTACATCCACACAAAATCCTGCACATGGGTACTTAGAGCAGCTTTATTCATGAAGGCCAAAATTTGGAAGCAACCAAGATGTCCGCCAGTAAGTAAATAGATAAACAAACTGTGGTACTTCCAATGGAATATTACTCAGTGCTAAAAAGAAATGAGCTATCAAGCCATGAAAAGACATGGAGGAGCCTTCAATGCATATCACTAAATAACAGAAGTCAGCCTGAAAAGGCTACATCCTGTATGCTTCCAACTATATGACATTCTGGAGAAGGCAAAACTAAGGAGACAGTAAAAAGATCAGTGATCACCAGGGGCTGGAGGGGAGGGAAGGATGAACAGGCGGAGCACGGGGGATTTTAGAATGATGGGTACACGTCACTGTACACGTCATTGTCCATACCCACAGAATATACAACAGCAAGAATGAAAAAAAAACACTTTCCCTAATAAAAAGCTGGTGTAGGCGGATGGAGGGTACACAATGACATACGCACAAGCTCTCTTTTTTTTTTATATATATACATTAAACGGAGAAACTCACAGTCTTTGCCCCATGGCCTTAACAATTCCCACAGCTCTCAGGTGCCTGTTTTCTGATTATGTGCCCCCTGGTCACTAAAAAGCCCTGGAAACAGGCTCCTACAATCAGAAGTCTTAAGTGCTTTCCCAGGATGGGATGCCCAGTCTTCCTTGAATCTCAGGGATTTCCAAGACGACCCTGATGTCAGGGGGGAGGACACAGCAGAAGGGGGCAACTGGACTTGGCCTCTGGAATCAGGCAGCTGGTGGACAACTGATACCGTATGTTAACAAAGCGACATTCCTGAAGGGAGGCACGGGGTGCTCTCTGTGAGCCTCACCTCGCAGGGCCTTTGCCTCTCTCTCTTCAGGATGGCCTGTGACTGACACAGCAGAGTAAGTACTCCACGTGTCTCCGAGGTAATACAAGTGGACTGGCATTTCTGGAGCAGTTGCAGGTACGTGAGAGCTACTCACTCAACCTTCTCACCCACCTCCCCGGGCAGGTACCGCCATCAGCCCGGGCGTGCAGATGTCAGCACCGATGCTAAGGCAGGGTACGCAACTTGCCCGAGATCGTGCCACAGGCGGAGGTCAAGGAGGGAGGACCTGGCCCAGGTCTCTGCAACCCTGAAGCCACGGCTTTTCCACTAGTTCTGAAGTGGAGAGATTCTCAGCTACGGCTGCACTTCACATAAACCCCCGGAGCTGTAACCATATTTTGAAGACAGTAAGGATAACGTTCATGGTTTTATGCGTGTGTGCAGGTGTGTGTAAGTACAACCGAGCACGTGTATATACACGGTGCACATACTGTGTGCATATAATACCTATGCAATACATTCATTCTCAAGTTGAAAGATAGGGAAGACAACTGATAAGATGGCCCTGAATGGGCGGACGCCCGCTATCGCGCTAAAATGCTCCGCGTCACGGCCTCGGGAATGATACGCGGTGATGGCACCCCTCCCGCGCAGGTCTGTCACGTAGCCTTGCCCTTGATCTATCTGATCGTCCAGTCGCTGGACCTTCCCTCCCGACACACTCTGGGGTTCTCCAAGCCACTGTCCTGTAACACCTGCATCTCTGGTGCCTGGAGAGGCTCCTGGGAAGGTCTCGACTCACAGGTAGAACGACCCAGGGAGCCGGCAGGAGGGAGCTCTCCACAGGAGGCCTCTCACAAGCCCGCTTCAAACCCTGGCTCGGACACCCCCGGGCAGTGTCACCTGGGGCGGGTCATCTGCTCCCGCTGAGCCTGTCTCCTCAACGGGCACGCAGAGATGACAGGCGGGTGGGGGGGGGGTGACACGAGAGGCCCGGAAGCCTCCTGCTGACGGGGAAGGCTAGAAAGCGTGACCGTGCAGAACGCAGGGGCGTCAGCAAGTGGCCCGGGAGGTAGCCTCGGGCGCCCCCTTCCCTCCAAGGCCAGGGGCACAAGGGCTCACGCGCTGGAAGCCGAGGGGAGCTCCTCTGCCAGCGCGGGTTTTACTGTGTCCATCGTGGGCAGGTTCCAGCGGCTAACGGGTCTTTTGAGTCAATGTACCTTCGTGGAGACCTTCTGAACTGACACAGATTAAATGACTCCATCATGTCAACACCCACTTCTCCCTTCGGTTTTGCCACCAGCGGTTCTAAGACTCTGCTGTGAGGCTGCCTTGTCAGCCAAGTTCCAGCCCAATTCCAACCCTGAGGTGCTTCCTTATGTGAAAGATGCTAGGTAAGGCAGTCCGAGAAAGGAGGCAGCGATTCTTCTGGGCCGTCGGTCAGTCTGCTGATAAGCACGCCGTGGACCAGACTCCCCCCCAGAGGAGGGTCCCTGCACTGGCCTCAGCCCTGCCGACCCCTGCAGCCTCGGGCCCTGGGACCAGCCTGCCCGGCTTCAGGCTGCCCCACGCTGCTGGCCGGGACGAGGATCCCGACCCTCCTCTTTCACTTCTCCTCCCACGCTGGGATCTGCGTCCCATTCCCAGGCCCAAAGGCGGTGTGTGGGGTTGAACGGGAAGAGCTTCCCTAAGCTGGGGAACAGAGGGGCTAGCTGGGCCCAAACAAAAGGGCAGCCCCCCGAGTCCCGCAGGGGCCCAGCAGGCCTCTCTGAGCGTCACTGGCTACGAGCCCGATCAGGGCCGGGAGAGCCGGGTGCCGGCAGCTTGAGATCCCTTGCGGAGCCCCAGAGAGAGGCGCCGGTTGTACAGGACGCCTGTCCCAGGAGACGGGGAAGAGCACGCCTGTCCCCACCTTTCCCCAAGGTCTCGCTCCCAGGAGGGAGGAGAATAAAACGGTCAAGTCTTCCAAGTGTCCTGCAGCTTTCACTCAGCTCCACTGCTATTTCCTCACGGGACCTAACCGAGCCCCCAGTTTGCTGGGAGCCTGAATGACAAGCCCCAGGGCACGAGCCAGGCATTGGCAGAGACGCGACCAGAAGCCAGACCTTCGGCTCCCACTGCTGTGCGCTTCGCCCAAGGTCACGGCGCGGCATTTCTGGTGCAGCAGCAAGTGGGCTGCCCGTGCGAGGACAGCAGCCTCGCGGCCACAGCCTCGGTGCCCTCAGAACCTCCCCACCCCGCCCTGGCCATGCATCTGCTGGGCAAGCAAATGGCACCACCACCCACCCAGCTGCCCAAACTAGAAACTTCCCTTTCCTTCTCCACAGCCCACACCCACCAACCCTCTATCCTTCCTCCCTCCTGAGGGTCTCCGGATCCCGACCCTTCTCTCTGCTCCAAAGGGCGCCCCCAGGCGCAGCCGCCATGACCTGCCTGAGAGCACCCAGGCTCTCACCAGCTGTCACCCCTTCCAGACACTTCCTAAAAGGTCAAGCTGACACTCTCCTGCCTCGAACTCTCTTGTGACCACCCCTTCCCCTCCAAAGACGTGGCTTTGACCATGGCTCTCACAGGAGGATTTCAAGCCAGGGTGAAGCTGTCATTTATCCTGAAGGTGAAAACGGGGAAAACCCAAAAGACAAAGACATCTTCAAATGTATCCCTCATTAAAAATGTATTAAGACTCATCGGCACCCAAGGTCCGCTAAGATCTGGCCCAGACCAGTCCACCCATCACCTCCCCCTGCACTCGGGCCACAGGAAGCACCCAGCTCTCCCATCCTGAGCTGCGGTGAGCTGTTCGTCAAATGGGAAAAATAACCCTGGTCCTGGAAAAACACAAACGTTCACAAGCTTAAGTTAGTTTCAGAGGAAGCAGCATAACGTATGACAAATACACACAGATGCCGCTCGGGCTAATCGGTGCCACAAAGTCCCAGACGTCCCGAACTCTACGTCCCCTCCTCTCCCCACCAGCCCCTGAAACCGGTTCCCGTGGACAGTCAGGATGGCGCCACTCCCGTGTGGGCCGCAGGCTGGTCCTGCCAGGCCCGGAGCCACTCAGCTCCAGGGCTGCGTCAGCTACCAGAGGTGGACGCGGGTTTCCCAATCCCGCTGGGCCTCTGAGAGCCCTAAGCAGCCCCGGCGTTACCCCCATGTCTCCCGCTGGGCACCTGCTGAGAACAATGAGCCTTAATCATCTGACGGGCAGGATGCTTTAGAGCGGAGAGACCCAGGAAACGGCTTCACTTCTTCATCTGTTCATTTTCCAAACCTCAGACAGAAAATGCTTGTGTGTTTCATTTTGAGCTTATGAAAAAGAGTTCGAGAATTTCTTAATGTCTACTCATCCGTTGGGGATGAAAAGGCATGCATTCGGGGTGTAAGGTTAGATAAAAGGAAAAGATCTAATAATAACGGCTCCATCACAGAAAGTAGATAAGCAGACACCAGTGCCTTCTGATGGAGATTCTTTGCAAAAGAAAAAGAAAACTATCACTGAATATGATCAAGCCTCTAGAGCTTACTACCAATTTAATAAGGAATAAAGAAAGAGAAGTCAGTCAGAGGAGCAAGGTCACCACCACCACAGGCACCCAACTGGCCAAATCCCCAACTGGGGGACCTGATTTAGTCAATGAACAAGTGTGAGAAAAAAGAGATGCACAGGGAGCCTACAGATTAAAAACGGATGTGCGACTTATCAACCTCTTGAATTCTGATTCCAAAAAATGTTTAAAAAACATGACACCGAGATCATTGGAAATTTAAACATTGATATTGAGGAACTGCTCATTTTAAAACATGATATGGCATTGCGGTTACGTTTTTAAAAAGAGCTCCAATGTTGACTATTAAAATATTTGCAGATGAAATGATATGCCGTCTTGGATTTACTTCAAAATAACACAGGAAATGGGGCAGTTGGTGAGGGAGAGATGAAAAAGGTTGGCCGTAAGTCACTAGTTATAGAACTGGGTGAGAAGTACTATTACGGCACCTCTTGTATATATTTGAATTCTCCACATAAAGTTTTTAAGTAAAAGAATGAATAACGACACACCCCTTCCCTTCGGCACCTTCGCTGAAGTGGCCCAGCGCCGAGGTGGGCACGGCTGGGCTTCTTCCCCCCTGCCCATCTGACAGATGAGGCGTCAGCATCAGAGAGCGTGAAGGACCAGCCAAGGGTGCGACCAAGGACCAGCAGAGCTGGGGTTGCAGTGCACGTCTCGCCTCGGTCCAGGGCACTTTCCTCTTCCCACCAGATAAGATGAGACCCTTTCCCTAACATGTGGGCAGACACCTTTGAGGGCCCTGAGAGGTCTGCGCGCGGGGCTCCACGGCCAGACTCCAATCCCCACGAAGGGAACGATGAGTTCCCAGAATTTCTAGCTCCAGACCAACCGGAGCACCGCGGCTGGGGGAGACTGGGCTTGGGAGTGTGAGGGATAAGCACCAAAGAGAACACAAGACCCGTGTCACTACCCGCCACCTCTTCCTGGTGAACTGAACCAGGAGGATAATCACCACCATGTCCCCCGATGGGGTCAGCTTAAAGCCTGCCTGAGTCAGGCTGTGAATGGAGGCGCCCTGAGCAGGACCCCTAAGGAGGAAGGGAACACTTGTGAATGACACTCAGCACGCCCACGGCTAACTCACTCACTCATGCACGTTACCTGAGCACCTACTGTGTGCCTGACAGTGCCCTGAGCAGGACCCCCAAGGAGGAGGGGAACACTTGTGAATGACACTCAGCATGCCCACTGCTAACTCACTCACTCACTCATGCACATTACCTGAGCACCTACTGTGTGCCTGACAGCACCCTGAGCAGGACCCCTAAGGAGGAGGGGAACGCTTGTGAATGACACTCAGCACACCCACTGCTAACTCACTCACTCATGCACATTACCTGAGCACCTACTGTGTGCCTGACAGTGGATCAAGGTGGTAGGGACGTTCAGAGCTGAGCAAGACACACACGCTGCCCCCAAAGACCCCACAGTCGAGCCCCGTGGTCCCCGCACAGGGCCACCCGTTAGAGTCACCAGGGGAGACTGACAGGTCCCGAGGCCCAGGTGGCACCCAACCAATCAGATCAGGAGGTGGTGGGGCGGGGGGAGCCCCGTAGTAACAATTTGAGGCGAAGTTTGGGAACCGCTAGTCTGGCAAGAGCGAGACGTGAGGTAGAAAATACCAAACACCATCCAAGAGTCCATGGACACACAGGGGAGCAGGACACGGCTCCAGGGGGAGATCGGGGAGGACGCGGCGGGGCGGCTCTGTCACGGCCTGAGGTCCCCCAGTGCTGACCCTGCGGGCCACGCTCTGCTCTCCCATCCGAGCCGAAGGCCAAGGGGCCCCAGGGGCACGGCCTTGCTCCCTCCGGACCTTCCCGTCACTTCCCAAGGGTGGTCATCTGCCTGAGATTCCCGAGGGTGCACCTCCCCCGAGACCCCAGACCCCAGGCGTCCCGCCAACCCCCAGCTCCCAACTGCAACGATGCCGGCCCATAACCCCGGCCCCCAGACCCAGGGGCGGCAGGTCTGCTACACCGCACGCCTCAGTGGCGCCCCCTACCCTTCCGGTTACCTGGTTACCAGTCCCCTGGTCAGGCCTCGTTAACAAGCCCTCATAGTAAGTCCTCCCTGTAAAGCGGCTGTGTGGCCTCCGGCTCCTGACAGAGGAGGACCTTCTGTCCCCACGTCAGACACCGCCCAGGAGCCTGACCAATGCGACTCCAAGTCATAACTAAGCACTTGAGCAAAACTCCGCACAGTCATCTCCCCAGAAAGGAAGCACAAGACCCCAAGCGCACGCCCTTCCCTAGGCCTGGCGGCTCGGATGGCGGGAGCCGTTCTCACAGCTGAAAATAGCATTACCCGCCCGTCACGGAGCACCTGCCGGGGGTCACGTGCAGTGCTAGGCACACAGCCTGGACTAACTTTAGTACTTATAACGACCTGCAGGACAGGCATCAGTATCCACACTTTACTTGAAAGCTCAACAAGGCCAAGCGACTTACCCAGACAGCCGAGCCAGCCAGCGGCCGAGCGAGAGCGGGCCTGGGCTCCGCGTGGCCCCAGGTCTGCACCCGCTAGGCCTGTGTCCACGGGGTGGGCGCCTGAACACCAGCCTGCAGCCAGGGCGTGGGTGCAGGGGGCACCACCTCCTGCAGGAGGGAGGCTCCAGTCGCTCAGGACAACAGAGGCCACACAAAGCTGCCCGGCGTACGGAGCCCAAGCGAGTGACCTGGTTTTTCTTTTCTCACGAAGAGGAGAGACTCTCTGCTGTCATCTGAGTCAGCAAACTGCAGCATCTTCCAGGTATCGAATCTCTGTCACCTGGAAGCTTCTCCAGGCTGAGCTCTGACCCCTCCTCTTGCTGCCTATGAATCATTAGAGGATCCTATTGATTCTGGCGCCATCGGGGTTTCTATTAGGAGACTTGCAAAACCGCTAACTGGAAGGGATGCAGAGTGGGGTGGCGGAGACGCTGTGGCCAGGGAGTGAGGAGCCCGGCACCAACGTCATCCTGCCCGGGGCTTGCGAAGCAAACCCGAGCCTCAGTTTCCCCATCGGTCAGCCGAAAGGACAAGAACACACCAAGGTGCTTTCTCCTGGTTTCCATGAGCTTAGTTTCTGAAGGACTCTCCCACTTTCCTCCCAGTCTGAAAAAGGAACAAAGAAAATCCACAAAGTCTTCTGACTCAGAACGGCTGCAGAAGAGACCACCGGGCTGGGGGCACAGGCCTGTGGACGGCAGTGGGGCAGGGCAGGCCACCCGTGGAAGGAGGCCGTGCGCACATTCCAGCTGCGGTTAAACAGCAAAGGGCAACAACACCGGGCTCCTAACCACAAGGGCTTCCTCGCGGGATGCAATGAAGTGCTCGACGGAAATGAACAAGAGAAAAACGTGGAGACAGTTGGTAGGAGGAGCTAGATATTTGGGGCTGGGGCTGTTCTGGGCTCGGATAAACAGCAATTTGTGATACAGCGGCATATACCCCCCGAGGCGGGCCTGCACGGAAATCACTGCTTACACACTCACTGTGCCCGGGGAGGGCGCCTGCACACAGGTGAACGATCGCGGGGGTAGAGGACACACAGGCTGCTCCCCAAACCCGTCTGCTGGGAGTTACAGAAGATCAAAGTCAAAATGAGAGGAGGACGGGACCTTAGTGGTCACCTGGCTGGTCACCCCTCTGAGCCTCAGTTTCTTCATCTGCTAGATAGAGATGATGATCACGATAGCGACCTCAAAACACACGTTGAAGACAGAACACGCAGCACAGCAAGTAACCAATCACAAGTCATCGCTTATCACGTGATCACTTCATTTGCTCGTTCACTCCTACAGGAAACATTGTCTGAGCCTCTCACAGGACCAGGGAAGAAGTTAAAACCTAGAGGAGGGAGGAGGCTTATCTAAAGCCACTCAAGAGGCAAAAGAAGAAAAGCTAAACCAGAAACAAATTGCCGGCTGAATGCAGCGCTGTGCCACAGGCTGGGCCCCCCTCAGACCATCAAGAGAACCCTAGAAACACAACCACAATGCCATGGAGCGCCCAGGCCTTCTCACTCCCACCCCAGAGCCCCGCCAGGATCCTCCAGATGTGAGGGTCCGGCCCTCCCCATGGCCTGGACGGCGTCAAGGGGAAAGTCTCAGAGCGCCTAAGGTGTACTTGCTCCGGAGCCCGTCCCTGCCCCTCTGGCTCGACAGCCATTCTAGGAGCTGTGCGGTGCACTCTCCATCCGGACACTTGACAGGGCTGACCTGTTCTCAGCCAGCCAGCGACGAGGCTCCCCAGCGGGGAGACGCCTGGACCAGACGTGCCAGGCCTGCCAAGCAGGCAGTGGCTCCCTGTGAGGGAGGGCGGGACGAGGCGGGGTAGCCTGAAGCACGGGATGAGACAGCATCTGTTACTGTAAATTAAGAGAGATTTGCGCATAAATGAGGGTTGTCATGAAATTTAATTTTAATGGTGTGATAATTAAGCAAAAACACAATAATTATCATATCTTAATTTTTCCAGTACATTTGCTGCTGGCGACACTGTACTTTCTTAAGGAAGTTCATTCTTTTTCACTCAGAAAAGTGTTCTACTGTTTCTGGTCATCTTTTGAAACTGGAGGAGGGGGGATGCCCAGTTCCCGGGACATAGCCTAAAGAAGTGCAGGTAACTCCCGCGGAGGGGTATGGTGGCAACTGGGCAGCCCCGGGTTCCAATTACAACTAACTGCGTGGCCCTTGGCAAGTTCGAGCTCTCTTACGCGTAAGCAGAGATGGGCACAATGCCCACACCTTGAGGATGAGAATTAAAGGCAGAAATGCTTGTGAAAGTGGGTTCTTCTTTACACCACCCCTCGGGTAAAAATGAACGTTACTTCAGGCATCTAGCTGCAAGTCTGGAGGACATTCTCAATGTCACGACCGATGGTGTGGAGCCCCAGGAAATGCAATCAGCACAGACCAAGCATCACAAATCGTGTATGGCAAAAGTGAAGTTAACTAATGGTGCTTAATTACAGAACTGATGCATCAACCAGGCCACAGAAAGAGAGATGAGTCACTGATTTCCAAAGGACCTTTCACAGAAAAGATGTGGAAGGTGAAAAGGTACTTGCTACATCCATTTGCTGAAATGTTGTATTTTAAATTATAAGATGAACTAGATATCCCTAGGAAATATGGGTGTAAGAGTGGTATTTCCAGTTTAAAAACGCGAACATTCAGCCTATGAAGAAGTCCTTCACGCCACCCCACGCACACGCCCCTTTCCAGGGAGTGCTGCTCCTTCACCTGGGCTGCTCTCCCTTGCACTCCAGCCCCACCTCACTCCTACTCAGTGTCCTGTTCTGCATTAGCACCACCTCCTCCAGGAAGCCTTCCCAGCCCCAAGTTGGGTTTCTTCCTCTCAGCTTTGGATTCTCCTCACCCTGTGTGACAATCCCTGCCTTTCTTCCACACCCAACATAAGTGCAGTGGGGACACAGTGAGGACCTTGCTCACTATGTCATCTCCTGGCAGGGCGTGGTACTCGCTCGACACTCGGGAAGTGCTTGTTGAATGAATTCATGAACACCTTGCAAGCCAAAGACCCAGCCTGCTCCTCCGCCTCCCTGTCTTCTGCCGGCCTGTACGCTTGACAATGGACTTCAGCGCTGGTCACAGCCTACCTAAGGCTGCACAGAGCAGAAAGAGGAGAAAATAGAACCTGCTTCCCCCCGCCCCCTCCAGCCCATCTTTTTTTTTTTTTTACATCCTTATTGGAGTATAATTGCTTTACAATGGTGTGTTAGTCTCTGCTTTATAACAAAGTGAATCAGTTATACATACACATATATCCCCATATCTCTTCCCTCTTGCGTCTCCCTCCCACCCTCCCTATCCCACCCCTCTAGGTGGTCACAAAGCACCGAGCTGATCTCCCTGTGCTATGCGGCTGCTTCCCACTAGCTATCTATTTTACGTTTGGTAGTGTATATATGTCCAGGCCACTTTCTCACTTTGTCACAGCTTACCCTTCCCCGTATCCTCAAGTCCATTCTCTAGTAGGTCTGCGTCTTTGTTCCCGTCTTGCCCCCAGGTTCTTCATGACCATTTTTTTTTTGTTTTTTTAGATTCCATATATATGTGCTAGCATCTCCAGCCCATCTTAAATCGCCATTCCAAGCTCAGCCGTGGCGTCATTCAGACCTGGGTGCCACAAAGTGCCTTTGACCTCTGTACTCAGTCTGCTTGTCTATAACATGCGGACAGAAGCTCCTGTGTGAGGGTACTAGGGGGACTGAGTGCCTGACCTCCTGCAAACACACGGGGCTCAGAAACTGTGACTCCAAGGACACGTTTCTCTTGTACTTGGCACGCCTTTCTACCCGGAGGGAGGGGGAGACAGATGCAGGCCCCCAACAGTCTAACTGGAGTTGGTCCCTCTCCTGGACTGCAGGTCACCCTTAAAAGGACGTCAAATGCCTTGTGACCCAGGATGCCAGGGCTCCGAGAAGAGCAGCATCACAGCTACGTGGCTTCCAGGAATACGGCTTTTCACCGAGGGTGAGGCTGTGTCACCCCGGCAGAACCCGTGGTTCATCTGCCCACTCCCCAGGGAGCAGCGGGAAGGTGGCCTGCCACGCACTGGGAGATAAAGCCGGAGTCTGAGGACCACCGCTGCCCTCACCACCGGGGAGAGCTGGCCCACCTTGCCCTCCTCAGAGTGGCCGAGCCTGGCCGAGGGCAGCCCTCATGAGCGCCTAGGGAAGCCCGAGGTGTGGTGGGGATGGCGCCGGGAGGGTCAGGCTTCGGGGGGGCTGAGCTCAGGACTCCGGGAGGGCACAGGGCTCTGAGGAGACAGAACCGGGAGGTACGGGGACAGCAGCCCAGGACTCAAGGGGCTTCCCGGGGCTGCCAGGCAAGGTCCACCCACCGCAGCTTCCTCCCCCAGACCTGCTCCGTCAGACCAAAGACCTGGGCCCTCTCCATGGAGGCAGAGCGTGTGTCCAAACCAGGCAAGGCTGGAGAGGTCTGGAAAGGGAAGCGCAGTGACCCCTGCATCCCCGCGAACGCTGGGATGCCCGGCGGTCACCCCTGGGTTAGCGGGGTAGTGGGAGCAGCGCCCAAGTTGACTCCCCAGACAGAAAGGAGCATCACGACCTCCGGTTTACCCCCCACCCAAAACAGCAGGATGGCCCATCAGGCAGGAGTGGCAGGGCCGCCCCGGCCGCGGGAGTGTCGCCAACTCCCGGCCATGAGGGGTCCTTGCTTACTCATCCTGTAGCTCCCGGAGCCTGACGCAGGCACCCCAGAGCAAGTTCTCGAAGCATCAATATTTATCGAATGAGTATTTTATGAATGAATAAAGAATGTGCGAGTTAGATGCATCAAGAAATGAGAATTTAAGCAAGAAGCTTAACAAGGAAGAAGCCGGAAGCACAAGACTGAACTGGGCTTATTTGCGAACGGGGCCGTGAACAGCACTCAGACTTCCGCGGCTGACAGTGAGTCAAGCTTAGAACAAGCTCAGCAGTTTGTCATTTTTTTAAAGCAGGATTTACGTTGGTGTCATAAGGCGACCAGAAGGATGTCCTCTGGGATCGCAGGCTACATCAAAACATCTAGACAAGGCAGACAAGGCAGGGGGCAGACGGTCTCCTTCACGGCCTGGGGACCAGCACGGGGCCCAGGCCGCTGCCAGTGGCCTAGAGCACCAAGGACGCAGCAGCAGGCCAGGAAAGAGCCTGTCCTCACGCCCCGGAGCCAGAACACTCAGCACGGCCGCCACGGCCTCCGTGCACGAGCACGTGAGCCCTGCACACGCCCGCACAGCAAGAACCCCCTACAACAAGGAGCTCTTGAGAGGGAGTGTTTCCGTCCTCTCAAGGGTTAGGCCATGAACGCCCTCCCAATATCGGCCCCAGACAGCAAATACGACTGTGCATTCACATGTGTCATCATCCATAATGACACTAAACAGCCACACCCTGGAAGCAATCTCGTAGCGGATCAGCGTGGAGATGGATAAACGGTGCATTCACGAACGAATCACGAAGAGCAGTCAGGAGGCAGAAACCTGATTCATATTCAGCTCCAGAGCACAATGCTGATTTAAAGTTATAAAAAGACACGCAGAAAAAGACATATGATATGGAACCACTTATGTCATTAAAAAAAAAAAACTCTGAACATAGTGTTTGTTGTGGCTATAAATAAATACAATAAAGTAGTAAAGCATGGAGCGGATGACGCCACGGCCTCCGAGACTCACAGACTCTGGAGGAGGAAGAGAAAGGAAGGTGGGGGCGGGGGCCGGGGGCGGGGCTGTCGGGCTTGGCTGCTTTTTCATTTGCTTATTTTTTCCCAGCATTTCCTTACGAGTTGAAGGAATTCCTCAGAGGATACTCTATATACCCATTGGTACATTCTATAATTAACATTTTATTCTATTTGCTTTATCAACTCAGTCTATCCATCTTCCCATCCCTCCACCCATCCAGGAATCTAGTTTTTTAGGCATTTCAAAGACTAGTGCAGATATCATACACCACCCCCAAGTCCTTCAACCGGCAGAGTTTAACATCTGCTTACAGTTTTTCTTTTGATAGAAAATCGACTCTCAGAGAAATGCACTAATCTTAAGTACACATTGGCTAAATTTTAACAATGGCAAACACCTGTGGAACCCACACCCAGATATCAAGTTAGACAACATGGCCATCACCTAGAAAATCCCCTTGTGCCCCTTCCTGGTCAAAGCCCATCCCGACCTCTCCAGAAGCAACCGATGCTCTGTTTTCACCATCACAGAAGAGTTTTGCTGGTTCTGGGATCTCAGATGAACGGAACCACACGATACATGCTATTTTGGGTCAGGCTCCCCACACTCAGCATAAGGTTCCTGAGATTCACCCATGGTGAGGTATTAGGAGTTTGTCAGTTTTTGTTGTTGAGTAATATCCCATTAGGAAAATGCCACCATTTGTTAATTCATTCTCCTGTAACAGACACCTGAGCTCTATTTTTTGGCTTGGAACATTCTTTATAGGTTTTTTTGTGAACATACGTTTTTAAATTTTTCTTGAATAAATAACTAGAGTTGGAACTGCTGGGCAGAGTACGTGTATGGTTAGCTTTGTAAGAAACTACAGCAGCCTCTGCAAAAGTGGTTGCACTGTTTCACATTCCCACCCAGGCATGAACCTTCCAGCTGCTGCATGTTCCTTGTGGACACTTGAAATTGTCAGTCTGTCATTTTAAGCATTCTCATGAGTGTGTAGTGCTGTCTCATTGTGATTTAAATTTGCATTCCCTCCTCCCCACTGACCAATGGCGTTAACGTCCACTATTTTTTTTTTTAACATTTTATTTCCTTGAGAGAGGGAGAGGAGACAGAAAGATAGAGGGAGACAGAGACAGAGAGGGAGAGAGAGAGGGAGAGATCTCAAGCAAATATAGCAAAACGCTGAAATCTGAGATATGGTATGCTAGTATCTAAATTATTTTCTGTATGTTTCAAGTATTTTGCAATTACAAATAAAAATTATATTTCACCTATATCTTACTCCAGCTATAATTCCACCTATAAGGGTATGGCCCTAACATCCAAGCTGCGCTTGGGGGCACAGCTCCTGGTCTGGAGAGAGGCCCAAATGAGTGGGAGCGGGCCAGGCCCTGGGAAGGGATCCCCACCACAGCAAAGAGCTTCTTTCCAAAGTCACCGAGCTTGACCTGCCTCCGGACCTGCCCCTGTGGCCCTGGCTCTGCTCCTGGTCGGCTCTCACTTCCACCTTGGCTCCCTGCTCGCCTCTGCTGGACCAGGGCATGTCCTGCGGCTGACCCTGGCCAGGGCCCATTGGGGCCACCTCTCTTTGCCCTCCAAGGGCTGAGCTCGGGTGACACAGCACCTCTTCCAGGCACCTCTGCCTGGCCTGTCTCCTGTGACATTAATTCCTCCAAGGAACTTCCCGTTGACATTGATATGCGTCCCTCAGGTCAACACCCAGTGACCCCAGATACAGCTTTCTTAAGAATTTAAAAGTGAAAGGTCTTGCCCAGACGTCTGGGCGTCCTCAGACATGGTGCCTGAAAGCATCTGTAGCTGAGGTGCTGCTTCCTCGGACGGAAACCATTCATTTCTACCTTGACTTTACACTTGGCTCCAATTTGCAACCACGACCGATCCTGTCACTGAACCTGAATAAGGGCTGTGATGCCTCTGGAAGGGGGACCAGGCTGCCCGCCCGCTAAGGTCTCGAGGCTGGACTGTTTCAGCACCTCCCAAGCAGGGCGACGAGAGGGGGGCCAGGGAGCACGTGGGGCCGTGACGACACTCACCGCTGGCACTCGCCGGCGTGCAGGATGAGCTCTTCATTGCTCCGGGCGCTGACTGTCAGCTCGTGCTCCGTGGAGTTGAAGACGTCCAGGAGCAGGTGGCACTGCCGGGTACTGCGGTGCAAAGACAAAGCCAAGTTCAGCATCTTCTGACAGCCAAAGAGGAGAGTGACTCTGCTTCCCCCCATCCCCAAAGATTTTACACCACTGGAGGACATGAGAAGTACGATTTATCAAAATGTCATGTACCCCGGGACACAAAGGCTTACGAAGACTCTTTCTGAACTAATTGTGAATTCTACACAGTGGGTTTGGACAGGAGGTCCTCCTCGGTCCTGGGACACATGCTTATAACCCAGCTGTGCCCTTTACACACTGAGTGACCTTGGGAAGGTAACTTGAGTTCTCCAAGCCTCACACGTGTGACCGCTAGGACGCCTGACCCAGCGGGAAAGCACTCGGCATACAGTGTCATTCAATAAGTGACCGCATCATGGCCCTGGGTTTCTACGGGTGCCAGGCCAGGTGCTGGGCAGGGGTCCACAGAGCGCCGTGTCCATGCTGTCTGTGCACATGTCCACCGAGAGTCCTCACGGGGGCCACCCTGCACTCCCCCAGAACTGTGGGCGACACCGTGGGGTCACTCACCACCCACCTGAAACCTCCCTTCCCTGGCCTTCTCTACCGCAGACAGTAAAACTGAAGTAACCAAGTTCCCGCCTCCCCCTTCCCCAAGGGGAGGGCCATGGAACAAAGTTCCAGCCAATAACCGGCTTCTGGAGACTTTTCATGCCACATAAGAAGACAAGTCCTTGAGAGGGGAAAGCGTCACCCTTCCACCTCCTGACTCCCTTTGCTTCCTCCCCAGGGAGGAGCAGGACGCCAGGAAGCTCAGGGACTCTAGGAGGCGATGGGGACGAACACCACGGCTGTGGAGGGCAGAGTGGGGCCCTGGGAAATGATGGCACAGACCCATTAGCTACATGTGAAAAACAGAATTCCAGCCACGTACGCTTCGTTTGTGCTAGCTGCCATTTGTCAGGTCCCCATTACGGTCCAATGCTTGCCTAAAACTAACACAGCATCTCAAACACCAAGTGTCGCAGCTGGCGCGTGACAGCTGATGGATAAGCGTCTGCTCATCAAAGCGGGACACCCAGACCTAAGACAGGAGCAGACAGCAACAGAAGCAGCGGCCATCCTCCTTCCTGGAGGAACAGGGTAAGGAGACTTTCAGAGAAGAAAAAAAAAGCCTCAGAAAAGGATCTGTGCTCTGGGTCTCTTTCAGCTGAGCATTTCTTCAAAACATGACCTTCCATAGGGCATCTGAATTCTCAGGTGTGTTTCCCAAAGTGTGAAGAGGGAAGATTTCGCTGGTTGTTAAGCAAAGGGGAGACAGGACTCACACCCACGTGTGCCGGCTGCCTGCATTGCTTATTTCATACAAAAGCCCTGCAAGGTTGTCCTCCCAAGACCCACTGATGGAGAGGAGAGGAGAGGCAGGCTCAGGAGATGACGAAAAGTGCTGGTGATGACCAAGACTCAAGACACAGAGCTAGAGATCCTGTAGTGCTCACAGCAGACGAAGACGCGTATTCCAATCCAAACTGCGTCCCCTGTTCTTTCCAGAGAAGGGAGCTGAGGTGGAGAGGGCGCAGTGACGTGCCCAGGGGTTCACACACGCACACACGTGCGCTCACATACACAAAGACTGACAGCATCCAAAGGCCACTGGGCATCTGTGAAATACCAGATTTTCAAAACACATACATGCACCTACTCTCAAGGGAGATGGTAAAGTAGCAGCCTGACCATCCCGCTACGCACTACGAGATGTCGCACGACACGTCTTTAGTTGATTCTGGGTTCTGTGGGTCGGGGTGTCCTCCCCAGAGGTTCGGCACTTGGAAAAACATTCATTAGCTCTGACAGCTGCCTCCGAGAGGCCTCTTCACTCAGCTCACAGGAAAATGAGCTTTCGAGAATGAAGATCTATTTCGCCTTTGTCATAACTTGATGAAATCTTTAATCACAGCAAAATTTCTCACCAGAAAAGGAAATTCATAAAACATTTATCAGAGGCAGAAAATTGAAGTGATTTTTAAAAGCAGGAAAGAAAAGATTCAAATACATGTTGTTTTCACCCATGGAATACAGTTGTTAGAAAACTGCACAGGAATGAACAACGTCGGAATGTAATACTTTTTTGTCCTCTGTTTTTTTCTGACTCACTGTCTGCGTATGGGGGCGCTTGATCCAGTGTTTCTGTTCCTCCTAATTGTTGGCAGGATGAGATGCTGGTGGATCTTTGCTTTCTATCTATTATTCATAAATTAATTCCCTTTCCCAAACTGTAGTAGCACTGTGTGCCCACCATCATGTCATTTACTCTGTGTATCTTTCCATACTTCTTTAGGTGATTCTCTTAAGTTTTAATCTGTGTTTGAGCATATAATTTACTTTTAATTCTTATTTGCTTTTTGGTTTTATTTTTGTTTTTTTGTTTTTCTGGATCCATCTTTCTGAAGTACAGGGAAGCCCAGGAAAGCTTCCTAGAAGAGCTGAGACCAGAGAAAGGCTTCAGATCCATCTGCCTGGTCGGGGGGCGGGGTGGGGTGCCCAGTAGCAGGAAAGAATCTGGAGTAAAGTTGGAGGGAGGAGACGAGGCCACCAGGTGGAAAGGAGAGGCACAGCCCAGGCACAGCGAACAGTGCGCGTGAAGCCACATCTATACAGCTAGTACGCACTGTTTCCTATCTAGAATTAGGACAATTAACTTTATTTATTAATTCATGCAACAAATGTAAATATCTACTGAGTACCTGTTGTGTGCCAGGTACTATTCTAAGCACTTGGGATATGGAAGTGAACAAGAGAAACAGGATCTCTGCTTTCACGGAACTCACACTCTTGTGAGGGGACAGGGCTAGGAAAGATAAGAGGAATTAAAAGTGAAAAAAATTTAGTCATATTTGATAAAATTAGGAAAAACAGGTTCAAAAAGGTTGCTAAATACAGGGTTAAGACACACATCCACACACAAAATCAATAACAACAGCATTCCTAAATATCAACTAAAAACAATTACAAAATATAATTTTTAAGAAAATATATTTACAATAGTAGTGTACCTAGAAATAAATCTAACAAAATATATGCGGGATGTTTGTGAAAAAAATTCCAAAGTTTTATGAAATGATATTAAAGGTGATGAATAAATGCAGAGATGTATTATGTTCAAGGACAGAAAAACTCAGTATTTTTAAATAACTCACTTCTTTCCAAATGTATATAAATTTAATGCAACTCAATAAAAAATCCCAACATTGTTCTGGTTTTGGTCAAACTTGATACACTGATTCTAAAATTTATATCTAAGATCAAAGGGCCAAGAACATGCAAAACAACAACGAGGAAAATTT
Organism: Balaenoptera musculus; assembly: GCF_009873245.2. Classification (NCBI taxonomy): domain Eukaryota; kingdom Metazoa; phylum Chordata; class Mammalia; order Artiodactyla; family Balaenopteridae; genus Balaenoptera; species Balaenoptera musculus. The sequence goes on along the minus strand of NC_045801.1, from coordinate 3,545,378 downwards.
TTGGAAGAGATTTGGCCAACCAGATATCAAGAATTGTCATAAAGCTGTAAAAATGAAGGCAGTGGGGCAGTGATAAACACATCAATGAAGGAAAAAACAGCCCAGAAGCAGATCCATGAATATAATAAGGTAATGGATATGTGACCAAAGTAGCAGTGTTGATTATTAAGAAGGAGATTCAATAAACAGTGCTGGAAAAATGGTTATGCAGATAGAAAGAAAATGATATCCCTACCTCACACCATACACAAAAATAAGTTCCAAACAGACTGAATAGATAAATGTAAAAAGTAATATTTAAAATCCTGTAGAAGAAAATACAGGTGAACAACTTCTGACCTTGAAAGAGGGAAAGATTTCTCAAATGAGTTGCAAGACATACAAAATATAAAGAGATCTTCAACCAGGGCACCAGAACACACAATGAGAAAAGGACAGTCTCCTCAATAAATGATGTTGGATAAAATGGATATTCACACACAGAGGAATGAAACTGGACCCTTACCTCACACCATATACAAAAATCAACTCAAAATGGATTAAAGACTTAAATGTAGGATATGAAACTGTAGAACTACTAGAAGAAAACAGGGGAAAACCTTCTTGGCATAGGTCTGGGCAATGACTTTTTGGAAATAACCCCAAAAGCACAGGCAACAAAAGCAAAAACAGATTAAGTGGGGTTGTAGCAAACTAAAAGCTTCTGCACAGCAAAGGAAATAATCAACAGAGTGAAAAGGCAACTTACAAAATGAGAAAAAATATTTGGATACAGTAGGTCTCAAAAGGGGTTAATACCCAAAATACATAAGAAACACAAACAACTCAATAGCAACAGCAATCATCATCATCATCCAATTAAAAAGTTGGCAAAAGATCTGAATAGACATTTCTCAAGAGAAGACATGCAGATGGCCAACAGCCATATGAAAAGGTGCTTAACATCACTAATCATCATGGAAATACAAACCAAAACCACAATAAGATATCACCTCACAGCTGTTAGAATGGCTATTAAAGAGACCAATAAGTGTTGGTGAGGATGTGGAGAAAAGGGCACTGCCATGAACTTGTGGGAATGTAAATTGGTACAGCCATTACAGAACAGTGTATAACTTCCTCAAAAAATTAGTAATAGAACTACCATATGATCCGGCCATCTCACTTCTGGGTATATATCCAAAGGAAATGAAATAAGTATCTCAAAGAAATAAGTGCACTCCCATATTCACTGCAGCATTATTCATAATAGCCAAAATATGGGAAAACCTAAGTGTCCATTGACAGATGAGCGAATTAAAAAACCCATCTCTCTCTCTCTCTCCCCCTTTCACACACACACACACACACACACACCATAATATTATTCAGCCATGAGAAAAAAGAAAATCCCACCATTTGTGATATGGATGAACCCAGAGAACATTATGCTAAGTGAAATGAGCCAGACACGGAAAGACAAATACTGCATGATCTCACTTATACGTACAATCTCAATTAGTTGAACTCAAAACAGCAGAGAGCAGAATGGTGGTTAACCAGGGGTAGAGGGGTGGGGGAAAGGGGGAGAGGTTGGTCAAAGGATACAAAGTTTCAGTTACACAGGATGAGCAAATCCTGGAGATTTAATATTCAGCATGGTGACCATAGTTAAGAATACTGCGTTGTATACTTGAAATTTGCAAAGAGATTAGATCTTAAGTGTTCTCACTACCACTCAAAAGGTAACCATGAGAGGTTATAGATACATTAATGAGCTTGAAATGTGAAATGAAATGTGACATGACTGTGTTAACCATTTCACAATGTATATATCACACTGTACACCTTAAATATATACAATTTTACCTCAATCAAGCTGGAAAAATATATAACGGAAAAGACTGAAATGTTTGGCTGCACTGAAATGAAGCACTTTTGTACAAGGAAAAACATTAAAATCAAAGCAAAGAAAAGCTAGCTGTGAAAAGGTGTTTGCAACACACAAACCTGACAAAGGATTAGAATTCTGAATTGATAAAGACCTCTTGTAAATCAATAAGAAAGAAATGATCCAATGGAAAATTGAGCAAAGAACAAGAGTGGACAATTTAAAGCAGAGGAAATCCAATGGCCAATATATAGGAACAGAAGCTCAATACAACTAGTAGTCAGAGAAATGGAGAGAAAACCCTCAGGTATGATTTCCCACCCAACCTATTGGAAATGTTTAAAATGTGCTCTAAGACCAAGATGTAGATCAGCAAGAATCATGGGAATCCTCATTCAGTGCTGCTAAGGGTGTAAACTGGTACAACTCCTTCACAGGGCAGGTTGGCACAACCTGGCCAAGTAGTAGATGAGAACCCTTTGATCTAACGACTCAACTTGTAGGCATGTATCTTGGACCAACTCTCAGAGTTCGGCACAAGGATGCTTCCTAAAATGTGCAGTGCGGCCTCATTTATAAAACCAAAGAACTGCTTTTAACGAAGCGCAGCCAACTGGAGAGCAGATAAATAAATCTGTAACAGTCATACACTGGAAACTATATATAAGCGAAGATGAATTAAGAACTGCAAACCTCACCACAGGTAAAGTCTCATGTTAACAAGGTTGAGTGAATAGCAAGTTGCAGGAGATAGTTACACATTTATGTCAAGTTTAAAATATTTAAAAATACTCTATATGGCTTATAATAATCAACTGTAGGGTAGTAGTCACTCTTGGTGAGAGAGGAAGAGAATAGGGTCACAGCGGAGCACACAGAGTTTTAACAGTTTCATTTTTCTTTCTTTAAATTAGAAAAATAGATGCAAATACAGCAAAATGTAAAAATTTGACAAATCTGTGTGGTTGGATAGATTATCATCCCCTTGACTTTTCTTTATATGTTGCTTATAAGATGTAAGACATGTTTTATAAGAGGTAGTTTTAAAGTCACTTAGAATGTTGTCTTAGCCGGGGTTCCCCCCAGAAAGCAGAGCCTGAGAAGAGGGCTGGAGTGGAGCAGGTGTTTGAGAAGGGGATGCGGAGGGGAGCAGGGCGGGGGCACGGGGTGCGGCGAGAATGCAGTACCACGGTGCCTTACTGAGCTGGCTACTGTGTGGACCGCTGGCGCTCACCCTGCTGGTCCCTCTGAAGAGTCACGGACTGTGCCTTGAAGTGTGCCCCTCAGGCAGAGGAGAGGGGATTACTTCTCCAGCAGCCCCCGCCCTCCCTGGTCAAGCTCCCCCCGAAAGGGGGCAATTCCCCGACTCCCCACACCGTGCGGCGTGTGCACCTGTGCTGCGGCCCCGGAGAAGGCTTTCAGACATTCCAGAACTCGAGACCTACACAGCACAGCTGAGGTGAGGTGCTGTCAAGTTACCCCTGCATAAATCTGGCTGCCACAGAGATGGCTGGTGTAAAACGTGGGCTAGGACTTGAGGCAGAGAACAAGACGCGTGGATAACAAATTTTTTTTTTTAAATTAAGTGCATCTCCTGAAATCATAAACAGTGATTAAAAACTGACTTCAGATGTGACGGCAAAGGAGGGCCTCTCTGATGAAATAGCATTTCAGTTCAGACCCACACAACAAGAAGGCAATCATGTGAAGGTCTTGGAGGACTGCTTTCCAGAGAAAGCAGTTAAGGCCAAATCTTAAGGCATGGTGCCATCAAGGGACAGAACGAGCCAAGAGGAGAGTGGTATGAAATTAATGACAGAGGAAAGGTCGTGACAGAAAGTTTGGATTTTATTCTAAGTATGATGGGAAGCTATCTTTAGAGTCTTAAGCAGATAAGTGACATGAATTGGTTGATGTTTTAAAAAAAATGACGAGTTCCTACTATGGAAAAGATGGCGTAAGTACAAATAATCCACTGCGTCTCTCCTACTGAACCCAACTATAAATCATACGTATAATGCATGGAGCAGCTATTTGAAGATTCGAAAAGTAAACTATAGAAGGTGGATTTGGGAAGGAGATCTGAAATCGAAGTTTCTCTGAACTTCAGAGTGAGTTTCCATCTCCCTCAGTCCTACCCGTCCTGAAAGGCGGCTCGGAGGTGCCCATCAGGTACAGACAGGCAGAGTTCCGCGAGCTGCCTCTGTCCCAGGTCCAAGGCATGGGAGAGGGCACCATGAAGGTGTGTTGGGGGGCCCTCTGGGCTTTTTCTTTTTTTCTTTTTTCTCCTCCGTTTCTCCCAGCCCAGCCCCTGGGCAGTACTGCTATGCGACAGTGCCACGATGGCAGTCATGGCTGCACGGCACATACAACTCCGAGGCCAGGAAACCATCTCTCTGACCCAAGGGACTGAGGTCCCATAAGCACAGGGCCAGTCCCCATCACTTTTATTTCCCTCTCTGTCCTCTGACCAATTAGTCTCACACAGAGACACACAGAGGAAGAACTCAAACCATGGCTTTGTTGTGGGCAAACAGCGAAGGGAGGCCCCTGGACAGTGCTGGGGAGACTATGGAAAGGAGAGAGATGAAGAGAGCAATTTGCTAAAGTGGTACCTGACCTGGGCTCACTGTGGAGCAAGCACGAGGGGTTGGATCCTGAGCAGCAAACCATGGGCTTTGGTAACTGAGCTCCAAGGAAGAACAGTGGGTGGCACACACAGGACTGATCCAAGGAGAACCACAGACTCTAAAACCAGAACCGCAGCACAGCCCACAGAAGGCACGGCGGGACCATGGTGTGGACCACCCACCAGAACAAAAATATCAGCATCCTCTGCAGGATTCAAACAAGACCCCAGCATCTCACAACATTATATTTGAAATGTCCATAATATAGTCTATAACTACTCAGCATAGGAAGAACCCGGGAAAAAGCCAACTTGCAAAGGAAAATAAAATCAACAGACAACAACCTCAAGATGAAAGTCTTAACAGAAAAAGACTTTAGATATGTTCCGCAAAGTAAGGGCAAACACACTTGAAACAAATGAAAAGATAAAATCTCAGCAAAGAAATAGAAGATATAAAGAGGAAACAAAGAGACACTTTAGAAAAGAAAAAACTGAACTGAAAAATTCACCAGGTAGTGAATTATCTGAGTAATTGAGGGAATGAGTAGACGTAAAATGAGAAAGGATATAAAACAAACAATACCATTGACCAACTGGATCTAACTGATGCTTAGTGAACATTCCACCCCCCCCCCAAAAAAAGTAGGATATCCATACTTCTCAAGTTATATGCAACATTTACCAAAATAAACCATTTCTAGGCCATGTAAAAAACCTCTAGCAACTTTAAAAGAGTAAAAATCACACAAGTATTTTTTTGAACCACACAGGAATTAAACTAATATATTTGAAGACAGATTAATAATTTATCCAATGGAAACAGCTGAGAGAAAAACACGGGATAAAAACAATCTTATGAGACAAGAAAAGCTCTAAAAGTCATGTCATAGGAGTTTGAGACGAACAAAACAAAACAAAACGCACACACAGCTGTTGAAGAAATAACGGCTGAAAATTCCCCAAATTTGGCAAATAACATAAACTTACAGATTCAGGAAGCTCAGCAAACCCCAAGCAGCATAAATTTTTAAAAATCTATGCCCAGGGGCTTTCCTGGTGGCGCAGTGGTTGAGAATCTGCCTGCCAATGCAGGGGACGCGGGTTCGAGCCCTGGTCTGGGAAGATCCCACATGCCACGGAGCAACTGGGCCCGTGAGCCACAATTACTGAGCCTGCGCGTCTGGAGCCTCTGCTCCGCAACAAGAGAGGCCGCGATAGTGACAGGCCCGCGCACCGCGATGAAGAGTGGACCCCGCTCGCCGCAACTAGAGAAAGCCCTCGCACAGCAACGAAGACCCAATACAGTCATAAATAAATAAATAAATAAAAAGAACGTGAATTTCTTTAAAAAAAAAAAAAAAAAAATCTATGCCCAGAGACATCCTAATCAAACTCAACGTTAAAGAGCCAAAGGAAAGAAGCTATCTGAAAGCAGCCTGAGCAAGTAAGGCGTTTGGCACAAGGAAAACGACTCGAAGTCTGAAGATTTCTTATCAGAACACCAGTTTTGCTGCTTAATGGGTGTACGATATCTTACGTAAGTCATTTAATTTCTCTGAGCCTCAGTTTCCCCAACGAGGACAAGAATGCCTATGTCACGGAATTATTAGGAGGCTCCAATGGGGGAAAAAGTGAAAGTGCTTTGTAAAACTACAAGCAGAATATTACATAAATGTGAGGGGTGGTGATTATTATTAGCTTGGTTGCAGTCACTGGAGCAGCAAGAGGGAACGCACACAGCCCTGCCAACAAAGCAATCCCAGCTAATTATTCAATACTGACTCAGCTAAAAGTGACTATGAGAAATTCCCACGCCACGGTCTGAGTCTGTCTAAAAACCATGGCACCATGCCCAGAAAGTTAAGTGGGGCTCTTTCTCCCCGAGTCTGGCCGAATTCTCCCAGCCCCTGCAGGGCCCAAACATCACCCTTCCACCGATCCTAGGGGCGCGGTAAAGCGAGTGAAGACACAGCCAGACCGGAAGTGATGGCCACGTACACCTTTGGCCAAACCCATGTGGTCTTTTAAAGTTCCATAAGCCTGCCTGTTATCAATCAGCCTTCTTTCCTGAAAAATTAGTAGTCGGTTTCAGGATGGAGAGCTTTCTTGTAAGTCTTAAGAAAGCCAGGGAGCTTATTCAATCTAAAGTGACAAAAAAAAAACAAAACATAGAACAAACAATCAGAATGTTCTTCGGGTGATATCATCTCATCTTCACCTCTGCCACACAGATTACGGAGCTTCCAAACCTTGCTGAAGACTCTGACAGTAGATTTACTGTCCATTAGAACTGGGTTTCCCAAAGTGTGATGTGAGGACCACCTGACACAGATCCCCTGGCTCTGCAGGGGACAACGGATCAGCGCCTCGGAGGTCACGCCCAGGGCTCTGGTGTCCTCCGGGCCTGGGGTTGGAAGAAGCTGAGTCTTAACTGGTGAGAAAGACGAGTGGGCGGCGGTGGCACAGAGACTCAGGAAACAAGCAGGGGAGGCTTCTGGAAGGAAGCGGCTCCCGCATTCGCTGAGGCACCAAAGGCTTGAGCGCAGGCCTGCAGGCGGACAGAGCAGAGCACGCGAGCAGACAGGGCTGGAGCAGCACGGACCGTGCGGGGAGCTTGCAGGAGGCGCGTGGGGTGGGGAGAGGAAACGGCAAGGCAGACAGGCTGGGTCAGACTGTGCAGAGCCTTGCGTGTCCAGCTCTGGAACCGAAACATGACTTACAGACGACAGGGACTCGTGGAAGGACCCTAACGGGGGGACAAACTCATGCTTGCGTTTTAGAACAAACACTTTGGCAGCTATTTGGAGAAAGAACTGGAAAGAGAAAACGAAAGCAAGAGACTTTGAAAGACTGTAGCAACTGTCCAAGAAAGGGAGGGAGAGGCTGGCCCAAGGGACAAAGGTGACACACCTGAGTCAATGCAGAGCTACTGAAGTGGAAAGGACAGATCTGGTGACCGACTGAAATGTGGGAACGGTTCCCTGTGGACGGCTGACACACAACCTGGCCTCTGACGGGTCTTGGGGGGCTGCACATAATGAAGGCAGGAAGGGCCTCTGTTTCTGATTTTTTAATGAGTACATTTTAAAATAATGTTTTAAAATGTTCCCTTTAGAGGAAAAAATTTGGAATGGCTAGAATCCAAAAGACATATAGGATAACAAGCATCGGCAAGGATGTGCAGGATTGGAACCTTCAAGCACTGCTTGAAGGTTTGGGTGGGAATGTAAGATGGTGCAGCCGAGCTGGAAAATGGTCAGGCAGCTCCTTAAATGGTTAAACGGTTATCACATGATCTGATAATTCCACTCTTAGGTATACCCAAGAGAAACGAAAACTGGTCCACACAAAAACTGGTATGTGAATGTTCATAACAGCATTATTCCCAACAGCCAAAAAGTGGAATCAACCCATCAACTAATGAATGGATAAACAAAATGTAGCATATCCACACAGTGAAATATTATTCAGCATAAAAAGAAATGCCATACTGATACTTCCTTGTGGGTGAACATTGACTACATTATGCTAAGTGAAAGAAGCCAGCCACATTTTGTATGATTCCACTTACATGAAATTTCTAGAATAGGCAAATCTAGAGACAGAAAGTAGATTTGAGGTCGTGTAGGGGAGGGGGAGGAGGGACTGCTAATGGGTACAGGGCTTCTACCGGGAGAATCTAAAATTAGATGGTGGCGATGGTTGAACAACTCTGTGACTATACTAAAAACACTAAATTATACAGCTTAAGTGGGTGAATTGTGTGGTATGCAAACGATGTTTCCATACAGCTCGCGTGTACATGCAGCGAGAGTGCCCGGGGGTGGTGGAGGTGAGACCAACACGTTCCTGCCTCAGCCACAGCACTGCGTCACCTCACCGGGGCCCAGCGCTCAGCGCCACCGTGGTCTTGACGAACACATCATTTACTCGCTGTTATACTGTCTACTTTGCACTCATAATGGACCACAGGTACGAGAAAAGAACCATGAAGACCATATGTTAAAAGGGGCACAAAAATGAACACCAAGACACTTGTGCCTCAAAATCCAAGGTTAAAAAGATAACATATAATGACAACTATGTCATATTTGGCTTTTCACTTTCTGGGAATGAAGACAAGCCCAATTCAAAAAGGATGGAAACGTACTTAAAAATAACTTGAAATCATGGTTCATGTAGCATCATTTGCAATTAACTCTATAATGATTAAAACTCTGAAAATGCCAAACGCAAAAATTCTAAATGGAAGGTCACAAAAAACTCTGGCCAGCTGTTGATGATAGACAATCTACCTTTTAACATACGTTCAATCCCTAAATCAAGTATGACATGGGCCTTTTTAATTGATGTTTATAAATCATACTTCTTAACATAATTAGTGTATATTATTTGTTAAGTAGGACAATCTTTAAATCTGTCTTTAAATAATGAATATTGATAGCATTTTTAAATGAACATTAACACATAACATTCAATAATGTAATAGTTCAAAATAAAATACAGATCACTTAAAATTATTGATTGTAATACTTTAATAATATGTATGGTTGAGACATAAAATAGGTCCCTTCAAGGTACAGCTGTGCGAGTGGAGACAGAGAAATGGGAGATGGTTCACCGCCTGGGCAACTCCTAACTGGTGACACTGGGGACCAGAGGGTGCTAGCTGCTGTGTCCACCTAAGTGACATGCCCAGCTGCTCCTGCCATGGGAGGCGGGGTCCCAGCTCCTGCCTGTGCAGACCTACACTATGTCAACACTTGGAAAGACGATGAAAAGCGTGCTCATCGTCTCAGGGAACACAAGCCAACAGGAGCAGGAAGGGATGGAGCAAATGCGTTGTCATTAAGCTCCTCCCACCAGAGATTCGATGAACGGCTTAGAGAGAGATGGGAGCCCTGGGGCAGACCCCGCCCCCGCCCATCACAGAAGCAGGTCTCGGGTGCAGGTGTCCGCCTCCCCTCCTCTGTCCTCCCCAGGGTGCCCCTCACAGCCCAGCCTCAGTGACGGCTGTGGAGAGGGTGAAGCTGCCGGGCGGGCGAGGGCTTCCCTCTGAGTAACACAGCCCTGCTCTTCGTACCAGCCACCCAGACGTGAGTCCCCAGCTGGGCTGTCCCTGTGCCACTTCCCCACGGAAGAGGCGGAGTCCCTGACCTTGCCCGTGACAACCGCCGTTTCTCAGTTTTCTACCTGTGTCAGGCACTGTATGAGACGCCCTGTGTATTGATGCATTCTTTAAACCTTACCACAGCCCTGCAAGATCAGTGTTCTCTCCATTTCAAGATGAAGAAAAATGATGCTTAAAGAAACAGGAACGACTTGCTCAAGACCTCAGGGCGAATAGGTGGGAGGATCAAAATTTGAAATTGGATACAGGTACAATGGGTTCTGAATCCTGTGCTTGTTAAAATTCTAAATTGTTGTTAAATTTAAAACCAACTTAAATCAACACAGCAACTTGAAAAAGATCAACCGTGATGAAATCCGGCACTGAAACTGCCTTTATTACATGTCTGTGAGCAGAGGCTCCCTACAGCGTGGGGTGGTCCCACGTGTCGACAGGGGAAACGGAATTCTTCTTCTAAATGTCCGGGGAGAAGCGCCATGGTGTGTCAGGTTGTATGACTTTCATTCAGAATGTAACAACTCCCACACCTTAAGCACTGCTCAGGGGAGTGTATTTTCCACAGAGCTCAGAGTAGCAATGTGTAAGACTGGACCACTTATCCTAGCAGCCTAGAAAGAAGTTGCTCCTGCGGTGGGGAAGGCCAGGCACTCAGACAGGGAGGCATGGCCCAATCCATTTCAATCTGGTCCCTAACAACATTACCAGGCAGCTTGGTGTCAAAAGTGAATCTTCATGGTAATCGATCTCCTAAATAAAAGTCAGCTGAAACCTAGGTACACCCCTGAAGGAAGGAGAATGGTAAAAAAAAAAAAAAAAAAAAAAAAAAAAGCAGTGAGAATTCCACCTCCCATCTATATTGCGCTTTGGCTTTGAGAAAACACTGGGCCCTCTACTGTTTAATCTGATTCTCTTTTCCCCCATGAGGTGAGCAGAGCCGGTGATCACTCCAGTGAGGGGCAGGAGGGCTGAAGCTGCGAGAGATACAGAGATGCTTGCAAAGACACAGGGGGCCAAGGGAAGCCCAGGCCTCTGGAATCCCAGTTCAGAGTATGTGTGGCAGGAAGCATGGGTTTTGGTGCCAAGAAGGCCAGAATTCAAATCGAATCTCTTTTTCTCATTAATGTGCAACGAGGGTGAGTTATTTAACATCTCCATACAGCAATGCTGACGTCAAAGGGTTCTCTGGAGTTTAAATTCCACCCATTTTTGGTCCCTTGGGTATTTATTTTTAGGACTTCATGGTACATGTTGGATACAGACCTTTGTTGCATAAGTGTATTGTAAATATTTTCTCCCAATATGGAGCTTGCTTTTTGATGAGCTGAAGTTTTTAATTTTGATAAAAACCATCTTATCAACTTTTTATTTTATGGTTAGTAGTTTCTCACCCCATCTGAGAAATCTTTGCTTCATGGAAAAATTTTAATTAAGAATTAAAACTAATTAACTAATTAAAACTAAAAATTAAACTCTTTAACTGATATGACTATCTCAGGGATTCTATTCTCTCTTGTACCAACTTTAGTAATTCATGTCTTTCAAGATTTTTTTCCATTTCATTTAAGTTGTCAAATTTATTGGAATATGATTTCTCACAGTACACTCTTATTATTCTTTTAATGTCTGCAGTATTTAGCCATGCCCCCCTCTTTCATTCTCATTATTAGTAATTTGTGTGTTCACTCTCTTTTTTAAAATTCTGACCATCCTGGCTATAGTTTACTAACTTCATTAATCTTTTCAAAGAATCGACTTTGGGTTCCATTTAGTTTACATATTATTTTTTCATTTTCTATTTCATTCTTATCCACTCTTTATTATTATTTTCTTTTACTTCAGTTTATTCTGGGTACATTTTGCTCTTCTCTATCTTACATAGACACTTATACCACTGATTTTAAGCCGTTCAACTTCTAGCATAAGCATTTAGTGTTCTATAATATCAGTTAGCTGGAGTTGTTTACTAGTCCTGTGCAAACTTTCTATATTTTTACTAATTTTCTGTCTCCTTGTTCTGTCAAAAACTGAGATACAAGTGTTGAAATATCCAACTATAATTATCTGTTTTCCATCTCTCCCTTCAGATGTCGGTTTTATTTTGAAGTTATGTTTCTAAGTGCATTTGCATTTAGGATTGTCAGGTACTCTTGATGACTTGACCCTTCCATCATTACAAATTATCTGCTTACTCTCTCTTTTTCTCCTGAAAGTCTACTTATTTGATAATATATCCATGCCATCTTTCTTATGATTACTGTTAACATGGCATGCCTTTTTCCCCCCATCTTTTTGCTTTTAAACTGTGCATATTTAATGTGAGTTTCTTATAGAAAACATAGAGTTGGCTCTTGTATTTTTATACAGTATGACAATTTCCACGTTTTTTCCCACCACATATATGTCCAGTTCTTCCAGCATCATTTGTTGGAAAGATTTTCATTCCACATAAAATTGTTTTCATACCTTGCTGGTCATATGATCAATTGATCATACATGAGTGAGTCTATTTCTGGACCATCTATTATGGTCCGTTGATCTCTCTATCTTTACAACAATAGCATTCTCTCTTGATTACTGTAACTTTATGTTAAGTCTTAAAGTCGTATAGCCTAAGTCCTCCAACTTTGTTTTTCTGTCATTTGCCTATTCCATTGGCAATAATCTGTTCCATTGTGAAATAATTTTTAAAACAGCTTGTCAACTTCCACCACCACCACCCCCAAAAAAGTCCTGTTGGGATTTTAATTGGGATTGCACTGAATTTATAATCAAATTTGGGGAAACTGGTATCCTAGCAGTAACTGACTCTTCCAATCAATAAACATGGTATCTCTCCCCAACTATTTAAGTCTTTCATCCATACGTCACATCATGCACAAAACTTCATTTGAGACAGATTCTGGGAAAAACTTTAACTATAAACCTCCTCAAAGAAAAAGTGGCAGAGTATCTCTGTAACTCGGGGGGCAAAGATTTTAAATGTAGCATTTAGTTCAGTTACATTTAATGTAATTCTTGGTACAGTGGGTTTAAATCTACCACACTGCTATTTGTTTCTACTTAACTATATGTTCCTGGTTCTTTTCTTCTCCTTTCTTGCCACCTCTTTCCCCCTTTGGGGGGTTATTTTTTAGTGTTCTGTTTTATCTCTCCTGGTATACTATCCATACCTTAAGTCATTGCTCAAGGCTTTACAACACGTGTCTCTAACATCACATTCTAACTTCAAATAATATAACATTTTGCATATAAAAATGTCCATTTCTCCCTCTTTTTCCATTTGTACGACTTTCTTTTTTTACATATTCTACTTCTTTATATGATATGCACTACAAAATTAAATGCTATTATTTCTTTCTTAGACAGTCAGTAGTCTTTTAAAGAAATCAAAAAGCGAGGATAAAAAATCTCATACCTAACCTATTCACTTTATTTCCAGGATTCATCATTCCTTAATGTAGATCCGAGTTTCCATCTGGTATTATCTCTGCCTGAGGAGCTTTTACCAGGCTGATAAAACACAAGGACTGTTTCTCTGTCCATCTCTGATCCCAGTGGGTGCTTCACGTAGCACCCAAAACATTGGAGGTGTTGGTTTAAAGGTTTACAGTCTGCTAAGTGCTTTATTAGACATACAAAGAATGTACAGGGTAACCCACAGAAGGACCCCCACTATGCCTAGTCATGGTCAGGAAAATTTTATAAAAATGTAACATATATCAATGGCAAACAGACATTTTCCAAAAGGTTAAGTGAAGGAATGATAGTTTAAGAAAAAGAACAGTTTTAGAAAAGGAGGTATGCAAAGGCACACAGGAGTAAGCTGTCCTGACACGTCCTGGTGATGGTGAGAAGCAAAGTGTCTTTCACATGAAGTATGGAGGGACTGGGGACAAACAGCTGAAGAGAAACGCCTAGATCAAAATTTGAAGTACCTTGAATATCAGAGAGGGGACTTTGAACTTTATCCCGTAGGCACTGGGAACGTCTTTAAGCCAGATGGTGACGTGGGAACGTTCACGTGTGTTTACAGGACGATGCCGGAGCAGGGTTAGAGGCAGGGGGACTGAGAAGGCAAGCATTTCTAGAGTCCCAAGGAAAGATGGCAAAGACGTGCAGTGGCATGCAGGGACATCAGCTCCACCCACAGGATTTGGGGCTCAGTTAGACTCAGCAGGAAAGGAAAGGGAGGATTAGAGGGAATCAAATCTCAACCCCAAGAGCAGGGAAAAGAAACACGGAGGCCAAAAGAAAGAGAGTGAGGTCAGCAGGCGGGTAACCAGGAGCCGAACAGCGCGTCAGCTAACCACCAACTCTTCTGTGTGTACATGTGCACCAAACCACAAGGCAACATTCTTCTCATCTTAAATTGTCATTAAGAACTGCAGGGGCCATGACATGGAAGCCAGATATCAATAAGGAGAAAATAATCCGACTCAGTGACAACCTGTGCTGCTTCTAAGACCTATTTATATGAGCAGTGGCAGCAGGAGATGAGAGGATGAGAAAGAACACACACCAGGAGCGGACCAAAGCACAGGAAGGGCCTGAAAAACTCTAACAGCACCTGGCAGGCATCCTTGCCAAAGCTTCCCGCCGGCAAGTGCTTTGACGCTTTATCCAAATTCAAAACAGAGGCAAGCGCTGGCAAGAAAGACCATTACTCTGTGGGTTGAAAAGTGATAGATGATGAAATGTGATCAAAATGTGCTTGGGCTGAAAAGCCCAAAGCAAAGACGTTAATTCTTGCCGAAGCCATTCTCCAATGGCTGGGGAGAACAGCAGTCTTTCCTATGAACTGAAACTACCCTTACTTTTGGGGGCTGTATCACTCTAAAGAGAGTTTTACATCGACATTAACGTCCCTCTATTATACTCTGTGGACTATAGAGCCCACTGGTGGAGGGGAGAGGGACGCTGCATGTGATGTTCTCTCCCCCACGGTCAAGGATAGACAGGTAAGTATAGCCTTAACTCCATTAAAAATAAGTAATACTGGGACTTCCCTGGTGGCACAGTGGTTAAGAATCTGCCTGCCAGTGCAGGGGTCACGGGTTGGAGCCCTGGTCCGGGAAGATCCCACATGCCGCGGAGCAACTAAGCCCGTGCGCCACAACTACTGAGGCTGCGCTCTAGAGCCTGCGAGCCACAACTACTGAGCCCACATACCACAACTACTGAAGCCCACGCACCTAGAGCCCGTGCTCTGCAACAAGAGAAGACACCGCGATGAGAAGCCCGTGCACCACAACGAAGCGTAGCCCCCGCTCTCCGAAACTTGAGAAAGCCCGCGCGCAGCAGCAAAGACCCAACGCAGCCAAAAATAAATAAATTTATTAACAACAACAAAAAAAACTCTAGCCCACTCTATCCTCCCCCGAGATGTAATGTGCCCCTGGACATGAGAGTGTGGACATGCCCAGGGGTGGTCAGGACCTGCCTTCCAAAGGCTGCTCACCACCTGGCAGGAATCTGACCCCAGAGGGTCTCCATTTGGCTGGAGCCCCACCCAGTGCTTCAGACCCCACAGCTCCCAGTTCATCACAGGTCAAATTCGGGGGTGAGAAACTGTCATTCTCCCACCTAAGGCAGGAGTAACCTCTAGTATCTCTGACCACTTCCGGGTTTGAAGTCGACAAACTGGTTTCTTTCTCCCTAAAGGAAGACTAGGCCTGGGGAAGTAATCAAGAGAGAAAGCCTCCTGCAAGTAGGGTGCTCTGGGCAGAAATGACCCCACGCTCCAGGTGGCTGGGAGCTCCGCAAAGATGGGGCTGAGACGCTGGGCAGCCTGGCCCTGACTGCACAGTCTTCCTGGGGCACCCGAAGTGACACAGACAGATAGGCTGGACGCCTCCAGGGGTCTCCACGACAGGGAGCCGTCTGCTGAGCCCCTGCTAGCAGGAGAGCTGAACCAGACGGGAGTGAGTTCCAGGCTCGGGACAACGGGCGGGAACCGTGTCCTGCAAGATGACAACCACAAGCAAGCATACTGCACCGCCAACAATATTACTACAGCACGGTAGAAGGTGTGAAGTCCGGTCACTCCCACCTAACTGAAGCGGCATTGCTCTACACTGCCTGTTTTTCTGGTGAAGACTCGGGGAGGCTAAATAACTCAGCACAGCGAACAGTGGGACCAAAACGAACACCAAGGTCAGAATTCCAAACGGAGCGCCCTCAGGTTCTAGAACAAGGCGGTCCAAGAGCAGAGGTGCATTTACCTGGTTGCCGGCAGAGTACTGACTCGTGTGAAGAATACAGATGGCTCAACCTCTACGTGCAGCCCCAGGGAGAGGTTCCTGTAATATCCTTCAATGTGGCCCGGGCCTCCGGAGTATTTGAAATTCAGGATAGCTTCCAGGGTCTAAAAAGATGTAAAAAATGGTAAGTTAGTACCCCCTAAGTTGATCGCCATTCCCCCAGGCAGCAGACTTCACTCAGATAAGGCTGAAGATTATCCCAACTGGTAAAGTTATTACCACGGGCAGCTCTCACTCAGGGTTGTCACCTGGCACCTGACATCTGGTACCATCTTTCCTCCGATGATGCCCTGTATCTAACACCTACAATTCTCAGCCTGGAAACACGAATGGAAAGGAGCTCCAGAATTACTCTGTGACAGGATATAGCATTTCAGAGAGAAAAACGCATTTCAATCAGCATCACTTAAACACACAGATCAGGTTGCGGGGGAGGAGGGACTTCCATCAAGGAGCTAGAACGTGGCTCCCAGGCTAACAGTGAGTAAGGCCGACAAACTACAAACTCATGACACTTCCTTGAACCCACAGAGATAAGGTCACAGGGCAACCACATAGCCAGAAGGCCAAGGAGGAACAAGGTCCTTCCAGGAGGGACAGAGTGGGGACACATCGCACCGGGGGCGGAGCCAGTCACCATACAAGCCGGCAGGAAGGCATCAGCTCAGACGTTAATGAATTGCTAAAGGCTGAGTAGGGGCTCTGTTGATAGTGAGGACTCTCCAGACCCCAGGACAGTTCCCACCGCTCCAGGTCTTCTCCAAGGACCTCCTTGGGGGCTTACACAAAGGACGGGCAGGGGTGCAGGGGAGCCTCCCTGGGGGTACAGGCCTGGAAGAGGGGGTCAGGAGCCACCATAGGAAGAACAAGAAACCGGAACCCCAGCGCCAATCCCCTACCCCCATCCCAACCCCATCCAGACCCTTCTCTCCTCTAAAGCAAAATCTTAAGCTTCTGGAGGAGGGGTAGCCAATGCCAAGGGCACAAAGAAAGGGGTAAATATCTGTTCTAGTGAGGGGAGGGCAGACTCTGCTGGGAGGGCCAGGAGCCGGTCCCAAGCCAGGATCCTACAGCAATGCCACTAGAGACGGAGGCAGGAAACCCATTCATACACACTGCCCACCACTATACCAGGCGGAGGATGGCTGCTACTGGGGGAAGGGCAGGGACGCTGAGAGCCCACACGCAGGATCCAGGGGCACGGCTCCGACCTAGGACTGAGGCAGCACGAGGAGAACAAGAGGGCCCCATCTGCTCCTGGCACAGACCTAGCAGGCACCTGGTAAGAAGCCTCTGGGGGTGGCATGAAGGTGTGGAGAGATCCCGGCCAGGTGCTGGTGGGCAGGGAGGGCTCAGGGCTGAGGATGGAGGACCATTATGGGAAAAACCCCTGGTACCTACCTCAGCAGCCCCTACTTTCTTCCCCTTCCCCCAGCACAATTTGGAGCCTGTGCTGCACCAAGAGTAACCATAGCAACAGGAAATCTCAAACCCAGCTCAACTCCTCACTAAAATGACTCAGCCTTCCCCGGTAAGGTCCTAAAACAGGCGTCAGCACACTATGGCCCAAGGGCCAGATCTGGCCCGCAGCCTGGTTCTGTATGCCCTGGAGCTGAGAACAGTTTTCACATTTTTAAAAGGTTGTAAAACAAAACAAACGACAAAACCAAAGAAGAATATGCAACAGAGACCATAGGCAGCCAGCAAAGCTGAAATATTTACTATATGGTCCTTTACATAAAAAGTTTACCGATAAAACTCTAAGAAGAAAACATAGGAGGAAATCTTCATGACCTTGGATTAGGAATGGTTTCGTAGATATGACACCAAAAGCACAAGCAACAGGAGACAAAAGGCTGGTGTCATGGAAACCCAAGGAGGGCAGAGCTCTGGGAAGAAGGGTCAGAATGTCCATTGCTGCAGCCAATCCATGTAAAAAGGGTCTGAGAAAGCGTCCACCACACTAATGGCGATGAACTGGTCACTAATGACCCTAGTGGAAGCCTTTTCCAGAAAAGGAAGAGTGAGGGTAAGCTCAGAGCATTGTCTGGGGCTGACAGTGCCGGACAGGAGCCTCAAAACCACGTGTTCAAGGTGGGGACTCAAGCACATTCCCACCTGCAAGAGCCAAGAGAAGCCACACTTCCCCATGGCAGAGCAGGTGCCTGCCCACCTGCCCTCCTGCTCTCTTCCTTATGGTTCAAGAGTCACATTTCAATAAGCCTTCCGGGCAAGACACGGCATTTAGCCCTCAGTTATTGCTTTCATTGACCAGTTTCCCCTCTCCAAAAGAGAGGCAGCCACAGCTACACAATTATTTAGAACTAAAGAAAACCACCTGTGTATGCATGCTGTCAGAGGCCATCCTAGGTGGAGAATGGTTTTCCTCTGGGAAGGCCAGAGGACAGAAATTCCAGAGACAGGCAAGGCAGCCTCGTACAGTGGACGGAGAGCAGGTAAGGAGGCCAGATAAACTCAGCCTGACACTCTGTGAGACCTTGGGCGTAGTATCTCACCATTCTCAGCCTTGGTTTCTCAAGTGTTAAGTGGGGACAATAATTAACACCTATCTCACTGGACTTCAATGAAGATTCGGTGAGAAAACGAAGTAGCAGAACAAATATGCACTCACCAAAGAGGTTCCTTTCTCCTTCTGCAACCTCACCATCTGACACCCTAAGGCAACATGGCTTAAAATAGGAAGAAATGTGAAATGTATTTCAATGCCATTTATTTTATTTAACATTTTTCGTATCGTGGTAAAATACTCATAACATAAAATTTATCATTTTAACCATTGTTAAGTGTATGGTTTTGTGGCATTAAGTACTTTCACATTGTTGTATAATCATCACCACCATCCATCTCCAGAATTTTTCATCTTCCCAAACTGAAACTCTATACAAATTACACAAAAAAATCTACTCCCCTCTCCCCCAGCTCCTGGCACCCACCATCTACTTTCTGTCTCCATGGATTTGACTACTCCAGATACCTCATATAAGTGGAATCATTGCCTTTTTGTCCTGTTGTGACAGGCTTATTTCCTCAGCATAGTGTTTCCAAGGTTCATCTGTGCTATAGCTTATATCAGAACTTAATTCCTTTTTAAGGCTGAATAATATTCCATTGAATGGATATACCACACGTTGTTTATCCATTCACCTGTCAACAAGCACTTACGTTGCTTCCACTTTTTGGCTATTGTGAATAATGCTGCTATGAACATGGGTGCACAAATATCTGTTTGAGACCCTGCTTTCAGTTCCTTTGGGCATATCCCCAGAAGTGGAACTGCTAGATCACATGATAATTCTATATCTAATCTCTTTAAGGAATCACTATACCATTTTCCACAACGGCTGCACCATTTCACATTCCTACCAGCAATGCACAAGGATTGCAATCTCTCTACATCCTCAACAATACTTGGTTTTTTTTCCTGTTTGCTTGGTCTGTTTTTTAATAATCACCATCCTAATGGGGGTGAAGTGGTATCTCATTTTGGTTTTGATTTGCATTCACCTAATGACTAATGATGTTGAGTACCTTTTTATATGCTTACTGGCCATTTATACATCTTCTTTGGAGAAATGTCTATTCAAGTTCCTCAGTCCCATTTTAAAAGCTCATTGTTCCAACTCACCTCCCACCACTCCTCAAGGTCTATATGTTTACAGGTTCCCTTGAACTTTGGTCCTACTAATTCTCTCAACCTGTAAAAATGTTACTCCTTCTTCATGGCCCCTCAAAAGCCATGCCTTCTCCAGTAAGATGGCTATATTGCCTTACTTTAAAAGGACTCTGTGAAATACAGATTTTTAAAAAATACTCAAGGATCATATTTTGGTTTCACCAAAATCCCAAATTCTTTTCCCATAGCATAAAGCACTGCACTGTCATCTCAAAAGGACTGCCAATTTTATGTCTTATACTTTTGAAAACCCTTGTTTGTGAGCAGAAGGTAAGACCCCCCTCATACACACATCCAAATAAACCTTTCTGTAACGACTTTCTCAGTCCAGCTGACTCTCATCTGTTTGGTCTATTCTTTCATTCATCTTTTCAATCACTTCCTGGGTACTTTCTGGGTGCCAGGATCTGTGCTTAGAACAATGAATACAGTATGGTCCCTGATCTCAGAAAGCTCACTAAATGTTGAGTCAATGAATGTCTGAATAAATTAACTGATAAATAAGCAAATAAAACCAATCCATCACCCAACACATACATGGCAGCTTCCACAAACTGCAAGCATGGTGGTCAAGGAAATAAACAGGTTCTCAATTATGGCCTTGAAAAGCCAAAATCTGTGAAGTAATAAAAATGTCACACTGTCTTTTTTGTTTTTTAAGGTAAACTTAAAAGTTGTCTCCAGGTAGTGAAAGAGTAGAAATCACCTGGGAAATGAGCAAAAAATACACAGAGATAGATAACTGTCAAGTACCATATAACAAAGAAGAAATAGTTCTGTGTTTCTATCTTCTTGGAATTGGCTGTTTATTTACTCTGTAGAGAAGCAAGGAAAAGATATAATTATGGGGGAAAATATGCAATTTATGAAAATCAAGCACAGAAAAGATTTTCTAAAATTGAGTATTACTGCCTTTCTTCCTTGATTAAAAAACAAAAACAAAAAAAAAAACCTCAGTCCCCCAAAATTAGAATATTTTAATAAAGCCATAAAGTGGGGTGATAAAAGACACAGGATGTCGAAGCTTTATTTCAATCAAAATATAAGGAGGAACAATGCAGTACTCTGCCATAAGACTTTCCCTTCTTAGAACATGCGATGGTCTTTACTTTGAGGGAAGACTATTATAAAAATCAGAAATGGGCGAAGAATTAGAGAAAAGTTACTTTCTAGGTATACTATCAATATAATTTATTATTTGAGCTAAAATGAAAGTTCTTTCAAGAGCTACCTTTTATTGGCCACCTACTAAGTGCCAAATGCAATGCTAAGTTGTCTTCACACATGGGCTCTAATGTTAAGAGCGCTACAAGTAAAGCCCAGTTTTCGCAAACAAGCAGTTAGGTGACTGGCCTATGCCACACACCCAGGGAGTAGCACATCCAGGGTTCAAATGCAGAGCTGCATGGCTGCACAGCCCTCTCTCTTCCACGTATGCAAACTGCTCAGAACAGCATTCATTCGTTCATTCATTCATTCATCCACCCACTCGTTCACTCACTGACCCTGAATGTCTACTAAGTGTAAGGGACTATGGCAGATGACACAATGCCACCCCTGAGGGCTTGCTCAGGTCTAGTCAAAGACACAAGCCCCTAGATATCTAAGACAGTTGTGATATATTACATCACAGAGAAGTGTCCTAGTATATACAAGGATACAGGAGAAAAAAAGCCCGTGTGTGTCAGGTGTGGAGTTGGATAGGAAGAGCCAACAACCCAGTAAGGAAGGGAGGATTGGGCAATTATTAAATAGAAATTGGACAAATAATGGGAGAAAAAAATCAGTTAAGCTAAAACCTGTTTTGTGAAAATATCAATAAAAGTGACAATCCTCTAAGTTAGGCTGATCAAGGAAAAAAGAAGTGAGAAACTAATTACTAATATCAGGAATGAAAACGAGTATCTGTACAGATCGTGCACACATGAAAAAGACAGTAAAGAAAGAGTGTAAACAATTTAGTGACAATAGATTCAACAACTTAGGTAAAATGGGCACATGTTACCAAACGGAACCAACAAGAAATAGAAAACCTGAAGAGCCTCCTGCTAAGCGAAGACATTGGATTCATAAACTAAAACACCCTTCTAAAAGAAACCCCAAGCTCAGATGGTCTCCCAGCTGAATTCTGTCAAAACTTAATGTCAGAGACAATACCAGTTTACAGAAATGCCTTCACAAAAGAGAGGGAGAAAATATCCCCATTCTTTTTATGAGGCCAGTGTTACCCAAATTCTAAAAGCAGAGTTCATAAAGAAAACTACAGGCCTATATCCCTCCTGAATTTAGATGTAAAAATCCTTAACAATTATTACTGAGTCAAATTCAGTAATATTTAAAATGAGTAATACATCATGACCAAGTAAGCTTAACAGTGCAAGGTTTGGTTTAACATTAGAAATCAATCAATGTCATTCACCATATTAACAGACCGTTAACAGACAAAAAAAAAAAAGAAAAGAAAAGGAAAGAAAAGCCATAGGATCATCTCAATAGCTTCAGAAAATGCAACTGACAACATTCAAAACCTATTTATGATTTCTTTTAAAATCTCAGCAAACTAGGCATAAAAAGGAACATCCTCAATCCACAAAGTGCACCAATGAAAAACTTGCAGTTAAAACCATACTTAATCATAAGCAATGTTTTGCCCCTAAAATCCAGAATAAGGCGAGGACCTAGCTGTCATTACTGCTATAAACACTGTACTTGAGATCCTAGGCAAGTCAATAAGGCAAGAAAAAGAAATTAAAGGCCTATATGTCAGAAAGGAAGAAGTAAAACTGTCTGTTCATATATGACATAGTCATGTGCCCCCAAAAAATCCTAAGGAATCTACTAGAACTCTCAGAAATTGCTAGTGGTAATGTAAAATGTACAATCACTTTGGAAAACAACTAAGCAATTCCTCATAAATTTAAACACAGAATTAATATATAATTTAGCAATGAAACTCCTACCAAGAAAAATAAAAACATATATCCATACCAAGACATGTATATCAATGTCCCTGGAAACTTTATTCGTAGTACAGGTTAATCCCAAACTGAAAATAACCTCAACGTCCAACAGCAGGTAGGTGACTAGACAAACAAACCTTATGGAATACTACTCAGCAACAAAATGAAGCAAACTACTGACAGACACAACATGCAGAAATCCCCAAAACATTATTCTGAGTGAAAGAGGCCAGATACAAAAGAATATATACCGTATGCTTGCATGTACATGAGATGCTAGAAAAGGTTACTCTTTAGGACAAAAAGCAGATCAGTTGTTGCCCGGGTTGGGGGCAGGAGAGGGCTGACTGCAAAGGGGTCAGGGAAACTTGTCGGGCAATAATGAGAATATTCTATATCTTGATGGCTGTACAGTTAATGTGGCTGCATTTTACCGAATGCAAATTATATTTAATAAAGTTGATTTTAGAAATTGATCCTGATCTTTAATAGGCACAAAATCACTTGCAAACATTAAAACAGAAGACTCCAAAGTCATAGTGTGGGCCACACTGATGTAGGGCTGCCTATGTCTGAGGACGAATGTGGAGCCTCAGGATCCCCAGGTTCTGCAGCAGGGTCATGGAAGTGAGGTTATGATGTACTGTAATTAAAACTTCACATGACCTTGGAAAAGTCATGTCCCTTCTCTAGTCTTCAATACACTCATCTGTAAAATCTGAGACTTGTGCCAGATATTGCCTGAGGTTCTTACCAGTTCTCACACGAATTTTTACTGTTCATTTTGTAATACTAACCTAATATTCCGTGATTTCTAATCTAACTAAGGCTATTGCCAGAGAAAAACAATCACCCTGGACACTGTCATGACTAATTTATATGTCTAAGAAATAGACCTCTAATTTTTAAAGACCCCCAGTGGACCTGTCACCGCAGATTTCCTTCTGCTCTATTTCCGTGATACGACACAAGATTAACAGCTGTGATGTTATTCACTTAATAAGTCAAACGTTCAGGACCACAGGTCCCAGCTGGGGCTCATACCCCAAGAGGCCAGTCCTCCGGTTTACTTAAGGTCAATGAAACATACAAATGAAAGCCTTACCACTACTTTCCAGTTAATTAGCACTTTTGGCCAAAGTCTTTCTTCAGTGTTAATTATGCCTTAAAGATGCCAAGTGACTACAAATTAAATGGTACATCCACAATAATGTAGGAATGGATCTGCGCAACACCAGTCATCAAAGCAGCTCCTCTTCCAGAGGCCCGGAAGTCCCTTGGTGACTGAGAGGGGTCAGGACGTGAGGTCCAGATGGAGGAAGATGTGTCTGGGGACTGTTAAAAGGCCAAGTCAAAAATCTGATTTCTGGTACCAAAAAAAGCAGCCGTTTCATCTTTTTTGTTGTGAAGTACACGTTCATATCATTTGACCTTTTTTTTTTTTTTAATTGACCTGTCAGGTTTTTTTCTTCCAGATTATCTAGGAGGATTTATATATTAAGGAAATTACTCCTTGCCTGTGATATAAGCTGCAAATATTTTTTCACATTTGGATAGTATCTTTGGGTTTATTTATGATGTTCTTTGCCTTGCAGAAATGTTTAATTTTTTTGCAGTTAATGCATCAGTCTTTTCTTTTATGTCCCCTGCACCTTTTTCATGGCTCCTGAATCATGGTTAGAAACACTCTCCACACTCCAAGGTTATAAAATATTATTCTCCCCTGTTTTCCTCTATGACTTTAAGGTTTATCTTTTAAACTTTTAACTTCAATATTATCTCAAAGTGACAGAAAATTTGAAAGGAAAGTACAAAAACCACCCCGTTACCCAATTCAACAACTTTTCACATCTTCTCTCATTTTTAAATTCCCTCTCTTCAGATAGAGATAGAAGATAGATAGAGATACATAGATAGATAGATGATGAAATAATGACGATAATGGTGTCTGCGAGTTCTGTTCCTATTTTTCCATTAGTAATTAACAAGCAATTTGCGCGGAGACGCTTTGAGAGGTAAAAAATACCTTATTCCTCATTAAATTCTCACTCACTAGCTTTAACAGCCATTGACAATTTTCTAACAACACAAGACAATTTTCTTTTGCTACTAAGATGCTCTTGCTTCAAGGCTTTTCCAATGAACAAACCTGAGAAATATGTGTCTGTACATACATACATATATACATATATATTGGCACCTTGCTATAGATAGATATGGATGTAAGTATATATATGGACAAAGATACAGAAATAAACACAAACAGGGAGTTCAGAGTGATACCTCAAGTTCCAAATTTACACCACAAGATTCATCCTCACTTTCCCACACCTGTGACAACCTTCTCGAATGTGAGAAACGTAGGGTGCTTCCTGCACCCTCCTCCAGAGGACACAAGTCAGTGCTTGTGGGGCCTGTCCCCACCTCAGCCGAGGGCCCACAGAGAGAGGACTCCGGTGTTCCACCATTAGACCTGGCACCTGGTCTTCATGGGAAGCGGGGTACATAGGTATGGGCGGGACAAAGAGCTCAAGTCCACCTCTAAGACTCCGGGCCCAAGGCCAAGTGCACTATAAGATCCCATCCAACGTTAAATCCGTGACAACAGGTCTGTCTTTGATCTCATTAGACTCACACTGCTGCACCTTCATTAAGCGCCTAATGGCATTCTAACCTCGAGTGTGGAACCACAGTCAGGTCCACCTTCGCTGTATGCTGCCTCTTTGATAGGCCTCGGGCCACGTGGTCTGTTAACCAGGGCTGGAAACGTGGACATTCATTCATTCAGATGGCTGAGATGAAATTATGGCTTTACTCCAGAGACGTACAAGAATCAGAGGCTGCCAAAGCCCGACGAGGCTCCTCAGGATACAAGGCAGCGACCACTGCAAAGCCCGCATCTCACGAGGCTCTGCTTTCTCCGGAGCTGGGCTGCCCCTGATTTAATTTATTTCTGCTGATGTTTTCAGTTATTCAACAACTCTTCTAGCCTGTGGCCTTTGCCCCTTTCTCACTCCAGCAAACTTCCTTCTTTAAATAGAAAACAAACTTTCTGCCTGCTTGGCCAGCAATGGCACTTCTAGGTCCTCGGAGCAGGTGACCCTGGTAAATTCCACCTCCCTTGGAACCTCCACCCTTTATCTTCACAGTGGGAATCAATTTAACAGCTGCTTTACAGAATTCTTTTCCAGCTCAGTTGGTACAACAGGCCAAGACTAGAGCCACCTGTCCTGCCCAGACCTCAGGGGTCCCACACCCAGGATGAAAGCTGAGCAGCTGAGACTGAGGGGCGCCCTTGTAAGCCCTCTGTTGGGCTTCTGTCCCCAATAGCAAAGGCTGACTCCGACACCTAGAATTTCTTCTTCTGGTCTATAATCTGTTCTCCCATTTTGAGATCCTCCAGAA
Source organism: Balaenoptera musculus (assembly GCF_009873245.2). NCBI lineage: Eukaryota > Metazoa > Chordata > Mammalia > Artiodactyla > Balaenopteridae > Balaenoptera > Balaenoptera musculus. Next base: position 3,519,426 of record NC_045801.1, on the reverse strand, counting down.
CATCTTGGCCAATAGGAAAAGAGATTAAGGAAATAAAACTGCATTTTAATGGCCATCTATTACTATACATTGAATTCCACTTTCTTTATGCATCGTGTAGTTTAAGCCTCAAAATCCTTCAGAGAAGAGCTCATTAGCCCCATTTTGCAGGTGAGGGAAGGAGGCTTAAGGAGGATTAAGCAGCATGTCCCAGACCACCCCTCTGCGGAGAGGGCTTGTTCTCCGTTCTTCTGTTTCCACGTGAAGGACTTTCCCCGAGGACTCTCTCCCTCACTCTTCCATGCCCTGGTTCACATGGAAAACACTGGCTACCCCAACTCCCACTGGCCACCCTGAGGCCTGAGAGACCAATACCGGGGTTCTCTGGTTGGATTTTATAGCCCACCTCTGCCCGGCACCTCTCCTGACTGCGGAGCTCTGCCCCAGAACTCGCGTCAGTCCCCAGGAGAGCTCGTTTCAACACAGTGCTGGGCCCCACAGCAGCGTTTCTGATTTGCAGGTCCGGACGGGGCCCGAGAATTTGCATTTCTAAGGAGACCCCAGGAAGCTGACGCTACCGGTCCAGAGACCACGCTCTGAGAGCCACCACGTGCAGATGCGGAGAGGAGGGCAGCCTCCCTAACTGGTGAGATGGCAAAGGATGGGTCTTGTGGGCTCCACCCCTTCCCTGTCCTCCACCGGCCCTGCAGGCTGGCCCGAGTCCTAGAGCCGGCCCCGTGGGTGAGAATCATGGACCTCAGCTCTGCCCTTGATTGTGTGGACACGCTAATTCCACGGTGAGGCGCTGGGGAGCCCACGTGGCCCCAGCCAGGCCGGCCCTCCCACCTAGCTTCTCCGGGTTGGTGAGCTGACCATGCCACTCCTGCGCACACCTCTCTGATGTTCCAAACTTAGATCGTGCAAGCAGGGTGCTAGCTGGCTCCTCTCAAACCCTGTTACCCATGTGAAGACAGCCCGGGGCTGACATTCTAACACCACCCTCCTTCCACGGTTCCTCGGCAGGCCAGGGAGAGCCACCACCCCGACTGTCCATCAGACGTCCGCTGAGCCCCGTCCCGGGCTGTCCACCATGCCGCACGCCCTGCCGAGAGCATGAGGAGGGGGTCAGACTGTTCCGGAAGAGGCCGGAGACAAGAGGAAACCAGGCTGAGCCTTTTCCCGTGTGACGTTTGACCCCAGCTGCACGAAGGCAGGAAAGATGGGAAGCGGACCAGTGGAGACAAGCAGGGCACCCTGGCAGGCCAGCCGCCGAGCTCTGGCCGGAGCTCCCTCGGGCCTGGGACTGAGTGCTGGGCCACAAGCAGCTGAACCACAACGACAGAAACAAGTCACAACAGACCCAGACGTGGCTTTACACTTAGCCACTGACTCTGAAGACCTCACCTCTCAAGACCACTGGCCTACAGAGCCTCCCATGTGCTGATAAAGAAACTGTGACTTGAGATGTAGAGAACAAACGTATGGGCACCAAGGCGGGGAAGTGGCGGGGTGGGGTGGTGGTGTGATGAATTGGGAGATTGGGATTGATGTGTATACACTGATGTGTATAAAATGGATGACTAATAAGAACCTGCTGTACAGAAAAATAAATACAACTTAAGAATTCAAAAAAAAAAAAAAAAAAAGAAACTGTGGCTTGGATTTGTGATTTGTTCAGCCAGCCCCAAAGCTTGTCCAAGGCAGAATTTAATGCCACACCTGCCCAGCTCCGAACTCCTTGTAATAGACAGCCATGGCACCGCTGTAGAAACAGTCATTATAACCCACTTAAATGTCAGGTTCCCCCCCCAACCCCGAGAGTCCCTCCAGGCACGGCGGTGCCCCCAGGGCTGGCTCACAGCCTGGCACACTGCCCGACGGAGGAGTTCAATCATCGCTTACCAATTAAATAAATAAATGAATGAAAAGAGTACCTTCAGCATTGATATAAAGAGCTTTCAGAGGATTATGGCTTCCTAGCCTCTGGGAGAATAAATCTCTATTATAAATGGAAACCTTATAGTCCCACAGATGCTTTTTTTTCTTAATGCACAGCTGCGTAAGAGAAAATTATCCCTTGTGTGTTAAATATGTCTTTCTAATTACACTCACCTAAGACGCATTCACTCTAAAGGCTAAGAATAGCTAAATAATATAAATTACAAAGGAGTAACATTCTGTGTCAGCTGAAAACATTAAGCCAGAGGTAAGCCAGGATTAGTGAACAGTCAATAAGTCATCGCAAAGGATCATTAGTATTAAAAACAAAACAGATGCACAATGAGGGCAGAGAACTTCACCCCCAAAACGAAAGCCAAGCCGCTGCCAAGGCATTTGATTTCCTGCCTCACTTGAGTCCTTGCCTCTGGCCACCCTGCCAGGGGCACAGGTGGGGAAGAGAAAGGTGGCAGCCAGGAGCCCGAGGACCCGTGCGTGGTCAGATGCCGCCGTGAACTTGCTGGCTGGGTACCCTGGGCACGCGGCCTCGCTCCAGCTTCGGACTCTCTGCGCGATGACACGATGAGGGCCCCCTGCCTGCTGGGCGGTTGTGAGCAATGAATGAGAACACGAACAAGGGCGGTGGGTTTAACAAGCCTCTGCTCCCTCCGCTTCCTCAGGGAGAACACCTCCCTCCTGACAAAGATGAAGGCGGACGCTCGCGGCCTCTTGGGGAGATGAAACCAACGGTCCAAGCGCAAGGACACCGCCCGCTCAACCGCCACGCAGCCAGGAGCCCCAGATCCCCTGTGTTCCTTGACTTCTTCCTCTCTCCAAATAGTCGCTCTGACTCAGTGTTATTCTACTTAACCAAGAAAAGTGAAAAGCAGCTATCACCAAGACGACGATGTGAACGCACTGGTAGTTAATATTCTAGCAGTACTGGCTTTCCAGAGATGGGTTGTCCTTTTCAAAACAATGGTAGAATTGTAACGAGAAGCAGAAGGAATTCGGGGCTTGTTTTTACCTAAAATGTGGGGCGGGAGCCAGACTGCATCATGGGGCAAGCCCACCTTCTCCCTAAGGAACACCCGGATGAGAAGTCCCCGGCGTTGGAAGGGGAGACTAAAAAGACGGGTGTGGGCGGGCTGAGAGCCGTGCCGCCCCCACTGCTCCTCACAGGGAGCGTGAGAGGGAACTTGCCCCGATGCCTCACAGCCACTGAACCCCCTTCTGTCCTTGCTTTGCTGGCTCGCCGTCCCCAGCCTCGGTTCCAAGACCACAGAGAGACCCGTCACTGCGTCCACAGCCTTGGAAGACGTCTCTGATACTTCTCCTCCCGAAAACAACTCAAAGAAGCTCTTCAGATGTGGCAGGGCCCACATCTGCCACAGGGCACAAAGCCTTCAGATGGTCATTTTGTACTTTTTTTGGCACTAAACTGAGGGAAATGTCACTTATTCTTAGTCTTTTGTCCTGAGGGACAGAAATGTGTATAGACAAAGTCTACAAAGGGTCCTGTCACATCTGCAATAAACTGCTCTTGTTTCTACTACAGAACTGGCTGCAAAGACGGACCAAACCTTCTCCGTGAAGGGCTCGGCCTGGTGGCCTGTGGGGCCCCCCCGTGACCTTCCGGGGCAAGGCTCATAGAAGCAGCTAAAGATACCTGCACACACTCTAGGGCAGAGAGTCACACACCTGTGCTGTATCTCCTCCTCCAGCACACACGCACGCATGTGCGCACACGCACACACACACACACACAGGAGCCCCGTGAACCCTGCACTCCAGCACACGGGTAGGTCTGAAATTAGATTGTGCTAGCCTGGGTCAGAGTAAGAGCCGAAAAGGCAGCGGGCATGCAAGTCACTGCCCAAGGCCCAAGTAGCCTCTGGAGAGCTGGGACGTGGGTCACCTCAAATCCAGATGAGAGGTTAAAGAATAAAGAACAAAACAAGTGCCTGCCTTCGGATGAAGGAAAGAGAAAATGTGCCACTTATGAAGAAAGAGACAAGAGGGGCTGGAGGGGCTCCAACGTGTTACTTAATTCCTCCTGATTCTCTGCGTGCCTGCCTTGGGGTCGTCAAGTCCTCAGTCTCTGTTTGAGAAATACACAGAGAACAACAGTAATCAGTAATAGTTGTGCTTTCCGAGTTCCTCATGAGAGCGAGGCACTGACACAGTTCAGATGTGTTGAAAACTCTTCAGTGTAGACATGTGAGTTATGCCCTATCTACCGGGCTCCACCACCACCGCTAGCAGGAGGTGGAACTGGACTCCAGTCAGGCTCCAGCGGTAATGGTGGCACGTACCACTCCTCATCACTCCGCTCCAGGCAGGGACAGAGGTGGGAGAGTTAGGAACTCAGTGCCCTGGGGAGATAACTGCCCAGATGGCAGGAGAGGAAAAGACTGGGGAAGGAGTCCCCAGCTGAGCTCCCAGGGAGGGCAGGGGTCACATCAGGAAGCAAAGGGCCCATCAAGGGCCAGAGGGATGTGCTGACCTGCTAGGAGAGACCCAGCCAAAGACTCAGGCCTCCAACCAGAACCCAAATGAGGCCCCACACAGCACCAGCCCCAGGAGCTGACTGCATCTTCCTAAAGGATCCAGCACAAGCTGGGCGGGAAACCACAATCACAGAAAGATAGACAAAGTGAAAAGGCAGAAGACTATGTCCCAGATAAAGGAACAAGATAAAACCCCAGAAAAACCACTAAATGGGGATAGGCAACCTTCCAGAAAAAGAATTCTGAATAATGATAGTGAAGATAATCCAGGAGGGACTTTCCGGGTGGCGCAGTGGTTAAGAATCCACCTGCCAATGCAGGGGACATGGGTTCAAGCCCTGGTCCGGGAAGATCCCACATGCCACGGCGCAACTAAGCCCCATGCGCCACAATTACTGAGCCTGTGCTCTAGAGCCCGCGAGCCACAACTACTGAAGCCCGTGTTCCTAGAGCTCGTGCTCCACAACAAGAGAAGCCACCGCAATGAGAAGTTTGCGCACCACAACGAAGAGAAGCCCCCACTCGCTGCAACTAGAGAAAGCCAGCACATAGCAACAAAGACCCAACGCAGCCAAATATAAATAAATAAATAATTAAAAAAAAAAAAAAAGATGATCCAGGACCTCAGAAAAAGAATGGAGGCAAGGATAGAGAAGATGCAAGAAATATTTATCGGGCTTCCCTGGTGGCACAGTGGTTGAGAATCTGCCTGCCAATGAGGGGACATGGGTTCGAGCCCTGATCTGGGAAGACCCCACATGCCGCGGAGCAACTAGGCCCGTGAGCCACAATGACTGAGCCTGCGCATCTGGAGCCTGTGCTCCGCAACAAGAGAGGCCGCGATAGTGAGAGGCCTGTGCACCGCGATGAAGAGTGGCCCCCACTTGCCGCAACTAGAGAAAGTCCTCGCACAGAAACAAAGAGCCAACACAGCCATAAATAAATAAATAAATTAAAAATTAAAAAAGAAAAATATTTATCAAAGACCTAGAAGAATTAAAGAACAAACAGAGATGAACAATACAATAACTGAAATGAAAAATACACTAGAAGGAATCTATAGCAGAATAACTGAGGCAGAAAATGGATAAGTGACCTGGAAGACAGAATGGTGGAATTCACTGCTGCAGAAAGAATAAAGAAAAAAGAATGAAAAGAAATGAAGACAGTTTAAGAGACCTCTGGGACAACATTAAACGCACCAACATTTGCATTATAGGGGTCCCAGAAGGAGAAGAGAGACAGAAAAGACCCAAGAAAATGTCTGAAGAGATCATAGTCGAAAACTTCCCTAACATGGGAAAGGAAATAGCCACCGAAGTCCAGGAAGCACAAAGAGTCCCAGGCAGGATAAACCCAAGGAGAAACACACCAAGACACACAGTAATCAAACTGACAAAAATTAAAGACAGAGAAAACTTATTAAAAGCAACAAGGGAAAAATGACAAATAACATACAAGTGAATTCCCACAAGGTTAACAGCTGATTTCTCAGCAGAAACTCTACAAGCCAGAAGGGAGTGGCACGATATATTTAAAGTGATGAAAGGGAAGAACCTACAACCCAGAATACTCTACCCAGGAAGGATCTCATTCATATTTGACGGAGAAATCAAAAGCTTTACAGACAAGCAAAAGCTAAGAGAATTCAGCACCATCACACCAGCTCTACAACAAACGCTAAAGGAAATTCTCTAAATGGGAAACACAAGAGAAGAAAAGGACCTACAAAAACAAACCCCAAACAATTAAGAAAATGGTCATAGGAACATACACGTCAATAATTACCTTAAATGTGAATGGATTAAATGCTCCAACCAAAAGACACAGACTGGCTGAATGGATACAAAAACAAGACCTGAATATATGCTGTCTACAAGAGACCCACTTCAGACCTAGGGACAGGTACAGACTGAAAGTGAGGGGATGGAAAAAGTTATTCCATGCAAATGGAGATTGAAAGAAAGCTGGAGTAGCAATACTCATATCAGATAAAACAGACTTTAAAATAAGAATGTTACAAGAGACAAGGAAGGACACTACATAATGATCAAGGGACCAATCCAAGAAGAAGATATAACAATTATAAATATATATGCACCCAACATAGGAGCACCTCAATACGTAAGGCAAATGCTAACAGCTATAAAAGAGGAAACTGACAGTAACATAATAATAGTGGGGGACTTTCTAACACCTCACTTACACCAATGGACAGGTATTCCAGACAAAATAAATAAGAAAACACAAGCTTTAAATAACATAATAGACCAGATAGATTTAATTGATATTTATATGACATTCCATCCAAAAATAGCAGATTACACTTTCTTCTCAAGTGCAGACGGAACATTATCCAGGACAGATCACATCTTGGGTCACAAATCAAGCCTCAGTAAATTTAAGAAAACTGAAATCATATCATATCAAGCATCTTTTTGACCACAAAGCTATGAGATTAGAAATAAATTACAGGGAAAAAACCCATAAAAAACACAAACACGTGGAGGATAAACAATGCTCTACTAAATAACCAAGAGATCACTGAAGAAATCAAAGAGGAAATCAAAAAATACCTAGAGACAAATGACGACGATCCAAAATCTACGGGATGCAGCAAAAGCAGTTCTAAGAGGGAAATTTATAGCAATACAATCCTACCTCAAGAAACAAGAAAAATTTCAAATAAACAATCTAACCTTACACCTAAAGGAACTAGAGAAAGAAGAACAAACAAAACCCAAAGTTAGTAGAAGGAAAACAATCAAAAAGATCAGAGCAGAAATAAATGAAATAGAAACAAAGAAAACAATACCAAAGATCAATAAAACTAAAAGCTGGTTCTTTCAGAAGATAAACAAAACTGATAAACCTTTAGCTAGACTCATCTAGAAAAAGAGGGAGAGGACTCAAACCAATAAAATTAGAAATGAAAAAGGAGAAGTTACAACAGACACTGCATAAATACAAAGCATCAAAAGAGACTATTACAAGCAATGATACGCCAATAAAATGGACAACCTGGAAGAAATGGACAAATTCTTAGAAAGGTATAACCTTCCAAGACTGAACCAGGAAGAAACATAAAATATGAACAGACCAATCACAAGTAATGAAATTGAAACTGTGGTTAAAAATCTTCCAACTGGGCTTCCCTGGTGGCGCAGTGGTTGAGAATCTGCCTGCCAACGCAGGGGACACGGGTTCGAGCCCTGGTCTGGGAAGATCCCACATGCCACGGAGCAACTGGGCCCATGCGCCACAACTACTGAGCCTGCGTGTCTGGAGCCTGTGCTCCGCAACAAGAGAGGCCGCGACAGTGAGAGGCCCGCGCACCGAGATGAAGAGTGGCCCCCGCTTGCCGCAACTAGAGAAAGCCCTCGCACAGAAACGAAGACCCAAAACAGCCAAAAATAAAATAACTAAATAAATAAATTTTAAAAAAAAAGTCTTCCAACAAACAAAAGTCCAAGACCAGATGGCTTCACAGGTGAATTCTATCAAACATTTAGAGAAGAACTAACACCCATCCTTCTCAAACTCTTCCAAAAAATTGCAGAGGAAGGAACATTCCCAAACTCATTCTACAAAGCCACCATTACTCTGATACCAAAACCAGACAAAGATACTACAAAAAAAGAAAATTACAGACCAATATCACTGATGAATATAGATGCAAAAAATCCTCAACAGAATACCAGCAAACAGAATCCAATACATTAAAAGGATCATACACCATGATCAAGTGGGACTTATCCCAGGGATGCAAGGATTCCTCAATATATGCAAATCAATGTGAAACACCATATTAACAAACTGAAGAATAAATACCATATGATCATCTCAATAGACGCAGAAAAAGCTTCTGACAAAAGTCAACACCCATTTATTATAAAAACTCTCCAGAAAGTGGGCATAGAGGGAACCTACCTCAACATAATAAAGGCCATATACGACAAACCCACAGCAAACATCATTCTCAATGGTGAAAAACTGAAATCATTTCATCTAAGATCAGGAATAAGACAAGGATGTCCACTCTTGCCACTATTATTCAACATAGTTTTGGAAGTCCCAGCCACAGCAATCAGAGAAGAAAAAGAAATAAAAGGAATACAAACTGGAAAAAAATAAGTAAAAGTCTCACTGTTCACAGATGACATGATACTATATATAGAAAATCCTAAAGGTGCCACCAGAAAACTATAGAGCTAATCAGTGAATTTGGTAAAGTTGCAGGATGCAAAATTAATGCACAGAAATCTCTTGCATTCCTATACACTAACAACGAAAGTTCAGAAAGAGAAATTAAGGAAATAATCCCATTCACCACTGCAACAAAAAGAATAAAATACCTAGGAATAAACCTACCCAAGGAGGTCAAAGACCTGTATACAAAAAACTATAAGACACTGATGAAAGAAATCAAACATGAGACAAACAGATGGAGAGATACACCATGTTCTTGGATTGGAAGAATCAGTACTGTGAAAATGACTATACTACCCAAAGCAATCTACAGATTCAGTGCAATCTCTATTAAATTACCAATGGCATTTTTTACAGAACTAGAAGAAAAAAATCTTAAAATTTGTATGGAGACACAAAAGACCCCGAACAGCCAAAGCAATCTTGAGAAAGAAAAACAGAGCTGGAGGAATCAGACTCCATGACTTCAGACTATACTACAAAGCTATGGTAATCAAGACAGTATGGTACTGGCACAAAAACAGAAATGCAGATCAATGGAACAGGATAGAAAGCCCAGAGATAAACCCACACACCTATGGTCAACTAATCTATGACAAAGGAGGCAAGGATATACAATGGAGAAAAGACAGTCTTTTCAATACGTGGTGCTGGGAAAACTGGACAGCTACCTGTAAAAGAATGAAATTAGAACACTCCATAACACCGTACACAAAAATAAAACTCAAAATGGATTAAAGACCTAAATGTAGGACTGGACACTATAAAACTCTTAGAGGAAAACACAGGAAGAACACTCTTCAACAAAAAACCACAGCAAGATCTTTTTTGACCCACCTCCTAGAGTAATGGAAATAAAAACAGAAATAAACAAATGGGACGTAATGAAACTTAAAAGCTTTTGCACAGCAAAGGAAACCATAAATAAGATGAAAAGACAACCCTCCGAATGGGTGAAAATATTTGCAAACGAATCAACAAAGGATTAATCTCCAAAATATACGAACAGCTCGTGCAGAAAATTGCTATTGATTATTGCAGTATTGCTATTATTGATTGCTATTCTCAGATCTTCAACTGTTGTGAAGACACGGCCTCACACACAGGGTCTCTGTACAAGGTGGTGACGAGAAGGAGAAGCTCCCAGTCCAGACACTTCCTTTAGCTGCCCGAGGCATCCGGGACCACCGGAGGATTACAGGAGAGATTTGGGTGAACCCCTCCCTCCCTCCTTCCCTCCCTCTCACTAGGAGAGCCGAAGGGACAGTGAGGGCTTTAAAAGTAGGAGGTGCAGGGCAAAGAGAGACCTGTGATCCCCGTGGGAGCCGCCGGGCGGGCAGGGCAGCCTGCGCAGGCTGGGGTCTGTACCCAGGGGCTCCTCCAGGCCCTGCATGCTCTGCTGTCGGTTTTCCCGTGGGACTGCCCGACCCCCTCCCACACCCTAGATGCAGACGCCTTGACGGTTACATGTTTGTCTGCTTCTCCAGCAGGCATCTTATCAGTCCCTCTCCCCTTCCAAGCCTGTCTTAGTCCCCCGACATAACAGATGTGCAGGCACAGGACACAGCGCCCGCCCGGCGCCCGCCAATGCCTTCTGCCGAGATCTGGAGGAAGAGGCTTCCCGGCTCCACCCGCTGAACCGCGAAGTATGGCTTGTTCTTTAGGAGCATAACGCAGCGTACTCTCAGGAAAGGGGAAGTTCTATTCTCCAGGGTTTTACACTGAGTGTCCTATGAAGGACGTCTGCAGTATGTAAAGATGCTTACTTCGGGTGGCTGCTCCCCAACATGAGAGAGAGATTCTTCGTGGCCCTGAGACACTTCTGGGGGAGCGTGTGCAGAGGAAAAACCAATGACAAGAGCCCGCACTTAAACTCACCATTAGCGACTACATATTTTTAATTCTCACATAACATAACGTAAACTGGTGCAGCCACTGTGGAGAACAGTATGGAGGTTCCTCAAAGAACTAAAAACGGAGCCACCATATATGATCCAGCAATCCCCCCCCTGGGCATATCGAGAGAAAAACATGGTTCGAAAGGATACGTGCACCCCAATGCTCACTGCAGCACTGTTTACAGTAGCCAGGAAATGGAAGCAACCTAAATGTCCATCAACAGAGGAATGGATAAAGAAGATGTGGTACTATATACGGTGGAATATTACTCAGCCATTAAAAAGAATGAAATAATGCCATTACAGCAACACGGATGGACCTGGAGATGATCATACTAAGTGAAGCAAGTCAGACAGAGAAAGAAAAATATCATACGATATCACTTACATGTGGATCTTAAAAAAAAAAATGATACAAATGAACTTATTTACAAAACAGAAACAGACTCACAGACTTACAGAATGAACTTGTGGTTACCAGTGGGGAAGGGTCGGGGGGAGGGATGGATTGGGAGTTTGGGGTTGACATGTGCACACTGCTATATTTAAAATAGATAAGCAACAAGGACCTACTGTATAGCGCAGGGAACTCTGCTCAATATTCTTTAATAACCTAAATGGGAAAAGAATTTGAAAAAGAATAGATACATGTAGATGTATAACTGAATCACTGCTGTACGCCTGAAACCGGCACAACATTGTTAATCAACTATGCTCCAATATAAAACAAACACTAAAAAAAAAGAAAAGATCACAGCATGTGTGTAAATGGATCCACAGTCCTTATTTCACTGTAATCAGGGTTGCAGCTTTTCTCCAGCAAAGTGATGGAGGAAGGCGGTGTGGCAGGGCAGTGAGTGACCGCCTGGGCCCCAGGGCAGAGCAGGCAAAGCTCCCAGGACTGGGCAAGCAAGGGCGGAGACGTCTGTGCTCCAGCTCAGAGGTTTTCTACTGCTGATTCAAAATCACCGTAGCAAGACAGAATAGCAAAGTTATGCTAGCACACAGTATTTCTCTGGCAAAGGAGAAAACAGCCCTTTATCATAAGAGGACAGAAATTTAGAAAAACCTCTTCAACAGGGAGGAAAACAAAATGGTCAAGTCTGAGATAATTTGATCAATAAAATAAATAATGGCAGCGATGGATTATAATTCGTAGAATAAAACAAACATCCGTGACCCTCTAGTGACAATAGTAAGTTGATGGAGGAGAAGGGACTTCTCTTTCCTATGGAAGAATTCCCACTAACGAACGTAGGAGTAACAATAGAATTAGAAAAAACTGTCACTTATCAAACACTACAGTAATAAATACTGAAGGTTAGAATCATCAATGGATACTGAAATTAGTGAGTGAAAGCTGAGAAGCGGCATATTTAGAGTCTCAAAGTACCTCCCACCAATATTTATATTTAGTTTTCAATAAGAGGAAAACTAGCAACTTTTGAGCAGAGAGACCTGACAGGTACCTCCTTAGCCATGGGATCAAAGTTGCCATCGTTAGGAACGAGACATAAAGGCACCAGTGCCTCCTGGGTGATGCCTTGAGAAAAGCACACATTGCTCTGAGCTATTCTTGCCCAAAATGCATAACACCCATTTAATCACCAAGAGATATCAGACAGTCCCAAATTGAGGGACATTCTAAAAAAAATAGCTGGCCGGTACTCTTCTCACGTGTCAAGACCATGGGAGACAAAGACGGACTGAGGACCATCCCAGATGAGAGGGGATGAAGGATGCCTGACTACCAGACGCACTGCCCCGTCCTGCACCGAATCCTGACCCAGAAAATGGAAGCTAGAGAAGCGGCCGGAAAACCACAACAGGGTTACACGTTACGAGTATTGTATTAATGTTACTTTCCTGGCGTCACTAATTTTACTGTGGTTATGTAAGACATTAGCACTTGGAGGAGCCAGGGGAAGGGTAGGAAGAAATTCTTTGTACTATTTTGGCAACTTTTTTGTAAATCTGAAATTAGTTCAAAAAACAAAGTTGAAAATGTTTTAACGGTGAGCAAGGAGCAGCCGCGGCAGCAGCTATGATGCACCGAGCACCTTCTCAGTGCTGACAACACACGATGGCGGGGCCCACGCCAGCCTGTGCACTCCCAGCTGCAGCCTACTGTGCCCACTTCACAGATGAGGAGACTGAGGCAGAGGGAGGAAGGTCCCACAGGTGCCGAGCGGTGGATCGGGGTTAGGAGGACGGGGAGGTGAGAGGCGCCCACACCAGTAACACCACAGGCTGGCTTTGCCATCACAGGTGAATGACGGTGACCCAGGGCCTCTGCCTGCACGGCCCTCAGGAAGAAAGCTCCTGGAGCACTTCCCAAGGTGAGGCCGTGCCCTGAGGGAGGCGGGAGAGCTCTGGGAGCCGTGGGCAGGGAAAGGCCTGAGCACCTGTCCTGCCTGGGCCCATTCACGAGCCTCTCGGTTCTCACCTTCAAAGGGACTCCTGGGGTCTCTTTACCTCAGCCAGGGAGCACTGGCACCGGCCCAAATGTGGCCACAAAAGTGACTAAAGAGTCATCCATTCAGTCCGCAGTGAGGCTGAAAGCTTAAGGTCCCCAGGAGTGCAGAAAACACAAAGACTGGACCCGGGCAAAGCAGAGCTGGGAAGGAGACGACCCTCTGAGCATCTGTGTGACGTGAAGCCCACCCACCTGCTGGAAGGTTACGCACATGCTTTCGCTTGATTATCATGAAGCCTTACAAGATTTGTATTACATTTGCTTTTTATAGATGCGAAGAGAGATTTGCAAAGGTCAAGGCACGAAGTCCTTGCAGCTGGAGCTGGAAACGACCTCTGCCCCAGCAACGCCAGGTGTGTCTCCATTTCACCAGATTTCCCCTAGAGACACACAAACAACCACAACTGTCTGCCGGGCCCTCACATCTAGCCCCCCTCATTTAGACTGAGAGAATTCTCTTACCGAAAAAAAATTTCTCTAAATGCTGTCGGGTAACAACATCATCTCAAGCAGGAGGTTGGGCCAGAAAGAGCAAAGAGAAGCAAGCAGCACAACCGCTCAAATACTCAAGACAACTTAAATGCAATCAGAGGCGGCGGGCAAGGCCCTGCGGGCTCCACACCCACACACCACGCAAATGCGGTGCGTCAGCTTCTCAACCGTGCTGGCCTCAGCTCCCCCCGGTGGAGAGGTGGGCCTGGCATGCTGGGCCGGCAGTGCCACGGCTCGGAGCCCACGTGCGGGAGCAGGAAGCCTAGCCCGGCGCCTGGCAAGAGCGCAGCGAACCACAGGCGGGGCAGGGGCTGGGGTGGAGGGAGCCGCAAGCGAGTCTCCCCCCGACCCTCGGCGTCCAGGGCGGCGTCGCGTCTCCTGGAGCGGCCACGTCCATGGCCCACATGCCGTGGGCGGCCTCACATCACACTGTGTGCCAGCTTCTGTCTTCCTAAGCACAGCGCATACGGGAAATTCTTGGCAAATGCGGCAGCTCACAGGGCACGTCCAGTCCAGTCTCCGGGCTGCTGTCCCTGCTTGGTTGTAGAAGATTCCTGGGTCAGCCCTTAAATGAGCTGAGATCAAAATCAGTGTCAATGGAAAATTAATTTCCTTTCCCCCAGTCACTTCTCAGAATCTTTAATATATAAGGTGCCGGGGAGGGGTGGGCTTGTGCACTCTGATGTCACTTTACGGCTAGTTCCAAATGCCCTATAAACACTCACAGGGCTCAGTGTCAACTCAAGAGCATATAAATGCGAATATAAACCCACTGATGAAACCTCCTTGAAAGTCCCTCCCGACTTTCCTCTTTCCCTGTATCAGAACGCTGCCCTCGCCTCTCTGAGCCCCACCTTCCCGGCTTCCTCCGTGAAGGCTGCCTCACCCCTTCATCCATCCATCTATTCATCCATCTATTCGTTCGTTCGTTCGTTCGTTCATTCATTCATTCATTCAGCATCTCCTGCTCACTAGACACCTCTGGCTCTGGGCCAGCTGGGCACCAGGATACAGAGATGGAAATGCAGGGCCTGGAACCACAAGTTCTCATAAAATGGTAGGAGAAGACGCTATAGAGACAGAGACAAGCCAGGCAGGAAGGGCCCTGGGGAAACACGCAAGACGGCAACGGGTCTCCACGAAGGGCTGGGGAGGAAGCAGACGGTGTGGAGGAAAAGACTTCTCAGGCAAACGGAACTGCATTTGGCAAAGCAAACAAACACGGGATGCCCCGTTTGGGGAGTTGCTTGTAATACCGGGTGGGCTTCTGGCCAGAGCAGAAAGAGTGACAGACGGAAAAAGAGGGGGGAACTGAGATGGAGAGGCAGGCGGAGGCCAGGCTACGAAGGGCCTTCGAGGCAGCAGCTCTCAAACTCTGCTGCAGACCGAAAACTCCCAGACAAGTTTCTGCGGGCAGTGGTGCCGTTTTTTAAATCTGTGGCGGCGAAGCATCATCTCCAGAAGACAGATTATCCCCATCCAAGTGTCAAGTTCAAAGAGTTCTGACAAATGTACACTCGGATAATTGACACAGCAAAAACGATAAAGCTTGTCCATCATCGCCCCTCCGAAGTTCCTTTCTGCCCCTGTCGGGCAGTTCACAGCGCTCCCAGCCCTCAGGAAAACAGAGATCTGCTTTCTGCCACCCTAGATGGGTTTGCTTATTCTAGAATTCACACAAGTGGAATCACACAGTATGTACTTTCTGTGTCTGGCGTCGTAATGAAACCCATTCCTGTTTCTAAGTGCGTTGCAGCTTGTTCCTTGTTATCGCCAAGAGTACTCCACAATCCTACAACTATCGATTTATGTGCTGTTGGACACAGGGGTTATTTCCCGTTTGGGGTTGTCCTGAACAAATGTGATGAACACTCATGTATAAGTCTTGCGGAGATACAAGTTTTCATTTCTCCTGGGTAAGTACCGAGTAAGAAGACTACTTCCTTGCACGGGAACTAGAGGTTTAACTTGCAAAGAAACCGCCAACAGTCCTGCAAAGTGGCTGGACCATTTTACGCTGTCCCCAGCAGCACACGTGTCTCATTTCCTCCACTCCTCGCTGACCGTCCAGGGCAGCGGCTGTGCAGGTGTGTCTCATTGTGGTTTCGCCTTTAAGTCCCCCGAAAATTTATGATCGTCCTCATCTTTTCACAGGTGTGTTGGCCATTCATATACTTTCTTTTGGTGGGCCAAATTTTTGCGTCCTTTTTAATTGGGTGGTTTTATTAAGTTATATAATTTATTTATGTATTCTAGAAACAACTCCAATGGTATTTTCAGCAATAAAAGTTCCCATTTGTTCTTCTTCTTTCGTCTCTTTCCTCATTCTGTTTCTGTTGTTCATTAAATCCTTGAGCACAGCTCTAATAACTGTGGCCGCATCCGGGTATGCCAACACGCTCACAGCCTAATCATTTCTGAGTCTGTGGCAAGGCACGGACTCTTCTCCATGTGATGCTTCCTGTGTTTCTCCTTCTTTCCAGGTGTTGGCGGGTTTCGTGTTGAGACCCGGATGTCTGGGTCTCTCGTCTTCCTTTCAAGAGTGTTGGAGCCGGTTTCGACTGGCGGTTAAGGAGCTCAGCCTGCTCCTTCCCAGGCTTGTTTTTCAGCTCCCTCGGGCAAGTCTCGAGCCGGGCTGGCCCGAGGCGTGAGGGGTGGCCCTCACCTGGCGGTGGCCCCACCCGAGAAGTCGCAGGTGTTCATCGTGACTGCCCCTGGCCACGCGAGAGCGAGCCCGTGGCGCCGGCCAGCTCACAGCCCTGGTGGCTCTTGTCCTGGCTCCCGGGGGTCTCTGCCTCCATGGGTAAGGCCTAGGGTTCAGCAGTGAGCTCAGGGTGACCCCTATGCAGATCTGGAGCTCTCTCTTTGCTAGATCCTTTCCTGGTCCTCTGCCCTGCGGTTTCAGCCACCTCAGCCTTCCTAAACTCTGATCTGCATCTCCTCAGCTCAGCAAAACTGCCATATTTCTGGCTTGAGCTCCTGCTACCCACACGCCTTGGCAGGACGCCAAGGCAATCATAGGGCTCACCTCATTTGTTTCTCTTCTTTCAGAGGTCACACAGCGCTGTGCTGGTTTTTTGTCATCTTTCTATGGTCTGACAACTATTATTTAAATCATTTTTTCCCCAATTTCCTAGTGGTTTACAGCAGGAGGGCAAGCCTGCCACCAATTAACTCCATCATGGCAGAAGCTGGCGTTCACCTGGCGAGCCTTTAGAAAAAAAAAATCAACGCACAGGCCACATTCCAGATCAACTGAATCAGAACTTACGGGAAGGCCCCAGTGTCGGTAGTTCGTTAGGTCACCAGGTGACGCCAATGTTCGGCCAGCCTGAGAAACAGGGCCTCGCAAGGGAGAGGCCGCACGGTACCGGCCGATGTTTGTCAGTCACGTTAAAACTGACTGGGGAGACTGTACAGACCCCACCTCGGATTCCGATGTGGTCAGCCTGGCATGAGACGCGGGCATTTTTTTTTTTTAATATCCCCGGATGATTCAGATCTGATTTGAAGCCAGAATTGAGAACCAGATCTACAGGCACTGGGGAGCCATTGAAAGATTTCAAAAACCGCGAGGCTACCATCCGGTCGCATTTGGCAGCTGGTGGGATCCCTCGATTCACAAACATCCCCAAGCTCAGCGACGGGCAAGTCGCCCACAGGAACGCGGTCCGACAGCCTGTTCCGTCCGCTCCTGCGGGCTCCAGGCCGCCCTCTCGGCGCTGGGCCGCAGCTTCAATCCCGACCCCTGGTCCCCACAGTCGCCTTCCGAGGAGCTGGGGCTGTGGACACAGACAGGGCTGGTCTCTACCCTCAAGGAGCCCGCGGTCGGGGGGAAACGGAGAAGCGAACGGCCGCAGCAGACGGGCACAGCGCTTGGGGCGCTCCGAGAGGGGCTGGCGGCACGCCGGGGGGCCAGTCTGGGGAGCCGCCCCAGAAGACGGGTGTCTGAGCTGGGTTCTCAAGGCGCAGGTGGCGTCAGCGGGGCAGAGGAAGTGGAAGCGGTCGGCATGTGCTCTCAGCCTAAAGCGAGAGGAATACGAGGCTGACTAGACCGGGAGCCTGGGCGGGAGGGCCGGGAAGAGGGCGGTGGCCAGGGGCCATGCCGTGGGGACACGGACCTCACCTGTGCACTGCCCCGTCCCCAACATACACGCGTGGGTGCCTGGCACGCAGCGGTGCTCAGTGAACATGTGAGGAATGAATGGAGGGTCTTCGAGGCTCTTCCTGATCTGGCCTCATGTACGCCCCGCGGCCCAGCCATAAACATAACCAGGTGCTTCTCCAAGTCACCAAACGTGGTATTTTTGATTCGCACTCTTTTGTACACGTGGCCCTCTGCTTATCATGCACTCACCTCACATATCCATCTAGTAAATTCCGACAGACCCTTCATGAGTCAGTTACAGTGACTTACCTCTGGGAAACTACCCTACCCGGCCAGAGGAGGTATAGGAAAAATGTCTGTTGAATGGATGGATGAATAGAACAAGCAGAGTGGCCATAAAGGACACTTAGATTTTGATACTGGATAAAAATGATGCCTGAGTAGTATTCAGACCATTCACTGCATACTTTCCTCATAAAAGATTTATCTCATCAGGATGCTGAACTAATAATAACTAAAAACATTTCTGCTTTCAGAGAATTATCTCACATCTTTGTAAGAGGAAGCAACCTGAGGGTGGGGTGTGAGCCGGACCCCTCCAAGCTTCACCCTTTGGGTTACCCTCACACGTCCTGCCCTCAAGGCACACCCCGGCGTCCTGGGCCACGTTCACGCTTCTGCACCTCTGTTAATGCCATGTCCCTCTTTTCTACCAGCCAAAATTCTACTCTTTTCTGAGGAGAAATGGCAGTCCTTCAGTGAGGCCTTTCCTGGGGAAAATGAATTCCTGTTTCTCTGTGTATTTCAGTCACCATTTCTCTAGTGTGGTTTTGTGACTCTGCATATCCTAACAGCAGACCTCTCTACGACATAATCCAACAGCCCATTTTCCCAACTCAACTGATATATTTGGCAGGAGTAACAAATTCCTGTGCCAATTACACACTAAACCACATGACCCTTTCCTAAAAAATAGCATCTCATTGTGTTTGCACAATAATGGGCTGTGTGAAATGGTCAGCATTTCTTTTAGTTTATCCCATTCTACAAAGTAACATTTATTGATCTATACCTAGAATTCTGTGTAATATGAGTTGGAGATTTCAATTACAATGGCAAAATAAGAAGGGCGGAAAAATACGGAGGGATAAGAAGACATTTTTGCGTTGATGAAAAGTGAAGGCTCATAGAAAACAAGACACAGGATGAGAGGCTACCTGTGGCAGAGGGCTCTCCACGCAGGCTTCCCGAGCTCCTGGAGGCCAAGAGCCACGTCTGACTTGTCAGTTCCCTCTGTGCTCCGCAGAGGGTCTCAGCAAAATGAGAGAGTTGAAAGACCACAGGAAAACTGATGTGCACGTTCTAGAGGCCTGAACGCTGGACGGTTAAAAGGATGGCAGGAAGCTATGTGAGAAGAGAAACTGTAGACGCTTGTCCTGCAGTTTTGCAAACACTGCTCCATGTATTTTGGCAACAACCTGAACCCCGGGCAACAGGATCTATATAAAGGGTTTCAATGGGACTGGTCTGGACATCAGATTATGGAACAGGGACAGTATTATGGTCTGGATGTGCCTGCTGGTACATGGACGACTCCCCGCTTTCTGCAGAGCTATGAACGCCTGTACCCATAGGAGCCCACTGAAACGTCTGCCGTGGAACCTAAAGTCATAGCACATCTTCCCCACACAGGAGGGAACGATCCCATTAGTTTACATAACTGTCATCTCTCCCTTCTAATGTGCACGACCTTGTGCCAAGGCAGTGGTTGGTGATTTCAGCAGTTAGATATCGTCCCCATGTGATAAAAAGAAAGAAGTGATATATGAATGGTTAATACATCTTGAATTAATATTCCTTGCCTCCTGTTCACTTGCCTTGCTTTTTGATTACTTAACATGTGGCTCCTTTTCAAATAGAGAAAGCCAGTGTAAAACGAAAGCACTCATTGAGCGATGGTCTGATATAGGGGGCAGCTCAGAGACAGAGTCAACTGGGTGTACTGGGAAGGCAGGATCATTTTTTAAGCCACGAGAGACCTGGGCCTAGGCGAGGACAGACTGAAGAGGCAGGAATGGTCTCAGACGGCTGTGAGCTCCTCAATGAGGTGACCTCGTTGTGTTCAGTGTGATTCCCCGTGGTCTGCACAGAGAACACATGCTGACCTGCAGGGAGCTGAGCTGAACTCATATGGGCTGGGGCGAGACCCACGAGTTTCCGAAAACAGGTGGTCTCCTTGAGAAAATTACCACCAGAATGGGTGGTCAATGAAAAGGGAATGAATCCATGAGTAATTATGTGCACGGTGCAATTCTCAACTAAATTACCAAGGATTTACTTAACACCTACTATATGCAGAGCCCATATAAAACCAACATCTAGGGAACAGCCACTTTGTGGTTTTTTTTGTTTTTTTTTTAAAGTGTGAAAAGCAGACAGAGATCAAAACTCCCCGGTACCAACACAAGGGAATAGAGAACCTAAGGGAGCCATGACAGGGGCAGGCGATGCCCAGCGACTTCCCACACGGGCTTGCCTGGTGACCGGCTGCTCTGTCGTCTCCATGGAGCACTTGCAAGAAAGCTATCAGAGAAAGAAAGGCACCTGCGCGGGCAATCCAAGCCACCTGGTGACAGGCACCCTCTTCACGGCTCCAGGTGGAAGTCTGGGGGATATGTATCTAGAAGGACAGGTAAGAGGAACCTTGAATAGTGTAAAAATATTTCTTCTCCTTGAAGCATTTTAGTCTCATATCCTTTCAACAGAACGTAGGAGTCATTCAGAAAAAAGCCACTGCTTTCCTAAGCAGTGGCTTAGGAAAGACCTTTTTCTTCTAACTCAACCTTCTAAGTTTTTTCACAGTCAAATTTGGCTTTTGGCAATAGACCACCCGTCTGATTTCCCTCAAATTCCGTGAGAAATCTACAGTCCACTGAGGTGAGGACAGGACATGGCCTTTGGGTTAATGTAAGCAACGGGAAGAGCCAGAAGGCCGCGTGGAGGGCATCCTTCCCAATGTCTTCATTTTGCAGATGAAAATCCGGAAAAAAAGTGTCTTCACCAAGGTCACAGAGTAAGTAAATGGACGGTATAAGTACATGAAAGGAGGTGAGTATAAAATGCAAAAGTTCTCTGTTCTTTCAATAAGCAGATGCTATTGACACAGACCAACCCGAGCCCATGCAGAGAAAGGACAAAATCAGTGAGAAGCCTGAACCCACGTGATAACAGGAAAAGCTGACACGAAGGAAGGAGGGAATTCCAGGGAAGCTTGGTCGCCACCTTCAGAGCTCTAAAGGATGTGGAAAGAGGAGGGAGGCATGGACCACACTGACCAAGTAGTAGACCCAGAATCCACATGTAGAATGTCTAAGAAGGCATATTTGTGTGCACATATGGAAGAGCTTTCTCATCAGGCAAGTAAAATGTGTGTTTATGCACTCCTTCATTTATTTTTTTGGTTGCCTGTACTTGGCACTTACCAATATTACGTGTGCGTGTGTGTGTGTGTGTGTGTGTGTGTGTGTGTGTGTGTACCACCTTGTATGGGAATTGTCAGCCTCCTTCTATGTCTGAGCTCTTTGCAAGCAAGGACTGTGACAGATTCATCTTTACACCTCCAGTGCTGTACGTGGCACTCAGTCATAGCACAGAGCTGCCTGGAAAAGTAGGCAAGGCTTCACGGAGAAATGACATTTGAGCCATTTAAGAAAGAAACGGTGGCATCTCAGGGGATGGAGAGAGGACAGGTGGCTTTCCAGGCAAGAGAAACAGCACAAGTGAAGGCACACAGCCTGTGCCCTGTTTTCTGCTGGCTGAGGGCAGCCCTGCAGTCACAGACACCAAATGCCACCAGAAGGAGCCTCCTCAAACCCCCACGGGGACTGCAAGAGACGCTGCGGTCACCGCACATCACGGCACAGCCTGCTGAGCAGGTGCACAAGTGACAGAAAATTTTATATTTGGAAGAGACTTTCACTGGGAAATTTTACATAATTATAAATTAAATAATTTTCACTTTCAAGGACATTTCCATCGACAATATTCCTCACTCGAAAGAACATGTCAACCTCAGCTGACCTAATGGAACCAGGCTAATGGATAAAATGAGAATGGGTGATCAGCTGTATTATGAAACTCTTGAATCAAAACACCTTAATTAGTCCATTTGTATTTTGCAGGCAGCCATCAAAGCCTAATCAGTTTACCGCAAACAGCGCTGCTCTGGACACTTGTTCGATCCTTCATAACAAATAGCGACGCTTCGTCTGGCACAGCAATACCGCGTTGCCTAGTAAATTAAATCAGCGAGTATTAACTACCTGAATTATGCATGAACCTTTCCATTGTCAATGCAAATATGATTATTTTATCTGTGTTACTATATTAAGTGATTCATCCTTAAATTTCCCCTGCATTCACAATATATTGAGGATAAAAAAACACTAGAAGGAAAACAAGACTTTAAAATGATGTCGGAAAACATTACTTTCTGAAGTGCACAAGCCAACTGGCCGTTGCAGAGGCCAGGCCCAGCACACACAGAATGCCTACCAGCCCCAAGCTTTGAACACAGTTATGCCTATGAAGACAGAGCACCCGACTCCCCTCCTGAAGCCACTGTGCTCACTTAACTTCTAAAGAATGTGAGCATAATAGCAGAATTACTTAATTGTACAGAAGAAATAAAAATTCACCCCCACCTTGCTATTCTACCAGCACCACCCAGTACAGCACTGGTGCAGAGGGCCCAGAATCCAAAGTCAGACCTCACCGTCAAGGTTCACTGCCCACACAGCCAGGGCACATTACCAACTCAAGGCCTCAGTCCATTCCTCTGACAAGAAAGGGTCGTGCCACCCACCTTGAAGGGCTGGGGTGAGGATATTTGGTGGACATGGGTAGAGCACCAGCCTCGGCAAAGCGGTCTGAAATGGCCTCGCTATTAGTCTCCTGTGGTTAGTCCCCTCTGGGCCATGTCCACACGCACACAATTTATAAATGGACGTAATCTCAGTGAACATAGGTAACTCACATGCATCTACTCTCTAATGCCCACATCATACACCATTACCTAAATGGACCATAAACCACCAAAAACGGCCCCTGTCAGTGGGCATTCAAGTTGTTCTCATATTTGCTAGTACAGATGAAGCTTGGGACAACATCTCCGTGCGCGCCTTTTCCCGCAGTTCTGAATTATGTGAAGACAGAGGCAAAAGACAGGGTCATCATCATAGCACAGATTATATGTACTGACAGGCGGCCTTCTTAAGAGGTTGTACCAACTTACACTGACAACAGAAACATGTTAATATACCAGTCTCCACATACTGTTGCCAGCACTGGACCTAACATTTTAAAGACTATACACACACACGTGCATACATACAAAATACATATGCATACCTAATGCACACATCATAAACATACATACATAACACGTATGTATGTATGCACATGCCTAATGTGTGTGCATGTGCACATACCTGATATATACATATACACATACATGACTAATCCATGCATCACACATACATAGGCACATACATAATACACACAGACATACGTATGTAATGATGGCTCAAAGATATGTGAGTTTTTCTTTGAATAATCAGAACAATTAGTAATTGCAATGAGACTTAAAAACGATGGGCGGGCCTCGGTGGCAAACACGCTGGAGAAACGTGAACAGAGCTTCTGCCCCAGAGCAGGTCCCAGCGCACGGGCTCCGTCGGGGCCGGCTTCCACACCAGCCGCCTTGCCCATATTATCCCACTTAATCCTCACAACCATCCTAAAACGTAAGTAAGGATTTTTTTTCTCCAGTTGACAGATGAAGCAACTGAGGCTCAGATGGATGGTGCAGCTTTTCTAAGCTGATACAGTTACTAAGTGATTGAGCCAGATTCAAACTCATGATTTTTGAAAAAGACAACAAAGTGATTCAATGGGAAAAGCAGAATCCTTTTTCACTGACGCACTCGGTACAGTTAAGACGTCAGTTTTCCCCAAGTTTATCTACGGATGCCTGCAATCCCAATCACGGTTCCAGCAGGATGTTTGGGAGGAATCAATGAGTTGATTCTAAACGTGATATGCAAAGGCAAAGGAAGGAGAACAGAGAAACATTTTGAGAAAGGAGTTGGAAGACTCACACTACCTGGTTTCCAGACTTACTCTAAAGCTGCTATAATCAAGACACATGGCGAAAGAGACACATACATCAACAGAACAGACGAGAGTCCAGAAACAGACCCACACCCGTCAGCCAGCTGCTTTTCACCAAAGGTGTAGAGGCAATTCAACAGGGAAAGAAACGCCTTTTAAACAAATGTTGCTGGAGCAACTGGACATTCATACACTGACCGGTCAGTCAGTCTCAACTCATCCCTTCCATAAGAAGAGAAAATAAAACCAAAATTAATCACGGTGCTCACATAAAACCTAGAACTCCAAAAGTTTCGGAAGAAAACACGAGAGAAAATGTTTGTTACCTTGGATTAGGCAAAGGTTTGCTGAATACAGCCCCAAAATCATGATCCATAAAAGAAAAAAATCGGTAAATTTTACTCCATCAAAATATTAGACTTCTAATCTTTAAAAGACACTTAAGAAAATTAAAAACACCAAATAACAGAAGGGAAGATGGTATTTGTAAAGCATACATCTGGTAAAGGTTTTGTGTCCAAAGTATATCAAAAACTCTCAAAAGTCAATAATATGAAAATAAGCAACCTACCTCTTACCAAAGAAGACATACTGGTGGTAAATAAGCAAATGAAAAGGTGTTTAACGTTATCAGTAACTGGGAAATACGAATTAAAACCATGCACCCATTAGAATCGCTGGAAAACGAACAGAACTTGGAAGACTGAGGGCTGGCAAGGGTGCAGAGCCCCGAGAGCTCTCGTTCGCTGCTGGTGGGAATGCCAGATGGTGCAGCCACTGGAAACCAGGTGGGCAATTTCTCATACAGGATAAACATGCACTTGCCATGTGACCCAGCAACCCCACTCCTAGGTATTTCCCCAAGAGAAAGGAAAACATGTTCACACAAAAACTATAAGAGAAAGTTTATAAGTAGCTTTATTCATAACTACCAGAAACCGGAAACAAACCAAATGTTCTTCAACTGATGATGGTTAAGCAAACTGTAGTACATCCAGAGAATGGAACGCTGTTCATCAATCAAAAGGACCAGATTACCAATACACACAACAACATGAATGAATCTCAAATGCATCATGCCACGTGAAAGAAGCCTGACAGCAAAGGCTACATACTTTATGATTCCATATATTCAGGAAACATTCAAGAAAAACAAAACCGATCAGTGGTGGCCAAGGGTGTGGCACAGGGAGCAGGCCTGCCTACAAGGGAGCACGAGGGGACTTTTTAGGGAAAAGGGACTGTTCTGCATCTCAATTTTGGTGGTGGCGGTTACATATATCATTTTGTCAAAATGCCTAAGGCAGGCAGAGGAATTACCGTGCAGAAAACTGAGAGGCAGCAGAGCTGCAGTAAGACTGAAGGCCAGAAGAAGGGAAACCCGGAGAGACAGGAGACAGTCCAGGACAGCCTCGGATGGGGAAAGAAAAGCCCGACCTATGCAATCATCATGGTCCTTACAGAAACACACAGTTTTCATCAGAAAAGTGAATGCTTTATCCTCATCTGTCATGGAGTTAAAATAACTAGATAGGAAGCATGTGAAAACCCAGTAACACTGGTCGAAACACTGACACAAAATGTCTTCACAGCATGCCATTTCTCTCCATTTAATTGGAAACTGCTCTCAGAGAAAGAAAAACACTGTCCCGCAATCAGCCTACAGTCAAGAAGAACCTATTCCAAATCGTTTCCTCTTTGCTTTCAAATCTCTCTACATGGTCACTTGCAAGAGTACAGAGTTTTATGGAATTTTAAAACAGTTTTTCACAATTATATTTAGCAAAAGGCAAGAAGAAAACTGCAAAAGTGCTAGACCCTTCGTGGCAGTGGCTCCCTGGATGCCGTGGGGAAGGCACCACTCATACTCAGGCTGCGTGGCACAAAACCGGCCAGTTCGACTCCCACCCAGGTCCTCCAGCCCTCTGTCACCCCCCCCCACCCCAAATCTTGGCCATGGCGGGGAAGGAGGGGTGACAGCAGCAGTGGATGGGGGCGAGGTCTCAGTGGGGGAAGGGCTGGGGTCATGGAGGGCTTGGAGGTGGGACGACGGCTGGCGCGAGGTTTCAATGAGAGGAAAGAACTTCCCGGGTGGAAAGAGGCAATTCCCCCAGGAATGGTCACCACCTGGGCAAAGCCCTGAATCGCAGGACAGAGTGGTGGGATCCAGGAACTGAACCCCCGTTAAGAGGAGGCAGCTCAGGGTGGAGAGCACGCAGCCCCCCGCGGAGCCCGTCTAGGCGTGGAGAGGACGGCCCTCCAGGCACACGCGAGACAGAGCCCCAGGTTCCGAGGCCGGGCCCTAAACCAGACAGGCTACCACACCCCGGCCCCCGGCCCCCAGCAGTCAGCAGGAGGCCCGCCCCACGATCGCTCAGGACACTCCAAACACTCAAGTCAGCGCCACGGTCCCCGGAGCAGCCGTCCAGCTCTTCAGCCTTGGAGGCCAAAAGTGACAAAAAAGAACCTGAGAAGAGCTCAGGCTTTGCGTGGCCAAACCTGGTTCAAACCCTGGTTCTGCTCCTTACGAGGCGTGTGAATTTGGCAAATTCTTTAACCTCTTTTTTAACCTCAGGAGCGCCAAAGAAGTGAGGGAGACCCAGCGTAAAGGAGAGTCCAGGGGGCAGCAGCCTGTGTGCGGGGACCTCAGATCACAGGCTGTCCCCGAGGCCAGGGGATCGAGGAT
Organism: Balaenoptera musculus; assembly: GCF_009873245.2. Classification (NCBI taxonomy): domain Eukaryota; kingdom Metazoa; phylum Chordata; class Mammalia; order Artiodactyla; family Balaenopteridae; genus Balaenoptera; species Balaenoptera musculus. Next base: position 3,492,959 of record NC_045801.1, on the reverse strand, counting down.
ACACCACCTCACCCGTTTATCATGACAGGTAACCACGAAGCTTACATACACATTGGAGTCGAACTGGCCGGTTTTGTGCCATGCAGCCTGAGTATGAGTGGTGCCTTCCCCACGGCATCCAGGGAGCCACTGCCACGAAGTTTGACACGCAACAACATCTGGTCAGATGTTGTTGCGTGTCAAACTTTTGCTTTAAGAAGTCTCTCCTTGTAATGATCAATTCTATTTCACCAAAAGGCCAAATTCCCAGAAACGGAAGTGCCACGGGATAATCCATGAGAATAAAGTACATAAATGGTCTGAAATAAGGGTTTTGACAATGAGCCAGCCCTCAGTGGTGCCAAGCACGGGTCCTTAATAGTTCTCCTTGTCACTCCACACCCAGCATTGGCGAGATTTGAAACCACGTTAGTAACTTGCCTTCCACGTGCAATTCAGAACAGACAGGCTGAAAAATACAAAAGAATACAACCAACCAGGAAGCCTGACTGTGATTTCCGGTGCGGTGGCCGGAGATAGACGAGTTATGTGCGTGTGACTGTCGACACTGCAAAGAGTCCCAAGTCCCCCCACAAAACAGGCACCAAACAAGAAAGTTCAAGGTGCTCCACGACCATCACCTCCTGAGGTCCTCACGTTGGGCCATGGGGGAGGTGTTGCGATGGGCCCACTGTGTCCACGGTCACATCCCAGACTCCTGTGCGCTTCCAGCCAGGAAAGCCGCTTCCTCCACGAAGGCACCTGTTGGCTCTGCGGGTGTGACTGGGGGTTTCTCAGAGAAGGTAACCACGCAGCGAGATTAACATTGAGATGGAACTGCCCCTTGCCGTCTGTTCCCAAATGCCTCTCCAGCGGACGGACCGCTTGCCTCCCCCGGGGCACAGCCCCCCGCGCGGCTGCTCCCACCTGCCGCTCCCCCGACACCCACATGGCCAGCTATTCACTCCTCCTCCCTCAAAGCCCGCTCAAGTGCCCTCCTCTGAGAAGACTGCCCGGACCTCCTCTCCCTTATTCTGGGTTCACTCCAACATGGTCAAGGTGAAGAAGAAAATCAACGCGTTCAAAAATGCACGCTTGATGCTGCTGTAAGATATTCTACATAAAGACACAAATCAGGGAAAACTCCTTCCTGGGCGTCCCGCCCCACCACCCCTTTTTTTTTTTTTTTTTTTTTTTTGGTTTCGGAAAGATGGCCATACGCACATGTTCAGTCAATGTTCTATTATAATGAAAATAAATGTAAAGTTGTCCACTACAAACATCCTAAGTGGTCGGGGTCATAAACGTATCATTAGACCTGCCAGACCAGCTGCCCACCCCCAGTCCACGCGCATCTCCGTGCTTCTCTCCATCCTTGACACCCAAGCCAAGGCCTGGCCCCAAGGAGGAACTCCATCAACGTTTCTTACAGCACTTCCTGAATTTACCAGGTATCCGGCAACAGCTCTGCCTCTCCCCAGGGACCACAGGCGCCACTGTTCACCTTGTACTTCTCAGGGCCCAGCCTTCTCTAACGCACAGCACGTCCTCACAACAAGCCTGGAAACTAAACGAAACTGAAGAATGCTTAACAAGGGAAGGATGCTGTCAGTGGACGGAAAAGCTTTAAAATCTGGTGACCCATTTCTTCCTTATCTGAAACTTGAGTTTTTATCCAGCTCACATGAAAGCCTCCTGTTTCTGTTATCAGACCCAACAGCTACACGAACACCACGTGTTCCTATGACCCGGTCCCAGGAGCAATCTTTTTCTCAGGATTCAAAGGAAGAAAGAATCTAACAAGTCACATTAGAGAGCAGTGTGTCTTCTCGGGATGAAAGATGCCCCGAATGAACCAGTGCATCACTGGTTTCCTCCACACAGGGCTGCCTCAATGGAGGCGGCTCCCAGGCCGCGTGGTGACAAGATGCCCTGAAAGCTCTGGCAGAGAGAGCGTTCTGATTTGCCAAATAATGGAGGTAGGTGAGACCAAGAGGAGAGTGTTACAGGGCTTGATGCTTTCATGCATTTTAACAACCTAATTAACATTAAGGTGGTGACAGATACACAGAAGAAAGGGGGTTAAGAAGTTAAGGATTATAAACTGTTCTACTTGAACATACTGCTTTGAATAGGCTGGTGCTTGACAAACTGTTATTAACTTCGTATTTTTCCAGTCTGATGTTCAAATTAACTTTTCTGCTAGAAATAAAGCTTTTGCAAAAGACTGTTAAAAGGAAAAAAAGAATGCATTTGTTAAACAAATCAAAATGCTCTGATTTGCTTTGAGATCACATGAGCGCAGGTTAAAATATGTTTCAGTTAAGCTCACATTTGTTTGAGGTCATAACAACGAGAATGTCCACTGCTACGGAGCGTGGGGTACGGTAGACAGCCTCCCATACAGCTGGTGCTGATAAAGTGGGACAGCACTGCTGGAAAGCAATTTGACAGCAGATAACAAGGGACTTTCAAACGTTCACACCTTTTCACAAAGCAATTCTACTTCTGGGAATCTCTCCTAAGAATATGATCTGGAATTCGGAAAAAATCTTTCCAAGGAAATAAACATTTATCACAACAGTGTCTATTAAATTAACAATAAAAGGTAACCATAAGTTTGGCAAACTTATGGTTACCAAAAGGGGAAAGGGAGGGAGGGGTAAATTAGAAGTTTGGGATTAACAGATACACACCCCTACATATAAAAAGATAAACAACAAGGTCCTACTGGACAGCACAGAGAACTATACTCAATATCTTGTAATAACCTATAATGGAAAAGAATCTGAAATAGAATATATATATGTATAACTGAATCACTTTGCTGTACACCGGAAACTAACACAATATTGTAAACCAATTATACTTCAATTTAAAAAATTAACAATAAAAAGGTCAGTACCTAAACATCCAATGCTTGGAAAAAATACTTAGAATATTCTGGTAACACTGTGCAATAGAGTATCATATAGCCATTAAAATTACAATGACAATGATGTTGACTGAAAGGTACTAACACTGAGTGGAGAAGCCAGGATACAAAAACATCCATATAACTTGGTAAATGGAAAGAGCAAGAACCACGGCATAAGACGGGCAGGGGCTCACATCTGACCTCTGCCATTTACTAGCCGCGCCAGCTTGGTCCAACCTCTCAAACTTATCTGATCTTCAGATTCCACATGTGTAAAATGGGGAAAAGTAAACGCTCTCTGGGAGTTGTTCTAATGAAAAGCTTAGAATAATATCTGTCATATAGTAGGCACTTGATAAATGGTGGCTGTGATTGTTACAATAGTGTGTAGGAAAGAGAATAAAAACGGTGATGGAATCAAATTTTCATGAGGATGAGGAGAAACTGCATCACTCAGAGACTGCTGGGGGGAATGTAAAATGGTACAGCCACTCTGGAAAACATTTTGACAGGTTTTTTTTTGCTGGTAAACTAAACATGCCATGACCATGTTCCCCAGCAATTGCACTCCTGCTTATTTTCCCCGGAGAAATGAAGACCTATGCTCACACAGAAACCTGTACATGAAATTTTCTATCAGCTTTATTCACAATAGCCCCAAACTGGAAACAACCTACACGTCCTTCAGTGTGTAAATGGTTAAACTAACAGTGGTACATCCATTCTGTGGAATAATAGTCAGCCATGAAGAGGAATGAACTACTGAACGAACCCAGCAACTGGATGGCTCTGCAGAGAATTATGTGAGTGAAGAAAGCCAATCCAAAAGGCCTGTATGGTGTATTTATAGGACACTCTTGAAGTGAAAAAATATAGAAATGAAGAACAGAATAGTGGATTCTAGGGGTGAAGGAAAAGCTGGTGGGTGTGGCTCTAAAAGGACAACATGAGGGGTTCTTGGGGTGATGGATCTGTTGTCTCTTGACTGTGCCATGATGCCAGTATCCAGGCTGTGACACTGTACTACAGTTGTGCAATATGTCCCCCCTGGGGGAGACTGGGTGAAGGGTGCACAGATCGCTTTGTATTATTTCTTACAACTGCATGTGAATCTACAACTGTCTCAAAATAAAAAGTTTAATTAAAAAAAAGAACAACCAAAAAAAAAACAGTGATTAGTCTGGGCGGTAGAACCGTGATTGATTTTTTCCTCCAACATTTTAATAGTTTTAACATTTTCTAGAGTAAACTTGTTATGCTATTATAATGAAAACACATCTCCATAAACATAAAACTGTCCACTAAAAACTTTAAATGGATAAGGTAATAGAAGTATCATTGGTACCCTTGCTTTCAGACCTCCTCTGATTTAGCAGCCTTTAATCCCCGTGTGATGGCTACTCCAGTGGGGAGCTTGCTGAGATCATGTTCCTTTCCGGTCTAGAAGCCTCCGAAGTGGCCTGCAGCACGGCATCCAAGCCACGAATGCCTGGCCCGACCTATCTTTCCCAAAGGCCAACATGAAAATCCGAATGTATCATGTCACCAGGGCTGACCCTGCCTTCTGAGCTCTACTGGGGCTGCTCCCTGACTGTTCGGCGGGACTGGGTCCCCATAAGGCTCCAACCGGTGCCCAGGGTCCAGGGAACTCTTGCCCGTTCTCAGCCAGACGACCTGCCCCCCTGAGCGCACTGGGTCTGGGTGACACCCTCCCCATCTTGGAGCGCTCACCAAGCATGCTTCAGCGCCAAGCGCGGTGCTAAGCCCTCTATTAGGGTCGTTACTCCTATTTGATAGACAGGAAACAGACACCTGGAGAGGTTCTGTCACTTGCCCGGATGACAGGGCTGGGGTCAGGCCCCGGCTGGGCTCTAAAGCCCGTGCTCTCGACCTCCTCACTGCGCTGGCTCTGCATCGGCAGGACCTGCAGCCGAGTCATCCACAAAATACGGATACCGGACAGAGAGAGACACGGAGAGACTGAGCCACGTTTCCCTTCAAAGGCCCGCGACTTCTAGAAGGCGGGGCTCCCTTGTCCAGTGGAGCTGGCGCTGTCTCAGAACAATGGGGGCCCCGTGATGAAGGCTCCTCCACAGCCCACACACCCACCTCTAGTTGGCGACACCAGTTGTGACTGTTTATACCTCAGGTTCCCTCTGCATGTTTTGTTTGCAGAAAGGACGCTGCTGTTTAGATTTTCTTTAAGTATGAAACCCACTAGACTGTACCATTAGTACAAAACATAAATGTCAACATGAAACCCACCAGACTGTACCATTAGTACAAAACATAAATGTCAACATGAAACCCACTAGACTGTACTATTAGTACAAAACATAAATGTCAGCTTCTAGCTTCAACGTTCTAAGAAAATCTCTCTTTAAATAAGCCATCCTTTCTCTTCCACGCAGAAGGTCTTTATGTTGTAAAGTGAGAATCACCAAGTCCCTTGAATGAAAGCACCAGGGCAGCACCAGGGGCTCACCCCGCCAAGCACTCCGTGGACGCAGACGTGCCCAGGGAAGCACAGGGCTTCTGACTTCACCGGGTGACAACTCTGCTCTGTTTCTAAGCAAACGTCTCTCTTCTGTTCCCGGTCCACTTAGAGAGGGAAGGGGTAGGTCCTTCACCACGAGGCCCCACTGAGACCCACCCCGAGCCGCACGGCGGAGAGGAGAGAGCCACTCTGGGTAACGATGACCTGACTGGCGCTCTCCACGTGGGAGCCCAGCCTGCCTCTGTCAATGAACCACCTTTTATTCCTCTGATTCACTGTTAAAAATAAACATTTCTTTTTCAAAGTGCTACCAGAACTCTCTCCCAAAGCTGCTGCATTACAGCTCCCTCCCCCCACCGCCCTGGGAAGTGCTGCAGTGTCTGGAAGAGGAGGCCGTCCAGGCTCGCAGGGGCAACCCTCAGACTCCAGTTTCACCCATGACGCCCCTGCCAGAAGCATAAGAGGACCCGACAGGCTGTCAGAGCTCCCCTCCGCTTTTAGACTAAAAGGATGCAGCCAAACTCAGCCGTAACCTAACCATGGCTTAGACGATGTGTTAGAGAGGTGGCTGGTAAGGGGGCTGAGGGGGACACACAGATTCTGAGGTGCGCTCGCATCAGGAAAGCGCAACAGGGGCTCAGAGTGTGGGGGGCAAGGGGGGAGGGGAGAGAGAAGGTGGGAGAGAAGAGGGAGGAGAAGGGAAGAGAGTGATTAGAGCTGGGGGAGAGAAGACGGGGAGAGAGAGACAAAGGGAGAGGTAGCGAAGAGCGGAGAGGCCGAGAGTGGCGTGTCTTCCCACCAGTAACCCCTCTGCCCCTGCACCGCAACCCCCAGCCCGCCCTGCCCTCTCTCAGGAGGGCAGAGGCAACCCGGTGGCTCTCGGAGACCACACTCCCCGCGTGTGCGTGTCAGCCCCCGCGGCCTCCTGAAGGGTTTCGCCCGCATCACCCATCTCTCCTCTGCTCCCCTTTCCTTCTGCGCCAGCTTCTCTATGTCAGAAGCTAGAAAGGCACTGGTCCAGGGCCCCTGGGGCCAGGGGATTTACGGAGCAGAGACTTCTCAGGTTTAGAAAGGCCATGGGGTACACACACCATTTCCTAGGCAGCACCCTGTAACCAGACACAGTAAGTCTGCAGTAAAATCCGCAAATAGTCGGCTACTGAGCGAAGGAAAGACAGGCGTTAAATGGTGTCACACGAATTCAGGGCAGGTTTCCCCAGCCAATAGGCTGGAGTCCTCTTCACGAAAACACCTCTCTTTGGGCCCTTTCTGGGCGTCGGAGCGGCAGGTAAAGGGCCGTGAGCCTGCCCGAGTTCAGCTCCTTCCTGACGCCTCTGCAGGGATGCAGTGGGGATAAAACTTGCCACGATCTCAAAGAAGGGGGGGAATGAGGTGACCTCCTGAGACCCCCTCTCGGGTAACACAGGGTGGACCTGAACTGAGCCACACGAGGCTGCTGTACAGGGAGTGCACTCAAGCTGACACAATTTCACTCTACTGGGGTCGCGGTGGTTTTCTTTAGGGTTAATACAGCTAAGCCCAAGTGGGACTGGTGGTCCTCTGAAACACAGTGAGGGGGCGATCACCAGGACCACGCCCACAGCATCCCTCCAAGCCCTGTCTCAGCCCCCCAGCTGTCTGGTCCACTCGGAGCAAGGCGCAGCAGACAACCCCCCACAGGGAGCCACCAGCCAGACATCGCGGAGGCCCAGCTCTGCTCTCAGGCTGCTCCCCACCAGCTGCTCATGGGGGGCGGGCCCTGCAGGCGGTGTGGGTGGGGAGGGGAAGGGCGCGTGTACACAAAACCCCCTTGTGCAGCGCATTAGCCCACTGGCCTCTGAGAGCTGGGCCAGTGAGGCTCTGCCCAGAGATGCCAGCTCACCCAGTGATGAGGGGATGGAGTCTCGGAGCCTGAGAAGCTGAGCCAGCCTTCAAGGCTGGATAGAAGAGAGCACGGAGGGAGAAGGAACAAAGCATGAATATACAGGGATAAGTCATTAACGCTGAAATGCCAGGTAAGAGCCGACATCCCTTCCGACTGAAGACCAGGCATTGCAGTGAAGCACCTGGCGGCGGCCCAGGTGCCCGGCCCCCGCCCTCTGCCCCGGCGCTCGCTCTCCTGTCACTCGCCCTGCATCTCCCTGTGAGTCTGTCCACTTGTCAGCGCCCCGTCACATGCGACAGCCCTGACGGCTTCACAACCCTGGGGCCAATGCTGAACAAACACCGCGGAAGAGGAGATGGCAGGACGGACCAGCAAGGCGCAGTGGGGTGGAGGGAGCCCGCGGTACTGAGCAGATAGAGGCAGACAGTCTGCCGGAGTTTCTCACCGAGTTTGCTCAAAGGAGGCCCCTTTTAGCATCACTTGCCTCTGGGCAGCTACTCTGCTGCCTCTGCTTTTTGGGCGCCAAAACATTACTACCAACGGTGTTACCTGCAGAAACCAGCAGGTCTTCTTTGGGAGACGGCGGAACATCGCGTTATTAAGTTATGGGTAGAGTTACTATTGGGGGAGATAATTAACTGCCGCGATGTAGATAAGCGTAGAGATGAAAGACGCGAGGCAGGCCGCAGTGAAGCCGGGCACAAGGGGCCTCTGAAGTCGGCTTCAAAGGGTTCTGATCTGCTGTCCCGCCCGCTGCGGTTCAGTTACAAAAATAACAGAGAATTACACACTGCTCTCAGCCCGGGACTGCTTGACCGGCAGTCTCTCCTCGGCTGTCAGTGGCCCTCCGCAGCCTCGGGACAGAGGCCGACCCCCCAGCGTGGCTTTCAAGGCCTTCGGAGGTCTGGCCCATCCTGCCCCGCAGAACCGCCTCCTGCCAGCCCCACAAGCTGCCGTACGACTCAGCCCCACGACCCTGAGCCGGCCTCCACGCGGCCCGCCTGCCAGGCCTCGGCCCTCTCCTCCGTCTAGTGGGGCCTCCCTGCTCCGGCCTCCTGCTCCTCAGCAAGCCCCCAAGACTCATCAAACGCTTCTTTACCACAATAGTAATGGGAGCACTGTTCCTCGAGCACCTAACCGGTGTCAGAGGCCCTGCTACCAGTAGCCCCTCCTCCACATACTCTTCAGTACTTGGTCCGCTATAGCACCCCGATCTCCTTCCACAAGCGAGCCGCACACCCTCCGAGAGGCTGGGCACCCCCTGCAGTATCACGAGCACGTCCCTTTCCCATCCCACCCCACCCCAACCCAAAGTGACCACCGCCTTCCTTTCAGCAAAGGAGGGGTGACGAAGAGCAAATACCCCAAAATGTGATCATCTCTGGCTGCTGGAAACAATGGTGACTTTGCAACGTATTTCTATATTTTTCATGTTTTTAGTTTTGTATATGAACATAGAGTGTAAGGGATTTAGAGTCAAAAATTCTTGGTTCTGCCACTTAGCAGTCATGAGAACGTGGGTAGATTACTTAAACTCCTAAGCCTTATTTCCCTAATCTGTTAAATGGGATTAAGACATTCACCTCGAGATTATCAGGAAATCAACTTAGGTGGTGTGCACACAGTACTCATTACATTGCCCGGTACAGCATCTGTTGGGTAATTACCGCTGCTTTCATCATGGAGACAATAAGCTTTTCCAAATGTCCTCCTGCTCACCCTTCTCTTTCATCAGCCCACATGCAAGCCATGCCCAGACCCTGCAAACCCTGCCCATCTGAACCTCCCGAGTCTGGGCGAGGAGCGCGCCCCACCCCGTCCTTGTGGCAGCACCTCTCACACGCCCCGGCATAGATCCGCGTCCTTCTCACTCCCCGAGGTAGAGTCTGGGCAGGAAGTCGCTCTGGGTCCCCGTCAGCCATAAGCTTAGCCCATTTTCCTCACCGGCAGTCACTGTTACCTGAAGAACAAGCCCAGCAGCCAGTAACCAGGCTTCGGAGGGAAGAACTAAAGCTGCACAGACTTGGGAGGCCGACCCCACCTGCTCGTTGGGCAGAGATGGACACCGCGCCCTCCAGAGACAAAGGCGCCTGCCCAAGGCCGCCTGGCAGCGACTCGAAGCCTGCAATCAGTCCCAACAGGGACCGCCACCCCTGTCCGGACCCTCAGTCATCCTCACCGTGCCCAGTTTCCTCCACACCCCCCAGCCCGGAGTCCACGTCTGCACAGACCGTGAAGCCGGCCCAGCACAGGCTCCACACTGACCTGGCCTCGGTGTGGCCCCTCGTGCACAGCCCACCTGCTCATCCCCGCTCCCACCGCTGGGCACGTTCTGGCCAGGTCACCCTGTGGACCAGCCTGTCACTCCCCACCGCGCTGGCCAGCTGGAAGGACCGCGGTGACCCGAGAGCCGTGACAGGGCGTGTTTGCTACATGCAGGGGGCGGCCACCCAGCACCGCTAGGCCTGGCCCAGGCCCCGGGGTGTCATCTCCGCTAAGCAGAGGACACACGGGGCTCGGCCTCCACCAGCAGCAGACGGGGCTCGGGCGAGGACGCAGTCTGGGCAGGTCAGGCCGGCTCTGAGGCCACGCGCCCTCACTCCAGGCCTGGAGCCAGCGTTCCCCTCCCAGCTCCCACCACGACCACATCCGAGAGGCCCAAAGGAAGAGCTGCTCCAGCGGACGCCTGCCCAGAGCCCCCCAGCTCGCCTTTCCTCTTGCTCGGCTGTGCACCCTTGGTCCCCAGGCCTGGTGCGTGCTGGTGACCTGACAGGCGTGTAGGAAGGGAAGGGAACTCCTCAAGAACAAGACCTGGTCTTTAAAACATCTGTATCTCTTCTAGCTCTGAGCACCGTGCCTGGCAGGGGCGTTGGCCGTGCGGTACAACGGGCGAGGCCGGGGCAGAGAACAGCAAGTCAGCCGACGGAAGGGCAAGGCTCTTCCAACTGCTCTACGGGGCACCTGTCAGAAATCTGACGACTGGTTGTCATCCTGAAATAGCTACATTAATGAAAAGTTGTATCTTTATCAAGCAACAGTTTCCAAGTAGAGGAAGAGGGAACAGAGATGAAAGGAAGGAGAGAGGCAGGAGGAAGGGGAGCCACTCCTTAGAAGCTCAGTATCCCCTTAAGGCCTCCAGACAGGCCCCCAAGAAACCCTGCGGCACTTCTTACCCGGCATGGAAGAAGACAAAACAAACACAAAAGAAGTTCCGGACACTCATCAGGAGGAACACCTGTGAGATGTACTTACGGAAGAGTGTGATACGCCAAACGAAGACTCACTGCCCCCCCTCCCCAAGAAACATAACTTCAAGCAAGGAGAGCAAAACAGTGAACAACAGATATAACAGATAAGCATATCACACAGCACATGGGAGACTGAAAGTGCGTGGAAGGAAGAGAACGTGGGGCAAAGCAGGGGGTGGGCCGCGGGGGCAGGGGGCAGGAGGAGAGGGGCGTGAAGCCTCAGGATACGCCTTGTTCACGGAGAAGCTTACATTTCAGCGAAGACTTGAGGAGGTGAGGGCATTAGCCACGTGGATGCCCAGGGGAAGAGCATTTCAGAAAAAGGGAACAGCCTGTGTGAAGGCAGGAAGGCAGAAGTGTGCCTTCCTTGTTCCTACGACAGCAAAAACAGGCGGGGCCAGGGCTGCGGGGAGGAGGTCACGGATTACCTTTCAGGCGATGGTGAGCTCTGGATTTCACTCTGAGAAGCTAGGGAGCCACTAAAGAGAAGTGATGCGCCTCACGTAGGCACCAGGTGCCAGGACCCCTCAGAACAGACCACAGGGGGAAGAGCTGGAAACATGGAGATGGGTTAGGAAATCACTGCGATGATGCAAGTGAGAGCTAATGGTGCCTTCATCAGTGGGATGGGAGGGAAGTACCCAGATACTGGGGGGGGGGGGGGGGGGGTGGGAGAGAGAGAGAGAGAGAGAGAGAGAGAGAGAGAGAGAGAGAGAGAGAGAGCGAATTTACTCAAGGATTAAGTATGAAGTTCAAGAGAAAAAGTCAAGAAAGACTCCAAAGTGTTTGGTCTGAGCAACGGGACGGATGGAGCTGCCATCCGCTAAGACGTGTGCAGAGCCGGTTTGAAAGGAAGGTCACCTCCAAGTACGTGGAGTTTAGGGTGCCTAGGAGATGCCCCGCAGAGGGGCTGGGAAGGCAAGGGAATGTGAGTGTCTGCAGTGTGGGCAAGGCCACCGAAGGAGTGGGCGTGGTCGGAGCAGAGGACCAGGACTGGGCTGGAATCTTCCTACGCTAAGAGGTCAAGGTCGAGCGGGGACCCAGCGTCTCCCGTCCCTCTCTCCTCCTTCGCTGTCTTTCAAACACACACTCTTGGTTCAGTTTGGGTTTTTTCCTGCCCACTTCACCGAGGGAGGCTGGAAGGAGAGGAACTGGAGACGGGGAGCGGAGCCATCTTTTAGGGGGCAGTTGCAAAGGGAGGGGGGGAAGAGCGCAGGTGAGGACTCAGGGTGCCAGGCCGAGTTCACCTCTGATGCCGTCTCCAATCCCCTCGTTCCCGTGCGCCTCTCTGTCCGCCTGCAGACACGGCCTGGGCTGGACAGCGGCCTCCACGTCCCCATGGCTCCCGTTTTCATGGAGCGACTGTGCTGGATGTGTCCCAGGAGCCAGGACTGTATCAGACGTGCCAGGGTGGAGCGCAAGCCCCACATACACAGCCAGGAAAGAAATGAAGCAAAGCTACACGTCAGGCTCCACGGCCGAAGGGGCCTGGCCAAGCCCCTGCCGCGCCGCCCCGCCCCACCTCGAAGAGAGGGACCAAGGTGACGAGAGGCAAGGAGCCGGCACAGCAGCGGCAGAGGAGGGTGAGCCGCGAGAAGAACCACTAGGAACGCTCCTTCCGCAGAAGCTTTGCTAACGGCACGATGGGGGACATTATTCACCTCCCTGTGCCTCAGTTTCCCCCTCTGTAGACCAGGACTAGTACCAGGACTCACCTCAGAGACTTGTGAGGACCCAGGAGAGGACACAGTAAGGCTGGGGCCCTCCCCAGGGGACGTCTGGCAGTATCTGGAGACAATCGGGCTGTCACAACTGACTGGGGGGGTGGGGGGAGGAGGGGTTTGCTCCTGGCGACTGGAGGGTGGAAGACAGGATGCTGGTAAGTGGCCCCTACAACCACCTAGCAGCAAACCTCAGCGGGGCTGCTGTCGAGAAAGCCTGATGTGAAGCGTCAGTGCCTCGCCCCTACAAGGAGCAGTAAGTAATAGCCGGCACAATGTTCCTAATGACACTCAGAGCTGCGAGCTCAGTTTGAGATGTGCTACGACGACTCTCTTTCTACAGATGAAGGTTCTGAAGCTCCCAAAGGCAGCATGACTTGCCAAGTAAGTGACAGAACCAGCTGCAGAGCCAGCCCACTCCCCACTATCCCACCCTCCCGTCCAGGAGGGCAAGGCAGTGCACACCAGCATCTGACTCCTCGGCTACAGGAATGTGTGCTTTTCAGCACGTGAATGAAGCTCTCTGAGTAAATCATGTATTAGCTTGCATCTCTAAATTCCGGCACTGGACCATCCATTCGCTCCATACGTTTCTTCTTTCTCTCAACATTTACTTAGCACTTCTCCTGTGTACCGAGCACTGCACTGAGCTGGAGACACGGGGATGAAATCGTCTAGGGAAGGCCGCTCTGTAAACAAAGAATGACAGTCTAATACAAATGCAATGCCAGAGCTAGAATCATACAGGCATAGGGCTCGGGGGCCACAGAAAGGACCCAAGCTTCCTCTCTGAACCGGTCTCAAAGACTGAGGAGTTTCCTAGGCAGATAAAGGAGGGAGCAGACTCCAGGAAGGGGGTGAGCATGAAGCAGCATGGGGGACCATCAGGAACAAAGGTGACTTAGACCCTGGGATCCTTGAGACACTCACCACCTAGTGGACAGTCAGATACATCGATGAACACTCAGGATAGGTCACACCAAGAATAGGCAAGAAGGATGACAGCAGGACCGGAGGAGACAAGAACCAGCTATGGAAAAAGAGGGACAAGGCCAAGGGTTTTCGGCCCTGGTGACTGAAACACAGTGTTTCTGAGGCCGGAGGATGACAGCATGGGCTCCAGGTGCCATGAGAGGGGCTGTCCCCTCCGCCCAGCCCACCTGACACAGGTACCTCTTAAACATCTCTCTCGTGATTAGCGTGCTTCCCAGAGTCACCGCAGAGAAGCGAAGCCTCCCTGCCTCTGTCTAACCCTCTTGCGGAGGGTGATGAGATGCCATGGGCATGCTGGCCGACTCTGCCCCCACCCGCCCCGAGCCAGTAAGCCAGCACCCTGTGCACACCCACGCCCCAGGGCTCCAACTCCCCGGCCTCCGACGCAGTCTGGTTGGGCGTGTGCACGGTTCCTCTGATGCCCGCCACGCACGCAGCACCCGTGCGACACGACGGGCAACGCGGCCTGGTCAGGGCTCCAGGCCCCGAGGCCCCACGCAGGTTTACACGGATCCAGACGCAGTCCCGCCTCGCCTCCTCTGCACCCCTTACCCGCTGCCTCCCCTTTGCCAACTCAAGACCACGAAGTCGAAGACTTCGGCTCCTGTTTTCCTTATTCTGCTTTGCTAGCACCGCATCATAATTAGCAGGGTCACCCAGAGGCTCCATCTCAAGGCTGCGCTGAAACAGTGCCTGGCGTGTAATCAATGCGCTGCAAACGTGGTAAATTGTCGCGCAGATTGGTCATTTACTCTCAACAGTCAGCTCTTCCCCTGCGACGTCGGCTGACTGTACTGAATCCACCTCCCTGTCCCGTTCCTGGGTGTGATTCCCACGCTGATCAGCCCAATCCCTCCTGTTCTTGGTACAAGCTCTTCCTTCTTCGCAACTATCCGGCTTCCCTAGCCTACAGAGAGAACACAGCTACACTTCACAGAGGTACAGGCTCGGCACAGTCACAGAGATACAGGCTCGGCACAGACACAGAGCTGGGTACACACACGCTCCCTCCACACCTGTCCACCTCCTGGAACCTGCTCCCTCCACCTCTCCCCACCCACCCGGTCAGTGTGCCATCCTCCTTCAAGGCTTCACCGCGACAGTCCCTCCTCATCTCTCATCTCTCTCTCCGGGCCTTCCCCCCATGCCACCTCTGTCCTCCAGTCCGTCTCAGCCACATAACCCGCCAGGAAGGAGCCAGACGGCACGTGATCTGAGGCAGAGGCCCCCTAGAGGGGCTCTCCCCATGGACACAGAGCCGGCAGGCGGCACCCCCCGTGACATCAGACACGTGCGGCACAAGGGCACGTCCCTCCCCTCCCTTTGGAAGCAGGAACGAAGGGAAAGAGCAATGAAAAGCCCAAGCCGAGTTCAGTCACCAAGTGGAATGCAGATTTTGCAACGATGAATTTTTTTTAATGTCTGCTGCTCAGATCAAAAAGAAACACACGTGACAAAGTTCTGGGTGATGAATCACACGGGGCTCCGCTCCACCTTCAGAACAAAGGCAAGGTCAGCGGCGCTTCCACGAGAGCCTCTCGGCCCCCAGGCAAAGGTCGAGCTGCCAGCGGAGCCAAGGCTCCGGCTCCCACAAAATGAGCCCCAGGCTTGCATTTGGGGGCCAGGCAGTATTCACAGAGAAGGCTGGAAGAGCGGCTGATAGAGACAGGTGTCTGGGAAACTGATTTGACACAAGATCAGAAGAATTTCCCAACCGTCAGACCTAGAAGAGCAGACAAGACGCCTGAACAGGGGCTCCTGGGTCCTTGCCATGTCTGTTCGTGCCATGTCTGTCTTGCAGAAAGGCAGCCAAGGTAGGCCTCGCAGCGATGCCTACAGGTGAGTGATGCCAGGACTCAAGTCGCAGGGCGAGCTGGGCTGGGATCGCTACTCAAAGCAGCCGTAAGTGGAAAGAGCCAGAGAATCACGGTGAGCTACGTCCTCGGGAAGTTGTGAGATGGAACGAAGAGCCCAGGCTTTGGAGCAAGAGAAAACCGTGACCTCCAATTTTCCCCTTACTAGCTGGATGACCTCGGAAAAGTCATCTCACCTCTCCGAGACTCCATTTCCTCCTACGAAAAAAAAGAGGGCCATGCCTACTTCTTAAGGGTTGGTATAAGAATTAAATGAGATAATCTATATAAAGGGCTTGGACCCTGCCAGCCTCCAAGGAGACTCTCAAGAAATAGATCCCTTTCCCCTTTCCCTCCTTGAGTGCTACTTATCTTTCTATCCCCAGCAACTTGTCTGCCTGGCACGTAGTCCAGTCTTAATAAACATTTGCAAAAGTTCTGATTGGTTTCATAGGTGCCTCTGTCCAAAACAGTTGTTATCCTAAACTCCATGGGGTCCAAGATCCTCCTGACATCATAAGGGAGATTCTCCTCGTGTGTAGTTTTGTTTTGTTTTTGAGGAAATGATCCATGGCTTTTCTTAGAGATGCAAAGGCACCCCTGGCCTGGACTAGAGTAAGGGCCGCCGTACACAGGCAGTGACACCACCACCAGGCAGTCATTCCTCCCCTCTACTCAAGGCTTCAAGCCCTGGGTCAGTTCAACCACCTCCTCCGAAGTGTTCCAGCAATTCCCGTCTGCGCAAGTCCTTAGTGACTACGGACCCCCAGACACAGAGAGGCGGGACTGGAGGGCCTCTCCAGCAGCCGTTCCCGCCTTCACTCGAATATTCCACTCGGCTCCTCGGCTCCTACGATGCGCAGACACAGTGCTGTCCGCTGAGACCACAACAGCAGGTAGAACGGCGCCATCCCCGGCCTCAAGGTGATTGCCCTAACCCGGTGGTGATTACACATTCATTACAAGGGAACCTCGGGTTCTATGCGAGCACCCAGGGGGTCGGAATCGGAGACCAACGGTATGGTGGGAGGGGCACTCAGTTCAGGGAACTGACAACTCGGCTGACACTCGAGAATTAAGGAGGGAACCAAGGGAAAAGGGCGGGTGGGGAGAGGAAGGGCCCCGCAGGCAGGAGGCAAGCGCTCGCCGGAGTTCACAGGGGACAGAAATGGGATCATTTCATCCTGGCCAGGCCACACAGTCGCCCGGAGAAGAGATGAGGCCGCCAGGTGAGATGTGCTGCCAGACAGGTAAGTGTGTGGACTGTACAGCACGTGGCTGGAGGAGGCGTGAGAGTGTGTGGGGGCGGTGAGTGACGCATAACCTTGACCAGGCTCCTCGCGGCAGCGCGGGTACAGAATCTGTGCAGACAAGTTAAGACTAAGACATGCCTGAGCTCTTCATCTCGCCCCCAGTCTAGGCCAGGAAGGGCAAGTGTGAGGCACTGGGTTTTCAAAACAGGAAGAAAAAGAAACATATATGTGCCCGTACGTATGTATGTATGTATAAATAAGACATCCTCTGGGTAAATTCTGAACTTAACGATGAATCACTGATTCACAAACCTACAAGGATGAATCGGGAAAAGGGAGGGTAAGGAGTTTATCCAGCCCAACCCTCTATTTCCAAACAGGGAAACCATACCCTGGAGAGGAGAAATAACCAACTATACAATTATCAAATTAGATGCTTGGTTATTGGCAAAACCAGAATTCGAACCCAGACTGCACATTCCCAGCCCTGAATTTCTCGGGGGCACAGCCCTCTGGGATTCTGCCTGCACCCCTGACGGCTTCTCACGGTCAATGGCCAGTGCTCCCTCAGTTTTCATGAGCTGTTTTGGTCTTGAGCCTCTAGAGAGAGACAGCGCCCGGCCCAGAGAAGGGGCTTCAGCACATGTATGGGTTCGACTCAACAGCGTTTTCCACTTGCACCCCCCCCCCACCTAGAACACACGGCCCCCCAGCCCCGCCCCTCAGCTTCCCAAGTGCACGCGAAGGAAGGCGGGCTCAGGGAGCAAGTCTGGGGGAACAGCGGTTCTCAGCCTCTCCCCACCTTAGGACGTCATCTTCCCGGCCGTGGCTTTCGTCTGTTTTGTTCTGCTGTGTCCCCAAGGCCTAGAACGACGCCCGGCTCGCGGCAGACCCTGCACAAACACGTGTGGAGTTAACGAAGCCCCAGATTTCCACGGACTTCCGCTTCCACAGCAGCTCCACCTTCAGCTGCTCTGTGTTCGGGGATTCTCACTTGACACAACGTCCTACCGCTAAGAACACATTTAAAGCAACTATCGAGACGGTAGGGTTCTTTCCTTTTCCTTATTTCAAGAAGCCTTTATACTTACTGAAAGAAAGCACCATAGAAAAGGAGTTTCCAAAAACCAAAACAGAGGTAATTTATAACTACCCAAAATACTTTACTTTTCCTTTCCAGCTCTGAAGCAAATGTGAGTCCAAAAATGCCTCGAGATACGTGTTCAAATTTTACAAAAATTATGTGCTGAAAGGGACACGTCACCAGCAGAGGGCAGGCGAGGTCAGCCGAGTCCCTGACTGTCCGAGGGCCGCACAGACACAAGGCTGAGGGCCCTCACTGGGGAGCCCGGAGGACAGCCCGAGGGGCTCCAGGCCAGCTCTGCGAGGGGACAGTGGGAGTGGACAGGGCCTGTCTCGGACGGTCTGGGGCGTGTGGTCACTCTAGTGATAACCAGCTGGAGTGCATTCAATACAAGCTTCCACACAGGGGACGGCGATCACCTGGTCAGGGACCGGGTCAGGGTCTAGCGAGATGCGCTGCCACTAGAAAACTGCTAATGAGAAAACAGGCCCCGCGGTACAACGGAGCCAACACATCCGGGTGTGAACTCCAGACCTGCCACCTAGTCGCGGTGCGACTTCCCTCACAGGGTTACAGATTATAGAAGAAAAGGTGGTGGGACTCCGTCTGGACTCCAGCCTGTGTGCACAGAGGGTGGCAGGCACGGTGAGAAGCCACTGAGGCCCGCTGGGCCCCCGACTCCACATCCTAAATCCTGAGGGACGCGGGGCAACTTCTCCAACCTCCCCACAGTGTGCTTCCTCGGGAGCCCACCCATAACCTCTCCCCCGACGGCACAGAAGCAGGAGACAGACACAGCCAGACGTCCACCCTGCCGGTCTGCCCCGGGTCTCACAGGTGCTGAGGAAGGTCTCTCTGGGTTGGGTGGACTTGATGCGCGGGAGAGGAACACAGCCACAGGCCCCGAGACACACCTGACCAGCCACGTTCACGTTCCCTCGGGACAGGAACTCCCTAAAGGTCACAAACATATGGATGAGGACAACATGGAAACTTACTTCAAAACTGCACTAAAACAGAAGAAAGAAGGAACTGACGACAGTAGCTGTGAAGCCCTGATAAGAGCAAAGGCAAGGCTCTCTGTCCTGAAAGTGATCCATTTGATGGACTGATACACAGAAACAGTGAGCAGACAAAACTCCTTAAAATATTTATGACTTTAAGTGGCTGAAAAGCAGCACGCTTCCCCGCGCACACACAGGACACTTCATCATGGGGACACTTTAATAAGGTGCCTTCCACAGGGGCGGAGGGCACGGAGGACTCGGTGGTGTTTCATGAAACATTCACAGCTTTCTCTAGAAAGAACATTTGTGGGTGGTCCTCCCCTCCCTCAAGTTGGCCATTTTTATAAACAGAGAAGTAATAATAAAACTGACGTGGCCACAGGAAGCTTTGGCTGGTTTTGCCTCGCAGGCACGAGGGAATGGAGAATTCTGGATGCTGGCATAGCTGCCACACTCAGCCTCACGCCCGGCTCTGAGCTAGACACCCTCCATGCATCATCTTTAATCCTCTCAACAGGCCCTGAGCTGCCCCCGTCTTTACACGTGGAACCGCAGTCAGAGCTGCAGGAGTGCAGCTGCCCCCCCCCCCCGCAGTCCTCCCGTTCACAGGCACAGACATCCTGCCTCGAGGCCCCGCCGCGGCAGGTGCCGAGCCACAGCTCACCCCCAGGGGTGTCTGACCCTCAGGCCTCCTCTTCTCTACCACGTTCTGCTGTAGCTTAGACACATCCTCAGTGTTTACGTTCCTCTTGTGTCGACATGTAATAAGACACATTCTTCCACGTAATTGTCCACCCACCTGTTGATTACTTACTAGTCATTTATTCGTGCGGTATTTACCGAGCAGCCAGTAAATGTTATATACGTATATACAAGGCCACTGCAGGACGGGGAGTAAGCCCAGCGTCACGTGGGGAGCAGGGAGGAGGACGGGAAAGGCAACACCACGGCCTGACACCGAGCTATGACCCACGGAGACGTGACGCCACAGAGCACGTGGCCCTGCCCGCAAGGAGCTTGGTCTTAGGAACAGAGAGGCAAGCAGCAACATCCCGGGCAGCGCGGAGGCTGACGCCACTCCCGGCCTGCACGGGACGGAGGGCACTTCCGGCTGGACATCAGGATAACGCCAGGGGCGAGCGGCATGGAAGGTGGGCCTTTGGGGATGCACGGGTCGGAACAGTCCTGGTTTGGGGTGTGCCCACAGAGAGGACCGCTGAGCAGGGCCTGGATGTCGGGGGATTCTCCAGGCGGCCGGAGTCCGCAGCTGAGCCGGCCCGACACGCGTGTTCACCGCCTCCTCTGAGAGCCTGCAGCCGAGAAGAGCCGTCGCTTCTCCATCCTCAACCTTGAAGTAACTTCCCAACATGTGTACGGTCCTCAGACAAGTCCTCCCACCCTAGAAATGGTGGCGTTGGCTCCACAGAGGAACACCGGCGGGGCCCTCGTCGCCGGGAGAGTCCTGTGGGCACCGAGTGGAGGAGGAAGGTTGGCCTGTTCGGTACAGACCCCACTCACTGCTCCCCTGGGAGTTCTGACGGTAGGAAGCACACATTTGTTTTCTGTGCCGTAAGGCGTCACAAAGAGGCAGGGTCCTTGGAGGCGGCCTCGGGGATAAGTTCAACTCAGGGCGGGGTGGCTTCGCAAGGCCTGTGGCTGGTAGGACCAAGCCAAACCTCTATTTCCGACTTTATTGGTAATGTAGGGGCTATTTTCATCTCCTGACTCATTTCTACCTTTGAATGCGCTTAAACCCAGACCCCACACCGGAAAAGTCCAAGCTTTCCACCACAGCCTCAAGTCAGGCCCACTCATCTGCAGAATTTCTGGTTCATTTGCAAACTGGCTGATTTGGGCATATGGACCACAGGAGTTGCCCTAAAGTCTCCAGGCAGTAACCATCACTTCCGACATCCCTCCCCAGGCCCTCCCCCGAGCACCATGGCACCCTCATGGTCCTCTGCTGGTACTGCTGCTAAGTCGTGTGAATCCCCCATAGAATGCATCCTCCTTTGGAGCAAGGGCTGCATTTCATTCCTGTTCACATCCCGTCACCTGGTCCAGCATTGGCTTCAGAAGGACATTCTCCTCGACCATGTGTGGAGTAAACTGAATGCTACCTCGGGTCATGCATCCAGCAAGCATGGGTGTCCGAAACGTGCCCAGCACTGGGTTTATAAGGATGAAAATGATGAAAAGATTAAAAAACTCTTTCCAAAAAAGAAGATATTCTGAACACCAGCAGCTGACACTGCAAAAGACACAAGGGTCACATAGCCTAAAGTAGAAATCTGTTATCATAGTGTCATTAATTTGACTATTCTCATTGACAAAAATCTGAGTTAAGCTTGATCAAAAAGATGACATTAATGTAGTCATTCTTGGCACTTCACGGCAAGATCTTCAATCCCAGCACATGCTGCAATCATAATGGGACCATCCGTCACCGATGCAATCGTTTCATAATTGCTTTTACACACTGGGTCATTACATTCAAGACTTAAAGAGCAAAGAGGAAGAAAGCGGTGAAGTGTCGTGATTAGGAGAGCAAATAAGAGGCCCAGGGACAGGAAAGCACACGGGAGGGGACTGGAGAACCGTGTCCCCCACATAGACTTCGTGGATACAGAAAAAGCTTCTGGAACAGGAGGGAAGCAAAAGTAGTCAAGAGGCAAGAAGAAGGGAGGGAATTGCTGATGATCCAGAAATAAGGCTGTTTTCCAGGTGAGGCGACCACATATACATAGGACTCGAAGAAAAAGATGCAAAACCCATCCACTGAATGCAACCCACTCAGTTACATTCAGCCACGAGTCTTCTGACCGCCTCCTGGGAGCTAGACTCGCACTAGGGGTGGAGGGAAAGAGAAGAGTGAGAGGCTAGCTCCTGACGGCCGGAAGCTTACACTCTAACCAAGAGCACAGATGTGAAAGTAACAAATCCCAACACGGTGGTGCACTAATTGTAGCCTTAAAAAGCAGTTATACTCCAATAAAGATCCATTAAAAAAAAAAAGTACAGGGACTGCACCGAGAAGGGACTAGTTAATCATGTTAGAAAAGGAGTCTAGAAAACGGACGTGTGGACACGGCAGGGGCGGGGGTTGGCGGTGGGGATGAATTGGGAGATTGGGATTGACATGTATACACTACCATGTGTAAAACAGTTAGTGGGCACCTGCCGTAGAGCACAGGGAGCTCAGCTCGGTGCTCTGTGGTGACCTAGAGGGGTGGGATTGGGGGGGCGAGGGGGGGGAGGGAGGGAGGGAGGGAGGGAGGGAGGTCCAAGGGAGGGGATATATGTATACATATAGCTGATTCACTTCACTGTACAGCAGAAACTAACACAACACTGTAAAGCGACTATACCCCCAATAAAATAAATAAATAAATAAAATATTTTAAAATAATTTTTAATTAAAAAAAAAAGAAAGAAAAGCAGCCTGGAGAGGAGAGCATCAAGTTTTCAAAGGTGGGTTTAAAAACCAGTCCCACGCTTCTGGGCTGCGGGGACATAGGGCGCACTGCCCCCTCAGCCCCGCCTCCTTCGGAGGACACCCTTGGAGGGACAGGGACAGTGGGGCTGGGTGAGGCAGTGCCTGGACACGTTTACAAGCCACCCCCGCCCCGGGCACCAACGGGGTGTTCATGAAATGTGAGATTATGAATATTACTGGGGGGGAAGGAAAGACCACGGAGCAGGAAGAACCTGAGCTGGAATCCGAAGGAGCCCCCGGGATGCACGAGGTGGGGCAAGGTGGTTCTAGGCAGAGCGGCAGGAAGCGCCAGGCCACGAGCGGTGACAAGACACCATGAGTTAGGGGTGGCCCACCGTGCAGTGGATGTGGTCAAGGGCGGGTGAAGAGGCCGAGGCCGAGGCGGAACGCACGCCCGCCGGGTGAAGGAGGCGGGCTTTTATTCCAAGGGCCGTGAGGAATAACGAAAGGGCTTAGAGCAGGGGGAGGTAGTACAGCCCTGTCTGCGTTTAGAGAGACCACGCCGGCCACGACGCAAAGCGGAGAGGGTTCACTCTGCACCTGTCGGAAGAAACTCTTGCCAACTTTCAGAGGCAGGAAATTCACACCTAAACGTGATCGTCACCCCCCTGGGGGCAGGTTAACCTAAATACATATGACGTGTTCTCTCTCTCCTTGTGAAACTTTCAGGACAATCCAGTTAAGCAGCCAACTAAACACTCGTTTTTCTTCCTTTGAGAGTAGAATTGTACTGAACCCGAGGGAGCCGATGAGTCACTGGTTTGGCGTTGTCATTATTTTACTGCCGCTGATGCCTGTAATTTACAAATTTGGGGAGCCATTACAGAGTCGCAGCTCTCTCTCAGGCACTAAAAATTGATTCATAACGCTACTGTTCTTTAAAGACAATAAGTGCCTGCTGTGACTGTGAGGATAAGTTACCCCAGGCTGTGCTCAGATCTGGGGTGCACCCTTCTGGCAGCAGCTGACAAGCGTGCTGGCTCTCAGGGGAAGGGCTGCTGGCTGATGCGGACTCAGTCTGCCAGGATATAAAATGTGTGAGTTGGTGGGCTGGGAGGGGAAGAGAGCCATGGCTTCCAAGTGTGCTCAAAGGCTCCTGGGGTACCCTGGAGGTGGGACAGGCCGGGGGTGGGGCTGAGCAGGCGGGGCTTGGGCTCTCCCACGTCACTCAGATGCTGCCAGAGTCCACATAAGGAGAAGGGGGTGGGTTGTCTTCTTGCCGGAAGCTGTAATGTGCCCTCATTCTACATCGTGAGGCAGTGTGGCACTGTGGGGAAGAAGGGGGTCTTTGGAGCCTGAGAGTCTTACTAACTTAACTTACACAGGTCATTTTACTCACTTAGACTCAGTCTCCTCATCTGTAGGGGCGAGAGAGAACGTGTTCTTGTAAGCTGGCGTAAGGGTCAGATGAGATGAGGCGCATGAAGTGCTCGGCACATACAGCCGCAACACCGTGGCAGCTTTATTTAGGGCCGAGCAGTGAAAAGCATAACCCTACAGGAAGTGAAACAGCCTCCAACATGCCGCTTAACAGGACTCAGCGAGTAGCAAAGGTAGGCTTGATACCTTTTCTCTTAAAAGGAATTTGGAAAATAGATTCTGATTCAGCACTATATTTATCCTAAGAGATACAACATCAAATGCACATTGTCTACAAAGTAAAAAATAGATTCCTCCCAAGCTTTAGATCTACAAAGACCAACCGTGCACCGGTAGGTAATTCATCTCTTGTGACTCAGCTACATTATTTATCTGAAATCACTGGTAATTTGAAATCACATCTGCATAATAATTTCAGTGCTTACAAAATTCATAAAAACCTATTTTCTCACTAAAATTCCACGAGATGGTTACTATTAATCCCATTTTACAAATTAGGAACCAAGATTTGCTGGGGGTGAAGTCCTGTGTGATGCACTGAGGTGCCTCCCCTCTCCCAAGGAGCGGGACCCTGATGGCTAGACTGTCCACAGAATAGCAGGGTAGCCAGGAGTGGGCACCAGACATGAAGCTCAGAGTCGAGCCAAAACAAAAGCTTCAGTACAGGTAAAGTCAGATTTCTACCAGGCTTCTGGAGAATGATCAAAGAAACCCACACATCCTACCCTCAGAATCCACGCAGCACCTGACACTGAAGGAGATTAGTAAGTGCTGGGTGAATGAATTTCCTTCATGACAACTGTTACGGCCTCCGAAGGGGTCCTGGGACCCCAGCTCAGCAGGCCAAGGATTCGATCACCTCCAATACCTTCATCCATACTGTCTGCGGTCTCTGCTCGGCCCACAATCGCCCCTTTCTTGGGAACCTGTATTCCTGTCTGTGGGCAAGGCCACCAGTAGTCATGCTTGTCACTAACAGGCTTGCACCCCACTGGCCCCAGGTGACAGGACCAGGGGAAGACACGTGAGAGCAGCTGGGCCAAGAAGATGCCTCCTCCTGGAATTACGGAGTCGGGGCTGAGGGAGT